>NC_081317.1:32932500-33540000 GCF_026419965.1 Kogia breviceps
TATGGTTGTGGCAAATGCTACAAATAAGAGTTGCACAGCGCTGTTGAAGCATGTATCAGGAATTTGACTTTCAGGTAGAACATAGAATAATTTCCTGAAACTTGAGCTGATATCTGAAAAATGAGCAGGCATACACTAACAAAAGAGGTCCTAGATAGCTTATACATAGGCACTGTGCTGGTGGGGGGGAACAGGAGGCCAGAGTGTCGGGGAGAGGGCAAGAGCAGGGGAGAATGGTATAAGATGAGGTTAGCAACATATGTAAGGTCCACACTATGGATTTTGGTATAAGGAGTTTGGCCATAGTCCTAAGACCAATGTGAAGCTATTGAAAGATTTTAAGCAGAGCCTAAGGAAGGCAGAAGTGTGACATCCTTGAAAGAATTATTTTTGATGTTGCAGGGAGAAGGGATTTAAGGGGTGCAAAATTGGATACAGGAGGGTCAGTGACGAGCCTATAAAACAGTTCAGGGAAACAGAAGTTTGTAGTTTGGACTAGAGTAATGGTGGTTGAGATAGAGGGCTGAATGGATTTGGGGGATATTTAGGAAGTACAATTGAATAGGCATGGTGTTGGTTAAGTAAGAGGAGTCAGGAGTCACTGACAGGTGCTAACTTCTTGGTGATGGTGATTGCATTTGTTGAGATAGGAAAAGTTGGAAGAAGACCATGTCAGATGAGTTGGTGACTTCAGTTTGGACATGTTGAACTTAAGTGGCTTTGAAACACTGAAGTAAAAATAAGAAGTAGGAAGCTAAGAAGAGGTGTAGGTAGGAGATATAAACACTGAGGTTATCTTCCAGTGGGTAAAGTTAAAACTTTGAGCAGGAATGAGATTGCCTATGGAGAGAATATAGAGTGAAAATAGGAAAAGGACTGCCACTGAACCTTGAGGAATTCTAAAATGTCCTGCTGAATAGAATTAAAGGATCATGCAAAGAAATTAGAAAACTGAGATATGGGAGGAAAACCAGGAATGTGTTGTTGACCATTGACAATTGTATTGACAGTTTTTCTTTCACATCTTTAAAACAGTCCTTCCAGTGTTTACTGGAGTACATGGGTTGTGAAAAGAAGTCTGCTACATTGTTTTTGTGTGTGCATGCATTTTTTGGGCTGCTTTTAAACGTTTCTATTAATATTGTTTTTTGACAGTTTGTGCTATTTCTAAGGTGTGTTTTTGTGAAAATTCCCAACCACATCTTTTCTGATACTTTTTCTGTTCTGTTCTCTTTCTTCTTCTCCAACTCTGTTTAGCCATATGTTAGAACATTTGATATTTTGTCTCAGTGTTTGGATGCTCTGTTCTATTTCTTTCACTCTATTTTTCTTTGCATTTCATTTTGGATAATTTCTATTACCCTACCTTAAAGTTCACAGATTCTTTCCTCAGCTGAAGTCCATTCTGCCAATGAGCACATTGAAGAAATTCTTCATCTCTAATGTAATGTGTTTTTATTTCTAGTGTTTTCATTTGATTCTTAATTTTTCTCTCTCTGCTGAAATTCCCCATTTCTTCATGAATGTTATCTACTTTTTTCACTAGATCTTTTAACTTATTAATCATAGTTATTTTTTTCTTTAATGTTTTATTATGGAAAATTTTAGATATAGGTTCCCCCACATCTGAAAATAGAGCATTCTTATGAAACCTTTTGTAAGCCAAAATGGTGTAAAGTGAAGAAGCAGTTACCTCAGGACACATTTTGCTAACAGATGTACACAGTAAATCAAGATACTGCACAAATGCTCACAGACACAGTTCAAAGCTATGGTGGCTTGATGCTGAGATGCTGAGTGTAGTTTCTGGGGAAGGAGCTTGGTGGTGCCACTTTCACTGCTCAGGGTGCATGTTGCCTTTATGATGGCTCACTCCAAAACAAACCCTGAATGTTATTTTCACTTTTTGCCTTTTTTCGTAAAAGTGAAAATTCTTCCATCAGATTTCTTTCGATTAGCAAAAAGAGGTAATAATGTAGGTCTTTGGTAAATGTGAAGTGGTGTGAATCAAGCTTTTGAAAAGTGGGGGGGATACATGGATATGTAAAAATAATAGTATAATTAACCTGTAGCTACCATTAGGCACCTTCAACAGTTATCAGTGTTTTTCCAATCTTATTTCATCTATTCTTACACATTTTAAACTTTCAATTTGGAAATAGAGACACAAGAAGTTGCAATAAAAACAATATACAAGGAGATTTCTGTATACACTGCATCCAGCCTCTGAGAGTGATAACATCTTGCATAATTATAGTATACTATCAAAACCAGAAAATTGATATTAGTAAAATCCAGAGAGCTTTTGCAGATTTTACCAGTTTTGCAAGCACTTGCGTGTGTAACATTATATATTATATATTAACATATATATAATATATGTTACCTTTTTAACCATTTTTAAATGTACAGTTCATTGGTATTAAATACATTCATAATGTTGTACAACCAACACTACCATCCATCTCCATGACTCTTTTCATCTTATAGAACTGAAAATCCATATCCATTAAACAATAGCTCCCCGTTTCCTTCTCTGCCCAGCCCCACCACTCTTATTTCTCTCTGATTTTTAATCATAGTTATTTTATTTTATTTAAAATTTATTCATTTGTTTATTTATTTATTTATTTATTTATTTTAGGCTGCGTTGGGTCTTTGCTGCTCTGCGCGGCCTTTCTTTAGTTGCGGCGAGTGGGGGCTACTCTTTGTTGTGGTGCTCGGGCTTCTCATTGCGGTGGTGTCTCCTGTTGCGGAGCATGTGCTCTAGGCATGTGGGCTTCAGTAGCTGTGGCTCCCGGGCTCTAGAGCGCAGGCTCAGTAGTTGTGGCACACGGGCGTAGTTGCTCCACGGCATGTGGGATCTTCCTGGAGTAGGGCTCGAACCCGTGTCCCCTGCATTGGCAGGCAGATTCTTAACCACTGCGCCACCAGGGAAGCCCAGTCATAGTTATTTTAAAGCCCATATCTGATATTACCAACATTTGAGTCATCGTTGAATTCAGTTCTGGTGATTAGTCTACAATACTTTGTTTTTTCTTGAATTTTTGTGTTCTATAATTTTTTATTGACTGATGGACATTGTCTGTGGAAAACAGTAGAGTGTGAAACAAATAGTATTTATGCCCATAAATGGGTACATTTCTTTTATCAGGCTCTTAGTATGGAGTTTAATTCAGGATAGTCAGCAGTTGAGCTGGGTTTGAGATTTTTGTTCCTTTCATTATTTTTAGGCACCAAAGGCTTCAGATTCTTCCAGCAGTGAATTCAAACTCAACTTCAAATTCAGTTCTTCCTTATGCTTAGAATAGGGTTTGGGGAGCTGGAGGGTTTTCATCAGTGTTCCAGCTTCACTCTCAACTTTTAGTAGTCCCTGTATATCTGCATATCAGTGGAGAATGTTTCTCCCTGCACTTGACGCTCCCTCAGCAGTAGGTGTTGATGCTTGTTTCTTGGTGCTAGGCTCATGGTGGGAACAAAGGGAGATCTATGTTCCATGGTCCATCCTTAGTATTGGGCAGGTCCTGTAGACCTGCACCTCAGGGGCTGAGAACACCAGTTTTCGTTCTCCTCCTCCCCAGTGCAGCCAAACTCAGCCTGGGTCTGGTGTTGGTCTTACGGGGAGAGAGTTCCTTGCCCCTCCCCCCACACCCCATGGTTATGCTTGCTTCCGGTGTAGGATCCTGCACCCAAAGGGTTTCGTACCCCTCCCGTGCAACAGAGGGATTTAAGCTTCTGCCCCTTTTTCCAAAGCAATGGATCTTTCTCTTGGTAACAGGAGTGTTTTCTGCCCCTCTCCCAGAATCAAATGGGTTTGACTTTTACTCCTCCCTTGGAGGCAAGGGTTTTTTTTTTTTTTCTTGCACTGATTTGCTTCTGCTTCTTTAGCAGCTTAGGGTTTTTGCTTCCTACCAGAAAGAAGTTCTGACTTCATTTTGTACCCCAGCAGCAGCTGATCACCTCTTTGTGCCTGTGCCACTGAGGGGAGCTCTCTCTGGGCTTCTGCCATGATCTTTCTGGTGGAGTCCCTTTGTGTCTGGGGTTCCCATCTGTTCCAAAATGACATCCACCCCACATTTGTCCTTTAAGAATTTGTTGAAATTTTAGCTGATTTCTTGTTATCCACTTGTATGGTGGCTGCTTCCCTCCCCTATGTTTAACCAAGGGTGAATAGTTTATGTGTCCTGTTTCTCCTTAAAGGGAGAAAACATTTAATTTATTTGATTGCCGTGTAACCTCAGGTCTTTGATGGGCTCAAGAAAGTTTATGATTTTATAGATTATTCAGATTTTCAATGATGTTAGGTTGAGAGTGGCCTTCTCTGCAGTTTTTTACATCTTAAGTAGAAGTGGAACTCTTTCTTGGTTTTCTCTGATTCTCATTCTGGAATTTGGGACATATTATTTTTTTATCTTCTGTATCCATCTTACCCTTTCTTTATATTTTCTATCTCTTCATATCTTTGTGCTTATTCCTGATTGTTCCTCAGATCTGTATTTTCAATTCAGTAATTATTTCATTTTCTGACTAATCTGCTCTTTAAAAATATATTTTTTTAAATTTTTATTGGAGTATAGTTGATTTACAATGTTGTGTTAGTTTCAGGTGTACAGCAAAGTTAATCAGTTATACATATACATATATCATCTCTTTTTTAAAATTCTTTTCCCATATAGGCCATTACAGAGTATTGAGTAGGGTTCCCTGTGCTATACAGTAGGTCCTAATTGGTTATCTCTTTTATATATAGTAGTGTGTATATGTCAATCCCATTCTCCCATAATCTGCTCTTAAACCCCTATCCATTGTCTTTTTTTTTTAACTGAAGTATAGTTGATTTACAATGTTGTGCCAATCTGTGCTGTACAGCAAAGTGACTCAGTTACACACATATAGACATTCTTTTCTTATATTCTTTTCCATTATGGTTTATCACAAGATATTGAATATAGTTCCTTGTCCTATCCATTAGGACCTTGCTTATCCATTCTAAATATGGTAGTTTGCATCTACCAACCCCAAACTCCCAGTCCATCCCTTTCCCTCGCCCCCTCCCCCTTGGCAACCACGAGTCTGTTCTCTATGTCTATGACTCTGTTTCTGTTTTGTAGATAGGTTCATTTGTGCCATTTTTTAGATTCCACATATAAGTGATATCAAATGGTATTTGTCTTTCCTTTTTTTAAATTTTTAAATTAAATTTTATTTTTTTTCATACAACAGGGTCTTATTAGTCATCAGTTTTATACACATGAGTGTATACATGTCAATCCCAATCTCCCAATTCATCACACCCCCACCCCCACCACCCCACTGCTTTCCCCGCTTGGTGTCCATATATTTGTTCTCTACATCTGTGTCTCAATTTCTGCCCTGCAAACAGGTTCATCTGTACCATTTTTCTAGGTTCCACATATATGCATTAATATACGGTATTTGTTTTTCTCTTTCTGACTTACTTCTCTCTCTATGACAGTCTCTAGATCCCTCCACATCTCAACAAATGACCCACTTTCGTTCCTTTTTATGGCCCAGTACTATTCCATTGTATATATGGACCACATCTTCTTTATCCATTCATCTGTCGATGGGCATTTAGGTTGCTTCCATGACCTGGCTATTGTAAATAGCACTGCAATGAACATTGGGGTGCATGTGTCTTTTTAAAAAAAATTTATTTATTATAATTTTTGGCTGCATTGGTTCTTCATTGCTGCACACGGGCTTTCTCTAGTTGCGGCGAGTGGGGGCTACTCTTTGTTGCGGTGCGCAGGCTTCTCATTGTGGCAGCTTCTCTTTTTGTGGAGCATGGGCTCTAGGCGCGTGGGCTTCAGTAGCTGTGGCACGTAGGCTCAGTACTTGTGGCTCACGGGCCTTAGAGCGCAGGCTCAGTAGTTGTGGCACACGGGCTTAGTTGCTCCACGGCATGTGGGATCTTCTTGGACCAGGGCTCAAACCCGTGTCCCCTGCATTGGCAGGCAGATTCTTCACTGCTGTGCCACCAGGGAAGTCCCGCATGTGTCTTTTTGAATTATGGATTTCTCTGGGTATATTCCCAGTAGTGGGACTGCTGGATCCTATGGTAATTCTATTTTTAGTTTTTTGAAGAACCTTCAAACTCTTCTCCATAGTGGGTGTATCAATTTACATTCCCACCAACAGTGCAAGAGGGTTGCCTTTTCTTCACACCCTCTCCAGCATTTATTGTTTGTAGATTTTCTGATGATGCCCATTCTAACTGATGTGATGTGACACCTCATTTTAGTTTTGATTTGCATTTCTCTAATAATAAGTGATGTTGAGCAGCTTTTCATGTGCTTCTTGGCCATCTGTATGCCTTCTTTGGAGAGATATCCATTTAGGTCTACTGCCCATTTTTGGATTGGGTTGTTTGTTTTTTTAATATTGAGCTGCATGAGCTGCTTATATATTTTGGAGATTAATCCTTTGTCCATTGATTCATTTGCAAACATATTCTCCCATTCTGAGGGTTGTCTCTTCACCTTGTTTGTAGTTTCCTGTGCTTTGCAAAAGCTTTTAAGTTTCATTAGGTCCCATTTGTTTATTTTTGTTTTTATTTCCATTACTCTAAGAGGTGGATAGAAAAAGATCTTGCTGTGATTTATGTCAAACAGTGTTCTCCCTATGTTTTCCTCTTAAGAGTTTTATAGTGTCCAGTGTTACATTTAGGTCTCTAATCCATTTTGACTTTATTTTTGTGTATGGTGTTAGGGAGTGTTCTAATTCCATTATTTTACATGTAGCTGTCCAGTTTTCCCAGCACCACTTATTGAAGAGACTGTCTTTTCTCCATTGTATATCCTTGCCTCCTTTGTCATAGATTAGTTGACCATAGGTGCGTGGGTTTATCTCTGGGTTTTTTATCCTGTTCTATTGATCTGTATGTCTGTTTTTATTCCAGTAACATATTGTCTTGATTACTGTATCTTTGTAGTATAGTCTGAAGTCAGGGCATCTGATTCCTCCAGCTCCGTTTTTTTCCCTCAAGACTTCTTTGGTTATTCGAGGTCTTTTGTGTCTCCATACAAATTTTAAGATTTTTGTTCTAGTTCTGTAAAAAATGCCATTGGTAATTTGATAGGGATTGCATTGAATCTGTAGATTGCTTTGGGGAGTATAGTCATTTTCACAATATTGATTCTTCCAATCCAAGAATGGTATATCTCTCCATTTGTATCGTCTTTAATTTCTTTCATCAGTGTCTTATAGATTTCTGCATACAGGTCTTTTGTCTCCCTAAGTAGGTTTATTCCTAGGTATTTTATTCTTTTTGTTGCAATGGTAAATGGGAGTGTTTCCTTAATTTCTCTTTCAGATTTTTCATCATTAGTGTATAGGAATGCAAGAGATTTCTGTGCATTAATTTTGTATCCTGCAACTTTACCAAATTCATTGATTTGCTCTAGTAGAGTTCTGGTGGCATCTTTAGGATTCTCTCTGTATAGTATCATGTTATCTGCAAACAGTGACAGTTTTACTTCTTCTTTTCCGGTTTGTATTCCTTTTATTTCTTTTTCTTCTCTGATTGCTGTGGCTTTAGAGGAAATGCTTTCAGTTTTTCACCATTGAGAATGATGTTTGCTGTGCGTTTGTTGTATATGGCCTTTATTATGTTGAGGTAGGTTCCCTCTATGCCCACTTTCTGGAGAGTTTTTACCATAAATGGGTGTTGAATTTTGTCAAAAGCTTTTTCTGCATCTATTGAGATGATCATATGGTTTTTATTCTTCAGTTTGTTAATATGGTGTATCACATTGATTGATTTGCATATATTGAAGAATCCTTGCGTTCCTGGAATAAATCCCACTTGATCATGGTGTATGATCCTTTTAATGTGTTGTTGGATTCTGTTTGCTAGTATTTTGTTGAGGATTTTTGCATCTATATTCATCAGTGATACTGGTCTGTAATTTTCTTTTTTTGTAGTATCTTTGTCTGGTTTTGGTATCAGGGTGATGGTGGCCTCATAGAATGAGTTTGGCAGTGTTTCTTCCTCTGCAATTTTTTGGAAGAGTTTGAGAAGAATGGGTTTTAGCTCTTCTCTAAATATTTGATAGAATTCACCTGTGAAGCCATCTGATCCTGGACTTTTGTTTGTTGGAAGATTTTTAATCACAGTTTCAATTTCAGTGCTTGTGATTGGTCTGTTCATATTTTCTGTTTCTTCCTGGTTCAGTGTTGGAAGGTTATAGCTTTCTAATAATTTGTCCATTTCTTCCAGGTTGTCCATTTTATTGGCATAGAGTTGCTTGTAGTAGTCTCTTAGGATGCTTTGTATTTCTGCCGTGTCTGTTGTAACTTCTCCTTTTTCATTTCTAATTTTATTGATTTGAGTCCTCTCCCTCTTTTTGATGAGTCTGGCTAAAGGTTTATCAATTTTGCTTACCTTCTCAAAGAACCAGCTTTTAGTTTTATTGGTCTTTGCTATGGTTTTCTTTGTTTCTATTTTATTTATTTCTATTCTGATCTTTATGATTTCTTTCCTTCTACTAACTTTGGGTTTTGTTTGTTCTTCTTTCTCTAGTTCCTTTAGGTGTATGTCAGGGTGTTTATTTGAGATTTTTCTTGTTTCGTGAGGTAGGCTTGTATTGCTATAAACTTCCCTCTTAGAACTGCTTTTGCTGCATCCCATAGGTTTTGTAAATAAATATATCTCTTGTTAATAAAATATACCTCTTGTTTTCATTGTAATTTGTCTCTAGATGAGTTTTGACTTCCTCTTTGATTTCTACAGTGATCTCTTCAGTGATTTCTTCCTCTTTGATTTCTTCAGTGATCTCTTGGTTATTTGGTAACATATTGTTTAGCCTACATGTGTTTGGGTATTTTCACTGGATATTGAATTCTGGGTTGACAGTTCTTTTCTTTCAGTTCTTTAAAAATGTTGTTTTACTTCCTTCTGTCCTCCATTGTTTCTGTTGAGAAATCCACTCTCTTGGAATCCTTGTTCTTCTATATGATATGTGTCTGTTTTCCTCTAACTGATTCAGGAAGTTTTCTTTTTCTTTAATTTTCAATAGTTTGATTATGATGTGTTTAAGCATGGATTTCTCTGAGTTTATACTCCCTGGGGTTTTCTGAGCTTCTTAAATTTGTAAGTTTATGTCTTTTTACCTAATTTGACAAGTTTTGAGCTATTATTTCTCCAAAAATATTTTTCAGTCAACACTTTTTATTCTTTGCTTCTGGGTCTCTGATGACATGAATGTAAAATTGTTTGGTATTGTCCTACGTGTCCCTGTGGCTCCATTCATTTAATTCAATTTTTTCCTGCTGTGTTATTCTGATTAGATTGTTTCTGTGTACACTCGACTACAATCAGGGTATTAAACAGTTCCATCAATGCAAAAAAGCCCTTATACCCTCTCCCCATTCTTAACCCATGGCAAAACTTACTATGATCTTCATTACTAGAATTTTTCCTTTAACAAAATGTCAAATAAATGAAATCACACAGTGTTTAACCTTTAGAGGCTGGCTTCTTTATTTAGCATAATGCCTTTGAGATGCATCTATCTTTTCATTTCTGAGTAGTATTCCATTTTATGTATAATAGTTTGTTTATCCGTTCACCTATTGGAGGACATTCAGGTTATTTCCAGTTTCGGTGATTATGAATAGTGCTACTCAATAGAGTTTTTTATGTGAAAGTAAATTTTCTTTTCTCTAGGGTAATAACCGGAAGTGGGGCTGCTGGATCATATGATAAGAATATGTTTAAAATAAACTGCCACACTGTTTACCAGAGTGGCCGTACCATTTTGCATCCTCACCGGCAGTGTGTGAGAGTAACTGATAATATTTTAGTGAATTAAGTTTTTTTTTTTTTTTTTTTTTTTTTGCGGTAGGTGTGAATTAAGTTTTGATAATCATTTGATTGTAGACCTAATATTCCTGGGAATTTAATTTTTAAAGAAAAGTTTAAAAGTGTTATTCCAAATTTCTCTCTATGCTTTGCTTTATCCTTGAGAAAGAGACATTTGGAGTTACTTTACTTTTTTGATTCCTCTAGTTGCATTTGAAATGTGCCACTGCCAACATTTTGTGAAAGAAATCCATAACATCTGTTGTACATTCAGTGAAGTTTGAAATATACTTGGGAAAATAGATAAATTGCAATCACTCTTACAGCTCTAAGAGCCGATACATACACACACAAACACACACACTCTCTCTCTCTCTCTCTCTCTCACAAACACATACACACACACACACTTTCTTTCTATAATGGAAGACTGTGGAGATGTGAATGGGGGTGAAGGAATTGTGACTTAATCCACTTTTAAATACAGTTCTTTAAAAAAAGTCATGTAAGAGAACAGTCTTTTTCTTTCTCTTTCTTTCTCTGTGTGTCTGCAGTGTGCGTGTGTGTTTAAACTTTGGCCATTGTAGTTTTTACGATTTATTTCTTGGCTCATTCCATCATCACATGATTAAGAGCTTATTTTTTGCTCCCTTGTTTAATGGAGATTAAAACATCTGTCATTTTGGCCTTGTACGCTCTAATGATGTAACTACTGCTCTTTATGGACCTATATTCTTTGGAGAGTAATTTCTTCTGTCAGACGTTAAAAAGTATTATTATTATTATTATTATTATTATTGGCTGCTGGAGGGATTTCAACTGCATAAGCTAACTTTTAACAGTCTACTTAGATTTAATACTTTACCACTGCAATTACAGTCTGGGAATCCTTATAACAGTATAGATCCCTTTCTCTCCCTGCTTCATGTTATAGTTTTTATATGAATTACATTCATATATATGCACTGAAAACCCCACCAGACAGTTATGGTTTTCTACCCTCAACCATGATACATAATTTAAAGAATTTAAGAGTGATATATTATTATATTTACCCAGATTTTTACCATTTCTGTTTTTTTTCCTGATGCATATATCATGGCTGTGTTCCCCTAGATGCTTTGGTGTGCAATCTGAGTAGAGGTATTCTCTTATAGTACTGTGATTGACTCCATAAATTGCCATTGATATAATACTTTTATCTACTTTGCCATCTGTATTCCAATTTGGTTATTTGATCTAATAATGTCCTTTATTGTATTTTCTTTTCCTCTGCAGTACATGATCCAGGCTAGGGTCAAGTATTGCATTTAGTTGTCATGTCTTACAGATTTCTTTAATTTGGAGCAATTCTAGAGCCTTTTATTTCTTTGCCATCTTTAAAAAATACAGTTCTTCCACCTCCCCCTCCCTGCCACTCATAGAATGTTTTTAATTTAGTCTTTGATTTTTTTTCTCATCATCAACTACTATTATGTATTCTCAGGCAAAATACTGTATAGGTGATGTTTTGTCCTTCTCAGATAGCTGTCCCTTACAGTTGATGTTAATTTTGATCATCAGTCAAACTGGTACCTGATTCACCACTGTATCATCACTGCTTTTTTTCCTCCCTTACAACTAATAGACAGTCTATGGGGAGATACTTTATGATCATGCAGATACTACTCTTCATTAAAATTTCTGCCTATATTTAGCACCCCTGGTGATTCATATCTGATCTACTTTTTACTGCGGTGGTTGCAAAATGATGATTTTTCAACTCCAGCACTTCCCTTTACATTTCTCAATAAGCATATCTCCCTTCACCCCTGTGTATCAATATGTGTGTATATGTGTACGTATCTATTTACTATAGATATGGCATCATTCATTCTTTTTTTTTAAAGTTTATAATTCTTTACTCTTCTTTTCATATTTTTGAGCACTTCCCTATATTCAGGGATAAAAAGACTTTCCAGGCTTAAAATATACCTCTCCTGCCCCCCAGTATGAAAATTTAAAAATAAATAAATACATGCGTGTTGAAAGCATATTATGTACTTTGTACTGTATTAGTCTCTAAGAATATAATTGAACAAAAGATACATAGTTTCTGACTTCATGAAGCTGACAAACTAGTAAATGAGCAAAACCAATAACGTGGTAAATGATGATGGGATAAATGCTATGGGAATTTAAGTGCATACCTATTACGTGGCAAACATTGTATGTGCTTAGTATGTAGCAGTGAACAAAACAAAACATCTCTGCCCTCATAAACTTATTTTCTAGGAAGCAGAAAAGGCAATACATAAACTGATATATAAAATGAATAATATATTAGATAGAGATAAATGGTATGGGGGAAAATAAAGTGGGATGGGAAATAGGGAATGTACAGGATGAGGGAGAGGTATCCATTTTTAAATAACATGGTCAGAGAAGACCTTACTGAGAGGGTGACTATGCGTAAGTCAAGTTGGTAATAAGTAAGTAAGTAAACTTGCCTAATTGTACCCAGCTGGTTACCAACTGTAGGTACTCTCTAAAAATGAATCCTGTTTTGCCTTGTATTATAATCACTTAGTATGCATATCTTATCCTTAGTGTAAATCACAAATATGTGATAACAAGGACAGTGTACCTTCATATAACACATTTCGTTGGGCTTTTTCCTTTAAACTAATGACTAACCACTGAATTAGGAAAGATATTTAAACTCTGTGGAGCTCTATCTGCAAAATGAAGGAACTGGATAAAAGTATTTGCAAGCTTCTGCCCCATTCCAAAAGTTTATATGAAGAATAACAAATCAAAGAATAACAATATTTCTGAGAAATAATGGAACTTTTTGGAATTGGAATAATAGAGCTATTAGAAGAATATCCATGAGCTAGGTCTCCCCTTTACAACATGCAGTGATTGCCAATATTTGGGGAATGCTTCTCAGCGAGACTGGATCTACAAAGCACTGTTTCTCTGGGCCACCCACTCTGCATGGAATAACTTCATCTTACAGATTCCCTATTGTGTGATATTACTTGTGGCATAGATTCCTAAACTCCTTCAGTAAGAATGCATGCCCACCACTATTTACAATATACTCAACTGATCGAATTACAAGGATTCTTTGAGAATGAATTCTGTGTGCCAGATGCTTTCTTCACTATTTTTGTTGTTATTTTTGAAGAAAAAAAAAAGGCACAGAAAAGCGTAAAAAGCTATAACTGGAAGGGATTTAGGACAAAACTACTCCTCAGATTAGTCATTGTACAGGTAAGCTGAATGATTATTATGCAGACATGCTCGTTTTTCATATGTCTGAGGCAATTTAGGTCATTTTCCAAGAATCACAATTCAATTAATCCCCTTACTGACTTCCACAAGTTACTTACTGTCCCAAATTCTGATAAGTTCACCAAGATTAGCTTTGAAGCAGCTTCAGAGGGCCATTTACTCAGTGATTAAGAGCTGCACCAAATTAGTCACCTTCATAGAAATATCACTATAGCTTCCACGAAGACTAGTTTGGTGAGGTCCCTCTGAGAAGCAGTTCCAATGAGTTTATTAACTCATGGTTACAGGACCGTTTGGCTGAGTGACCAAGTATGGAGAGAATGAACCTCACCACTACTGTTTATGTGTTCTGGGGTAGTCTTTTTGCTATCTACAGGAACCAACAGCTTACATGTGAAATAAACATCTATGCTCATATATACTACATGGCTAATGTTTAAAAGTTAGTAATACATGCATGGGAACCTATTTTAATAGGTTTTTTAAAAAATTATTTGAGTATGGTAAGGCCAACAGATCAGGAAGATGATTACCATTGAAAAGATAGTTTGTTACTTAGTTGCTCCTAAGCGGGAGGGGTACATCATGCCACTGGGGGCCACAGGGAGAAGCACTAGAGTAGGTCAGAAGACAGGGAGAACAGGAAACTGGTCAAGAGCCTTTACTGTGTTTTCTGAGGTAAGGAAAAGGTGAGTCAGGGTGAGCAGGCTTAGGCTGGCTAGTTTGAATAATTTCAGGAGGCTGTGGGTCATAGGGGCTGTCACTAGATGCCTCTGGTACCTAACCCTGAGCAAGTGGATAGGGGAATAGCAAATATAAAGGAGGTGGTTGAGATATGGGTTCTGGACTGGTTGTATCACGTTAGAAAAGCATTCAGGAGCAAGTTGTTTACTATCTCTAGGAATGGGCCAACCTTGGGAGGCACAGTTTCTTCAGGGTCAGCAAGGCCCCAGATGTCAAAGCATCAGAATACAGAAAATAAAAAACATGATTAATACAGAGTCCTGGCTGAGTTCTTTTAAAATTCAAGGCATAGATGTCAGTGAAACTAGCAGAGTTAAGTAAGTACTTTTGAAGATTCTCTCCTCCATAATAGCAACAAAAAAACTGGCCAAAACTGTCAGAATCAAATTTTTTGGAATTCTAGAAATGAACCAAAGGGTTGTAGCAATCCAGGGAGCATTTATTCAGGAAAAATGGCAACATCTTGATAACAAGAGTGAGCTTTGTGTTTTTTAAATGCCCTATACCTATCTGTCTTTTACCAGCTCTGTGTTAGCCTTGACAACAAAAAGCCTGTAATCCTGGTGATAAACCAGCAAGCCTGGCAGCCACCAGAGGGAGCAGAATAGGTTCAAACTCCTTCAAAGCCACATTCCCAGTAAATTGTCATTGTTTGACCTGTTTCTTTATTCCCTGGAATATCTCACTTTCAAGGCTGTATTTATTTGATCTGACTCAGAACTAATCTAGTGTGAAAAGCTTTTCTCTGGGAGAATTTGTTGAAGATATTTGGAGGCTTAAAAATTTTTTTTTGGTCCACGCTATGAAGCTTGTGGAATCTTAGTTCCCTGACCAGGGATCAGACCTGGGCCCCAGCAGTGAAAGCACTGAGTCCTAACCACTGGACTGCCAGGGAGTTCCCTGGAGGAAATTTTTAAACTTCATGGGTGCCTGAGGCGGTGGATAACAGCTGGGGCAATTAATAGGTTAACAAAAAAGCTTAAAAGGAAAATCTGTAGAATGCAATGGCTAGGGACTTCAGAAATCTCTGACCAATCCCTGGGAATCTAGAAGGTTGGGTTGTGTGCATGCTCAGGAAAGACCTGAGATGGCCTAAGTTCTCACTACTGGCTGACCTTGAGGCTGTGCAAAAGCAGGAAGTGAAAGCTAAGGTAGTATTGTCACTTGCCTTGCTGAGTATTGAAGCTGTGCCCAACAGAAAAGCCCCTTGGCAAAGACTTGGAGACATGGGTTCAAGGTGTTTAAGTAAATCTCTGTCCAAATATTAGCTAATTGAGCAGAGACTTACGTAGTCACGCACAACAAAAATTAGACTCTACAGATTGGTTCAGAAAAGTCACTAAACCAACAAAAGGAACAAAAAGCACAATAGCAAACCCTGGGGAGAGGGGGAATCTGATTCCAGGAATTGCCACACTATAGTGTTTAAAATGTTCAGTTTTCAACAAAAATTACAAAACAGGTAGAACGAAAAACAAAACAAGAAAGTAAGGCCCATGCACAGGGAAAAAAGTAATCAATCAATAGAAACTGTCCCTGAGGAAGCCCAGACTTCGGATTTATTAGACAAAGAAACTGTTTTAAATATGCTCAAAGAGTTAAAGGAAGCTAAGTGAATGATGGCTCTGGCAGCAAATTTTCTTAATTTTCTTCATGTGAGAATGTCTATACTCTCATTCTTGAGGAAGATTCTTTCTGGATATAGAATTCTAGTTTGACAGTCCTGTTCTTTCAACACTTAAAAAATGTTGTGCCACTTGCTTCTGGCCTCCATGGTTTTTGATGAGAAATAGACAGTTATTCGTAATGCCTAATTTCTCTGTGCCTGCTTTCAAGGACTTTCTTTGTCTTTAATTTTTAAAAATGTGATTATCATTTCTCTGGGCTTAGACATCTTTGGGAATCTGTAGGTATATTTTTTAGTCAAATTTGGGAAGTACTCAGTCCTTATTTCTTCAAATATTTTTTCAGTCCCAGGCCCTTTCCCCTCTCCTTCTGAGGCTGATGACATGAAGGTTAAACCTTTTGTTATTATTTCACAACTCTCTGAGGATCTCTTACCTTTTTTTCCCCCAATCTTTTTTCTCTCTGTTGGTATTGAATAATTTCTTTTGGTCTATCTTTAATTTTCTTTCCCCTGCCATCTCCATTCTGCTATGGAACACTTCTTATGATGTTTTTTTTTTTATTATTATTTTTTGGCTGCATTGGGTCTTCGTTGCTGCACGTGGACTTTGTGTAGTTGCGGTGAGGGGGCTACACTTCGTTGTAGTGCACGGGCTTCTCATTGCGGTAGCTTCTCTTGTTGCAGAGCACGGGCTCTAGGCGCACAGGCTTCAGTAGTTGTGGCTCGCAGGCTCTAGAGCACAGGCTCAGTAGCTGTGGCGCACAGGCTTAGCTGCTCCACAGAATGTGAGATCTTCCCAGACCAGTGCTCCAACTTGTGTCCCACGCATTGGCAGGTGGATTCTTAACCACTACGCCACCAGGGAAGCCCACTGTGATGAGATTTGTATTTAAGTTATTGTATTTTGCAGTTCTAAATTATTTGAATCTTCTTTTTATCTTTTATTTCTTTGTTGATATTTTCTATTTTTTAATTTCTTTAAACCATGTTCATGATAGCTTGTTACAGCATTTTTACGATTTTTATGTTGTTTTAAGAGTTTTCTCTATATTTGGGGTTCTAGACCCTTTTCAGATATATATTTTGCAAATACCACTGTGTAATTTGTCTTTCCACTCTTGATAATGTCGTTTGATGCACAGAAGTTTTAATTTTTATGAAGTCTACATTATCTGTATTTTATTTTGATGTTCATGATTTTATTGTCATTTGAGAATCCACAGCCAAATCTAAGGTTGATATCTGCCTCTGTGTTTTCTTCTACGAATTTATAGTTTTAGCTTTTATATTTAGGTCGTTGATCCATTTAGAGTTTAGAGCATATGGTGCAAAGTAAGGGTGCCACATCATTCTTTAGCATTTGGATATCTCGTCCCAGTACCAGTGAGACTATTCTTATCCCCACTGAATGGTTTTGGCACTCTTGTTGAAAATCAGTTGACCGTAGATCTATGATTTTATTTCTGGACTCTCAGTTCTCTTCCCTTGATCCATATGCTTATGCTTTTGCTTATTACCAGCAGTACTAGTTGCCTAATTGGGAGGATTAGGGACATGGCTCCTCTTTGGCATTAGGGTTCTGTACTGCATGGTTTCCCTTTTCTCATCTTTTTTTTTCTTTTTTTTAACTGCATCAAAAATTTTATTGCCTAGGGCTTCCCTGGTGGCGCAGTGGTTGAGAATCCTCCTGCCGATGCAGGGGACACGGGTTCATGCCCCGGTCTGGGAAGATCCCACATGCCGCGGAGTGGCTGGGCCCGTGAGCCATGACCACTGAGCCTGCGTGTCCGGAGCCTGTGCTCCGCAATGGGAGAGGCCACAACAGTGAGAGGCCCGCATACCACACACACACACACAAAAATTTATTGCCTAATTTTTGAAAACTTTTGCTATTAAGTAATAAACCACAAAAGAAACTTTATTAATATTATGTCCAGTAGATTATATTGTATGATTTTGAACACTGGCTTTTTTTCTATTGAGATATAGTTGATATATAACATTATATTAGTTTCAGGTATACAGTATAATGACAAGATATATGTATAAATTGTGAAATGATCATTACAATTACTCTAGTTAACATGTATAACCACACAGTTACTTTTTTTTTTCTGATGAGAACTTTTAACATTTTCTCTTCTAGCAACTTTCAAATATACAGTACAGTATTATTAACTACAGTCATCATGGTGTATGTTACATCCCCATGACTTACTTGTTTTATAACTAGGAGTTTGTACTTTTTGACCACCCTCACCCATTTTGCTGATCTCATACCCACTGCCTCTGGCAACTACCAGTGTGTTCTCCGCAACTGAGTTTGGTTTTTGTTTGTTTGTTAGATTCCACATACTAGTGAGATCACACAGTATTTATCTTTCTGTCTCTGACTTATTTTACTTAGCATAATGTCCTCAAGGTCCAGCCATGTTGTTACAAATATCAGGATTTCCTTCTTCTTATGGGTGAATAATAATCCATTAGATAGATAGATAGATAGGGATATGTATCTCCCTGTGTGTGTATATCTATCTGTCTATCTTGGAGGAAATCAAGAGTAATATTCTAGTGAACACACAAATAAGAAAGTGAAACAGCTTTATTGCGCCTATGGAGAAAGTTCTAGAGGTCTGGATAGAAGATCAAACCAGCCACAACATTTCCTTAAAGCCAAAGTCTAATCCACATCAGGGCCCTAACTCTCTTCAATTCTGGGAAGGATGAGAGAGGTGAGGAAGCTACAGAAGAAAAGTTTGAAGCTAGCAGAGTTTGGTTCATGAGGTTTAAGGAAAGAAGCCATCTCCATAATATAAAAGTACAAGGTGAAGCAGCAAGGGCTGATGTAGACACTGCGGCAAGTTATCCAGAAGATATAGCTAAGATAGTCCATGAAGGTGGCTACACTAAACAACAGATTTTCAATGTAGACAAAACAGCCTTATATTGGAAGAAGATACTATCTAGGACTTTCATAGCTAGAGAGGAAAAGTCGATGCCTGGCTTCAACGCTTCAAAGGACAGGCTGACTCTTGTTAGGGGCTAATGCCACTAGTAACCTTAAGTTGAAGCCAGTGTTCATTTACCATTCCAAAATTCCTAGGGCCCTTAAGAATTATACTAAATCTCTTCTGCCTGTGCTCTATAAATGGAAAGCCTGGATGACAACATGTCTGTTTACAGCATGGTTTACTAAATATTTTAAGCCCGCTGTTGAGGCCTACTGCTTAGAAAAAAGATTCCTTTCAAAATATTATTGCTCATTGACAATGCACTTGGCCACCCAAGAGCTCTGATGGAGATGTACAATGATATTAATGTTTTCATGCCTGCTAACACAACATCCATTCTGCAGCCCATGGATCAAGGGGTCATTTCAACTTTCAAGTCTTATTATTTAAGAAATATATTTTGTGAGGCTGTAGCTGCCATAGATAGTGAATTCTTCTGATGCATCTGGGCAAAGTCAGTTGAAAACCTGGAAAGGATTCACCATTCTGGATGCCATTAAGAACATTCATGGGACTTCCCTGGTGGTCAAGTGGTAAAGAATCCACCTTCCAAGGCAGAGGACGTGGGTTTGACCCCTGGTTGGGGAACTAGGTTCCCACATGCTGCGGGGCAGCTAAGCCCATGCACCACAACTACTGAGCTTGTGTGCGCCTCAACTAGAGAGCCCGCGTGCTGCAAACTACAGAGCCCACGTGCCCTGGAGCCTGCACACCACAACTAGAGAATAGAAAACCCCCACACAACAGCTAGAGGGAATCCTGTGTGCTGCAACGAAAGATCCCGCATCCCTCAACGAAGATCCCACGTGCCGCAATTAAGACCTGACATAGCCAAAAGAAAAAAGAAAAAAACGAAAAAGAAACATTCTTGATTCATTGGAAGAGGTGAAAAGATCAACATTAACAGGAGTTTGGAAGAAGTTGATTCCAACCTTCGTGGATGATTTTGAGGGGTTCAAGACTTCAGTGGAGGAAGTAACTGCAAGTGTGGTGGAAATAGCAAGAGACCTAGAATTAGAAGTGGAGCCTGAAGATGTGACTGAATTGCTACCATCTCATGACAAAACTTTTAATGGTTGAGGAGTTGCTTCTTATGGATGAAGAAAAAGAAAGTGGTTTCTTGAGATGGAATCCACTCCTAGTGAAGCTGCTGTGAAGATTGTTGAAATGACAAAAAAAGAATTTAGACTGTGACATAAACCTAGTTGATAAAGCAGTGGCAGGGTTTGAGAGTATTGACGCTAGTTTTGAAAGAAGTTCTGTGGGTGAAATGCTGTCAAACAGCATTGCATGTTACAGAGAAATTGTTCATGAAAGGAAGAGTCACTTGATGCATCAAGCTTCATTGTCGTCTTATTTGAAGAATCAGGGTGGTGGTTGCCACAGCCATGCCAACTTTTAGTAAACATCCCTCATCAGTCAGCATCCATCAATGCCGAGGAGAGACCCTCCACTGCAAAAAGACTTGCTGAATGCTCAGATGATGGATAGCAGTTTTTAGCAGTAAAGTGATTTTTTTTCTTGTGAACTTTTTCCTCTTTATTGGGAACATTAGATCAGTTTAATATTCAGGAGTCCTCAATCAGATATGGACTGATTAGGTGCAAAGATATAGCAAGTGTATTTATATCTTATAGAAACTTAGTTTTAAGTTGAAATATAGTAGACATACAATATTATGTTAGTTTCAGGTGTACTACATAGTGTTTTGACATTTTCATACATTATGAAATGTTTACCATGGTAAGTCCAGTAACCATCCATTCCCACACAGTTATTTCAATTTTATTGACCATATTTCTTATGCTATATATTACATCTCTGTGGCTTATTTATTTTTTAAGTGGAAGTTTGTACCCTTCACCTATTTCTCCCCCACTCCTAAAGTATTTTTAAATTAAGATATGTACCTTTTTTAAAAAAATTAATTTATTTATTTTTATTTATTATTTTTGGCTGTGTTGGGCCTTCATTGCGGCATGCGGGCTTTCTCTAGTTGCAGCAAGCGGGAGATACTCTTTGTTGTGGTGTGTGGGCTTCTCATTGCGGTGGCTTCTCTTGTTGCAGAGCACAGGCTCTAGAGTGCACGGGCTTCAGTAGATGTGGCATGTGGGCTCCATAGTTGTGGCTTGTGGGCTGTAGAGCACAGGCTCAGTAGTTGTGGCGCACGGGCTTATTTGCTCTGCGGCATGTGGGATCTTCCCGGACCAGGGTTCGAACCCAGGTCCTCTGCATTGGCAGGTGGATTCTTAACCACTGCACCACCAGGAAAGACCTGTACCTTGATTTTTTTTTTTTTAGACATGAATTTATAGTGTAACATAACTTTAATATGCGGGAAACTAAAAAAATCTGTACAATTTGCTTTATTGCAATGTTTGCTTTATTGTGGTGGTCTGGAACTGAATCTGCAATATCTCTGGGGTATGCTTATATTCAGATCCTCTGCCTGTTTTATCTGATTGTTTGGATTTTTTGCTATTAGGTTATGTGAGTTCTTTATATATTTTGCATATTAACACCATCAGATATTTGGTTTGCAAGTGTTTTGTCCCATTTGCCAAGTTGCCTTTTCATTTTGTTGATGGTTTCCTTTACTGTGCAGAGACTTTTTAGTTTGATGTAGTTCCGTGTTTATTTTTGCTTTGTTGCCTTAGCTTTTGGTGTCAAGTCCAAATAATCATCACTAAAACCAGTGTCTTCACTCCTCATCTTGTATGACTTCTGCTGGTTAGAAGGAGCAGTCTTTCCCCGGGCCTTTTTGTTTGTTTTTTAAATTTCAGTCTGCTCTAGCATCCAGATTGGGATGTACAAGAGGTAAAAATGAACCCCAAGGAACTCATTATCTGGTCCTCCCTTAATTCCTGAAGTCTCTACCTGTTTTGCTTTTTCTGTCCACATATCAGAATCTTCCAATATTTGCTTTATGTATTATTTCCATGTTTCTAAATTGTAATTAATGGGAACATTCAGGTTCAATGTGCTTACTCTACTGTGACTAGAATGGGAACTCTACTCCCACAATCATTTATTGAATGAATGATTAAATGAACACATGCATCTTGCCTATAAGTTGCTCAGAAGTGTTTGTAGGTGTCAATATAACAATAGGTATAGTATTAAGAGAATTGAGCTAAATTCCTATGGGAACTCATAGGCATAGGAATGAAATTATTTCTAGTTATTTTGGAATAGGACATATGGTGTGGTGGTGAGACACAATAATTCCGTGACAGCAACTGGGTGTCCTGTAATTCAGTTCAATTCTGACACTACCCAGATTTAGCAGAGACCTCCATAAGACTGCTAGACTTCAGTAAAAGTTACAACCCAGAAACAGCCAAATGGAAACAATTCATAGACCAAGGTCTAGGGGTGGGGTGGGGTGCCGTGGGGGCTGGGGGAGGAGGATAGACATAGAGCTTCTGTGCCCTCTCTTCATGGAATCTGGGCACATCAGCCTCCTAGCACATACACATGTTCACCAACCTGAAAGTGCCACTGAGTTTTGTTGTCCAGACGTTTTATTTGGGTTACCTTACATAGGCATCATGATTGGCCATGTGATTAAACTCCTCCAGCTCTCCTTTCTTCCATGGAGAACTGGTGAGCCCACAGTTCGAACTTTTTAATCATGTGGTTGGTCTTTCTGGTGAACAGTCCCTATCCTAAGGCTACCTAGGGACCACCTTGATTTACCTCATTAGCATAAAAAAGGCACTCTTGTCACTCAGGAATTCCAAGAGCTTTTGAAGCTCTGTGTTAGGAACTAGTGACAAAGACCAGATATATTCCTTATTATACCACAGGTCATCAAATGAGATATCAAGGAGAAAGTGGCACTTGTGTGATATCTTGAAAGATGGGTAGGATTTAAACATTTGAAGATGGAGAAAAGGGAATTCCAGCCTGAGAAATCACACAGGGGCACATACTCAAAAGGGCAGAGTTCAGTGTATAGAAATAATATTAAGTACTTTTTTAGCTTTAGTGTCGGATCTATAAAAAACAATAATAAGATAAAGCCAGATGAAGGGCTTAAATGAACGATAATAGACGATATTTATTAATCCTAGAGCCTTTTATTTCTACAGAGCAGAAGAAAGAAGAGATCTGTTTATGTTCTTCCGAAGCCTACACTTCTTTGTGGAATGGTGTGAATATCGTAAGCGCACATTTAAACATTTCAAGGTAGGGTCTAAAGTCTTTCAATTTGAATGTTTATGGAAAGTGAAGCTGATTTTAATTTGGGGGTTTAAGATAACATTCTTAAAGCTTTCAAACAATAGAAAATGTTTTTATTGGCTTCTAGATTTGCAGTTATTTGGAATAAATGAAGGAGGAATGCTTCTGTACAAGTCAGTTAACCATTTATATTGAAAGAGTATAGTCTTATTTATTTTACAGTACACATTTTGAAAAATTAATCTGTCAAGGACACTTGAAGTAAAATGCCAAATGCTAATAAAGGACGTAGGCATAGCAGCCTTGTAACGTCACAGTGTAATCTTTACTTCCTGAGCCACAGTCTGTATTTTGAGCTTCTTATTTATTGTATATTTCAAGTTTAAATATTGAAGTCTGATTCTTGTAAAGTAACGATTCTTAGGTCTGATACAGATACATTCAGAGACTTTTTAAAAATTCCCTTTGTTTTTTGTCATAACTAGAACTATATTTAGCTGTATTATAATCCCCTGGGTCCTACTTAGTTAGATAGTATCAAATTATTGACAGCAGTGATACACACAGAAACCAGTTTTGAAAGAGTTAACATAAATAATATCTCAAGGTTCAGGTTCCCTCAAAATCCTGAGTCCTGACTATTGTTTTTATGACTGGTACTAATTCTCATTTATTTTGGATTCTTTTTTTTTATCATCATCATTATTTGCATTTTATTTGGTTGAGCTAGTAATGTCTGTCAAGCATAAGATTTTCTTTAGAATGAAACATGTCAGTACCTGTACTGTGGTCCCTTGAGGAGTGCTCAGGATTATGTTGTTTACTTGCAGGTGCTCTTGCACCAGAACTATTAAAGAGCTCTTCTTCAGGATTGGTAAAATGCAATAAAGATTGAGGAGTCTGCTGGCGGTTATAGTAATGAATCACCTAATACGGCCATTTACTTATACATTAGAATGGGTTGTGGGAAATGTGAGCACTAGTCCCATTTTCAGACTGATTTTCCTCTAAGTGCTTTTAGGGCAAATGTAGAAGTATAATTGGTGTGTTTTTCCTGTAGAGGATAA
This sequence comes from Kogia breviceps, assembly GCF_026419965.1. Lineage (NCBI taxonomy): Eukaryota > Metazoa > Chordata > Mammalia > Artiodactyla > Physeteridae > Kogia > Kogia breviceps. The sequence continues at coordinate 32,956,240 of NC_081317.1, forward strand.
AGTGCTTCTTTGAGCTGGTCCTTTGCTGGTGACAGGGTTACTAGAATGGAAAGAAACATAACATTGTTGTGCAAGCATCACCAGTAAAAATCTGTCCCATTAAACACTAATTTGCCATTCCTTCATTCTCTCAATAGTGTCCTTTGATACATAGAAATTTTTAATTTTGATGAAGTCCAATTTCTTTTCTTTCCTTTTGTAGCCTGTGCTTTTGGTGTCATATCCAGGAAATCATTGCCAAATTCAACATCATAAAGAATTTTCTCTTTATTTTTTCCTGAGAGTTTTATAGTTTAGCTATTAAGTTTAGGTGTTTAATCCAGTTTGAGTTAATTTTTATATATTCTGTAAGCTAGCAGTACAACTTCATTCTTATACATGTGGATATCCAGTTTTCCTAGCATTGCTTGCTGAAGAGACTGTTATTTCCTCATTGAGTGGTCTTGACACCTTTGTCAAAAATCATTTGACTATATATGCAAAGGTTTGTTTCTGGATTCATTATTCTATTCCATTGGTCTGTATGTCTGTCCTTATGCCAGTATCACACTTTTGATTACTGTAGCTTTGTAGTTACATTTTGAAATGAGGAAATGTGAATCCTCCAATTTTGTTCTTCCTTTCAAATTTTTTTTTGGTGTTTGGAGTCCCTTGAGATTCCATATGAATTTTGGTGGGTTTTTCAAGTTCTTCAAAAAATGTTGTTGGGAGTTTGGTAGGGATTGTTTTTGAAACCACTAGGTGGCGTTTCGGGGGGTTCCAAGGAGCTCCAGTCCTTTATGTCTCATTGTGGAAAGAATTCAGCAAGAGACAAAGTGATAGATAAGAAGTGATTTATTAGAATAGGATGCTTGTGAGGCTTAAAAGCAGGTGGGCTAGGGGGTGCTGCACCCTGAGAACTTAGTTGGCTACAGTTTTATAATCAAAGGAAAAGTGGGGAGGATGAAAAGACCACCTTCTTCCTCATTCTTGAGTAGATGTCACGCTTCCATCATCAACTTCTCCTCCAGGTTGGACAGGGGAGTTTTCTTGTCCCTACGTGGTCAAGCCAGGACTGTCATGGCGCTATGGAAACATTATTTCAGGTCTCCATACAATGAGGGTCTTTGACTTTGAAATGTCACCTTTCCATAAATTATTGTTTTTTATGTGTGCAGAGAGCATGTCCTAGGGGTCATTAACTTACTGAGCTCACTGGGCAGGATGTGGGTCTCTTGTCACCATTGTTTATTGTTTGGGGGCATGTCTCATGTTTCTGTTGCATGATTTTGTTGCTACACAGGCATGCTTGGTTTTGTGGTTAAGCAAACCTGCTTTCTTGAGCGATCATTAACTTACAGGGGTCTCCCATACTTTTCCTTTACTTAAAATCCCCTAGTGGGATTAACTATTTAATTACCTGCATTGTCCCTTTACTCCGTTCTTATCATTTTGAAATTGTTTTGGGTAGCTCTGGCATATTAACTATTCAGTCTTCCATTCATGAACACAAGATGTCTTCCCATTTATGCATATCTTCTTTAGTTTCTTTCAGGAATGTTTGTAGGGGTAAAATATTTTTAATTTTAATCCTCTGTTTCATTATCAGTGTCAAGAATGAAACAATATCTATTTAAGATAATGGGGATCAGCATATATTTTACTTCATTATTTTATTTGTGACTTAAGGGTGTATATAAGGTTGTCGGGTACCTAGGTTCATATCTTATCTAGAAGTCTCAAAACTATTTTTTTAAGATAATTCCATAATTCAGACTTTTAAACCAGTGCTCTTTCCTAATTGCTATTTTATATAAACCACTGGCTTTTAAGTTCTCTAAAATTTGAGAGTTATTTTATGGTGCTTTTCCCCTTTAAGTTTAGTAATATAAAGAACATAGGAATACGTTATTATTCTGACATCTGGAAGTGGAAAGGAAGTCTCTACTGACCCCTTTCCCCAGTGTTGGTTCCACCACTCAGCAATCCTTTATTAAGTTTGTTTTTCCAGATAAAGTTACAATTTATTTCTATTGATTTATTCAAGATTGTGATAGCTTAAATATTCTATTTTTCCAAATAAAACAGAGCCCTTCTGTTTAAATGGATTTTATTTTGCACTATTTACTATATATTCAATTTAGATGTGCTCACTATTATGCTAGCACTTTGAATGTATAAAGGGAATATTGGATGTGTTCAGTGTGCTCAGTGAGCTTTCAGTCTCAGAGAAATGAGGCTTGCACACAAAGTGAGAAAGCAGTATAATAGTTATTGTTACCAGTTACCATAATAAAAATCAGTGAATGCGTTAGTGTTGTAGCAGTAATTACTGTGGCGTTAAGAGATCACAGGTGTTTTAGTGAAAAAATTTCATCTTGGGATCAACCTTGACAAATGGGAAAATTGAAAAACAGGAGGTCATTCTACGTACAGAAAAAACAGAAGCAAATGAAAAACCACCAATAGTGTTTGTTCTGGGAATAGTATACAGAGACCAACTTGATTCTAATGCATAATTTATGTTGGAAACAATGTCGGCAATTTTTATATACACAGTTCAGACTCTTGTTTCTAAAGCACTGATCATTTTATATGCAACCCAAAGCAGTGTGGAAACTAAGACTTTTGAGTGGGGTTTGCGCAAGAGGAAAGTAATTTTAGGAACTTTATCATCATTATTAGATTGAAAATGAATTCTCATCTTTAAACATACCAGTTAATCATGGGTCTCTAGAAAATGTTGCTGAGATGCTTTCTTTTGAATGTGTGGTCTGTTCTCAAGAACATGGATGTGTGTGGGTGGGTGGGAAGGTGGTGTGTAGTAGTAACACCACAGAATTCACTTTGTTTTCATGTCTTACATTTGGATAAATTTATTGATGAGATTCTCATTCCTATAGTATAAAAAGAAAATATTTTGCAGTATATATCATAATTGAAAGCCATTACAGTGGAGAATTTTATGGCTATGTTCTGAGAGACAGGATGGACTTTCAGGTTTTTTAATAAGCATACTGATTTTGATGTGCTTGGCTTCCTAAAGTGATTTATGGTGGACTTAGAATGTTAATATTTAGATTAAAGAAAATTTTGTACTATTTTGCTAAAGCCTTTAATTGTGTGATCACAAAGCAGAATAACTGAACATTACTATATTAGCTCTTTCTCAGAGAGTAAAATTATGCTTTATTTGGAAAGTTTTGCCTAGGTATGAGACTATATTCCTATTTCTGAGGCTAAGTAAAAATATAGTAGCTGCCTTAATAGAAAGAAAACATAGTTCCTACTTCATAATGAATAATGTATGAATGATAAAAGAAAAATGAGAGGTCCCTGGAAATATTTAGCTTTTCAAAGTTTTTGGAACATATGCCTTAAATGCTTTAGGGATCTGGTAGAAGCCAGGAAAGACAGTTGAAAGTTTCTTGGACTTATCCTTTCACTTCGTAATACGTCTTAAATTTGGGTATTTATATAAAAACATACCTTTTAAATGGTACTCTAGTATAAACTGCAGGGATTTTGTAATGCTGTTCAAATATTTTCACATTACTTTATTTTGAACTTAGAGATTCACTCTTACCTTTTGCTTGTTGTTATATGTAAGGTTTTTTGAACATCCTTGCTTAAAACATAAGTTCCTTCATAGTAGGATACAGAATTAATATTAAATACTTAAGCTCCTTTAGACATTGTTGAGACAGATTATAAGTATGTGTGTACTTTAGCTTATGTGCTGCATTGATAGTGGTTAAATGTATGACCCTACAGGCAATCTTTTTAAGCAGATAAAACTGTTGGGATGTTTTCCCAGGATGATGGGATTGCCCTCCAAGCGTATCTCTTCAATGCGGTCCCGAATATAACTGGTGTCATTAGCCTTGCAGAATGTATCATCTGTAATTGAAGTTATGTTGTTAAACTAGAAAATAAAAGGGAAAAATTGTTTAGAAACCCGAAATCATTCTTTTGTATGTTGTGTAATGAGATCTCACAGAATATTTTATCTAAAAAGTGATTTTTAAAATATTGTACATACTGTGTATATATCTTCATGGTAATAAAAACCGTTGCTGAGCAATCTGAGCCACCCTTTTTAAAGTCTACAGTATTACTTTGGAAGAACAGACTACTGGCTATATCTAAGAGCAAAACCCATATAACAGAAATTTCTGAGTATAAATAAGATTATAATAGCTGGATAAAGTATCCTATTCTAGAGTGTCAACTCAAAATGGGTACTGTTTCCTTAAATATACTTTAAAGAAATAAAAAGAAAAAATGGGAATTCTTGTGATGGTAAAAGACCACTCTTAGTTTATTTTTATTCCCTTTTCACTTTTCTATTACCCTAAGTTGATGTTGGACAATAAAGTCAGCTGGGAAGTCTCCAAAAGCAAGTGTTTACTGCTATTTGGAGAAGGAAACATAAATCACAGGTCTTAGTGTCCCCTAACTTCAAATCCACATGTCAGATTAACTAGGCGGTGCCAAGTGCACACCTGGAGACAAATCCTATTATAAGAGCAGACCTCACACCTAGTGTTACTGGTCCTTTGGTTGTGCTCTGGATAGAACCAGGGCTTCTGGGCAGGAGAGAGCATTTGGCTAAATATTAATACTTTTAATGGGCAAAATTTATGTGTAAATAAGTGAGCTTCCTAATGAATCATAAGATTGACCCATAATAATTTGAATTAAAGTCAGATAATGTGAAAGGAGCAATCATACCTGAAGATGAATTACACGCAGACTTTCTGGTAAATTAAGAGGCACAGATTCCAGGGCATTGTGGTCCAAGTAGAGGAAGGATAGTTTATTCAATTTCTGTAAGGAAAAGGTGCTTTTGCTTAAGTGTTATTGAGCTCATTGCATTTCTTCACATAATTCAAGCTATATACACACATATACATATGTATAAATACATAGATATAGACATATATCAATACTATTAATCATTGGTATGGTAGTTTTAGGTTTGGTGGGATTTTTTTGTTTGTTTTGTTGTTGTTGTTTGGTGTTTTTGGTTTTACAAGTAGTATATTTGGTCCTTTACGAAGGGCAGTAGAACCCTGATGCATCCCCATATTTCTGTCCACTCATCTCACTTCTGAATACCATCATATTCAGCCTCAGCCCTCATGCCAATTTCTGGGGCCCTTTAAATTTCTCTTGGGAGCAGGTAATAAGGTTAACTCTTATGCAGGATTGTATTTGCATCCTGGTACTGCCATAACCTCTCTTGAACCTTCAGAACTTTCCATTTCAGCTCCACCAATTTGTACTAAAATGAATATTCCTAAGAGATGTGTATGCTTGTTAGTAAGATGTCTCCCAAAGCAGTTTATTAAATACGTAGTAGCTAAGTATGACTTTTTTACGCCCCAAGGACTCTACATTGGATTACTCTTAATGATCAGTAATCCATTATTGTGTATAATTTATAATATGATTTCAAGATGTAGTTTCCCCTGACAATAATCTTTTACCTTACCTTTGATATGCATCCTGTGACAGAATTTGGTAATTTTTTTTTTTTTTAGAATTAATTTGCTGTTATTTTAATCCTTTCTTAAGCTTCCTACGATTCAACATATGGGCACCAAGCTCCTGTCTTCCCCAGTGGGCCTCTTTAACATGGATTAGAGTAATCTGATTTTACCATTGGCTTTGGCAGCCTAGGGCATTAAGCAAAACTAGAAAATAGCTGAGTTTATCATTTTCATGCCAACTTGTCATGAATCCCTTCTGTAATCCAAGTGTAAAATCCGAAATATTCAAACATTCCTTTTGTGAAATGTTGATTAGCTCCTGTAGGTCTTTTTTGTTTGTTTTGTTTTGTTTTATAAATTTATTTATTTATTTAATTTTGGCTGCATTGGGTCTTTGTTGCTGCGCATGGTCTTCCTCTAGTTGCAGCAAGCAGGGGCTACTCTTCGTTGCATTGTGCGGGCTTCTCATTATGGTGGCTTTTCTTCTGGAGCACGGGCTCTAGATGCTTGGGCTTCAGCAGTTGTGGCTCACGGGCTCTAGAGTGCAGGCTCAGTAGTTGTGGCACATGGGCTTAGTTGCACCACAGCATGTGGGATCTTCCCGGACCAGGGCTCAAACCCGTGTCCCCTGCATTGGCAGATGGATTCTTAACCACTGCGCCACCAGGGTAGTCCCTACTCCTGTAGGTCTTTGACATGCCAGTTATTCAAAGGTTTACCTGCTCAAATTGCATATCTTCAAATTACAAGCATTTTTTTGTTTTTAAAGTGAGTCCAGTTTTTAAGAGTCCCTTAACTTCTGAGGAACTGCCTAGGAGTAGTCATAAGGAGCTACAAACCTTCCTTTTGAACGAAGTCTTCTGTTGCCAACAGTAGCGTGATTGTCTCATCCTTTTATCTGGGGTTTCTTCCAGGACTGGGAATGAGTACATCAGGGCTATGGAAGTCCTGGGCTGAGGTTACTTCCCTGTAGACTCTGCATTTTTTTTTTTTTTTTTTTGTGGTACGCGGGCCTCTCACTGTTGTGGCCTCTCCCATTGCGGAGCACAGGCTCCGGACGCACAGGCTCAGTGGCCATGGCTCACGGGCCCAGCCGCTCTGCGGCATGTGGGATCTTCCCGGACCGGGGCACGAACCCGTGTCCCCTGCATCGGCAGGCAGATTCTCAACCACTGCACCACCAGGGAAGCCCTAGACTCTGTAATTTGAGATAACCTGGCTATCTAAATCAGAGTAAATCACCTTGCCCTTTTCATGTGCATTTATTTTCTTGAATTACTAAATTAAGAAATATATGTAATTTTTACTACATACAGAATTTTATATTAGGTGCCATCATGGAATTCAAAAGAATGTCTACCTATAGAATTCTATGGTCTAGTACTTTTAAGTATTAAAAATAAAATTCAGTGTTTACTTTAGAACATGATTTTTTCTGGTGTTTGTAAATTACTAATATTGTAAGGAAAAAAGAAACACAGGAACACTCCCATCTTGAGGTTTTGCAGACTGTTGGTGCCATGAGGGTACAACCTTGTCAGTATAAATAAATATTGCTGTGTGAACAAGGGAAAAAGATGTGACACCAGGTAGTCCCATGAAACAAGATAAAGGTATTTTAGGTGAGGTACAGGCATAAGCTAGACTGAGTAAGCCTAGTAGTATCACTATTTATCATGTAAATAGTATCTTCATTTATTACATTAAAATAGTTTTAAAACAAAATTCTAGACCTTAGTTCTTTTTCTTTTATCATGTTATTATTGGCTGTATAACCGATATTTTTATATTGTGCTCAATCATACTATAAAATACTTACTTTGAAAGTATTTGCTTTGATTCCTCTACTCTTGATTTTGTTGTATTTTGCATTAAATAAAGTAAGCTTGGGAGGGAGAACTGGAAGTTTCAGTAGTTGATTTTCAGCTAATGTAAGTTCTTCTAACAGCGAAAGTTTTGAAAAAGTACCATCTTCTATATCTTCAATCAAATTTCCCGTAAAATCAAGTCGCCTTAAGTTAGCTTGAAGGAAAAATATACAAAAAATAAGAAAATTTTTTAAAATATATGAAGTTAAATTCTTAATTGTCTGGACTGAGGTAAAGCATTTGTTTATCAGGTCATTCAAACGTCTTTTATTTTTAGTGCCTAGCAGAGTGTCTACAATTAGTAGCTCAGTAAGTTTGTTGAACACTGAGCATCTACTCTGTGCTTGACACTGATGGTCTTTCTCACTGAAGTTCTAAAATCTCGGGTTTGGAAGGGAACTTAAAGTCAATAGAGTCCTTCCATCCTTTTTGTTTGAATCTCAGTATGCTCAAGTAGTTTGAAAGAAATGCTTTGTTGCAAATTATGGAAAGTAAGCATTACATCTGATTGAATAAAATCATGTGAATAGTTTTGGATTTTTTGCCAGCCTGTTGTATTGTGACTGTGGATATCTTATCTTAATCTCTCCATGCCTTATTGCTTGACAACAATAAAGGCAAAAATGTTCCCTAATTTGTTACCGTGGTACATACTGAGAGATAGAGAAATTCAATATGTGTATTTATGTGTGCATCACTTTTGTCCATCTGGGGTGATTAGAAAATATGGTCCCTTCTCACTATTCAAGGTGGTCATGTCTATAAAGTCAATGCAAATGCTGAATTAGTGAATATGGAACCATTGCTCCTAGGGAATATACAGGGTTAGAGCCTCTCATCACACATTTTCATCAACCAATCAGTAGAAAATTTTATGTGTGTTTCTTTTTAAAGGCATCTTACTTAGTATATATTGTTGATACATTGACATTGAACTCACAGCCAATCAGCACTGTAACTCACACTTAAATAAAGATTACCTAACATGTGTTTTCTCTGTAAGGCACATCACAGCCATCTTGCAGTTAGGAACACTAGACAGCATTTTAGCACTATACTTAGGGAGCATTTTAAACAGCAAAAAGCACAAAAATGTGGCACTAAGTAGACTGTAAACAGGATACTTGTTTACAGTATAAAAGCTGAAACAAAAGGCCAAGCATCTCATTCAGCCTATCCTGTATGGTTCAAATTTTTTGCCACTGTGCACATGTCTGCGAATGACCATGAAAGTGCCAGAAGTATTGATTTTGGGGGTTACAAATAAATTTTATCAAGTAGGTGAGTTTGAAAACATGGAATCCACAAAAGAGGAACGACTGTATTCAGTCAGTTGGGAGCTACTGGTGACAGCATGAATTCAGTTATGGCTAATCTTGTAAATGTGTAGCGGGGCCAGTGTGCATTTCTTGGTGTGACTTTCTTCAGAAGCCCTTGACAGTGTTGGAATCTAGAAAATTTATGAGGGATTAATGATCCAGACTTGGACTTTATACTGCAGAAGTAGGGGATTTTGGTGTGCTCATGGCAACACCCTCCTGGCAGCTGTTGTAAGCTTTGATTGGACACCAGAAGTCCAGGATTTTTAATGACCTGGCAAGGAGTTAAATGGCACTGCTCTCAGCATTAGTTCCGTATTAGAGTCATCTGAAGAGTTTGGTTGTGGTTAATGACAACAACTGGGCCTCTAAATTTAGATACCTAAATTAGAATCTCTGGGGACTAGGATCTGATATCAAAAATACTTTAATATGCAGCCAGATTTAAGAACCATGAGTTAAAGTAAGAAAAAGCAGTTTCTATGTTTTTATAGTAAAGGTAGAAAATAAAACATTGTCATTGGAGAAATATCCTGATTATAGTTGCACTGCTGACTGGCTGAGGCAAATGGATCTTGAAATATTGGGGTTGAGAAGATATAGTTGCCCATATATTAGATGGGCTGTCAACATAGACTCCGAAGTCACCAGTAAAGAAAGATGACAGGGAACATCTGAATGGAAAGGAGATTCACCAGTAAACCAGTGGATTTTTGTGAAGTGTGGTGGATACTTAAAATACCTCAACAGTCACTACCATACATGTGATAGGCCACAGGTACCTAGAAACTTGTGTTTATATGAGTTAAATACTAACACGAGTTAACACTAATATCTTATTTAAAATTAACTTACGTATGTCTGCAAAATCTTTGGCAGTCAACTTTTTAATTTTGTTGAATCGTGCATAAAGATAAGCTGATTCCTTTGGCAAGGGTGGTACAGCATCAATGTCAACTTCTTCACAGTATACAGAACCACTTAAACAAACGCATAGCAGGCATGTGGGCATTTCTAAATTGGGAAACAAATCATAAAAATCTGTAGTTTAAAAATATTTCACCTGTAGTGTTAAAATCCTTGCTATCATGAAGGTTATTACCAATTTGAAAAGATCCTTTACAGCATTATGGGTGATAACAGGAAAGACGTTATGGCCATGATAGCTAGTAATCTATATTGTATCTGATAACTCACCAGAATTTTATTTTAAATTCTGTAATCCACAATCTTTGTTATTCTCCTATCTGTTTTAGCAGTGATCATTTAATTGCTGAATTGATTGACAGTTAACATTTCTTCATTGGAGTATCAAAAATCATAAAGCAGGATTTAAGGTAAATAAAAACTTGATTTATCACTTGGAGTGGTGCAAACACATTTCTAATAAGTTTAGAAACCACTTAGTTAAATAAGCAAACTATTAACTTAAAAATTGGAGTCATCATGGGCACTGTTAGAATCCCTGTTGTACCCTATGTCATTGATTGCATTTACTTGTCATGCATCTTTCGTCTCCTTCAACCTGCAACAGTTCTTTAGTCCTTGTTTTTCATACCTTTTACTGTTTTGGAAATTTTAAAATTTTAAAAACTTTTATTTTCAGGGCATTTATTTTGCAGAATATCTTTCAATTAGGGTTTATATGAGGTTCCTCATTTTTTTGGCAGGAATACCATGGAAATAATGTTACATCCTCAGTGTTAAGTATCTGTCTCATTCCTTATGATGCTGTCTTTGGTCACTTGGTTCAGTTAGTATCTGCCATGGTTCTCACTCTGTAAAATTACTGTTTTTCACTTTGTAATTTGTACCTTCTAGAGGAGTACTTTGAGATTGTAAACATCAGGTTTGTCATCAGATTTTCACCCTCTAGTTTTATCATCTGTTGAAGATTCTTACTTGAATCATTTATCTCTAGGATAATTGCCAATTATTTTCTAATTCCATCATTTCTTCTACATTTGTTAGTTGGCATTCTGATATAAGGTGGAACATTCCCTTCTTATTTGTTTATTTCTGTCAGTAAGAACTTACGAATTCCTCATCCCATGGGTAATGTATCCCATAATACGTTACTGTCTTATTTATTTTGATAATCACATTGTCACAGATTAGTCGGTGAGAACTCTTAAGCTCTGTTTATCCTCCCACAGCCTTTTTATGGTTCCATGATATACAGTCAAGTTGCACATATTTAATTGGTATAATTTATAAGTTTGGACATGTGTATATGCCCATGAAACCATCACCACAATCAAGATAATTAACATTTCCATCACTCCAAAAGTTTCCTCATGCCCTTTGGTAATTTCTCCCTCCCAGCAACCACTAATCTCCTTTCTGTCATTATATGTTAGTTTGCATTTTTGAAACTTTTATATCAAAAGAATCATGCAGTATACACTCTTTTGTCTGGCTTCTTTCACTCTGCATAATTATTTTGAGATTCATCTGTTTTTGTATGTATCAGTAATTCATTCCTATTTATTACTGAGTTCATTCCAATTTATTCCATTGTCTCAATAAACACAATTTATACTGTCATCTCTTATGGACATTTGGTTTGTTTCCAGTTTTTAGCTATTTCAAAGAAAGCTGCCGTGAACATTTATGTATGGACTTAATGCTTTCATTTCTCTTGGATAAATACCTAAGAGTAGAATGGCTGGGTCTTACTATACGTATGTATTTTACCTTTTGAAGAATGTCCTAAACTGTTTTCCAAAATGGTTGTGCCATTTTACATTCTCATTAGCAGTGTGTGAAAGTTCCAGTTGTTCCACATTCTTGCCAACATTTGGTTTGTATGGTTCGACTTTTTAATTTTAGCCTTTCAAGTAAGGTTTGTTGTGGTATCGTGTGTTTTAATTTACATTTTCTTAGTGACTAATGTGCTGAGCATCTTTTTATATACTTATTTGCCATCCACGTATTTTTTTGTGATGAAGTGTCTATTCATATCTTTTGCCTGTTTTTTAATTTTAAAAAAATTTTATTTTATTTTATTTATTATTATTATTTTTTTGTGGTACGCAGTCCTCTCACTGTTGTGGCCTCTCCCGTTGTGGAGCACAGGCTCCGGACGCACAGGCTCAGCGGCCATGGCTCACGGGCCTAACCGCTCCACAGTATGTGGGATCCTCCCGGACTGGGGCACGAACCTGTGTCGCCTGCATCGGCAGGCGGACTCTCAACCAGGGAAGCCCTTGCCTGTTTTTTTAAATAGGTTTTTGTATTATTATTTTTGAATTATAAAAGTATATTCTGTAGATATAAATCATTTGTCAGGTTTATGTTTTGCAAATATTTTCCTCCAGTCTGTGACTTGTCTTTTTATTTCCTTATCAATGTCTTTTGAAGAGCAAACATTTGGGGCCTTCCCCAGCAGTCCAGTGGTTAAGATGCCACACTTCCACTGCAGCGGGTGCATGTTCCATCCCTGGTTGGGGAACTAAGATCCCACATGCCGCATGGTGAGGCCAGAAAAAAAAAAAAGAAGAGCAAACATTTTTTATTTTAATGAATAACAATTGATCCCTTTATATTGTTTGGATTTCAATGAGCAGGTCTTGTACATCTTTTACACATTTATACCTATGTATTTTTTATATTTTGATTAATTTAAAAATTAAATGTCCCCACTGTTCTTTGAGAATTTACTTATTTTCTGGCATGCTAAGATGTCCCAGACCAATCTTGCCCTTTCCTTGCCCCAGGCCTGAAATCAGCTATTATTTCAAGGAGTACTGGTCCCTTTTAGTAGAGAATGGTATTTAGAAACCAACATTTGGGTGTGGATGTGCTCATTGCTACGGGATCTCATTGCTTCTGGGCTTTTTCAGCAAAGAGGCCTGGGAAATATAGGTATTTTTATTTGGTGCTCTTTTCATATATAATACACATACATACTATACACAAGTATATGTATATAGACATGGACATAATACACAAGTACACACATGCAGACATACATATATACATGTATATACGTGTCATATGCTCCTATGAAAACAAACACATCATAAGCATATTTTCACATACATACTCATACAGGGAGGCAAACATGTATATATCTATTTCTGTATCTCTGTATACAAACCAGGAGTTGATCCTGATATCTTTCATTCCACTCCATCTCCACAGTGTTCATTTTAGCCTTCCCCCTTACCATATTTGTAACACCCTTCTCGACAATGAGAAACTTGGCTCTCATGATCCACTGTGCATTTACTTTATTCAGTCCCAGAACTCACATTAAGTAGTTTCATTTTTGCTAACCTATAATACTGTGGAAACAAACCTACCCACTAGAATTTTAGTATTTGCCTATTTTATTTTGTCTTTAGCCTGAAAGTATACAGTCAAAATACTGTGTTTAAGGGTTACTTCGATTAGATTTTTCCTCCTGTAATGTGTTATGTTATTGATTTGAAATGCAATTAAGTTTCTATTTTTCTGTTTGTTTGCCAATTTGGGTTCTTTTTATCTTATCCTAGTTGGTTTTATTTATAAATGTATTTGTTTGTTTGCTTATGTGAATATAACATTATTCTAAAATCAAATCTACACAAGTGTATACTCCCAGAAGTTCTAGCACCTTCCCCCAGTACCCCTAGTTACCATTTCCCCCTCCTTTCTACCCCTAGTCCCATCTGTAACCCATAGGTAACTAGTCTCAGTTTTTTAATTACCCTTCTTGAATTTCTTTTCACAAAGTGGGCTGATGTATGTATATTCTCTTACATCCCCTTCATTCTTAGGTGAGAGACAGCATACTGTAGATACTCTATTGCATTTTTTTCACATAATCTCTTCTGAAAATCACTCCATATTAGTTATAGAGATCATCCTCATTCATTTTTACAACTGCATAGTATTCCCCTGGGTGGATGTACCATACTTTATTCAACCACTCTTCAATGTATGGATAATTAGATTGTTTCCAATATTTTGCAGATGCAAGCAGTGTTTCAGAGATTTTGCATATGTGTTTTCTTACTTTTGGAAGTATATCTTTAGGGTGAATTCCTAGAAGTCAATTGCTGTGTCATAAAGTAAATGTGTATTAGGTTTCATTAGATATTACCAAATTCCTGTCCATTCTTCCAATTTGTATTACCACCAGCAACATATGTCAGTGTCTGATACCCTACAGTTTTGCCAATGGAATATATTAATATATTTGTCAGATAGGTTAAAAAATTTTATCTCAACATAATTTAAACTTACATGTGAGATTGAACACCTTTTATGTGTTTAAGGGTCAGGTCATTTTTATATCATTTTGTGAATTGTCTGTTCATATCTTTTGTCCATTTTTCCAATGGATTTTTTTTTTCCAATGGATTTTTGATCAGTTTCTTTCCCCTGGATTTTTACTTGTTCTTTAGAAATTAGAGATATTAACTCTTTATCAGTGATATATATTACAAATATTTTTCTCAGTTTTCAGTTGCCTTTGGCTTCATTTATGATGGTTTTTGCCATGCAGATGTTTCATTTATGGAGTCAAATTTATTGACCTTTTCTATTATCATCTCTGGATTTTGAGATACCCCACACCCAGGTTATCTTCTACTATTTGTATGGTTTCACTTTTTGCATTTAGACCCTAATTTATTTGGACTTTTTCTGTGTAAGATAGGGATCTAATTGTATCCCTTGTCAGTTGGCTACTTAGTTGTCCCAGCCCCAGTTTTTTAAAATATCATCTTTGCTTCAGTGATTAAAGATGTTACCTTTATTATTTACTAAATTTCTACATGTATTTCTTTTTGCCTGTGGACTTTCATTCATGCACCAGTATTACACTTATTTTAAGTATGGAGGCTTTAAAGTATGTTCTGATAGGTGATTTCATGCAGGTTTGATTTTCCTTCTGAACTTGAGGATCAGCCTTACCAGCTCTTTAAAGAAGTTCATTGTTGTAAATTTAGGGAGAACTGACATCTTTATGGTATTAAATCATCCTATTCAGAAGCAAAGAATGTCTTTCCATTTCTTCAAGTCTACTTTCACTATGATACTTCTCAAATTTCTTAAGGTATATTTTCTGGTTTTGTGCATTTTAATTTTATTGTAGCAATATAGAGATTAGTGTGTGATTTTTTTTTTTTTCATATTGTCATGTGAAGTAATGTTCTGTGATAGAGCAAGAATAAACCAAATAGAAACTAATAAGTAGGACTTTGTAATTTGTTATTTTATAAGTTTTCTATTGTTTTAATTGAAATGTACATTATAATTATTTATGTATATAACTATGTCTCTCTTCTGTGAGTTTCTTAAAGGCAAGAATTATATTTTATTTACTTTATCCTCAGGCTACATAGTATTTGAAAATAATTTGGTGTTTAACAAGTATTTCTTGAACTGATTTTATATAGACAGAAGCACACACTTTGTAGAGGCTAAACTTTGTTCTTGAATGTTCCTATTCCACATTTCTCACTCATAATGTGGGATGTCAAATGATGAAAACTCACAATATACCTGTTTGACTTTATCATTAGAGATAAAATTCCACTGTTTTGGATCTACTATATCCTGATGCAATTTTTGATTACTATAAGGAATAAAGTTCCATTATAAGCTATTTTTTAAAGCTCCTTTAAAAAAATTTGATGATAGCGTATCGTACTTACCATCATTTTCTTTCTTGGGGGATAATAGTTTTATACTCTCATCTTTTTGTAATTGAAAACCTTTCTCATCGGGTATTATTATCATAGTTTCTTTTTCCTATTGAGAAAATAAACATTTATTATCAGGTGTGACAAAGACCAGTTTGGACTGTAAAACTGAGGGATTACAGACGCATTCTTCCGTAAGTGTTCTGGTTGAACAGCCTCTCCCCTTTCCATTTGTCTGTAAAATGTAGTTGAATTCTACTCCACTTCACAAATATCTTAGTCCCTGCATTTATATTAAAATAGAGAGACTCCTAAAGCAATGTAAAGAGAAGAAGCAGAGAACTCTTTATTTACTACTTTTTAGGGACTAGGAGATTTTTGAAAGTATTCTTTAAACTGATTGATAGATTCAAATCAGCCATGTGAGCCAACAACTTGTTGTTATAGTGGGCCTTTTTTTCCCCTAAGCTATAACTATATGTACCTATATTATATATATGTGATAATAATAATACTACCATATTAACCAACTCCATTGAAAGAAATTGTACTGTTAACATTTGCTCATCTGTACTAAAAGAAAGAAGCAATTATAACTGTTCACTCTTAAAATCTTTGTCATCTTATTTAGAGTGGAGAACTTTTGAAGCAATCAATACTGTTATGTATTTGGCTGCATTGCTCATTTTCCGTGTGTGTGTGTGTGTGTGTGTGTGTGTGTGTGTGTGTGTGTGTGTGTGTGTGTGACAGAGAGAGAGAGAGAGAGAGAGAGAGAGAGAGAGAGAGAGAGAGAGAGACATACAGACACACGGTAGGCAGGCAACAGATACTTATGTGCTGTATTAACTTTTTCCTTTCCCAGTGTTCATTTCTGTGTGCCAGTAAAACCACAAGTAATTACTTAGCCCCCGTACAAGTAGAATATGAAGATGTGCTGTGAAAGTCATCCCTGTAAACAATGACAGTTACCGTTACTTGGTAAAGTGATGGAGTCTGAATTGTTAAAACCAATTAAAAATTAAGCTGTATTAAGTAGTTTTCATTTTTTGATACTGTGTAGTTGACATATGTGAATTATTGTGAAATGCTGTAGATACAAAATAAGCAGTACTCTTTATTTCCTTGAACCACTTCTTCCTAAAACAATAAACCTTAAGCTGGTGATTCATTTTTATTTCTCCTAATACACATTTCTCCTATTTTATTTTAATATGCATATATAGGACATTATGTAATATTACTTAACATATAAATCTCAACTGGTCAGAGATCATCTTAAAGTTTAATGTTCCTTAAATTTTATGTTTTAAATTTTAGTTTTCCTTAAATCTTATGTTTTGGTTGCTATAGATACTGTTTGGTTATCATGGATTCTATGTATTAATTTGGGAAGCATGCATACTTTAAAAATATCATCTTAGGACAGTTATTTTGAATTATTTTGAAGCATTTAATGTGCTTTTCCTTTCCTCTTACCTTATCAGACACATTCAGAAAAAACAAAAACATACATTTAAATGGGCGACTATTTTAGAAATTAAATTTAGAGTAGAAATAAAATACCTTAATACTTTTTCCATCCAGGGATTTATCCTCATAATCTTGGCTAAATAAGCTTTCTTCAAAATTATCTGTTCCATAATCATAGATAATGCGTGAATCCTGTTGAGATGGTGGTGCTGGCGTTATCAGAGGCACAAACAGGAACAGGAGAAGTGTAGATTGAAGAGTCTTCATTTTAGCAAAAATGAAAGTGACTGGAAGTTAATAAGCTAGTGGCCTGCTGACTGTGGGACAATACTCTCTTTTTCCCTGGAAATAAAAACGCAGACCATTGAAGCAATATTTAAAAGCTTAGAGGACTTTTTGGCAGGGTATACGCAGTAGGGACCAGAGAACAAGTATTTAACCCTTAGTGATCTTTAATTACATGCTAAAAGTTTTTATGTATCAGCCACATTCTGAAAAATAGTTTCAGAAAATGGTTTTAGTTCCCTTTCTATCAAAAATCCAAGAAATGTTGATAATTTCAGTTTTTTAATAATTAGGTGCCTTGAACAAAGGTACTTGTTTGTAACTGAAGTCTTCTTAGGATACCTGTAATATAAACAGTTAAAATGAAGTCCCATGATCCTGTCTCATGTGAGTTAAAAAATATCATATTTCAACTTTGCTCCTTTATACGAACTCTTGATTTGTATTGGTATGAGCAGAAACAAGTTCCAGGAACAGTTTTAAAATTTAAATTTTAAATTTAACATTATAAAAAGTAGTCATTAACACTTTTTTAGGTGGTACAGAATATGGGAAAAGCCATAATTTAAATTTTCTTAGTTTTATAATTTTTAATAGATATCATTTCTTTTAGTTAATAGCATTTCTTTTAAAATTTAAACTATGAAAAATGCAAAAATAGTATTGCAGACTAGAAAAAATATAGAACTTTAATCAAAGATTTAGAGGGAATGAAATGGGAAAGATTCTTGTAGGCTCACCGCTGGATTTTATCTGGTGGTGCACATTTTACACTTTTTCATAAGTTACTTCAGACAGAATCACTCATAGTTGCTGGTGCTGCATTGTAGATACCAGTTTGTCAAAAATCAATGGTTGAAAATTAAGAATAACATGGTTTTGTGACTTTTGCAGCATCTTGTTCTTGCCTGCATGGACATTAAAGTTATGCAATGATATACTTAAGTGCTTGTTAAAAAATAATTGTTCAAAGTAACTGAAACATAAAAAAATTAAAGATGACCTTTACATTTACTAAGATTGTTAGATGTCACATTTTAACAAACAATATTTAAAATAATATATGAAAAAAGAGCCTACCGTTTTGGCTGTTTTGAAGTTTTTTGTGGTTTTCCTCAGTGGATGGTCAAGGCTTGCATTAGCCCAAGTGGGAGGGTGAAAGAGAAAAGCTGTGGATTGATTTCAAACTGCTGAATAGAATTTCAGGGCCCAACAGCTTTAAAAGCAGTTTCCATGTGGTAGAGATCTTTGCCAACATTCTTTCTCTAGGGTGAAATATAGTGTGTTGTACTAGAGAACTGTGCTTAAAATATTTGTAACTGCTGTACTCAGATTGCTTCTACTGATTACCATAATTTTGTTATTTTTACCTTGTGTAATAAATACTCATGTTTTTGTGAATATTAGTTTATGAAGATGACATAGTTTAAAAATCATGCTTTTCATTTTAGTGCTTTCCCAGGAGATAAAACATCTGCTTTTTGAATGAAATAAAACACCAAACTAAAGCATAATCTATGCTCTTAATTTTATGAAGAATAAAAATGTTGTTCTAGTACTTTAATTAGTATATAGCCAAAAAGTTTCCTGTGTAGAAATTAGTTTTAGCGCAAATTATTTTTCAGTTTAGTCATTTGGGGTCCCTGTCCCCCTTAATTTTGTTAATATAACAAAAACTCAAGTGTCAGAATTAGCTTTTTTAAAATAAATTTTATTTATAATTTGGGGTTTGATAGTAAAATATATTTTTGTTTGCTAAATGAAGGAAGCTGTTTTAATTATTTTAGTATTAAATTTGATTTTTTTTAAAGTTGAAGTGGTATTTAGATAACTATGTAAACATCTTTAAAGATTTGTTTTAATTTTATCACTCTTTGGTACTTTTAGCAGTCAAGGCAACATTTCTTTCTCCTCTAAGCTAAAAATTCAATAAATATGGATATGGATAAGTACTTTATTAAAAAGTAGAAAATGAAAGAATACTAATTTGTTCTCTTTTCTATTCAAAATTGGCTTTAGAGTTTTTCAAATTAAAGCTAGGATAAACTAAGACTTGAATACTCATGTTTTTATTTGAATGTGAATTATTTTAAATTTAGTTGTGATATTCTCTGGTTTTGGTTGATATAAATTGTCAGTTTTATCGCTTTAAAGTCTTTGAAAATATCTAATAATGAAACAGCAGATATTGATTTGTTTTCTGTTGTGTGGCAGGTTTAATGGGATGTTGAGAAATGAACTGGATAGATGTTAAATAGATTTAGAGAATCTTAGAGATTCATAGTTTAACTAATGGTATACACAGTTTGACACTTTGTAGTAATGAAAATTATTTTGTGGATATAACATTTTTTTCTTGAAAAATTATGACCAGTAAATATGGTTTTATTGGCATTCATTCATTTAGTAGAAGTTTTTTGAGTTCCACTACAGAAAAATAAACTCAGACAAGCAAAATTCATTTTCTCCCCTCAAAAAGGAAGGGTTTGTAAGTTAGCAAGAAGGGCAGCAAACAAGTTACAGAATGCACAGTGAGAGACCTGCTACACAGAAATGTGCACAGAGTTCTGCAGTGGCCTGGGAAAGGGTGAAGCCACAGAGGCTGCACCATACTGACTTCTCTAGAGAAAATGAGGGGTGGGAGTGGGGGGCAGGCCTAGGGAGAAGTGCTCTGGGAATGGGAGCAGCACACAGGTGGGGAGGGTAGATCATTAAGGAAATGGATAATTAGTTGTATATTGCTGGAGCTTGGAGGGAGAGAGAGAAGAGGTGAAGTGGGTGGCGCATGTTAAGAGGTTAGATAGGGGACTAGAGGTCAGATTAAGGAGAGTGTCTTCTATACCTTGCTGAGGTGTTTGAGTTTTATTTGTAGCCAGTGAGAGACCACTGAGAGATTTTTAAGCCAGTGAGTGACATGATTCTGTTTTCATTTTAGAAGTATCCCTCTAATGTTGCATTTCTGAAGAATATCACTGCTTATCTATTTTATTGGTTATTTATTACAAGTTTAATGGTCTAAAATAACACACATTTATTATCTCACAGTTTCTTTGTAGCAGTCATGCACCCATAATCATATATATGCCATCTCTTTGCAATATTGTGTTGGTTAGAAGCAAGTCAGAGGTCACATCCACACTTGAAGGGGAGATGACTACACAAGGTAAGATTCTAGAAATATTCAGAATTACACGGGAAAATATGTATGTTCCCACTCACAGTTAGCCAAACTTTAAAGTTTGAGAGCACAGTCCCCAAAACCATCCTCATTTCTTATACCAATTGAAAGTTTGGGGGGTTCCCCAAACTACCCTCACATTTGATAATTTTCTATGACTCATGGAACTCACTGAAAGCCATTCTATTCATGGTTATGATTTATCACAGGGAAAGGATACACATAAACATCAGCCAGAGGAAGAGACGCATTGGACAGAGTCTATGATGGTTCCAAGTGCAGAGCTTCCATTGTTCTCAGGATGCGTTACCTGCCCGGCATTGATGTATGACAGGGAATATGGGTATTGCCAACCAGGAAAGCACTACTGAGCCTCACAGTTCAGTTTTTACTGGGGCTTCATTACATATGCATGATCAATTGAGTATCCTACATGGTTGAACTCTGCCCCCAGATTGACTGATACTATATGACACATCCTAAATCACATGGTTGTCTTTTTGGCATGGCCAACCTAAGACTATTTGGTATGGCCTGTCCCACCCTATGATTGGATGTGTTAACCCCCATTCTAAACAAAGAGAGAGATTACCTCCTAGAAGCTGACAGCAAAGCCCAAACCCCTCTTTGGGGTCAAATTCTTTACTACATAGTTTCCAGTATAAAATATGTTTCAAAGTTAGATTGTTTTCTACTCCAGAAAGAACTATTGTATCCTAGTAGAAAGCTATTTAGCTTTCACTGAACAGTAATAAAAGATGAAAGCTAAGGCTCAAGAGCAGGCATTTATCCAAAATTGAGAGGGTTATCTCTGTGGAGTTCTTTTTGGTGACCCTGCCACATTACCCTTGGTATCTTTATAGGGTTTTATATCTGTGAAGGTGTCCCAGAATTTTGCCTTGTGTAGTCATCTCCCCTTCAGTGTGGGAATGACCTCTGACTTGTTTCTAATGAACATTCTAGGATTTTATGGGAAGTCTATGATTTGAATCTCTGTCTCAAATTTCTGCTTATGCCTGAAGCCTAGTTGTTTGGTCAAATGAGATAAAGATGCGAACCCAAGTACTTCCTGGACTAAAGGCTTAAGTTTAAAGGGAGGGGAATTATGACTCAGTATAAAGAAGGGTTAATGTTAAAAATGTATCGTATTTGTGATTTTAATTTTTATGAGTAGTACATAAGTCTACATATAATAAATTTGCAACCTAAACATGCAATGACAGACATATCCATAAATGCCGTGCTATTTACTTGCTAGGCATACCAGGTTATACTTATTTAGGAAATTGGAACATGTAAGAAACTTTGGATTTTTAGCAGTTATGATTTAATTTTGTTTCCAGCTGCTGTTATTCTTTATTTCTAAGATTTAGAAAAGATGGATTTGGAATCAGGAAATTGGGGTTTTAGTTCTAGCTTTCCTTGGGTCATATGAATTCTTCGCTACAGTAAAAGTATACAGAAGAGACAGGTTTATTTCTTCTGTTTTGTCCCCATGGAATTGGTTTAGTATGTTACATGATATGCATACATCTGCATTTTGGGTTGGTGGTTCCAACTTGAGGAATAAAGTAAAAATGTAGTTTTCAGGTAATATTTAAACACATGCTAAATATTCTCAACCAGTATTATTATAAGCAAATTTATTAAATATCCTTTATTTTTATTTCCTTTCTAATGTTTGCTAATTAAGCTTGGGTTCATGGTATCATTTGGATTTATTTGTTAGTGGTCACAAACACACACAGTTCAGCCTCAGAGCTAATATAGCTAATACTTTGAAGTGTAATGAGAAAATTGATGAATTTTTATCTTTCTCTTTCCTAATATAAATATATCATCTGGTTTTGTTTGCAGCTCTGGTAGGAGGTAGAACTTTATTTTTCCATCCTCCTAGGGAAAGCATTGGTGGTTATTTGTTTTGTTTTCTTTTTAATGAGAAATACTTGGGGTAGGCATGAGTTCCTCTGGACATTTTTGAGTAACAAAAAATGGTTGTTGGGCTTTCCTGGTGGCGCAGTGGTTGAGAGTCCACCTGCCGATGCAGGGGACACGGGTTCGTGCCCCGGTCTGGGAGGATCCCACGTGCCGCGGAGCGGCTGGGCCCGTGAGCCATGGCCACTGAGCCTGCGCCTCCGGAGCCTGTGCTCCGCGATGGGAGAGGCCACAACAGTGAGAGGCCCGCGTACAGCAAAAAAAAAAAAAAAAAAAAAACTTGGACAAAAGATGGTTGTTAACCTGCCTCCTTACTTGGCCCTGCAGCTGGAGGACATTTTGTGATGTGTTTATATATACATGCCCTTAAAGGGAGAACAGAGGTGACCTCTTCTTCCTAATAGACAGGAAGAGTATGACTACTCTAGCCAGAGGAGCCAGGCAGCCAAGTGCCTTTTGAGGGATGGAGGGAACTCTGCTTCCCACCCTTGTAGTCCATCTACAGGTGCTTTGGAAAGCTGAACCATCAAATAATGACTTGGAATATGTTTGTTGTGGATGTATGATTTAAGCTCCCTCCTCTCTCTCCCTAATGAAATCTTTAGTAAATTCTGTCTTGTTTACTAATCTTTTTACAAGTGGAACTTTACAAGGGACTGAAAGATGCTAACTCCATCTAGAGGGTCCCGGAGAGAGCGCCAAGGCATGCGAAGCACAGCTGATGGCTGGGGGCACATATATCCAGTGGGCTGCTGGGCTGGACATACTGCAGTAATTACTGCTTGTAGGGTACCTGTAACTGGCATGCAGTTTGCTAAATGCTTTGGTATGTACACTATCTCTACTTGTCCTTATAACAGCCCTGTGAGAACCACCTTCCTTATAGAAATGCAAAAAGGGAGGCTTCAAGAAGTAACTTACTCAGAGTCATCTTGCTTAGTTACAAGTGTGAAGTCAGGCTTCTACCAAGGTATATCTGATTTCAAATTCCTTGTTACAAACTGCTAAACTGTGCAATTTTTTTCTTCACTAAGCCTATTCATTGAAGATTAAAATGTATTTTCATTTGTCAATTTAGGAGGAGATAAAAATAGGTGCTCCAGAATTCTGAAAATTTGGAGGGTTTTAACTGTGCAAGAGGTGAAATAAGTAATTACCACATCTTTATATTAATCTCACCTTAGGACCTTGTTTCTCCACTCTTGCCAGTCGGTCCCTACTCACACATCAAAGTACCACCTCTTCGAAGCCTTCAACTGCTTCACATCCTGGCCAGAAATAAAGTCGGTATATCTGTGTTCACATCGTGTTTCAGTTACTGCCACATTGTATTTCTTTCTTCCTTTTGTTAGTGAGTTATTAGATTTTATTGTCTCTGTTAAATTTTTAAATAACAGCTTTATTGAAATAATTCACATCTCATGCAATTCACTTTTGTAAAGTGTACAATTCAATAGTTTTTAGTATTTTCAAACTTGTACAATCATCACTATAATCAATTTCAGAATATTTTCATCACCCCCAAAAGAAAGACTCTATCCATTGTCAGTCATCCCCCAGTTTGCCTTTATTCTCCTGCTCCCCAACCCCAGGCAGCCAACAATCTTTCTGTTGCTATAGATTTGCCTCTTCTAGACATTTTATATAAATGGAATCATACAATAGGTGGTCTTCTGTGACTGACTTTTCACTAGCATAATGTCTTCATGGTTCATCCATGTAGTAACATGTATCAGTACTTCATTTTCTTTTGGCTGAATAATTTTCCATTGTGTGGATATATACCACATTTTGTTTATCCTTTCATCAGCTGAAGGACATTTGAGTGGTTTCCACTTTTTGGCTATTAATGAATAATGCTGCTATGAACATTTGTGTACATGTTTTTGTGTGAACATATGTGTTCAGTTCTCTTAGGTATATATCTAGGAGTGGAATTGTTGGATCATAGGTAACTAACTTTTTGAAAAATTGCCAGACTGCTTTCCAAAACAACTGCACCATTTGACTTCATCACCAGCGGACTCCACTTTCTGTACCTCCTCATTAATACTTATTATTTGTCTGCCTTTTTGATTATAGCCATCCAGTGAATGTAAAGGAGTATCTCACTGTGGTTTTGATTTGCATTTTCCTGATGGCTCCTCATTAAATTTTAAATTGTTCTGGGTAAGAAATAGTCTTCTCTTTCTGATCTCCTAAAACACCCACAGTATTTTCCACATATTAGCTCATAATAAATGTTTAAATTTATAACCCTATTTAAAAAAATTTCAATAAAGGGGGAGATGGTCCTTAAAGTTTTTTACCTCTTTGGAAAATGTGCTTTACCCACATCACTAACATTTTGCTCTTACCTTTACCCTCACACCTGTGTCTCATAGCGTCACAGGTGCACATATGTATTCTGTTTGACCTCTCATTACTAATCCCTGCATACCAAATGACTTGCTGAATGTTAATTAAATGAATGAATGAATGAAGTGTTGTTCATGTTCATTCTGGATTGTTGAGCTTGTCCCTGGGGACATGTGGGTGTTCTGTTTTTGCTACATGCTAATAACCTACTCAAAGATACAAAGAGCATTAGAGGCTTCATTTTAAACTGTCATCTCCAGAAATATAGACTCACCACTAGAAAACTGCTTTTAAAATATAGTTTTAATTTGTATTTTTGCATACTATTTAAATTGTTACTGTTTGTTTGAGGGGTCTCCTGTGTAGGCAGTTCCAGATTTGTGTTTATTTCTTATCTGAGGAATTCTGTGAAATATTAGCCTGGTAAATCAAGAAAGTTCATCATAGAAGTTATACTTCATTTAAGGCATACTTAAAATGCTTCAAAATGATTTTTAAGGATTTAAAGACAATATCAAAGCCTGTCATTCAAATTTCAAAGGAACTCTCTTCAACTTTAACACTGTAAATAAACATTGGCTGATATACATATATATTTCTAATATATTGTACTAGGAAAATAGAAGTGTTTAATTATGTTGATATACTTTCTTGTGCTAACATTAACTTAACCTTGTGAAAAGAGCAGTTATTTATTAGCAAATCTTTTTGTAACTAAAACCTTTCTCTAGTGAATTTACTATGGAAACACTGGAACGCAGTCAAGATTGTTTTGTACAATTGCTGAAATTTGCTAAAATACGAATTGTGATAAGATGATTTGGTGTTTTTTAGGTATCCAAATACAGGGTTTAAATATTTGTTGCTTTCGTGCTCTGAGAGAAAAACAAGACTAGTTGATTTCATAAGTCTGTGCCTTGGATCCTTAGTACAATAGCCTGTTTTGAAAATCAAGAATATCATTCTGTGCTCTAAGTGGTAGGACCAGGGGGGTGGCTGTCATGGTGATGATATTCAAATACAAGTGTGAAAGCTTTTCTGGACATTAGGTCAAAAAAATAGTCTATTCCTTAAATGAGTAGCTGCTGTTACATTAATATAACCTTCTGGCATTTAAACACTATGCTCATAGTGATTTAAAGCACATGGCTTACAGTTCTTAGCTTCTAACACTACTTCTTTCATCATTATTAGAAAAATTACTGTTAATAGAAGTGGTCATAACTTGCTTTTTTTCTCAACATGATGATAATTTAATATTCAAAGTGTAGTTTTTGATTCCTACTTATCATTCTAATTTACATTTCTAAAATCTGTATCATTTTGAGTAAGTTCTAATCCTGTGTAATGATGCACATGTTGTCAACAACCTAAATTCAATCTGATCTCATACTAGTACACAATTCCAGGTATATTACTACGAACTATGCATATTTAGTTAAATTTATACTGAATAATAAGATTTTGTGAAGTTATCAATGTACACCTATATAGTTTCTTGCCATTCTGGACTTCCATAATAGTGAGGGTCAATGTTTTCTTCTGTTCCTTCTTCTTCTGGGGCTTCATGGTGATCATCGTGATCTTCACTGTCAGCATCATCTTGAAATCTCCTGAAAACTTGGGTCTTCAGTTGTATTGTTTGACCATTAGTGCTTCTTTGTTCACCATAATAAATAGTGTGTATATGAGGGAAGCAGAGGAAAATGTATGAGCTTATTGGCTCTTTTAGCTTATTTTGATCTACACGAATGTATGTTAAATGATGGTAATGTAGTGGGTCAACAGATGGACACATCAGTGTGACATTGATATCTGAAAAATACAAATTAAAAATTAATCCTGCTGTATTACATCCATAATCCTATATTGAATTTTATTAAAATGTTTATGGGGTATAGTTTTATTAATTAAAATACTTGTAAGTGGAATTAGGTTTAATTATTTTTTACAGTAATCAAATAATAAAATGAAAATGAAACTATAAATGAATTTTATATTATCAAAATAAACGATAGCTTCATTGACTATTAAGTAATTATTTAAGTATTAAATAAATTATTTAAGTAATAAATTCTTAGTAGAAACAATCTCAAAAAGGAAAAAGTGAAAATCACCTATAGTTCCATTACTCAGGATCTCATATTTCTTTGTATACTCTACAGTACTAATTCTCAATGTTCAAGGTGATAACATTTAATAGAAAAACTATAAACCTTGGAGCACACCTTTCTCTGGGGCCAATTTCTGCCATTTCCCTAGCCAGCTTCAAAGCAACGATTTTCAGCAATTTGTAAAGCATAGGTTTTTAAAGATTCATTTTTTAAAAGGTCAAAATACTCTTCTTACTGTCTTTAAAAGACAATGATGCTCATCAATGAATTCAGTAAAGTTGCAGGATACAAAATTAATACACAGAAATCTGTTGCATTTCTGTACACTAACAATGAAATATCAGAAGGAGAAATTAAAGAAACAATCCAACTTACCATCACATCAAAAAGAATAAAATAACTAGGAATAAACCTACCTAAGGAGACAAAAACCCTGTCTGTACTCCAAAAACTATAAGATGCTGATGAAAGAAATCGAAGATGATACAAACAGATGGAAAGATGTACCATGTTCTTGGATTGGAAGAATCAATATTGTCAAAATGACTATACCACCCAAGGCAATCTACAGATTCAGTGCAATCCCTATGATATGGCATTTTTCACAGAACTAGAAAAATAAATCTTAAAATTTATGTGGAGACACAAAAGACCCCGAATAGCCAAGGAAATCTTGAGAAAGAAAAATGGAGCTGGAGGAATCAGGCTCCCTGACTTCAGACTATACTACAAAGCTACAGTCATCAAAATGGTGTGGTACTGGCACAAAAACAGACATATAGATCAATGGAACAGGGAAGAAAGCCCAGAAATAAACCTGCACACCTATGGTCAATTAATCTACGACAGAGGAGGCAAGACTATACAATGGAGGAAAGACAGTGTCCTCAGTAAATGGTGCTGGGAAAACTGGACAGCTACATGTGAAAAAATGAAATTAGAACATTCCTTAACACCATACACAAATTAAACTCAAAATGGATTAAAGACCTAAATGTAAAACCAGATACTATAAAACCCTTAGAGGAAAACATAGGCAGAACACTCTGACATAAATCGCAGCAATATCTTTTCTAAGCCATCTCCTAGAGTAATGGAAATAAAAAAATAAATAAACAAATGGGACCTCACTAAACTCAGAAGCTTTTTGCACAGCAAAGGAAACCATTAAAAAAATGAAAAGACAACCTACAAAATGGAAGAAAATATTTGCAAACGATGCAACCGACAAGGGATTAGTCTCCAAAATTTATAAAGAGCTCATACAACTCCATAACAAACAACCAAACAACCCAGTCAAAAAATGGTCAGGAGACCTAAATAGACATTTATCTAAAGTCGACATACAGATGGCCAAGAGGCACATGAAAACATGCTCCACATTGCTAATTAATAGAGAAATGCAAATCAAAACTACAATGAGATATCACCTCACACCAGTCAGAATGGCCATCATCAAACAATCTATAAACAATAAATGCTGGAGAGTGTGTGGAGAAAAGGGAACCCTCCTACATCATTGGTGGGAATATAAATTGGTACAGCCGCTATGGAGAACAGTATGGAGGTTCCTTAAGAAACTAAAAATACAGCTACCATATGATCCAGCAATCCCACTCCTGGGCATATATCTGGAGAAATCCATGGTTCGAAAGGATTGAGGCACCCCAAATGTCATTGCAGCACTGTTTCCAATAGCCAAGACATGGAAGCAACCTAAATATCCATCGACAGATGAATGGATAAACAAGATATGGTACATATATACAATGGAATATTACTCAGCCATTAAGAAAGAATGAAATAATGCCATCTGCAGCAACATGGATGGACCTGGAGATTATCACACTAAGTGAAGTAAGTCAGAGAAAGAAAAATATCATATGATATCACTTATATGCAGAATCGAAGAAAAAAATGATACAAATGAATTTAATTACAAAACAGAAACAGACTGAGAGAACGAACTTATAGTTACTGGGGGGAAGAGTGAGGTAGAGGAATAGATTGGGAGTTTGGGATTGACATGTACAACAAGGACATACTCTATAGCACAGGGATCGCTGCTCAATATTCTATAATAACCTAAATGGGAAAAGAATTTGAAAAAGAATTGATACATGTATATGTATAACTGAATCAGTTTGCTGTTCACCTGAAACTAGCACAACATTGTCAATCAACTGTGCTCCAATATAAAATAAAAATTAAAAATAAATAAGTAAATAAATAAAAATTAAAAATAAATAAGTAAATAAATAAAAATTAAAAATAAATAAATAATAAAAATAAAAACAATACACAGAAAAATGAAATTTTACATACTTTCAATTTCATTATTTTCTAGATATAGGTGTTCTAAATTTCTTGGAATATAGAATGCTTGCTTTAGTTTGTTGTGTCCAACATTGAGCTCTATAAGGTTGGAAAGATTAAAAATATAATATGGGATGTCTTGTAGTTTATTGTGTGACATTCTTAGAGCATGAAGTTTTGGGAGTTCATTGAAGTAATTTTCTGGTATAGCAGATATTGAATTATTTTCTAAAGACAGGTACATAAGTGAAGAAGGCAAACCAGGAGGCATTGATTCTAATCTGTTATTACATAGGTTAAGCTGCATTAGTTTTTCCATTTTCGCAAGGATTTTTTCTTGTAATGTAGAGTCATCAATTTGATTATAACAAAGATCAAGCATGGTCAAGTTTACTAGCCCATTCACAGCATTTGTCTGCAGTCTGGAGATCTGATTGTAACCAAGAAGAATCCTTTCCAAAGACTTAGGAAGAGGAAACGGAAAGTCTTCTAAATTGTTATGCTGTAGATGAAGTTGTAGTAGATTTGACAATTTAGCAAACACACCATGATCAATCTTTTGAGATTTAATTTTGTTGTGGCTGAGGTTGATTTCTTTAAGATGAGTGGCATTGATGAATGAATCTGCAGTCACAACCTCAATTTCGTTAAACTGAAGATAAACTTGCTGAATGTATGCTGGAATATTTGGGATAGTCTTGAGTTTGCGATTATCACAGTACATTGATGATGGAAAGTTAGGTGGACAGAAGCATTCACTGGCACAACCTAAAGTATGCTGATGAAATGGAACTCCATAATCTTCATTTTGATGAAATTGGAATTCTGGTTGGTAGACATCGTCTGGTTCTTGGTCATAATCTTCATCCCATTGATAACTTTCATACTGGCAATATACTTTGACTCCAAGAAAGAAGAAAAGGACACATACTGGACTTGAAAAGCCCATGTTCCTTTTTTTGTCCTATTACAAGGCAAAAAGGAAATATATTGTGGGAAAAGTGAGTAAACTTAGAATAATTTGTATATAAATTGACAGTTATATAAGATGCATAATATCTATATCTGTATTGAAATATATAAAAGAATGTCAAGAATTAAAGGGTACTGCTCAGACCAAAATTAATGTATAAGGTGGTATTTTTTAAAAAGTCACATACTGCATTGAACCAGACTAAGAGAATCTTTTAAGAGAATCTCTATTTGTCTTGCTTACTAGACTGTAGATTTACAATGATGGCATGACATCTCTCCACCCCAAAGCCAAGTGCTCTTTCCACATAAATGCTGGATGTTCTCACTGACTATTTGGCCCCTTCAGTGATGTTTACTGCCTATGAGAAGAGAGACTCTATGTTTTAGTTACTTAGGAGATTCTTGATATTAACCAAAATTTTCCCGCTGCAACTTTTGTTTGCTGATGTTCTTTTCTGCTCTTTGGAAGAACATAGAACACTCCATTTTATGTGAAAGCTTGAGATATTAAAAATAACTATCATGTTTCCTCTTAGTGTTTTCTGTCCAAGACTAACTGTGACTTCAGTTTTTCCCTGTGAAATAGTCTGCAGAATCCAATTATTTTGTCTCTGACTCTACTTGAATAACTACTTTAAATCACAAACACACACAATATTTATATTCTACAAAATTAGTTTCTAATTGGTTATTCTATACATTTTTTCCTATTGCCTTCCTAGCTTCTTTCCTTCCACTAATATTTTGGAGTTAATTTCTAGATACACAGATATTAAAAGCACACTGTCCTGTCTCCCAGGAGTTTAGGTCTTAGTGGAGAATCAGATGATGACCTTGCCTCTTTTTTCACCAAGAAAATAGAATAGACAATCATTTACTCTAATATATTGATTTCTATTTAATCTTATCCCTTCCTACATAAAATGCCAAAATGGTAACGGTTTCATCTTTTAAACAATTTTGATTTTGAAATTCATGAAGTTTCCTTTCGCAAATCTAAATAGACTCCATCCATTGTTCCTTTTTATCCATGTGATTCATGGAGGACATCGCATTTGAATTAGACTTTGAAGGAATATGAGGGTTCTCACAGAGGGAAATAGGGAAGATTTGCAGATAGAAGAGATGAGCAAAAACATGTAAGCAACAAAGGGTGAGATGTTTGGGATGTGGTGGTTAACTGTTGAAGGAGCAAAATAAGACTGTTACAGCCAATCTCAAGCAGAACCTAGAGGTCTAAATTGTAACCTCAGGAATTTGCACTCTGGGAATGAACACCTAGTTTAATTCATTAATATAGCTGAGCCATAATCTTCACACTGCAGTGTTCATGCATCAAGTAAGATAGAGTCCTGGGAGGAGAAGTGAAAGAGTGTAGTCTCATCCCAAAGGGCAGTGTTCAGTGCTGGCTGACCCAGACAGGGCACTGGGAAGCTCCCAGTGGGTATGATTAGGAGTGCATTTTCACCTGCTATAATTAGTGACCCTGTACTAGATGTTGTGTGTGGACATGGTTAGAAAAGAGCCTTGCAAATATTACTAGTGATTTAGTTAGTTTGATTGGGTTACTTGATGATTGTCTTGAATTTTAGGGGTGAGGCACTGTGCTTGGTGGGAAACACAGAAATGAAGAAAATATGAAGACATGAGCATACAATTTAGTGCATACAATTTAGTGGACAAGAGAGGCACAGCACAGTGAACCATATTCTCAGGCAGAGGGAAGTATGGTTTGCAGCAAAGATACCAGTGCTGTGAGAACCAGTGGCTTAACCCTGCTTGCGGGAGACAGGGAAACCTTTGCAGACATCATTTGGCCAAGACTTTGGGAGATTCCCAGGAATGGGTATAGAACACCCTATACATATTACTCTCTAGTTGATAATATTTTATGTATTAAAATTATAGTATTTTATTATACTCATTATACTATAACATATCAACTTTTTTTTAAAGTGCTTGTCATACTTCATTTAAAGTACTGCACCATGGAGTTGAGATGAAAGTAGAAGCAAAGAGGCAGAGACATGCAGCTGTGCGGGGTCAGGCCATGTCGGGGGTCTCAGAAGCTGACTGATACACAGATGAACTTTGGAAAGAGTACTGCTCATCAGAACTCTGAATTTTATCCTTGTGTTAGAACATCAGTAATCATCAGTTAGTAACCTTACATTTGATAATTAAAGTCATGACTGTTCAACAACTACAAGAAATTGTTGGGAAAAAAGGAGACCTGGATGATACTTTTGGTTCAGCACTTACCTTTGCCTAGGAATCAAGACCTCATGACGAGGGCCTCTCTGAAAATAAAGGGATTCTTAGTATTATCTGCTTTTGGTCTTCTTGGCCGCCTAAGAAGAAAGGTCTTTCCCTGAAGACAGTTTCTCTTCTAAATCTGAGCTCATTATCATTGTCCTCATCTACTGAGGACCTCGGCCCTGTGGCTCAACCTTGTCCCACACCCTTTTCAATAAGTGCCGTTTTCTGGTCTGAAATCCATTCCATCTCCATTGATATACCCACTATTTTCTATTTTTCTTACTCTGAAGAGTAAGAAAGTGAAGTTGAAACTTCACCCCTGATCATTTTC
Organism: Kogia breviceps; assembly: GCF_026419965.1. Taxonomy (NCBI): domain Eukaryota; kingdom Metazoa; phylum Chordata; class Mammalia; order Artiodactyla; family Physeteridae; genus Kogia; species Kogia breviceps. Next base: position 32,988,757 of record NC_081317.1, read on the forward strand.
CCTGTTATAGTGCTCTCATTTCTTTTTATCCAAATTTTTCATTCAGCTAATCTTTTACCAGCCATTTGCAACGCATATTTTTATTACTTCTGCCTTTTATGTTCGGCAATTTATGCCTTGTCTCCTATAGGATAACTCATAGCAAAACATTATAACTCACTGTCAATCATCTCATTTCTCAACCTCTAATTTTTGACAGACTCTAGTACAATGCACAGTTTGTAAGTGCTCACAGATTTGTTGAATACATGATTGATTTTTTGTTATAGATTACATCTTGTTAGTGATGTTTATTGCTGCTAATGTTGATTATTTCCAGGCATTTATTTCACCACAGTGATTTCTCTAAATGAACATTTTCACAGAGAACATGGCTATTCTCTTTTCTATTGAATATTTTTCTGTCACAGTATACTGTATTCACTTTCCTACCTGTATTCCTTACCTTGTTTAGTAGAAAAATCAAAAATGTGAAAAAGAAAGTTTAAAGCAAACTGAAATATGTTACCAGGTTTTTAAAATTACTCATTAATATGAATTTTTCATATTACAGCTAAAAAAGTTTCTATGTCATAACATTTCTCTTACCTGGAAAAAAGCACTCGTGCTTTCATCAAGAAAGTTCTAATTTAAATTACTAATCAAAATGAGATGAAACTTTGTCCTGGAAAGTTTAAAGTAATTGGAAAGCTTCATAGAATTTTATTATTTTAAAAACTTAATTGTTTTATTGGTATGCCACAGAAACTAAAATATAAGAAACCAAGTATTAGGATATGATTCAGAATTTTTTCCAAAGCAGTTTTAAATTTAACTCTGTAAAATTAAAGTTGTGTACATCACTATCACACACAAGACCTGAGGAAGTAAAACTCTTTTGCTATTAAAAATATGAAAGTCTCAAAATTATTTTTAGCCATAATACATTTGGATCTTAATTAACTGAAACCCAAGAAACTAGAACCTTCAGTGCTAGATAGAATACTTGTATTTTCTCTTTGAAGAAGAGGCAAACACATTGTAATATCAGGGATTTGGTTAATAAAGAAATTTTGAGAAAATTTCTAGTGAAATTTGTACAAATACCCATTTCTCTAAAAACCAGAATCTCTAGCATTGCTCAGATGTATGGCTCAAAGGCGTTCACTGGTTTTTTGTCACTTAAAGTTGAGAGAGAGAGAGGGAGAGGGAGAAGGAAAGAGAAACAGAAAATTATTCCATTAACGTGAGAATCTTTCATTCAAAGTAAAAAAAAATCTAAACAAAGATCATTTATTGGGTAAATCTTAAGTTAGAAAATTAAATTCCCTATATTATTTCCCTGAATATTTTTGCTAATCAAATTTTAATGTAGCTTTTACCAGATATTGCTTATAAAAGTGTACATTTATGATGGCTACAATCTATTTTAATGTTAAATCAAATATATTTTTAACAATAGGAATATTTTCTTTAAAAATTGAAAATTATTTTATCATCATACCTGTTGAGTTTGCTTTAGTTTTCAGGGGCTGATGAATTTGCAAATCCTGTAAATGAATCAGAAATTCCTAAATTCTTAAACTGAATCTCTTAAAAATCCACAGTAACTGTGTGTCCAGGCAGGGCTGTCCCTTGAATTGCTATAGCAATTTAAGCAAATATAATCTACTTGGAAAATACTAGGGTTGAATTAAAATTATGTATTTCTTTTCATTATCCAAAACTTTGTGGACTCAAATTAAAATGCTTGTGTTCTTGGTCAGATTTATGTGGCTTACTTCTTTCTTTTCCCCTTAATTTTGGCTTGAGGTATGGCAAGAATTTCCTCTAGTATGAAAGGCAAACAGAACTAAATGAAACAGCATGTACTGATTACTGTTTTTATTTTCATTTTCATGCCAAAGAATTCTTCAAAGTAAGGTCCACTGTAACATGGAGCTCAGTGTCTTGGCATTTTAAGGTGGAACTCAGAGTTATCTTGAGACCTCGGTTGTCTGATACTGTGTGTTCACACCAGTGCTTCCCTTTATTAAGACAAGGAACCAGGATTAGAAACATACAGCATTTCACATCTAGTTTATTTTAAAAATGAAATAGATGGTCATTGGTGACACAGATTAAATATATTACTTTTCCATACAAAGGAGTATACCTTCTTTTCTATCAGCTATCTGCTTTCTCACCTTCCTCCCAGATACATCCACTAGCATGCGTTCTAATAACCTTTGAAATAAAATTAATCTCTTAGTTATGGAATTCACTCAGAAGGTATATCTCTGATTTGTCTGTTTTTACTAGTACAAAAAAATAATTTTATAGTATTGAATAAGATGGAATTAGGAACTTCTGTTGACCAGCTATTATTGCCTTTATTTTGCAGATGTAGAAAATTTACAAATTTCACTGAGCTGTCTCTCTTGAAGAGTGGCAGTTAACTACTTAAATGCTATATTTTTATACTAATATTTTCATATTTTAAACAGAGAGTTAACTTGTATCTCTTGGCAGTGAACTTTGAGTTCATTCTTTGGGAGATTCTTTCAAGCTTGTACAAACTAATAAGGTAAAGTGATTTCTGGAATTTGTTTTTGTTTCCTCAAAATAGTATTTTCCATTAGGTTTTTATAAAGAATGCACAAGATTTATTTCATTATACTTCAGATTTTTAAAAAGTGTACAGTGTTTCAAGAGATGTTTTGGCAATACTGTAAAAATCTCATCTATTATTTGAGACACTGGTATGTAAAACGTGGCAGACCATATTTGGGCCAAGATTTCATCTTGTTACTGATCTTTTCCATATGTTTTCTTTTAGTGTTCTTAAAACTCAGACTTCCACACTTAGGGAAAGAGAGCAAATCTGTACCTTTTCCAAAAATCATTTTATATGCCCTCACAGTTCTTTAGGAAGGTTAATGTAAAATTAACAGCTTAATTTTTATTAAATTCTTCTTTTAACTCTGTGATTTGAACTTATGATAGTGATTATGTTGTTCATGTTCCTAACAAATGTGAAAATATTTATCAATAGATAGCTAGAACACTCAGAATTGAAAATGTCTAGGAAATTTAAATAAGGTTGGTGGTGTCCAGGAGGTTTAGGTTTGGCAGGGGTTGGGAAGGGTGGCTTGAGTCAGGCCTTCGAGGAAAACTAGAAGCTGCAAGTGATTGTTCACTGTTTCAGTTGGTGATTATTTTATTTTATTTAAAAATTGTTTTTAATTTTATTTATTTATTTTTGGCTGTGCTGCATGGCTTGTGGGATCTTAGTTCCCTGACCAGGGATTGAACCCTCGCCCTCGGCAGTGAAAGCACAGAGCCCTAACCAGTGGGCCACCAGGGAATTCCCTCAGTTGGTGGTTATAATTGTAGCAATTAGGGAGAGAAGTCAGTTGAATTGGTGAAAGTCTAAATTATATTCTATGATTATAATTTAACTGAAGTAGATAAACTATCGCACAGCCAAATAACTAGTGCTGGCTAGGAAAGGTCTGACTGAGACTGGTAATTATGGTAATAAACCATAATAAAGATTTTTAATTCATTTATTCATCCAGCTAATATTTGTTGAGCATGTACTTTGTTCAAGGCAGTTTTAGGTGCTGAGAACCCAGCAGTAAAAGTCCCTGTTATCACTGAAGAGGAAGAGAGAAAATAAACATATCAAGTGGTGTGGAGTGCAGTGGAGAAGAACAAAGCAAGGCAGAGGGGTAAAAATGAATGAGCACAGGGGTTTAAGTCAATAATTCTGACACTACTGTGATGTATGCTGGAAAGGAATGGTTATGTAACTGTATGGTGAATTGGGGAGCCAGGTGTCTCACTGCTGGAGGGAGGTTACAGATAAGCAAGTGGAGTTGGTGGGAATGAAAGGCTACGGTTGTTTTAGATCTCATTAATACTTGACATTATCTAACTTTCCTCCCAATTTTTAGGTATATGATGGTATTATTTGTGATTTTAATTTCCATTTCCCTGATTACTAAAGAGGTTGAACATTTTTTCAAATGTTTTTCAGCCATTTGGATTTTCTCTTCTGAGGTATGCCTGTTAATGTGTTTTGCTCATTTTTCTGTTGTGTTATTTGTCTTTTTCTTACTTATTTTTAGGGGTTTTTTATGTGTTTATGGATACCCATTTTTTGTTATACGTGTGACACTGTCATCATTTTTCAGTTGATTCTCTTGGGTTTTTCAGGTACATACGAATCATATGCAAATGATATTGTACCTTCTATCTAATTGTTTTTGAGAGGATAGCTCTTATTTCAAGAAGATATTTTACAAATCTTTACTCTTCAGACAATTGGACTGTTGCTTTGTGTTTCTCCCGGTTAACTCCTAAGTAAACCACATGAGATAAAAGTACAATTCAAATCAACAAGCCACATGATAACAAAACTGGAAGACATCATAGAAACTTCATCAAATAAGGAGGTATAGAGAGAAGAATTTTAAAAGACCAGCATACTACCAGCCACAGACGGCAAAGAGAGAGCAAGGAAGCACTCAAAGGCTCATGGAGCAGCCAGTACTTTCCACCCTCACAGAGTAAAGTTCCAAGATAATATACGCAGTTAAAAAGTAATTGTCTGGGCTTCCCTGGTGGCGCAGTGGTTGAGAATCCTCCTGCTGATGCAGGAGACACGGGTTCGTGCCCTGGTCCGGGAAGATCCCACATACCGCGGAGCAACTAAGCCCGTGAGCCATGGCCGCTAGGCCTGCACGTCCGGAGCCTGTGCTCCGCAACGGGAGAGGCCACAACAGTGAGAGGCCCGCATACCACAAAAATAAAAAAAAAAATAAAAATAAAAAAAATAAAAAAAATAAAAGTAATTGTCTGGGCTTCCCTGGTGGCTCAGTTGTTGAGAATCCACCTGCCGATGCAGCGGACACGGGTTCGTGTCCCGGTCCGGGAAGATCCCACATGCCGCAGAGCGGTTGGGCCTGTAAGCCATGGCCGCTGAGCCTGCACGAAGTAGTTGTCTGTATAATCCATTAAATTTTTTTTTTTCACTGACTGGGACTGAGTACAAAACAACAGCGTTTTCAGACTCAGGGAAGGGTGATATGATGCGTTTCCCTTTGCCAAATTAATGGGAATGTTTTCTTTTCTGTTAAAGGAGAGGGTGGGCCATGTAGATCCAGGAAGCAGAATTCCTATTACTTATGTTTACTCAAGTTAACAGTTATTAAGGAAATTTTTAGGAGAGGATTATACAAGAGTGAAGTACTGACACATACTGAAATTTTTAGGAGAGGGTGGCAAGGTTCTGGGATGGATATGTCTGCTTGGTGGAGTGAGTGAATGAATGGATGTTTGCTGGATGAAGTGGGAGTATGAACTGGGAAGGGGCACAGAAGAACCTTCTGGAGTGATAGAAATCTTTTATATCTTGATCTGCTTTGAATGAATGGTGCTAAGACAACTGGAACACATGCAAAAATTTACTGAAAATGGAATGAAGACCTAAGTGTTAGAGCTAATACGGTTAAGTTTTAAAAGAAAATATAATGTTAGTCATTATGACTTTGGGTTAGGCATCAGTTTCTTAGATGTGGCACTAAAAGTGCAAGAATCAGAAGAAAAAATAGGTAAATTGGATGTCATTAAAATTTAAATTGTTTTCTGTGCCAAAAGATACTATCAAAAAGTGGAAAAAAAAAACCAACCCACACATGGGAGAAAAATTTTGCAAATCATATATCTGATTAAGAACTTGTGTCTAGAATAAATAAAGAACTCGTACAACTCAATAATAATAATATTAAAATGAATGAAGGATCTGAATAAATGTTTCTCCAAAGATAACAAATGGTCCATAAACACATGAAAAGATGCTCAACATCACTAGTCATCGGGAAAATGCAAATCAGAGCCACAATGAAGTACCACTTCACATTCTCTAGGATAGCTGAAATAAAAAATGTGGACAGTTACAAGTGTTGGTGAGGATGTGGGGATACTAGAATCTACATATATTGCTGATGAAAATTAAAAATGGCACAGCCACTTTGGAAAATAATCTATAGTTCCTCAAAAAGTTAAACATAAAGTTGCCATTTGACCTATCAGTTTTACTCCTAAGTATATACCCAGGAAAGGTGAAGACATATGTTCGCACAAAAACTTGAATGCACATATTTATAACAGCCAGAAAGTAGAAACAACTTATATGTTGATGAGCTGGTGAATGGATGAATAAGTGTGATCCATCTATACAATGGAATATTACTTGGCAATAAAAAGGAGTGAAGTACTGACACATGCTATGACATGAATGAACCTTGAAAACATTATAAGTGGAAGAAACCAGTCACAAAAGACCACATGTTATATGATTCCATTTATATGAAATGTCCAGAATAGGCAAACTGATAGAAACAGTGGATTTGCGGTTACCTAAGGCTGGGTGTAAATGACATTAATCAGGACAGGGTTTCTTTTTGGAGTGATAACAATGTTCTGAAATTGATTTTGGTGATGGCTGCTAAGCTTGAATATATTAAAAACCTTTTGAACTGTATACTTTAAATGGTAAATTGTGCAGTATGTGAATTATATCCACAATAAAGCTCTTATTAAAAATAATAATAGCAATGGGAGTTTAAATGAATAAAATTGGCTTAAGTTGATAATTTTAAAAACTGAGTGAGAAGTAGATGAAAGTTCACTGTAGTGTTTTGTCTACTTTTGCTTCTATTGAAAATTTTCCTTAATAAAAAGGAAATCTCTTTTTTACATTTGGTAGTGTATATATATCCATGCCAAGATAGCTAGTGGGGAGCAGCCACATAGCACAGGGATATCAGCTCGGTGCTTTGTGACCACCTAGAGGGGTGGTATAGAGAGGGTGGGAAAAAAATGTGCACTGGGAAAAAATGCCACCTGCCCCTACTTCATAGTAATGTGCAACACACAGAACATCTGCAACATCTGCATCAGGTCCGTGGGAGAACTGGAGCCGGAGAGGGAGCTTCTAGGATGAAAGAAATATATGTAGGATAAAAACACATTGCCTTGTTAGAATGAGGATAAAGGCTTTTTCTTTCCCTTCGATAAGCACCCTTTGCTGATTTAATCCAGAAGAATGTTTTGATCCAGTGAAGTGTGGTAGGCTTCAGTTGGTGGGGGAGAAAAAGGGGATGCAAAGATGACTTTGCAATCGAGTGCTTACACTCAAGATATCTACAATCCTCTAGATAATGTGAAGAAAAAAACTCATGTATAAATAGCTATAATAAGTTAGATTATGATAAGTACAAAAGAGAAGCACATCAAAATACTGGGAAGATTTGGAGGGTGGGGTGTGAGAAGCCACATCTGTTTATGGGAGAATCAGGAAGATGAACTGAGATGGGTGACCTTTGACACAGACATTTGAGGTTGGATAAGACTTTGATAGATGCAAAGGACAGCATTAATAAAGACACAGAAGCCAGAAAATACAGAGCATATTTGAGAAATAGCAAGTAATCTTCAGCTGGAGTATAAAAAGATGTAAACATGAACTAAAAAGCTCAAAAAGCATTACTTAAATGTAGATCATGGAAGTCTTGAAAGATGGGATAAGCACTTTTAAAAAAAATAATTAATTATATATTTTTGGCTGCATTGGGTCTTAGTTGCTGTGCACGGGCTTTTCTCTAGTTGTGGTGCGTGGGCTTCTCATTGTTGTGGAGCACGGGTTCTAGGCGTGCGGGCTTCAGTAGTTGTGGATTGCAGGCTCCAGAGCGCAGGCTCTGTAGTTGTGGTGCACAGGCTTAGCTGCTCTGCGGCCTGTGGGATCTTCACGGACCAGGGCTCAAACCTCTGTCGCTTAACCACTGCACCACCAGGGAAGCCCTGGGTTTGCTTTTGAGAGTTTGTTACTCCCCAGCAAGGTCCACTTTTTTTTTTTTTAACATCTTTATTGGAGTATAATTGCTTTACAATAATAGTGTTAGTTTCTGCCTTATGTCAAAGTGAATCAGCTATACATATACATATATCACCATATCTCTTCCCTCTGCATCTCCCTCCCTCCTGCCCTCCCTATCCCACCCCTCTAGGTGGTCACAAAGCACCTAGCTGATCTCCCTGTGATATGCGGCTGCTTCCCACTAGCTATTGGTTTTACCTTTGGTAGTGTATACATGTCCATGCCACTCTCTCACTTTGTCCCAGCTTACCCTTCCCCCTCCCCGTGTCCTCAAGTCCATTCTCTAGTAGGTCTGCGTCTTTATTCCCATCCTGCCCCTAGGTTCTTCATAACCTTTTTTTTTTTTTTTTTAGATTCCATATATGTGTTAGCATACGGTATTTGTTTTTCTCTTTCTGACTTACTTCACTCTGTATGACAGACTCTAGGTCCATCCACCTCACTACAAATAACTCAATTTCATTTCTTTTCATGGCTGAGTTCCATTGTATATATGTGCCACATCTTCTTTATCCATTCATCTGTTGATGGACACTTAGGTTGCTTCCATGTCCTGGCTATTGTAAATCGAGCTGCAATGAACATTGTGGTACATGACTCTTTTTGAATTATGGTTTTGTCAGGGTATGTGCCCAATAGTGGGATTGCTGGGTCATATGGTAGTTCTATTTGTAGTTTTTTAAGGAACCTCCATACTGTTCTCCATAGTGGCTGTATCAATTTACATTCCCACCAGCAGTGCAAGAGTGTTCCCTTTTCTCCACACCCTCTCCAGCATTTATTGTTTGTAGATTTTTTGATGATGGCCATTCTGACTGGTGTGAGGTGATACCTAAGATCCACTTTTGAGACGTGGATTTCAGAGACCTTCACATGAGACATTATGGCTAATGTTTAGAAATGGATGAGATTACCAGGGGCAAAGTGAAGAGGCCAAAACAATATTGGGGAACACTAGCCATTAAAGAGCAACCCTGGTGGCACAGTGGTTAAGAATCCGCCTGCCAGTGCAGGGGACACGGGTTCGATCCCTGGTCCGGGAAGATACCGTATGCCATGAAGCAACTAAGCCCGTGTGCCACAACTACTGAGCCTGCGTGCTACAACTACTGAAGTCCGCGTGCCCAGAGCCCATGCTCGACAACAAGAGAAGCCACCACAATGAGAAGTCTGTGCACTGCAACGAAGAGTAGCCCCCACTCACCGCAACTAGAGAAAGCCCACACACAACGATGAAGACCCAATGCAGCCAAAAATCAATAAATTAAATAAGTAAATTTTAAAAATAAAGTGCAGTGGTACATCTTAACTATTTTTTTTTTTTTTTTAAAAAAAGAGCAACCTGAAAGGCATGATAGGTGGAAGCCAAGTAAGCAAAGAATGTCCAGGAGGAAGCACTGTCCACCTTTTTATAAGGTTGATCACTGACTAAAAAATTAATGTGTCATCGTGGTTAAAAGCCTTGAGCCAGCCTGCTGGGATCAAATCCTAGGTCTGCCACAAGGTATCCAATCTTTGTTTTCCAATTTTCACACCCCCCAAAAATAGGAATAAGTAAATGTAGCTCCCTCATAGGGTTATTGTTTTTTACACTGTATATCTTAATTTTATTTTTCTAACATCTCTATTGGAGTATAATTGCTTTACAGTGGTGTGTTAGTTTCTGCTTTATAACAAAGTGAATCAGCTATACATATACATGTGTTCCCATCTCCTCCCTCTTGCGTCTCCCTCCCATCCTCTTTATCACACCCCTCTAGGTGGTCACAAAGCACCGAGCTGATCTCCCTGTGCTATACAGCTGCTTCCCACTAGCTATCTATTTTACATTTGGTAGTGTGTATATGTCCATGCCACTCTCTCACTTCGTTCCATCTTACCCTTCCCCCTCCCCATGTCCTCAAGTCCATTCTCTTCGTCTGCCCCTAGGTTCCTTAGAACCTTTTTTTTAGATTCTATATATATGTGTTAGCATACGGTATTTGTTTTTCTTTCTGACTTGCGTCACTCTGTATGACAGACTCTAGGTCCATCCATCTCACTACAAGTAACTCAGTTTCGTTTCTTTTTACCTCATAGGGCTATTGTGAGGATTAAATGAATAAATGCAAGTAAGGCTTTTGGAAGAATGTCTGAAAATGTTCTTTACATACCACCTATTACTATTAAGTATTATTCATATGGTACAATTTGGGGGAAATAAATTCAAGAGAATTAAGTCAGTTGCAGTAGGTTAAGGACCATGTGAGTAGAGAAATAATTAAGGCCAAGGTAAGACAATTCTTTTCCCAAAAGATGGAATTACAAACAAAAGAAAAATAATGCAGTAGTTTAAGGAGGAGCAAAATTGATTTAGGAAAAAGCTTTAGTTTTAATGACTTCAAGTGATTTTCTATAAGTATTATAGTTCATGAATTCAATGATCATTTTTATTGTAGGATTTGGGAGGAAATAAGGATAGATGGTCATTGAGATTTTTTTTTTCTACCTTGAACTCCTTAATAAACCCAGTAACTTGTAGTAATTCATTTGTTTCCAAACTTTAATGGATTTCAAGTGGGTAATATTTTACATTTACCATAAAATGGGACTGTGGAAGAAGCTTTAATGCAGTTTTGGTTGCTTATGATTTTTATTAGTGATTTGTCTTTTGCAAACATATAACCAAAAATAGTTAACAGCTGTGGGGTGAAAAACACAAACATTAAATACAGGAAATTAATTGCAGTGATTTCAGGCATCATTTCCAGTATTTTAAAAATTTTGCTGTCTTTTCTTTTTAGAAAAGGTTAATTTAGCTACTTTAAGCTTCTCTATTCAGATCATAGACTAATCTATTTGTTTAGATGATTCTAACCTTAGCACTAGTCTTATGAATTTAATTTAATTTCAAGAACTGGATTCTTACAATTTCAGTGAACATTTCACTTCTACTTATGTTCTTATAAGTGGCATGTCACAATTTTATTTTTATGATATATTGTAGAAAAATGAATTTAAAAAAAGAAAGAAAAATGAATTTTATTTATTAAAACTATTAGAACTTTAGAACATTTTAATTTTAGGATGATTATCATTGTTAGGTATTCTTCTGTTTTTAAAGGACTTCTTAATCTTTAATTTTTCTTGCAGTAAATTATTGTCCAGTGTAAAAGTTATGCATGTTTCATGAATCTTTATGGTTTACAAAGCATTTTCACATATACTTTTATTATTCGGTTCTTATAGCAACTTATTTGATCAGTATTCTCATCCCTACCCTTTATAGATGGGAAGACAGGTTCAAAGAGATTGTGATTTGCCCAAGACTATAAGTGGAACTGGACTTCTGTGTATGTTTTACCAGCTCAGAGCTCTGTATCTCTGGGCTTTTTATGTTACGTCACTACTGGTGCTATTATTTTAATCACACTTTAATCTTGCCCCTACAGTTTTACCAAACAAAAATACTAACTATTTTGTTTCAGGTTTCCAAATTTGTGTCAGAATTTAGAAATTAAGTAAATTATCTATAAAGCAGTAGTTCTCAACCAGCTGCAATTTGGCTTCACCCCTTCCACCGGGACATTGGCGTTTTGGGGAGAAATAGTTGATTGTCACACTGTGGGGCCGGCATGCAAGTGCTCCTGGCATCTAGTGAGTAGAGACCAGGGAGTTGCCAGACATTCTGCAAAGGACAGGATACCACTCCCCACAGAGAATGATCCAGCCTAGAGTGTCAACAGTGCCAGAGTTGGGGAACCTCACTGTGAAGAAGAAGACCTATTTACCCATTCTTGACCTGGATATCCAGACCCTCCACCCCATTTTACATATCTGTAAGGTACTGCTCTCCCCCAAATTACTTAAAGTCTAGTTTTTGAGGTGGTTTACCTTAAATGTGATTATCTTTCATGGTACAGGTATAATTTGGGATATTTCGGTACTATTATTAAGAATAAGCATTAACACTTTACTAACAATGTTTTAGTAAAAATATAAGAGTTTTATGAATAATAGTTTATGTTCCTGAATGGGAGAAGAAAAATTAAACCAAAGCAAAATATTTTATTTCAAACCAATATTTTAATGTTTTCCTTATTTTCTAGTTTTACTTATGTTGAACACCAACAAAAATATACATAAGTACTCTTAATTTTTATACAGAGCTGTGCATTCTGTTTAATGCTCTGCCTATTCACTTATACCAGGTGTATTTTTCAGAGTTATCCAGATTGTGCATATTTAAGGAGACAGTTTGGTGTAGAGTTGATAATACCCAGTCTCTTCCAATGAAGGTCTTACAAAAGGACATCTCAAAAATATTCCTTAGCATTGAGGTGACAGTGGTATATAACCTAACAATTGACACACCGGTAAAAGCTTATAATAGGGCTTCCCTGGTGGCGCAGTGGTTGGGAATCCGCCTGCCGATGCAGGGGACGTGGGTTTGTGCCCCGGACTGGGAAGATCCCACGTGCCGCGAAGCGGCTGGGCCCGTGAGCCGTGACCGCTGAGCCTGCGCGTCCGGAGCCTGCGCTCCGCAGCGGGAGAGGCCGCAACAGTGAGAGGCCCGCGTACGGCCAAAAAAAAAAAAAAAAAAAAAAAGCTTATAATAACTGTGATAATAAAAAGTGTGAAATTTTATATAAACACTCACTATGCATTTCTATAGAGGTTTTATAATCAGGCAATAATAGTTAAAAAGAAAAGCATGTGTTATAGCTTGAAAAAAGCTGTTATGAATAGCATCTGTTGAGTTGGTAATAAACACTTACTGAAGGCTTTATTATAAGGAGTTTTAAACATAAAGACAGTAAGGCTCTAAGGCATGAGAATTTGAATAAGATTATATCAAACCATACTTCAACATTATTAGAAATATTACAGTAATACCCAAGTTTTTAAGGATAATATACTCTTTATATAACCGTATTTGCCAATTTTCTTTTTCTAATAGCAGATGAAAGAGCACAGTTTGTTAAGTCAAGCATTCCATTTACAGTACAGTTCTTTTTTAAATGCACTTGATAACAAAGTGTTAAATACTGAATGTCTTATTTTTTGTTACTGAGAAAGAACATTCAAGCATGAGATTTATGCAAAATCATTTATATGTAAAAGAAAACTGCAACAGATACTTATTTCCTTTAATCCTGATGTATCAATAGTTTTTGCAAAATTCTGTTGAAATTTTTTGTCATATAGTAAGTCAGTGGACATACCACATGGGAATAGATTTTTTGCTTATGTGCATAATACCACCATTTTAAACAGAGTTCAAGTATTCCAAATGTAACAATTTTTGAATTTTACATTAAATGGATATCACTAATTACTAATTATTACTTTCTGAAGTTCCCAAGCTGAACGCTCATTCTGCTCAAAACACAACGAAATGTTGCAGGTTGTACTTCCCAATACTTCACTGGGTTGTTGAATAAACTTATTGCACTGTATAAAGACTTCTTCAGCTTTGGCACTGCTGGGCAGAAGTCATTCACTCCCACTTTCGTAATTGAATTGGAATGAAGGAAGATTATCTGTTGTAGTGGGAAAAGAGTGGAATAAAAATACATGATAAATGTAAAAAGAAGATATTCTGTTTATAGTTAGCATTTGTTCATGGGTTTGTCTCTTTAGTTTACACTGATTTGAATACATTTTGCTTAAAGTATATGTGCCTGTTTATGCCTGTTAAATACTTATTACAAGGACGCAGGCTCCTGTGTTATATACAGAAGTGCTGTATGTGTGAAGTGTGGCGTAGGACTCATGCCAATGCCCAGGGCACACTGCCTGGTCAGCACATGCCACTCTCCTCTGTCTCTGTTTCTCTCTGTCTCTGTCTCTCTGTCTCTGTCTGTCTCTATATACACACATATGCACAAACACATGCTCACGCACACACATATAGGTGTGTGCGTGTGTGTGTGTTTATGGTTACTTCAGTGCCATATTTACAATAATGTGTTTTAAAAGTATTAGAAGTGAGCAGAAGAATGAAATTTAATGCTGTAAGAATGACTTGCAATATGAATGTGAAGAATTTTTAGCCAGCATTTTCTGTGATCAAAGGGAGAAGTGTAGAGCTGCTTTTTTGTAAATTTTATAGAAAAATATGTCTATCGACATCTTAAATATGTATCTGTAATACAGCATCAATAGTTGAATTTTTATTTGCACCAATAGATAAAGTACAATTTTATAGGCTGTGTATGTGTCTTATTAAATTATTACTCAGAAAGAATGGACAATATAGGACCCTCCCTTCATTCCCTTTAATAGCCCTTTAAATTTCTTCTTTGGATTTTTTTGGCAACTGAGATTTCTGGGAAGTAAAAACAATCTACTTAATTAACAGTGTTTTGGCATATTAGGAAGAAGGAGCCTTTTGCTGTCAAGGTTAAGATACCAGTTCTAGCCATAGTTACTTCTAGATTTTGCCTTGGTGAGATTGATCTGAGCCAGTCATGAGAACTGTAGGCACTGCTAAAACCTCTAGTTTTCTGTTGGAGTCCCTGCTGCCTTCTATTAATCTTGGAGATTTTGTGACAGGTGCATTATATGGTTTCCTGGCAGTCCAGCAGCAGTGCAAGATGTAGTTTACCACAACACTGACCTCATTGAGAATGGGGAACAGTGCTGGACATGAATGTGTTTGCTTGTGGACATCCATTGAATTGTATCCTTATGACTATGTGTTATAATTCTGTTCATTTTTTTAAATGCTAGCAATAGTATGGATAGCTTTAAGACACCCAGAAGCTGGGATCAGCGTTGTGGAATAAAGTACTCAAAGACTGGACAACTTGAGGGAGGAAAGACTTTGGTCATGCTCACTGGTTAAATAAACATTTAAATGCAGCATTTGAAAAAATCAAAGCAAAAGTCATAATTTTGAAATGAGCATCTGCCTATATAGCACATCCATTTTGATGGCTTCTGTTTCACAGGCTTCTATTTGTGTAGTGAACAAAACTTGTTTAAAGAAAAATTAGAAAGAAATATAGAAGCGAGTGGCTCAAGGCCCAGTTTTGTTCTCAATGTGTTTTTCCTTGGAAGATGAGGAAGGAATTGTATGTCAAGGAAAGCACATGAGAAAAATGGACTAAGGTGACATGAGATTAAGTAGGGATTCTTAATTTGAGGTCCACAGATGGGAATCAGGAGGATCTGTGAAACTCCTAAAATTATGTGAATATTGTCTCATTTTTGTTCTTGGGAGTATCTAAAGCTTTATCAGATTCTCCAACAATTCTGTGGCCCATCCCAGCTAGTCAAGAGTTGCCAGCTTAGAAGGAAAAGTTTTCTAGTAATGAAGAACAAGAAATGTGCGCCCTTAATGCTCCAAATACTGACTTTTGATTATATATTCTGGCCTGAGTTTTTAAAAAGCATGCACACTTCTAATGTGGCACCACATTGATAGTGAAAATACCTGGGACTTAATCCACATGCTCTGCCTTTGTGAAGTGTTTCCAGAATGAAAGGTTATATAATTCTACTCGATTTCCTCCTGACCGGTCCTGCCTTTACATAGCCACTGCCACCCCAGAAACCTGAAATCAGCTGTGTCCATACCTTCACCAAAGTGGCCTTAGCAGTTTCAGTAGAAGAAGCAGAGGGATGGACATGGGTACCTGAGCGTTTTAGCTGATATCTCAATAGAAACTGGTATTCTAACACTCTCCTTGGCATAAAACACCTCGGCCAACCTGGAGGGTCTTTAGGGTGTGAATTACCATTGCTACCTGATTGGTCTTTGCTCCAGATACTAATATGTTTCATAAAAACAAAGAAAAGTACTAATATCTGCAAAACACAAGTAGAATGTTTTACCTGGAGATATTTCAACTCTTGTAATCCTGAGGGAATTTTTTTCAGTTTATTGTTTTCCAAGTGTATTTCTCTCACACGTGGTATGTTAGCAAGACTTCCATTTTCAATATCTGTGATTCTGTTGTTTCCTAGACCCAGCCTAAAAATGACATAAAATGCATCAGCTCTTGAGCAGATGGTATGATACACTTAGCTGCAAACACCACAACTGAGTTAGAAATATTTGTATATATGTTCAGAGAAAGGTATTTCATGGTTTCCTTTAATAACCTATTTCAGTACGTAACAGCCCTCTCCTCCACTGTCAGAAAATTTTCTGTCTAACGTATATGCAACAAAAGGGACATTTTGAAAGTGTCCCTTTTCTCATTCCACTTGCTGTCCCCCTTCTATTACTGAGACAGAATGATAGCAGTTCCTTCAAGTTTTCCCTTAATTTTATGTCCCTGTACACATTCTCCAAGAAGTTTCATTAATATCTTCATCATATGGACTACCACTTCCAAGTTAGGATTTGGGGGATGTTTACCGTTGCAGATCTTTGTATCGTTTAAAATCCTCTAGTTCCACAGTTGAAATTTTATTATAATCTAAATGTAGCTCCAGTAAAGTTGAAGGTAGTTCTAGCGATAAGAAAAGACATATGTATGTTAGATCAGGTTAAGACCAAGCCCTATTGATTATTTGTTTACTTGTTAAGTTTCACATTATAGGCTTAGGCAGTTTGGGGGGAATCTGCTTTTTTTTAAACTTTTTATTATGGAAAATTTCAAACATATACAAAAATAGAAACTAGTATTATGAGACACCATGCTGTTGCCCATCTTCAACAATTATCTCCATTTTTCCAATCTTGTTTCATCTATGCCAATAGTTATTTATTATTGATTTATTTATTGACTTGTTTTTATTTATTCATTTGTTTTTTTGCTGGAGTACTTAAAATCAAATTTCACACACATCATGTCATTTCACCTGTAAAGCCTTCACTAGACATCTCTAACCCATAAGGTCATCTTTTTTTCCCCTTACATAACCATCATGTTATATCACATCCAACAAAATTAGCAACAATTCTTTAATCATCTAATATTCCTCTCCCTAATGATCTCAAATGTATTGTTTTACAGTTGACTTGTTCAGGTCAGGATCCAAATAAAGTTTACAGGATATATTTGGGTCTTATATTTCTTTAAATCTCTTCTTCTATTACTCTTTCCTTTTTCTCCTTCTATTGATTTGTTTCAGATATTAATTTGCTTGAGATACTCCTTTGTAGATTGGGCTGTTGGCCTCCACATAACATAGTTTATCATGGTTTCTAGCCCCCTTATTTCTTATGACCTGTAGTTAGATATAGAGACCAGATTAGATTCAGCAAATCACCCTTCCATCTGACGGTCTTTGCACTCATTCATTGATTACTGCTACCTAGATTTATTATTTCATTCAGAATGGGAAAATGGTGATTTTCTGATTTTGTCATTCATTATTCATTTATTAGGTGAGATTGTTCTCTAAATAATTTTCTTTCATTAATTATTTACTTATGTTATAATACAGTTTTTATAGAAAAAGCACCATAAATGCTTGATTTTTTTTTTAAGTAATGAATTAGTGCAATGCCCAGAGGTGACCAATGAATTTTTTTATATCATTATTTATTTTATATCATTATCGTTTATATCATTAATATGGATTTTTTCCCTGTTTGATATGTTTGCTACACTGCAGTATTTATTCTTTTCAATTAGTAGTAGTTTCTGCATAAATAAAGAGAAGCATCTTCAGTGCCACCTGGCACATGGCAGGTACCTTGTGAATGTTTGCACCTTCTCTTCTCACACCTTTATGTTCTGACCCCAGCCCTCCCCAGATTAACTGAAGCTGGAATGAAAGAGACTAACCAGAAAATTCAGTCAGATCTCATTTTATTAATCCTACACATAAGATATTCTTTTTCAGTCAAAAGTTCTTGTCAGCTAGCTAGGAAATGCATTCGTTTTTCAACTCTTGCTAAAACATTTCCTTATTTTATTAGTAGTAAAGACTGTTGAAGGTAAGTTCTGTCTTCAAAGACCTTAAACACTAATTGAGCAAGTCTATCATGTATACAAAAATCACTAGAAAAATATTATAGAGTGTGCCAGTCTATTCTAGGATATGCTGTATCAAGTCAAAGACAGAAATCTCTGTGCATGTTGAGTCAGGAAAACTTCTTGGAAGAGGGTTTGTAGAATTTAAGGGGACTGTCCTCTCATATGGATTTGGGTATTTTTATACCTACCCTACCTTCAAACAGGTCACTCCTCCCCTCAACACAATGCTATTATGTAACAGAATTTTCCAGATGAATAGGAAGGAAAACAGTTTCACTCTTCTTATGTTAACTTGTCAGGTCTGGTAAGAACCCTCTGGACCTTGGCCTAATTCATCCTGTCACAATGGGTAGTGATGATTGAATTATAACATTTGGGCAGTCAGCCTTAACATTTGAGCAAATAAGTCATAAAAACAAAAAACTGGCTTTTGAATGTCATAAGGATCTTAAAGCAGTAGTTATGTAAATTTGGAGATTTGAAATTTAAATTTCTAAAGACATAAAATGTTCCTTTAGACTTTGGAAGAATCTTGAGAATTTCACGAGGAGTTAAAACTTCATTTTTAAGATACACTTTGAAACCTGAAGAGAATTACTCTCAGGATGTTTTGTAGTATAAGAAAGTTGCTGATGTAAATATAAAGAGCAATGATAACTGCGGGACCTCAGAGCCACAGCTCTGGGGTGGCGCCCTACTCTTCTGCTCCAGTATATCCTCTTATCCTCTCTGCCTCTACTCTGTCCTGTCCTCTTCCTCTTCCCCCTCCCTCTATGTCAGCTTCCAGCTTATGAAAGGGATTTTATTTAACTTGTTAGGTACAGTATGTATTTTTGTTGTTCTAAAGATTAGAAGGTAAATATAATATTTTAGGTTTCTTGTAGAAAACCAGCCATCTCCTTGAAACCTAAATTAAGGTTGTTTTTAATTGTGTAGTTCTGAATTAAACTGACTTTTTCTATACTAAAAGAAATTGTCCTTCTTCTACTTTTACTTTAGATGATTTTCCTCCTAAATGAAAGATTAATAACAGCAGCTTTACTTAATTAATAATAGCAGCTTTGCTGGGTCTTTTAAATTATCAGCATATATTTGTTTTGTTAATCTTCTGGATCATCTGAGTAGTAGAAAAGGGGTTATGGTAAAATAGAAGAAAACAGGTTATTGCTGCTTCTACTATGGATACTGAAAGACAGGGCTGTTAGAAAGGAAACTGTGTTATTAATCATAGGGGTTATTTCTAATCCAGGTGTTGGCATAGAAGAGAGAACTTGTCAGGGAGGAGGAAGTTGTGACCTTGAGCATGGGTTTGGAGAAAGGCAAATCCAATCTAGTTAATCATCAGGCTGGGAGCTTAGAAGTAATGCAGTAGAAAACTGGTCCAGTAGCAAACTTAAGAAGCATTTTACTTTGAGGCACCAGCTTCAGCTCATATGATAAAGAGCACAGTGCTCATTCTGTTATTGGTTATGTCATGAGAGAGCGTTTACTATGTGCCCAACATTGTCTTCAGATCTTTCTGTGCATCAGCCCATTAATCTGCACAGCACCCCTGTGTAAAAAAAATGAGGTATAGAGTGCCTTGCCCAGAGTATACACCTATCCCTGCCAGAGCCAGCGTCTGCCCCAATCCCTCCTCACAAGCCC
Organism: Kogia breviceps; assembly: GCF_026419965.1. NCBI lineage: Eukaryota > Metazoa > Chordata > Mammalia > Artiodactyla > Physeteridae > Kogia > Kogia breviceps. Next base: position 33,008,227 of record NC_081317.1, read on the forward strand.
CACCCTGAACCACTGCTGCAAGGCTGGGAGAGAGGTCTCTGGCCCTGTGCTTCTTCCTCTGCTTTCTTCTCTACAGAATTCTCACCTCTAACAGACACTTCACAGAATGACAAGTATAGATGAGTAAATGTTAGGAAAGAGACAGAAAATAAAAAGTTCTTTGCTTCTTAATGTTGGTTCGTACTGGGAAAAAAAGATTCTGGTTTCATACTGTCAAAAAAAGAAAAAAGAACTACATATGGCTCTTGATGTGTACATGAGAAAACACTAAATTTCATACTACACTGAACAGATATACTGGTAAAAAGGATTCTAATTGCAGTGTGGTTTTGACAGTGTGTACACTTTACAACCTTACATTTAATGGTCATTTTAAAATGACAATTCAATAAATACTGTATAAATACAAACCTTTAGGAATTGAGGTCAGTTTTGCTTCTGCAATTCTGATATGAAACACTGTTACCCCTTCAAATGCCCCTGGTTCAATCCCATTGTTATCAAGAGGGTTTGCACTCATTTCTGTGGGGGGAAATTATATAATTTAGCATACATATGTTGTATGTGAAGGAAACTCACAATGCAGAGATGGGCGTCCCAAGAAAATTCTAAGTGTGAGCATTATCTTTCACTCTCCTTCACTCAGTATATCTGTTTCTATCTACTCTCCTTTCTGTCAGTCTCAGAAAAAGACTGCTTTGTATTACATAGGCTGGAATATATAACAGCTTTACTATTTTGCTTTGAATTACTAAGTCAATAACTTACTTATCACTCTTCAACCATGATCATAATCAAGGTTTCATTATAGTAATATAACATAGGAAAAAAGACCATCCTTCATATAATTCAAAACCTTTGTGTTTTCCCGTGTACATTTATTTATTTGTCACCTAAACTTTTAAAATTTTAAGTCAATTAGAAGTTACTTGATTAACAGAAATATAACTGAGGAATGCCAGAAAGTGAAGCTGTTTGGTAAAGTGCCAGGCACTTGGTTGAATTAAATGAGTAAATAAATTAATGAGAATATTGGTTAGGAATTTTGAATGGATATAGTAGGGGAAGATGGCATGGTTATACCATGCCATATATATACCATGCCATACTTCTATTTTTAGAAGTAAAATAGTGTGTAGAATTGGAAGTATACAATAAAAATGCCTTAGCTGAATAATCTTCAAAGCAGATAATGAAAAGTTAGATGTACATTCCAAATAATATCTGAATCAATGTTGTCGGTTGTATTTGAGTAGTTTTTACAATACATTAAAAATGATACCTTTAAATTAAATAAGAATAACAGATTTTAACCAATTAAGTGCAGTCAGAAAACAGAAACCACACTAAGGGATTCTTGAGAGTGCAGAGTGCATGTGTATTTATATTGCAATAGGTGTATTTCTTTAAGTGCTATAAATTTTGTTTGATACTTTCATTGATTTATGAATGACTTATCTAGGTACAGCTTATTAGATTCAAAAAATTAATTTTGGAAATTATCAGTCCTAAAATTGTTAATGATGATAAAGATCTCTACATTGCATATTGCTTATAATTTTAAAATGTTCCATTTATTTGCAAAAACTTACCTAGCACATGTAAAGAATTCATTCCTTTGAATGTCTCCTTTTGTATTTTCTTAACTTTATTGTCATGAATTCTGAGTTCTGCTAACGATTTGGGAAGATTAAGTGGTATTTCACTTAGTTGATTGTGGGACAGATATAGCCTTCGCAACTTCTTTGTGGTTAGAAAGGCTTTGGGGTGAATCTTTGTTAGTTTGTTGTTGTTCAGAATCAAAGCCTAGATAAAGCATAAAAAGTTACACCATATCAGGAAGTGGATTTGATTTACCAGTATTCTACAGTGATTAGTCACTCATGGAAATCAATGCAAATTATGTCATTCATATACTTTATTAACCATGTAAATAATTCTCCAGCCCAATCTAAGCTTAAAAAAATATTTTTACTACTGAGTTGGAACAGTGCAAAGCTTTAACGATTGGTTTCACACCTTTGGTTTGTCTTTGAGTAGATGACACGTGTTTAAGGCTCCCCTCTCCCATTTCTCTTCATGGAAGTGATGGATAGTATTATCTTTATCTTAACTTTTTAAAAAATTAATTAATTTATTTATTTGGCTGCGTTGGGTCTTTGTTGCTGTGCGGGTGCTCTCTCTAGTTGCAGTGAGTGGGGGCTACTCTTCGTTGTGGCGCGTGGGCCTCCCATTGCAGTGGCCTGTCTTGTTGTGGAGTGCAGGCTCTAGAGCACAGGCTTCAGTAGTTGTGGCTCGCGGCCTGCAGAGCGCAGGCTCAGTAGTTGTGGCTCACAGGCTTAGTTGAACCCAGGGCTTGAACCCATGTCCCCTGCATTGGCAGGCGGATTCTTAACCACTGCGCCACCAGCGAAGCCCTCTTTATCTTATCTTAAAAGCTATTCACTCTACAAAATTAACTTCAGTACACAACAAATACATTTTTGCATGATTTTATCTACTCTTAAAACCTCACCTCTGTCTTGTTTACTAATGTTTACCATTTTCCCCAGAATAGAGGCCTGTAAGAGTAAACTCTTACAAAGTGCCCTCAGCATTCTGGCATATTTTAGACACTGGGGAAATGGTAGTAGTTTCTGGAGAATGACTCAACCTCTTCTCAGTTCTGTGACTATTTCTCAGTGCAACGTGGCAGCACTCTTCAGAGAAGACACAACCCCAGAGGGTGAAAGAGCTTAATGCAACCTGAATCTTTGTTCTCCACAGCCAAGCCCTTTGCGACATGTTGAGGGTTCTGACTGCAGCCATCTTGATCTGCTGGGGTGAGGAACTTCAGAACCCAAATTGGGAAAATCCTTGGTAACCAGGGCTTGCCACTCACCTAGTAACTATTTTCAAAACGTGCCAGATTTTGCAGAAACAATTTTCAATGTTTCACAAGGGCAATGGCATTCCTAGGATTTTTTATTCGTCTCTGCTAATCTGGATCCTCTCATTCTTTCAGGGAGCAGCTCTAGATTATTTCCTTTTATGATTTTTGTCCCCGGTTCCATTCTACAACAATCTTTCCATTGTTTCCAGAATGACTTAATATTTGCCTTTCTAGTATTATTCACATTGTTACTGTTTCACAGAAGAAATGCAAATACTTCTGCAGTTAAACTCCCTTTACTTACTATGTTTACTGGTTTCACCATAGGCCCTTAGTGTCTCCTTGTTCATACCTTCCTTTCAGACACATCACTACTTTTAACAATTTCAACTGAGATAGGTTAAGCCTAGAAGAATTTAAAATACATCTTGTTACCACTGGTAAAAATATACTCCTTTCTGTGTGTGCCGCACACCCCATGTCTGACAGTGTGGAATCAGGCTCTCCCTCAAACCCAATTTCAAATAGAATTAGAAATTTTACCTGCTAAAATCTAGAGGCTCAAAATGCTAAATAGAAAAATAAGACTCTTTTAAATCTTAGAAAATTAAAATATTAATGAGTATAGTAAAGAAAAGTTCTTTTTCATCTTTAGAGATCTAGGGAAAAAAAGCCATACAAGTATATTTAGTCAATTATGTTATATTGCACGTGCTGCTGTTAGAGCTTTGTGGGTTTGGCTACTGCTTTTCTTACATTGTACACTAATGAGTTCCTGAAAATACTCAGTTTTATTATTTTAGTGTATAATGACTATGATTACCTAAATAGATCATAAGGACCACTTATTTGAATTCTTAGGCCGCTGCCTTTCCACCTGGCTGTTATTCAGTAAACATCAGTTGAATTAAATTATTAATTGAATTAAATATATAATTTTTCATTAACTAGACCACTGCTGAATAATGGGGATTTTGTCACTCATCATACACAGAAAAGTAAGACTTGTTTACACAAACACAAATACAAGCAATCATTTTAGCAGTGACAGAGATTTTCACTTAAATATTTGCATGTATTCTTACATAAAGTGAGATGAGTCCTTTAAAATCATTTTCTTTGATTTCCATAATTTTATTGTTTTGAAGGTCAACCATTCGGGTATCAAATGGAATATTGCTTGGGACAGAGGACAAACCTGAGAAATAAACAAACACGTTGCATATATGTTATATGCTAAAGATGAAATTGCTGATATGATAGAAATGTGCTTTTTTAAAAAAATTCATGATTACCATTAAGTAATACATGACTTAACATATAACAGATGACAAAAACATTGTACTTTGGAAAGTCTTAAAGATCTTATCAAGTAACTTTATTTTTACAAGGTGGCTAGCTGTTTCTAGCTATCACCGTTCAGTCTGCTGCAATGTGACATTAAATGGAGCTAAGTTGGGGGGTTCTAATATGACTACGAGGAGGAGACCTACAGCTGAGGCACAGCTTCTGCTGATGGACTTTTGACTAAAGAATATTAACATTCTTTGCAGATTTTCAGGCAGTTGTAGTGCTAAATTGGAGCCTGTGGGTTTTGATCATTTTAAGAAGCATCAACATGTAGAAAGTTGTGCTTAGAAAATAGATAAATTATTTTCTTGTACGCTATCAAAGACTTTACTACCCATTTCCTTAAATAATGAGCTCCTCTAATTAGTCGTAAATTATTTGATTTATGAAAACTTATTCATCCATAACATATAATTAACATCTAGGTGTGTAGTATACCTTTACTGAATTTATCACCCACAGCCTTACCTCTTTTCGAGCTGTGTACTCTAGTAATAGCTTTTTTTTTTTTTTTGCGGTATGTGGGCCTCTCACTGCTGTGGCCTCTCCCGTTGCGGAGCACAGGCTCCGGACGCGCAGGCCTAGCGGCCATGGCTCACGGGCTTAGTTGCTCCGCGGCATGTGGGATCTTCCCGGACCAGGGCACGAACCCGTGTCCCCTGCATCGGCAGGCGGACTCTCAACCACTGCGCCACCAGGGAAGCCCTAGTAATAGCTTTTTTTTCTCTCATCTCAGCAGCTGCATCTTCCTGTTTGTGTAGGTACTCAGTAAATGTTAATTACATTATTTGAAGACTTAAATGTGTTTTTCCTCTCTTAAAGAAGCAGAAAATTGCCAGGAGCTGTATGTGTCGCATTTCTCCCTTACTTTCCTTGCTTCCCCTAAATGGCTGAACATGTGCACCTCTGATTGTTGTCAGACATTCCATATGGTATTTATGCTTGACGAGCATGGGGCTTTCTTGGTTTTCCCCAACATTTAACTTTTGAAATGTTCAAACATACAGAAACATTTAAAGAATTTTACAGTGAAAATTCATATTCCTTTTCTCCCATCAACATTTTACTATACTTACTGTCCATCCATCAATTTATCTTTTTTATGTACTTTCAAGTGAGTTTCAGATATTACTACATTTTTAGTGGAGCCATCCTTACTCCTGAAGAGTAGTGTTATATTTAATAGCCCCAAATTGAAGAATTCAGTATTGAAATACTGTGAATATCAACATTCCACTTGACAGCCCTCAATACTTTGCCCTTTATACTTTAAAATTGACAATTCTTTTACGAAGTTTGACACAGGTGGAAAGGGGGAAAAGGGAGTAACTTGATGGGTTACCAAGGTAACAGCAGTTTTGTTAGAAGATTACTTTGGTTTTAGAAAATGAAATGGAAGTTCTTATAGGAAGGTAGAGGTTCTGCAGACAGGATCTAGTAACATAAACTTTGACAAACCTTCCCCTACTCTACCCCTGATAAATTTGGAAGCTCTGAAAAAAATTTCATTTCCTGAGGGAAAAAGATTGTTAAGTGTCCTTTTCATCTTCAGTTGTCATGGGGGACCACTATATGCTGCTAACAGTGCTGTGTCATTTTAAAGGTATGTGTCATACTATTACAGATATTCTTGGGTGAATTTTATTTAGATTTTTTTCAAAGCTAAATGTTCAAGAGACCATGTAAGTAAAACACTATTTGCAACCAACTGTCTGTCATGAGGCAGTTTGATTTTTCTCAGTTCTTTGATGACAGTCACATACTGGAGCAGAGCTATGCAGTGTTTCCTTCAAGGTCTTTAAGTTGAAATAGATGACTTTGTGCTGGATTGAACATGAAGGTCATCACACAAGGATGGTGTGTGCTAAAGGTGAACATCTCCGTAGTCAAAGTCTTACCCAGAACCAACCCAGTTTACATCCAGCAGTATCAAAGTAGATATATACATTTTTATCCTGATCTTTGTTTAGCAAAGTGTTTTCTCAGGCTTCAACTCTACAAATTGATGATAGTGAAGTTTTTTCCTGCCTGGGATGCAGCTTAAAAACGACAGTACCAAAAGAAAAAAAAAAAGACCTTCCGATACTCCCTAATCTAACCTTTTCTCACACCAGAGTCTGTTTCAGCTTCTACATTTCTTCTTCCTGCTGCTCTTCCCACAGTCATTCTTGCCTGTGCTTCCAGACCAGCAAACGTTGTTTGCATCTTGTCATCTCTTTCTCACAAGAATGCCAAAGGTACAGCCTAAAACCCATTTTTTCCTGGCCTGTATATTCCATTAAGACTTTACCAGCGACTCTAGCTCATAATAGTATCCTCTTTTTTGGATGTTTTTTGTTCACCTTTCTCATTATGTCCCATAATAACACATTTTTTTAAAAGTCTCTGGAGTTCACTGTAACAAGCTTTGACTATTGCCACGAATGCTGTGTCAGTAAGAAATTAATCTAAAGCTTTCAGAGGCACTGTCTGCTCATATGCGCTCTGGAAGTTGCCTTAATGGGCCTCCAGGTCCAGAATGGGAGGTGTGTGCCATACTTTTGGTTTCCCACAGTGGGTCAGGTCTGAGCCATCTCCTCTTTTGCAAATAGCTGAGTATAACAATTCTTGATGTGCATTCCTGTTACACCTCTCCCTGAGTGTGCCCTTCTATTTGAGAGCACCTTCATTAGAAGTATTAAAAGAATAAAATGCTCAGCAGAGAATTGCACATTTTTAAGAGACTTTAGAAAGTGGTTTTTGGTTCAGCCATTTATTTTCTAGATAGTTTTAAACCCAAACCATTCAAAACAAATAGAGTATTATCTTTAAAATGTCTAGATTAGAGATTTCACAAACTCTATAACCTATTTATTGTTCTGGATGGGCAACTTATTTTGTTATGGTAGAATTTTGCTAGGAAGCACAGTTTCAACCAGCTGACACTCTATAAGATGAAACCACAGTGACATCCATTCTCTCTAAAGGAAATTAAAATGTAATACTGATTCAAATTTGGGAAGAGAAGGAAATGTTCTATATATGAAATTTCCATTGTTTTCCTCTGATTTTCTGGATTTTTAAAATAAGTTTGGATGTACATTGGGGTTTGTTATACTTTTCAAAAATTTAAATGAAAAATTCCTTTACAATCAGCTGATTTTTGAAATTTCAGTGAGGTCTTTCCCTATCCTTTAAATTTTGTCAAAATGACATTATTCCACAAAACAAGTTGACATGTGTCCTTACCTAGATCAGAACAGTGTACAACTCTCGAGTAGCATTGGCATCCAAACGGACATGTTGGAAACAGATCGAATGGGAAGAAGGGGTTAATTGGCTCTCTTGTTGGAAAAAGAGAGTTGTCAGCATCACCATCACCTTCATCTTCCATGTCCTTCAGCATCATATTCTTCAGTGTCAGGTACGAAGGGTGAAATAAGGGTTGGGCAGAGCACAAAGTCAAGAACACTAGGAGCACATACTCCTTCATGTCGTGCTGTGTAGGGGACCAATCTAGAACTAAGTAGACATTGAGGATTAAGTTAAAGTTTAAATAAATACAGTTCCTGCTGCTGTACATTTCTCAGAGTTGGCAAGAGTACAATGAAATGGCATTCTAATTTATTACTAGTGTGAGAGTAAGTTTATTAAAAGTTTTTGGAAAGCAGTTCAGCAATATGCATCGGAAGCTTTATAAATATCTTTATTTTTCATCTAGCAGTTCTACTTTTGGCATCTAAGTCTCAGGAAACAATTCTAATGTGCATAAAGGTGTTCATCAGAATCATACATAATATCAAAAAAATTAAAGATAATACTAATGGTTAAAGAGAAATAGTAAAATAAAATAGGGTATATTTATTCCATGAAATACTTTGTAACCCACAAAATGTTTGCAAAGATATTTAAAAATATGAAAAACTTTTTTGAAATAAAAGAAAATATAAAAAATCTATACATAGTATACTTACAAACACATACACACAAAAAATCCTGGCACAAATATACCTAATTGATGATAATATCTGGATGGTAGAGTCATGAATTACTTGTGTCTTTTTTTTTCTTTAATTTCTATACTGAGCAATAAGAATTACATTTATACTTAGGAAACTAATAAATGTTTTTAAAAACAAAAACAGATTATCATACCTGACTATTTATTCCTAAAATCCTTCCATTGCCTTAATATCTATGTCACTTTTAAAGTAAAATCCTTCATGTCCCCTTAGTACATCTGGAAGTTTTCTTTAACTTCTCTCCCACCATCCTCCCCAGCCTCACTCTCAGAGTTGGTTACTTTTTCCAGAGTGTTATTGGATTTCTTCCTTCCAATCTGTTCCATTATCTAATACCTGATCCAAAGCATCTGAGCTCCAGGCTATTCTTTTTTACTCATCTTTCCACTGAGTTCCTTTTGTTTAGTTTTTTTGCAGGGGGAGGGCATGGGGTGCTTTCAATTGTATTTTTTAAAGCCCACACAAAACTGGAATGTACGAGTGAGAATCTTCTGAGAATAGATTTGTTGTCATCTGATGGCAGATATTCCTACAGGTATGTTTACTTAACCATCAACTGTGAAACATACATTCTTTGTAATTTTCAAAAATTAAAAGCATTATGATATCATCTGTTTTAGATGACTTACGCCTGTCTTCCCTTTGGGGCATGCAGTTAGCTTCACATAATGCCTATTGGTGAGGCTGTATCATGGCAGGTGGGAGTCCACACCCAGCCAGGTCATCCAGCAGTGTAGCTGTCCTGCTATGCCTGAGCACCAGATAGCACCTTAGCCACAGAGGGCTTCTAGAGTCAGTCAGAATTGGTCCAGCCTCAGGAAGACCTGGCCCTCCAAATCCTTGAATTATGCCAGTTTCTTACAGTTTTCTAGAACCCAGAAATCAGCTTTAATATCTCTTCACAGCCTTGCTTTTTTCTGGACTTAAGAATCAGAAATGAGTTAACTAACTTAATTAAAATATTCATTTATATATCTTTTAATGATCAGAGAAAGGTTTTTTAAAAAACCCTACTGTCATCAGTGATTAACCTGATAACTAACATTATTTAACTCTTAGAAATCTATATGGCAACAAGTACATTTTGCCCACTGGGCGGCTGGACATGACCAGCCTTATCAGGTTTCCCTATGAGAACTCACACTCAATTGTGCTAGGAAAGGGGATATTACAGGACACAGAACAGAAAAGCTTTTTATATTTTTATAATCTTATTCTGAATCCCACTTCAGAACCAGATCTGTCTTTCCGTCTCTACACTGCCTTGTGGAATTGTCAATTCAGTTTATTCTAGATACGTCTCTCACATTAACCAGGACTGAGAGGTGCAAAGAGCTTCAGTGGCTTCCCCAAGGCCACATAACCAAATTGAACTGGAAATTGAGTTAGAGCTCATGTGTCCCAACCCATTCTTTGCATCTTCTGCTGCAACCCACACAGGAGCACTCTCTTTTATCTTCTTTTACCTAGTGGCCTCTGTCATCTCCTCCTTTCCAGCCAGTCCACATGTTGCTGTCCTGTATACATCTGTACATAAAGGAGTGCACTCACAGCTTTTGGAGGGTAGAAATGGGAGTGGTTGTGTGGTCAGATATGTATGGTACAGAGAGAGATTGTGCTGGCAACTCAAGGGCCAGCAGCTTCTGTCAGCCAGCCCTGGGGACAGGCAGGTTACTATTCCAGTCACCCTGGAATCCTGGCACAGGCACCTGGTTTTGATCAACTAGGCTTCATTTCCAGGATCACTTTGGCACATCATTTTTGCTTCTTAGCTGCCTGCCTAACTATGCTCCATTATGTTTCTTGACCATAGGCTTCTTTGTGGTTCCTGGCTCCTTAATGCTTGGTGTCCTGCCTTGCCTTGACTTCCACAATTCTCATTCTTGAGCTAATTTAGCTCTTGGTCCTTAGCAAAACCAAAGCTTGTCTCTGGTACCAATTTATTCTTTAAGATTGTTCTGCATCACAGCTCTGTCTTCTAGGTCCATAGCTGCCCCGGACCATATTTGACCTTGGTAGAGAAGTTAGTGAATTAAATGTCATTTGAGGTCATGTCTCTGGCTTTCTTTGAGGTTACTGGAGTTTTTCATTGGGCATTTATCAAGTACCCACTGTGTACCAGGTACAGGGTTAGGATACATAATCCATGGAGTAGAACATATTTGGGTGTTCAATGGACATGCTTCTCCCTATCCACTTCTCCCACGCTTCCTTGCCCAAAAAACAACCACAGCTCCTAATCTGCTACTCTCAGATAAGTGTGGGATTGTTGTAAAAGTTAATACTTGAATGTCAGGTACGCTAATAGGCAAACTAAAAAATAAATGCTCAAGTTAGTAAATAGAACTAAACTGTGGGTGGTCAGTGCTGGCTGTGTACACTCTGGCTCTAACATTTTGGAAGAATCTCCAGATGTGTGGTACCTTGACTCTGAAAATAAAATTCTTCATCGTAAGTTTGTGTACTCCTCATAAATCTCAGTTTACTATTTGAGACCAATAGAAATAAAGACATCTATAAAATATACATACACAAAAAAAAAGGTTGAAATAGAATACATAAACCTAATAAGAGGAATAGTGGGCTTATGAGTGAAGGATTATTTTCTTGTCTATGGTGCATATTTTTAAAATTATTATTTTGCTTTTTAAATATTTTAAATAGCAATCTGCAAGAAAATTGTCTTTGCTCTGGTCCTCCATATACTTTTGCCTTTTCTTACCACTTCTAGAAACATTAGACAGTACAATTAAAGGTTTCCCATACACTGCCCCCTCAAAGTTCAACCAACAGTGCCTACCTTCAAAATAGTCTGGAGCCACAATTTCTTGAGGGCTAGCACCGTTTACTCTGGTCCATGGGAGATAAAAGAGTTTTAATAAAAAGTTATTTTTGAGTTGGTTGGTTGTTTGAGTTTCATTATTTTTGTAGAAACTTAGAGATAAATAGGCTGTAGCTTCCCCATCTAGACCAGAAAAATCTATGTAATGCATAATATACCAGAAATATAGACCTAAGAAAATGATAGAACTTTAAAAAATACATATAACAAGAGGAATATGTTAGAGATCCAAAGTGGGAAGCCAGGACTCAATGTCTTGGCTTTCCCTGTAGCCTGGCAGCAGGGCCAGGGACTTGCCTTCACTCCTGCAAACCCCATTTCCTGCTATAGTCATGTTGCCCTATGATGTAGGAGAGCCCTGGAGCGGGGTGCAGGCTGGGATGAGGGGGAGCAGAGCAGCTGTGACAGACTTAGACGGACACTGGTATGAGGAGCAGAGCTGGGAGGAGACACAGATCAGTGCTCAGGTGAAAGAGAGGAAGAAAGCCAAGCATGAGGGAGGGGGCTTATTTCTCTTACATGTCCCCTCCAAAAGGGCTGCTGGTCAGCCTACCTGTGGGGTCAGGAGGAGCATCAGCCAGTGTCCCTCCCTTCCTCTCCTTTCTTACAGTGATAAGCTACATGAGTTCCTCCCTGCCTTAGATAAGATGGTGACTCTGGCCTGCTATGTTAGGCAGTGGCTTGTCTATGGTAGTTGGGAAGCTTTCCAGTTGCTGGCTGGTGGGGGCAGCCACCAGTCATGCCCTCCTGGACCCTCCCCTGGTGAGTGAGAGAGGAGACATGTGGAAGCAGGAAATGTCATTTAGTTGAAACTCCCTCCCAGTGTTGAAGTTTCCTCCAGAACATTGTGGACCAGATGGTGTGTCTGCTCTCTGATTGCATGACTCCAGTGAGAGGACTCAGGGAGCACACCTCCTCAAGAGGCATCCAGTTCCACTGCTGTCCGTCTGTGGTTGACAGGAAATTCTTTATATTGAGACCAAAAATGCCTTCTGTCACATTCTTCTCTCTGTGCTACTTCTGTCTTCTGTTAGTTATATGAAATTAACCTGATCTTTTTGCATTCTCTTATCCTGTTTACTTGAAAAGAGAAGTCAGGAGAACCTTGATTCCATGAGGAATTAACCATTTATTCCCTTCATTTGAGATGGCAAAGCCTTGATTAAAAAAAAAACAAGTGATTATAGACCCCAAACCTTGCCCTATTCTAGTTAAGCAATTTTTTATCAGTAGAAAAATATTGGAATGTACAAGAGGGAACACTAAATAGCAATGTTTTTTCCCTGTTATTCAGGGTGTAGAGAATATTGTTTCTCATTGAAATGATGACTCTTAGTTGTTTGTCTTCTTTTTAAATTTTGCGTTTATTAATATGTCTCAAGCTCTTATTTGTTTAGTTTTGGCAGTATTTAGATTATGTTATTTTTAAAACCTTTAAAAATGTTTGTCTTGTTCTCAAGAAAGCTCAGTATTTCCCTGATTTAGACGTTTTGCCAGAGTTTCTTACTCATGGAAAACTTTGAATTTTGTTTCAAGTTTCTCTTACTCTGAATAATATTTGAAATATTATTTCAGTGCTACTGCTGTTATTACTAAGCCGTGGCACATTAGAGTCAGGAGAGGCCTTTGAGACTTTGCTACCATGCCCTCTTTTATAGCAGAAGAAGCCAAAGCTGGCCTCCTCACTGCTGCATTGTCCACGCTTCTGCTTGGCCTCCTCTAAATGGGTCTTATTCCCACAGTGACTTCCAGACAGTAACCAGACTCTCCTCGGAGAGGATGGGGTGAGAGGCTTGGCCACATTCTCAGGACTGGAAATGTAGCTTGAGAAGTGTCTTTCTGAATTTACATAAGCTCCTATTTTCTGCTTAAATGTGCCACAAATTTGAATGGAAAATTTGTCTAAGTGAAATGGTATTTCCTCTCAGACACTATTATTAGGAAAATAAGTCACTGTGCTTTTAAATCCTATGCTTAAAGTTCTGCTTGGCTGAAATTCCTCTCGATTCAAAAGTACCAATAATAGTTTCCAGTATATATATGTGATATAACATGCTCTGCGTATTCGCAGAAGGAATCCAGACTAAATTCTGGTGTAGTCAAGGTGCAGCCTTGTAAATGGACAAGTAAGTTAAACTTTGGAAACTTATGCACAGTACCTTTTTGTCATGGAAACTGATACTTTTAAAGCCTATGATTTCCTTAAAGAGATACTTAACTTTACCTTGAAAGTATAAATAGCAGCTGATTGAAGAACTTGCTGGCTGCTCTTTCTTTTATATGTTTTGTCCTTCATCAGTTTTTCAATGCATCTAGCAACCTAGCTACTGTCTTTAAAAACAAAAAACTCCTACCTCTTCATTTTTCTATTGTTTCCTATGCTTCCTTAAAACTTGTGCTTGTAAAGTTAATCTCTTTTGTCTCAAACCTCAGATCAGATATCTGAATATTCTCTTTTAATTAAGTAGGTGTAACAGAAGACTGCATATCCTCAATTCTTTCCACCACTACCCTATATGGCTAAATACTAAAAACATCAAGATGCTTTTACACGTGTGTGGGCTTATGATTTTTTTTTAAACAACTCGATTCTTGGTGGGATTTTTTTAATTCTTTATTTTTAGAGAGATATAGACCCCCTCAGATTCTTTGTGACTTAATCCTATATAACATGTGGCTACTGTTTATGGCTGCCACACCTCCAAATAGGTGAACAAGAAAGAATGCTGTGCTGTACTAGATTATGAGGGAGTAGAATATCAAATACATTGTTTAATTTGTTAAAATCTAATATTAAATAAAAAATTTACTTTGGGAGGGGACAAAGGAAATCTTTGTTTTACATTCTGACTGGATTTTGTGAAAAGTTTCTAATCTTTCACATTGAATATAGGGCTAATTAAACTATAGCTGATAAATATTCTTTCTTAGAGTTATATAGATCTCCATTTTAACTGTCCAGTGTCATTTCATTACATAAGAATAAGGAATACATTTATCAAGGCAAAATATGAATATTCAAATATGTAATTAAAAACATTTGAATAACTCATATATTTTTAAAATACCTTAGAAAATATCATAGTTTCACATTTTGAAAAAATCTTTTACTGTTTTCACTTAATGTATTTGTAATATCCACAAACTTTCTTATCATTCTTTATTAAGGTAATGTTGTTTTCTTAAAAGAACATATTCACAAGATATTTGTTTAAATGATTTTAAAAATCAATCATGTTAACTTTTATGGTAAAGTATAATGACAGGTTATCATTTAGCTATTTTAAAAAGTTGCAATTATGTTGAAAGTAAATCCATTATATGTAAAACATAAAAGCTAGAGTAATTTTAGATATGTATTTAAGTGCTATTTTTTAAGAAATTATACAAACTTTAAACTATATTATATAATTTACAAGCATTTATGTTAATAACATTAATGTCCCCTTAGTATTGACTAAAACAATTGTACACTAGTACATGAAAAAAAGACATGAAAACATACCTTGTAAGAAGAGAGTAAGTTCTCTTGAAAGTAGAATTTTCCACCATGTACTACTTATCTATAACGTAAATGTTCTCAGCTACTATTTAAAAAGAAAATATGAGAAGGTATTACATTTAAAAGAAAAACACCCTTCTGCAGAGCCTGGTGTGGCTGCACCCTGGGTGACACTGGAATAAGCTGCTTCCACAGATTAGCCCATGTTAGTACTGAGAAGCGAGATTAAAACTTGTTACTGCTCATGTGTTTTCCATCACTGTTTGTATCGTAGCCAAGACTTCTAGCTAAACTCTAGACGTCTACTGGAAGATTCTGAAGAAAAAAAAGAGAGAGTTTAATAATTCATGGCAACTGGCCATTGAAAGTGCAGTAAAAGTCATTCAAGAAATACCTGATTTGAAAAAAAATACTTTATGAAATTCTTAAATGAATGAATACTTATAAGTTACAATTTTAAAAATCACTCACTCTATATAGATTGACAGAATATTTATCAGTTTTAGGAAGGAATACTGAAAGAGTACATTATTGAGATGTAAACCCAATCTCCAGATGTACCTAAGAAAGGAGCCGTGCTGTTAATTTTCTTCTGATGACTGAAGCTTGTTACATCAAGCATACATCTCAAGAATTTCTTTAAAAGCTTTTAGCCCTGCCACAGGCATGTCAGGGGAACTGCAGACCAGGCCCTATATAATGCTTCTGGTCCCAGCCTATATGCTGTGATACAGACACTGATGCAAGGATACAGGTGAAGCCTGCTTGGACTTTCACTTTTCAAGAGACTATCACCTATGACCACATAGCATTTAGGGAGGACATGGGAGCAGGAAGACAACATTCACAATTAGGCCTGAGAGAATGCCCAATTCCCGCATCAATGAAGACATCATCCTTCAAGAGGACATTTTTCTAAGTCTGGGTACCTAAGTACTAGGTAACGCCAAACTAGTATCTTCATGACGTGCAGATTTGGGGGGCAGCCTGTTTGCAAAGCGTGTTTCCAGTAGTTTATCAGAGTCTGGTCTCTTCCTGACACAAAGAATCTGACTGTCGTTTGTTCCTGATTCCCAGAGAAAGGGCACATGTTGAAGCAAGCCATAGCAAAAGCACTGTGCCTCCAATGTGCAGCGCACCCAGCCCCCACTTAAATAAAATATACTTCTGTGGCCCTCACATCAGACAGTCCCTTATGCTGGCCTCTGCAGAGCTTTAGGCCTGCCCTGGGTGCAGCACTTGAAGTTTGGCAGGCCTCCTGTTTGGTTATAATGCTCATGTTCCCATTTATTCAGTTATGTTTAGTTCAAAACATTTGTCTGTTACCTTGATGAATTGGGACATCGTGAGTGTTGAACTGGATTTTATTAACCTGAGCTCCATCAAAGCAGTGGCCATAAATGGGAAGCTCCTTGGGCAAAAATCTGTGTCCTTCACAGTGTTTTGTTTTGTTTTTTTAACTTTAACTGAAGTATACATTACAAAAAAATAAAAATTGTAATGGTACAGCTCAATTAATTTTCACAAACATCTAATCAAGAAACCCCAGCACTCCCGGACCCCTCAGAATCACTATCTCTTCAGAGGAGGCCGCTGTCTGACTTCAAAAACTATAGCTTTCTGAACTTTATACATACAGTGCATTCTCTTCTGAGTCTGGCTTTCTTCATTCATCGTTATGTTTTAGAGATCCATCCAGGTCATTGTGGTTAGCAATAGTTTGTTCATTCTCATTATAAGTATACCTTCTTGTATTGCGCTTCACTTTATTGCATTTCACAGATACTTTGTTTTTTTACAAACTGATGGTTTGTGGCAACCCTGTGTCGAGCAAATCTATTGGTGCCATTTTTCCAACAGCATTTGCTCACTTTGTGTCTCTGTGTCACATTTTGGTAATTTGCAATATTTCAAACTTTTCCTTTGTTATTATATTTGTTATGGTGGCCTATTATCAGTGGTCTTTGATGTTACTATTACAACCTGCAGAAGGCTCAGACGATGGTTAGCATTTTTTAGCAATAAGATCATTTTAATTAAGTTTTGTTCTTTTTTTTTTTTAAGATAGAATGATATTGCACACTTAATAGATCACAGTATAGTGCACTGGGAAACCCATAAGTTCGTGTAACTTACTTTATTGAAATATTTACTTTATCACAGTGGTCTGGAACAAAACCTGCAATATCTCCAAGGTACACTTATATTATATGATATTCTTCTGTATGAATATACCAGAAATTATATATTTTATATGTATATACATATATATATTCATTCAACTGGGTTAATTTCCATTTGGAGTGTAGCTATGAACTTTTAAGCATTCCTTGATCTGTCATTTGAGGCTCATGTGTATGTGTTTTTGTCAGGTAGAATTGCTCTATATTTAAAAATTGTGGGGCTTCCTTTGTGTCTCAGTGGTTAAGAATCCTCCTGCCAATGCAGGGGACACGGGTTCAAGCCCTGGTCCAGGAAGATCCCACATGCTGTGGAGCAACTGAGCCCATGCACCACAACTACTGAGTCCGCGTGCTGCAACTACTAAAGCCCACGCACCTAGAGCCTGTGCTCTGCAATGAAAAGCCCGTGCACCACAACGAAGAGTAGCCCCCACTTGCTGCAACTAGAGAGAGCCCACACGCAGCAATGAAGACCCAACACAGCCAAAAAAATAAAAAGATAAATATTTTTTAAAATTATGAAGTTTCAACTTCTCTTGATAAGTAAAGCCTTGCCACTGGGTGGCTCCTGTTTTTGCATGGCAACACTTGGCTGGGGCTGAACGACAGCTCCTCCTCTCAGTGGGATGTGTGCCTCCCACTCTCTACCTTTGCCTGTGCTCACACAGTGTTCCTCTCCCACGTCACTCTCCCAGCCTCACCTCACCTCTCCTCTCAGTCATGGCATCTGCCCCGCCACCACCCGTCTAGGCAGGGTTCTGCCACCTTGTCTAGAGAGCTGGGAGGCACTTCCTGTGAGATTGTTTTTCTAAAGATGTGTTGCAGCCTCTCTCCTCTCCTCACTTGTGAGCCCTGAGCTTATCTTCCTCCAGCATGTTGCTGTGATCTTTAGTCAGAAGGCTTAGGGAAAGAAATGGGCCCTGGAGTATAATGCCAAGATGCAGATGGTCTTTTTGGCTTATTCACCCTATTCTGCTGACATTGTGACTAGAAGTACAGCCCAGGGCCCAAAACCCCTCCCACAGTCTTGGAGCTGCAGGTGGGAAGCTTTACCTCACAACTGCAGAGATAGCCCAGCGTGCACAAACACACCATTTGGATATAAACTGGAGTTTTTTCTCCACACCTTTGCAGGTTGTCATTCCAGACACATCAGTGTACCTCCTCTTCCCTAGAGCATTGTGAGGAAAAAAATCTTCCTTTTTTGGTTCCTATAAGGGTCCTATGAAGGGGACCTAATTCTTTTCTACATGTTTGTTTTTTATTGTTTGGGTTTTGCCTCATTGGGCCTTGGTCTAAAAACTGGAGAAATAGTGTTACTATATCAAACAGAGTCTTTGGGAATCATGAATAATCTGCACACTATTATGTTTTAAACAAGATAAGTTTCAAAATTAGAAAAGTAATATTCGTTCTACTGACATTTTATGAACAGAAACATTGATTGCATAAAAGGAACATCAACACAAATTTCTTGCATGGCCCAATATTCCATTCATGATGAAAATAAAAATAAATTGCTTAAGCCAAGCTTGCATATAATTTTTAAGACCCTTTCCTGACCTTCTGCTAATGTAGAAATGGAGAACAGTGGTCAAAGCCCAAACAAATGAGAACTGAAAAGGGCTGTAGAAATCACCTCATGCAAATTAAAACTCCAGTGGGTGAGGGGTAGGGGTGACTGTGGTCACATGAGACACCTTCCCGAGCTCAAGTATCACTATGACGATTGAGTTTTATGATGTTTGTCAGCTGGTATCTGGTGCTTCCTCCCCTGTTTACCTTAACCTTCTGAGTACATTGGAATGGATTGTGTAATCATCTCTCATAGTATAAATTACCAGGA
The DNA here is from genome assembly GCF_026419965.1 of Kogia breviceps. Taxonomy (NCBI): domain Eukaryota; kingdom Metazoa; phylum Chordata; class Mammalia; order Artiodactyla; family Physeteridae; genus Kogia; species Kogia breviceps. The sequence continues at coordinate 33,026,823 of NC_081317.1, forward strand.
AAATTTTGTCCATCCGTTTATTCAAAGAACGGTGTTAAGTGCCATGAAGAAAAGCAAAATGGGATGGGAGATTGTCAGGGAAACCCTAGGGAGTGAGGGGATGTGCCTTTCAAATACCTAGTTTAAGAATGTTCTAGACCATCAAATCCTAGGATGTAAATAATGTATGCTCTTTATGCATAACAGAGGTTGTATGTAGTAGGCATTCACAAAGACTTCTGAAAGAAGTGAATTCACGGGTTTGATATGATTTTATGGGTTGTTTTGAATGTTCAAGCATCCTTCATGGTGGACTAGGCTCTGATTTATAATGAGAATTGACTTTATACAGTAGATCATGACCCATGGGCAGTATTCAGCCCACAGATATGGTTTGTTTGGAGCATATGGTATTTTTAAAAACCAGGAAATTGTATATCAAAGTCTAAATTTACCATATCTTAAAAACTCAGTTTGACAAAGCCGGCCCTGAATTCCTGTGCAGTTCCAGCAATTGGCTGAGCTCATGGCAGCAACCTTCTTCAGATGGGCTTCTGGTCCCTGGTTCTCAGCTCCCATTCTTCTATACCCTGTGCTGGTAAGGACTTGCTTCTGCAACTTGCAGGCTGAGCTCCTGTCATCATCCTGTTGGATGTTTTTCTCTGAAGATGAATTAATGCCATAAATTGTCATTTAAAATGAATTGAGTTGAATTTATAAAAATGTAGGTATCAAATATTTTTAAGTAATGCCTCAAAGGTCAGTTTGCTTTCAGGAATGGGTGCAGATAATGGTTTTGTTTTAAATAAATTTCCAGGCGCTTTTAACTGAGAAGACCTAAAAGCAGTGAGCACATCTAACTTCCAGATCTGTGTTTCTAAGGGCCATTTTTCATAAGAAGGAGCAAGGCCTCTGAGAAAAATATCAAGTAATAGATCAGGGCCAGGGAATCTGTAAAGTGTGCCTGAAACATTTCATCATACCAGCAGCACAAAAGCACTCAGAGATTACTGCAGACTGTGAACAGAACATAGAAGCTAGGTGAAGGCACAGTTTGAATACCTCAAATAAGAATGGCAATGGATTATAGTACATCAAATGCAAAATCCTTTTTATAACAGAGGGAAGAGGGTCAAAAGGGTCATAGCTTTTTCTATAGAGGAATGCCAACTAATGAGTGCAGAAGGAATCACAGAGTTAGAAAATCACCACTGTGAAGCCTCCAGCATAGTCACTGATTTAGGCAAAGATGGGAGCTAAAACCACTAAGTGAAAGGTTATTGGATGGCAAGATATTCACACAGACCTAAAGTCTTACCTTACAGGATGTTTCTTAATTACAAGGAGATGAAGACACTACCTTAACCAATGTCTCAGCATCACCAATAACAAGCCAGCCCGACATTTTGTGCCTCCTGATATGATACAAAAGGAAGTACATGACATCACCTATGTGGGATTCTTGGCAAAAACGTTTTGCCTAAATCTAATCGTAAGGGAACAGTCAGACAAATACATATTAGGGGACATTCTACTTGATAGCTGGCTTGGACCCTTCAAAAAGTAAAGGGGTGAAACACATAGGCAGAGAATTGCTACTCTAGATTTTAGGAGACTAAAGGCAAGTGAACTCTGATTAGATCTTGAGCCACATATACACATACCACACGCACAGCAATTTAGGACATTATTGGGACAGTTGGGAAAATCTGAATATGGACTGTATGTTGAAACTGAATCAATGTTAAATTTCTGGGGTTTGATAATGTGAGAGAATGTGATCATTGTCTCATGGTTATGTAAGAAAATGTCCTCGTTCTTAGGAGACTTATACTGAAGTATACTAGGGTGACATGATATCTGCAACTTACATACAGATGGTCCAGCCCCTGTACCCCACAAATACATATATATGTATAGACAGGGATATGGAAAGAGTGAAAAAGATAAAATGAAGGTGACAAAATATTAATTGGTGAATGTAGGTGAAGAATATGTAGATGTTCACTGTATTCTTTCAACTTTTCTATGGCCATAAAAATATTGCTAAATAAATGCTAAATAGTTGTGGGAAATAAGGCAATTTGCCTTAAATTAATTTTATCTCTGATTTATCTTTAACTCTAGTGAAATATTTACATGTAAAATATATTTTAAGTTAATTAAGGTGTTACTCTACATACAGATTCTTAGCTATTGTACAAGAATCCCTAGAGGATTTAGGATGGGTTTTATGAGCCTTATGACACATGCAGAGTGTTTGTATATGTGTATTTTTCTGCATAGAAGGTCCATCATAGCTTCTATCATATCCTCAAAGGGAGGGGTCCATCCTTCAAATAGTTAAGAACTACTGACCTAGAGTAGATTTACAATTTATAATGCATTCTTTATTCTGAGTATCACATACTAGTTAGCATTTCAGACAGTTCATGTATAAATTTGGTAATTGTGAATGTAATTCTCAACTTATGTAAAGCAATTGAACCTTCAGCAGATTCCAATTTATAAAAAGATTTGCTTGTATAAGCTGATAGTTCAATGTAAGTTTATTTGACCACAGAGAGTCTGTTACTTAGAAACACACCATGACATTCTAATAACATGATGTATTCCTTTTCTTTTCCAAACTAATATGCGTTTAGTGCAATCACATGTTATTTTTAATGCAATCTGCTTTCCCTTGTGTGGATTCACATTCTTCACATTTTGTGCAAGGGGAAAAAATATGCTAGACTGTAAGTTTTTTAATCCATTTTCATGTAGAAAGGGAAACATAATGTCAAAGAAGAAACAGTCATGCCTTTATTTTTTAGTTGTGTAATCACTAAGCTCTATTAATCTAGTTAGAAACATTCACCTCTTTGCACATAACAGTGTGTGACAGACCAAATTCCAACATGACATAGTTTCAACCGTTCCTGTACAGCATGTTGAAGCAACGACATGTGAGTTATACGTTAATATGCCAAAGCGTTGTTTAAGACATACAGGATGAAATGTATACTAACACATATCTGTGCTGTTTAAAGTAGATTTTAGTTTCTCTGAAAATTTTTCACAAATGCCTCTGGCTCTGTTGGAGTAGGTTTAATCAGAGCTGATGTTTACAAGGATAGTAAATACTTAAACTCCCCAGGCGAACCATCTGCCCAGAGCATGCTGCACCTGGCCAAGGATTACATGCAGACTCTTACTGTATCCCCGTAGACCCACTTATGGGTTATCTCTGAGGTAGGAGTCCATCTGCAGGACAGGTTTACTGATAAAATATTCTTCTAGTTTGGCTATTTTAAATACAGTTTTTCTCCCTTTTTGGTGTTATATTATTACAGTGAATCACACTTACAAGTCAGAATTACTTTTGTTTCCTATAATCAGGATTTTTTTAAAATCTGCTTCTAAACTATTGCCATATCTATGACAATAAGTAGTTTAGATTCTATGAGTCCTGGTTTTACTCTGTGTTTAGAGAGACCTTGCTCAAGTAAGGCTCGAGCCCTTGCTTAACCCTTGTTCTAAGCTAGTTTTCATTCTGTTCTGTGTGATGGATATGAGCATGCAGTGACACAGCACAAAGACCGCCAAGCTCAAGAGAGACGCTGACATGGCTGCAGAGTCCCTCTTGAGTGCAACCGTCTACAGAGAGCATTTGCTGACTCATGCCCTACTGTAATAGGCCCACTCCTTTTTCCACTGTATATCACAATCTAAGGAATCAATGTCCTTTAATAATTAATATCTACCATATTATGAGACTTGGCAGCCTTGAGCAAGTCACTGAACCTTCCTACCTGCTGGTTTCCCAATGCCTATCCATGAAGGAATGGACACTCATCTGACATCCACCCTGTGCTCAGTACTGTCATGGACATCACCTTATTTAACCTTCCCAGCAGCCTTGGTAGGCAGATGTTCTCCTCAATTTCATGGGCAAGGAAACTGGAAATGAGAGTCTAAGTAACTTGACCAAGCCCACAGCTAATAAGGATTCCAATTCAGACCCAAGATACTCATTCTTGTTTTTTCATTTCAAGAGATGGACCTCATGTTTCACAAACTTCTAGGGTTTAAGGGCCCCTGGAGTCATCTGGTATATGTTAGAGCTGGCCAGAAACTTCTATTTTCATAAGTACTTTTAATATTTTTGAATTTTAATTTGACTGAGAGTCTGAATTGAACTATGGACAGTTGAATAATTCAGTTATCACCAATTTGTAAGTACTTCTCCTCTGAGGAAAGTTTCTGTTTTCTAAATAAGGGAAAGAGATGGAATAGATATCATAGAGGGTTTTACCCAGCCCTTTGAGGTTTCACTGAAACAGCAGAACATGAGTATTTCATTCTTTTATGTCAGCATCTATGAACCTAGTAATTCATGTTGTTTAAATGATGGCTTTGGAAAACATCGTCAAAGTTGCTGTTATGGAGAACAATCAGTTGATTACTAAGTATTACCAGTTGTCAAAGCATGACTTAATTTTTTATAAAATATACTCTGTGCCTTCTAATGTCCATGTCAGGAAATATTAATAAGAGAAATTATTCCTTATTAATTTTATGACCCTATATAAATCTTTATTGCTTTTCCTTTAAAAATCCTTAAATTTTGCAGATTTCTTTTTGTTTTGTTTAGGAGTAGTATTAATATCAACTTTGGACAACTCATGAGCTGATTGTTTAGACTGAGGAATCAACAGTCATTTTAGTACCTACTTTGTACACAGAATGCAGGGATCCAAGAAATGAATTGTTTCTCTTCTTCTAAGTTGTACAATCTTTTGGGGAAAACAAGATACACCTCCTACCCATCTACCGTACAACACCCCACATGCAAAGAAATAATCAATGCAGACCTAACTCATAATACCAGATCTGTCTTTCACGAGGTTGGTGGAAGAGATGCCGAGTGCCAAAGGGAGGGGTCGCTTCCCAGGCAGCTGGGCTTCTAGGCACAGCTTGTCTTGTACCTTGGAAGCTCCTTGAGATCAGATCATATGGCTCAAGTCAGATGGAGACTTATGGGGTACTTGCTCCCCTTGAAATTGGAAGTCGGTGCTCATTAGGGTTCCACTCCCCTGTCCTTCTCTTCACCTGACCCTCAATGTGTATCTTTTCCTTTGGATTCCACTCCAGCTGAGTGCATTCCCATCCTCCTGCCTGAATTCCATGGTGACCACCACCCCCCGCAACTTCAACATATTCTCACCCAAACCGTCCCTTTCTTACAGCTTCTCAACAGTATCAATGAGACTCAGAGCAGTTCTCCTTTTGTCTCCTTTTCTCTTCTTTGTGTGTGTCCCTTACATGGTAGATCACTATCCACTAGTAGTTCTTCTCTTTTATTCTCTTTCTTTCTTTTTACAGTCAATCAGTTCATTTTATTTTTAATATATTCTCAGTTATTCATGGCTCATAATGTCCTTCTGAGATTGATCCCCTCAGAAGACCACAGGTGGTCACTAATTATGGCAGACTTTCCCTCAGACTTAATCTCCACGATAAGAATGTAGATATTTTTTTCTTTTTTTCAAACTCTCTGTCATACCTATTCCTGTTCCTGCTTGTTCTTCCTGTCACCTGTGCTGTGGGGGTCCCACTTATTCTGTTTCTAGATTATTACAGTGGTGGGCTCTTTTTCCTTCCTGAAACCATTGCTTTCATGACATACTCCTCCCTTCAGAGTTTTTTGGTGGTGCACTGCATTTCTCATCACAGTAAGTCTGGTCTCTTCTTGCTGGCCTTCCAAGCCATCCCAGGCCTCTTATTTCCTGTATAATCTTTCCTCCACTGGTGAACCTCAACTATGCTTGGCTCATACCTCTTTTAGTCAGTCATTCCTTCCCCCTCAAATGATTCAAATCCTATTTCAAGGCCCAGCTCAAGCCTGTTGATCTTTTCTTCTCCAAACTCAGTGCTAGTTATTTCCCATATCATATATACCACAGGCTTCCTTTATTACTCCTGATCTAAATTTGTCAATTCAGGGAAGGCACTTTTGCCTATAGCACACAGCATTATGCTTAATATAATGTGTGGCACCAGTAAAAATTTGGGATTTTATCCTTTAGCTATATACCCATCATCTGTGGCTTAAATTTCCACATACTTAACAAATCTAAAATTATCTGGAAATAAGCATTATAATTTATTAACACTTCCCAATGAATTTAAAGGTTTATACTATGTAGTTTGAACAGGTATTGGAATAATCGCATTCTTATGTGTGAATGGGGTATCATCCTCACTGCTCTTAGTGGTGTCCATGCAGACCAGGGGCAGATTTCAACTAATGTAGTGGGTGGTGTATTCCATGTTAATAAAAGCAGTCATCCCTAAGAGTAGTTAACTTTAACCTCATAAGCCTGACTCCTAAGGGATGTGTGTAGAGTCATTTGACAATACAAGCCCAAGGAGATTGTTGTATCCTCTTGCTTCTGTTGGCAGCACCTGCCAAACCAGGTGCCCTGCACCCTCAGATTTAGAGGTGTGCCATATGCACTCTCAGGTGTCCAGACTTTCCACTTTGGGGACTTCATTCAGAAGATGCATGTTAAGTCCAGACTCAGCCACCTACTCCCTGTCATTCCCAAGCGCCACACACTCACCCTCAGGATGCTGGGGTCATCCTGACCTGCCTTCTCCATAGGGAGTGACACAGTCTGACAGAGACGAGGATGTGAGCCCAGTCTGTGCACGCTATAGCACTGTGCCATGTTTTGCCTGTCCTACAGAACACGTACTTATGCTGACTGCCTTTCAGGGTGTTTCAGGTTGGAGGTCAGTAGTCTTTGGTTGTGGCAGAAGTGCTCAGGGCTGATCCCACCTTACGAGCTCCAAAGGAACAGACACATCTACTAAACTTCCTTGCCCTGGCATACTCAGAGGTTGGCTGTGTCCAGTCAGCTGTAATCTGCATACCTGAGAAGCGTTTCTTCAGACCAGAGCTCTCCAGCGAAGTACTCTGAAAGTGTGGGAGGAGCTGAGCAGAGGATAAGGACCAGGGACTTTGGCCGAATGTTCCTTATGATTCTTAAAACTTGATGTGTGATTTATATAGTACCTTGTCTACTGGTTTCAAGAAATAAGCATGGTTAGGGAGGCAGGCAGGAACAGTGGCAGCTAACCCTTTCTGATGGTAGCAAAGCTGTTTTGTCTGAAGAGAGTCTGTGTACTTCCTCTTTAGGGACACTTCCACTCCAGGGCACCATGAACTCCTAATGAGCCATGCTTGAAAATCACTGATGTGTTCATCAGTGCATTTATATTCACACAGCGTGCTATTTTATAATTGAATCAAGTGATCTCAGAAAAGTAAAATGACTACATAATTATTGGAGACCAAGATGGGCACCCAGGTGTCCTGATTCCTGGTGTAATTATTTCCTTATGATTCTAGGCTATATGTTTCTTTAACCACATCTTATCTTTAGTGCTTTTTGAAATATTTTAATCTACTATAAGCCAAATCTCAAAATTGAAAAGTTAGTTAGTACTCCTCATACTTATGTGCAAAGATGACACACCATTAATATTTTCAGACCATAGCTGGGCCAGGATTTCCTTAGTGTACATATGTATTTGTAATTACAGCATATTTCTGAAGCCAAACAGAGCACCTCTTTATTTTAAACATTATATATCATGAAGAATGTTTGCTATATGGACATTTATCACTTTTTAAAAAATGGAATTAAAGCTTCTATCCAGAGCATAATGAAGTTTCAAAGCAAACAAGTTCAATGCTAGACATATTTTATATTTTAAATTATAAAATCAGAAATAAAAGCATCTTCCAACTTAAAAACAAAGCTTTCATTAGTCATTCTGATTTTTAGCCTTTCTAGAGATTCTGCTCCCAACAGGGTGTCCCTGAGTGCACGATAGGGTCTCACTGTGTTCCTGGGCCTGGTGTTACTCCAAGGCTTCCAGGGATTGCTGTGTCTTACTGCAACTTGTGCTGTTTGCACACTCTAGAAACCCACAATCTGGGAGTACCCCCAGGCCCAGGCAGAGGGGCCTCAGGAACCCAGCATGCTTCATTGCATCACCACCCTGTTCTGCTGACTTCATCACACTTGGCCTGTTGATTTGATTGTCTATTTGATTTCCTGCTTATTGTCCCTAACGCAGTATGCATTGCCAGAGAGCAGAGACCTCATCTGATCTATTCACCCATGTCTCTGTAGAACAGCACCTGGAACACATCTGATTGAAGTCAGAATGAGAAATGAATGCTGGAGTGTTTCAGTATCCGTCTGTGTTGTCCAGGATGCTAATCTTTTGACTCACTTTATTCAGTTTGAGTCCCCTCTGACACTAATTTTGTTTACTGTTTAGGTTGCCTTAAACCACTTATGTCAATGCGTTTATATTCACACAGCAAGAAGCATTGCACAAGGGTTCTTGTTGCGTTGGGTCTTTTTTTTTTTTTTTTTTTTTTTTTGCGGTACGCGGGCCTCTCACTGCCGTGGCCTCTCTCGTTGCGGACCACAGGCTCCGGACGCGCAGGCTCAGCGACCGTGACTCATGGGCCTAGCCGCTCCATGGCATGTGGGATCTTCCCGGACCGGGGCACGATCCCGTGTCCCGTGCATCGGCAGGCGGACTCTCAACCACTGCGCCACCAGAGAAGCCCAAGGGTTCCTGTTGATTAAGTGAATAACCATATCTTCTTGTTTTCATGTCTCTTACATTCAACTTGGCCAATTTAAATTGGCAATGCTTCTACATTCCTAAACTAGTTATAAATCTCAACTGTTGTTCCATAGGATTTTATTTCTCTTCTTAGCCACTTGGCTTAAGCCTTTGACCCTTGATTCTAACAGTTTGTATCATATTATTATTCTTGTTCATTTTGTAATCTCAAAAACCTAGATATTAAGAAAAGGGGCTTAGAAATAACCTTAGCTTAAATGGGATAAATCAAACTTACACATCTTGAAAGCTGTCCAGATAATAATCAACTTTGGTTGAATATGCTGGTTGCTGTTAATTTTATATGAAATGTTGGCAATTATAAGTATACTCACCATGCATACCACGCTTCCCAGATACTTTTTATTTGCTGGTTCTCATAATGACCCTGTGAAGTGGGGCTGGAAGGTTCTAAGGATGGTGAGAGAACTATTAAAAGATTGAATAACTGAAGTTTGAAAAGTTAGAGTAACCTGCCCAAGGGGGCCAAGACTAGAACTTAAGTTCCTAATCTGGTGTTTTTTCAAGGTACAAAACTGAGAGTAACAAGAAAAGTCAATGTGGTTTCTGTATGTGTCTTTTACAAATTACTTTAGAAATAAAGATGAAAGATCATTACATAATGAAAATTTTAATGTATGGTTTTGTTAGGGTCTAGTACATAGTGAATACTAATAGTTTTATGTTAAATTGAACTGAGTAAAAGGATACATTTGAGCAAATTAGGGCAAAGAAAAGAGGTACTAACAATGACCAGAGGAGCAAAAATTTTTAAAAATTTATGCATTAGGTTTACATTTACAAGGTTTAGTCAAGGAAAATTAACATATATTTTAAGCAAACTCCACTGCTTCCCATAAAATCTTTTGATCTTGAGCGAAGAATAATGAGGGTGATCTTAAAATACTGTTAAACTTTTTAGACTTACAGAGAAATTTTAGGCTTACAGATAAATTACAAAAATCATATAGAATTCACATATACCCTTCTCCCAGCTTCCCCTAATGTTAATAACCATATACTTAGCCATAGTACAATTCTCAAAACCAGGAAATTAACTTTATAGTAGTGTTTTAATTCCACATGTAATTAATAGAAGGATCTAAAGCTATGACAATAATTTAGTTTATTTATACCAGTATTTGTATCATAAGGTCTTATAGAAAATTAATAAATTATTGCTTTAACAGTAGAATAATAAACAGAACACTAGTTCATAGATTCTACCTATTATTTTTTCCTGTTATCAACTTCTTGGTCTTGAACCGTAATATACATAATTTTTAAAAGGACTTAGGGAGTTCTTAGCTAATAGCAATACTAAGATCTGTTGTAAAGGACATGCTTATTTTGTTACAGATTCTCCCAGTCTAGTTCAGTAGCACACAACATCCTATTCTCATGAGAAAACTTTGCAATGAGATGGCCTCTTTCTAGAGTGTAAAACTGAAACCTTCACTAAAACTGCTAGAAGACTAAACCTTGTAGATATGTCTTTGGTTGTTCTTATGTGCATTGGCGAATCAGGTTGGCTAGCATAATGATACTAAGTATAACATGACATTATATATCTCTTATTGATGAAAGATGCTACTGAAACAGATATGTGAGTATAATTTACAAATGACAAAGAAAAACGTGGAATTACTTGATATTTTGTGGTTTAAGAATGACATTTGAATATGATCTTATGCATGAAAATGCATAGGATGATATTTCTCTTGTTTTAATATAGTTGTTTTCAAGATGAAGATGTTCCAGGGTTGAATCACCATCTTCTTCAGAATTGCAAATTTGTTCTGGAAGAATATTCCTAAGGAAAAATAGACATGCAAGTCATAAATGATCCAAGTAATATTCTGTCTTCATAATTTAGGAGTTAAATTTTACATTTGTTTTTAAAACTCTTTTGTTTTTAAAATAAAATTGCATCCTTTTCTTATACACCAGAAAAAATTTCAGATATGTCATAGATCTACATGTGAAAAAATGAAGCCATAGAATAGTAGAATAAAACATGGTCATACCCTGGGAGTGGGGGGAAAAAAATCTTCCTATGTGTGACTCAAAAACCAGATGCACTAAAAGAAAAGATTAATAAATTGACTACAGGTTTGTTTGTTTTTTAATGCAAAGTTAAAAGACAAATCACAAACTAGGAGAAAGTGTTTGCAACTTATATTACTGATAAAGGGCTAATATACAAAGACCTAAAAACCTAGGAGGAGAGGGAAATGAGAAAAAAAAAAAAGATACCTTGTTAACCAGTTTACAGAAGAGAAAATGAAATGGCATGTAAACATGATGCTTAATTTCATTCATGATAAGAAAGATGTAAATTGAAATGATACTGGCATACCACTCTCACTTACCAGATTTGCCCAACGCCCTCCCCCCCAAATCCAAAAGTTTATTAACATGTTCTGATGATGAGTCTCTATAGGATCAAACATCATTGAAGAAAATTCAAAACAGTACAGCCCCATGGATAGGAATTTGCAAAATTACATGTGTATTTTATACCTTTCACTCAGCAATCCCACTTCTAGGGATCTATCCCAAAGTTAGACTGGAAAAAGACAAAATTACATTTGAACAGAGTTGTACGTTGTGGCATTATTTATAGTATAAAAATTGGAAACAATCAAATGTCTATCAATAAGGAACTGGTTCAATAAAATGTCCATATAGTGGAATACTTTAAAATATATACATATATACATATATATATATATATATATATATATATATATATATAGTTCAACTGTAAAAAGGAATGAGGAAATTCTCTACATACTGATATGAAGTGCTATCCAGGATATACTGATAATTTTTAAAAGTGAAGAACAGAAAAAATAATACACTCTTTCCAGAGAGAGAGAAAAAAATTATAATCCTTTGGTGTAATAATTTGTATAATAATTGTGAGAGGCAGTAGGGAATATGAATGCATGTGTGTATGCTTATATTAAAAAAAAATAACACTGGGATCATCAGTGGGAAATTAATTTAAAAGTTTAGGGGCTTCCCTGGTGGCACAGTGGTTAAGAATCTGCCTGCTAATGCAGGGGACATGGGTTCAAGCCCTGGTCCAGGAAGATCCCACATGCCGCGGAGCAACTAAGCCCATGCGCCACAACTGCTGAGCCTGTGCTCTAGAGCCTGTGTGCCACGACTACTGAAGCCCACGTGCCTAGAGCCCATGCTCCGCAACAAGAAAAGCCACTGCAATGAGAAGCCGGCGCACTGCAACAAAGAGTAGCCCCCGCTCACTGCAACTAGAGAAAGCCCACACGCAGTAACAAAGACCCAACTTAGCCAAAAATAAATTTAAAAAAACTTAACCTATGGGAAAGGATGGAATATGGTATAAGGGACAGGCATAGAAAAATATTATATAGAAAGTAGCAATTCCTAAAAACCAAAGCAAATTAAAGACCTATCTGAATTTTAAGTTGTTGACCTATTGTTACAGAGAAAGCTTCTGTATTTAAGCTATACATCCTTCATGGAACATATTCTAAGGACAAATAGAACTACTAAAAATATAATAAACTTAATTAAATACTTTTGTTGTTAGTTGTAATAATGGTGTTATCATTTTGAAACTATTGTTTATAGTAAATATAAGTCATTGTTGGGAACCTAGATTTTCAGTGTAAGATAAGCAAGTTTAAAACAGACTTCTCGGGCTTCTGGTGGCGCAGTGGTTGAGAATCCGCCTGCCGATGCAGGAGACACGGGTTCGTGCCCTGGTCCGGGAGGATCCCACATGCCGCGGAGCAACTAAGCCCGTGAGCCATGGCCGCTGAGCCTGCGCGTCCGGAGCCTGTGCTCCGCAACGGGAGAGGCCACAACAGTGAGAGGCCCGCATACCGCAAAAAAAAAAACCAAAAAAAAAAAACCAGACTTCTCTGTAACATTAAATTTGACTTGGGAATATCAGTATGAACTCATTTTTTTTTCTTCACAAAATACATATTTCTGGCAGTCCACTGAAAGGCTTTGAAACAGTAACAACACATTTGAAAAGAAGATGCCTGGTGCCCAGATTGGGACCTCTGAACACGATTCCCCAGTGAGAGGAACTAGGGCTCTTTGGAAGAAGGCTGGCATCAGGCTGTAGAGGGGAATATAAAAGTGAGCCATCCAAGATCTACGGAGGCCTATCCAAGGACACAGGAACCAACTCGAAGGGCTACCATTGGCCAAAGATGGGACAGTGTAAGAACAGTAATTGCAGTTGATTGAAACATTCTTAATATATAAAGCCATAAGTTCATATTGATTCTCCAGAGAGAGAGAAAGCCAAAAACAAATTAATAAAGCAGAAGTATTTAGGCACCAACTTCTTTTTTATCCTGAGACAGCCACTATTAAAATTTTAATATAGTTTATAGTCCTTTTCCTTCATGTTTAATGCATATGTATAATTTTTTCCAGTTTCATAAAGATTGGCATAACATTGTATTAGTTTAAAGTGTACAACGTAATGATTTGATGTATGTGTATGTGGTTGAAATGATCACCACCATAAGTTTAGGTAACATCCATCACCTCACACAGTTACAAATCTGTAACCAACTTCTTACTCTGCTAGGCAGTTTAAAGGAAAGAACTGAGTCTACCTTTCAGAGTAACAAAGTTGCCCTAATTGAAAAGAAAATATTATTTACAGAGGAAGTCCAGCTATAAAATGTGGAAAGAATGACAAAAATAGAAATTCACCATTTTATTACCCCTAACAAAATAACAGATGCAAGCAATAAACATCTGTGAGTGAAAAAACCTTTGGTTCAGTGGTGGAGGAGAAAGGTTATAATGGAGATATCAGGCCATGACCACCTAAATCCCACCAGAATGGGAAAGATATTGTATGTCTCCTGATGCAGTGCAATAGGAAGCATATAAGCATGACCTAGGAATTATTTTGGCCAAAAAATTTTGACTCTGAATCTTTAAAGCCTTTCCCATCCCCACCTCTTCCCATATAAACTCTTGACTCTTTCTTTGTTTTATTTTTCAGGAGTTTGTGTTTGGAAATGTAGAGACAGGTAAAGGAGTAAGGGGTATAATCTCCAAAGACAGGACCACAGAGCTCTGGGATCTGCCTCCCTCGTTGGCTGCACTAACAAAGTGTTCTAGATTAATTCTTGGGACATTCATACTTTCTAGGCAGGGGTGATGACTCCGTCAGCAGACGGAACACACACAGAAAAATGTATCCTCAGAAGTGAGGGAGCTGAGTCTTAATAAATTTATTCAGAATTTTGTCTTCAGAAAAACCTAGATAGAAGCAATTTTGATTTTAGCATATACTTAGGTTTTGTGTTCTACAGATTACAGTGTTTGAAATTACATATGGAGGTGGGATTAGCACCATAGTCTACTGCCTTGAAGCCTCACTTGAACATGCCTCTAAGGTTCTAGGTATTATATAATCATACTCTATTTTTACATTTTTTTACTATGGAAGTTTGCATACATAGAAAAGTAGAAAAAACACTATAGTGAATCCTTACATACCTATTATCATCCAGCTTCAACAGTCATTAACATTTGCCAAGCTTGTTTAATGCAACCTCTTGTCACTTTTTTTCTTTAAAGTAAATTCCAGACATCATATCATGGTTGTTTAATCCTATATTTTGTCACCCATGACAATTTACATGGATACTTGAAAAGGCCAAAATTTACCGTATCTTGTTGTTGTTCAATCTCAGAAAATGTAGTGCTTTCATTTCTTGTACCCCAGGTGGTATAGATTTTAATTCATTATGATCCAGAAACAGCTCTCGCAGAGAATGATAAGCCCCATAGAAGGAAACTTGGTCTATGCCATCATCCACAAGTTTATTAAATGACAGGTACAGGTATTCCAGACCTGGTTCCATGTGGCCAAACACAAAGCCAGGGATGCGCTCTATCTGGTTGCCGATGAGCACAAGGTGCAGCAGCGACTTGGGTAGATAGGAGGGGACGTGGTAGAGCTTGTTGTAGGAGAGGTCAATTGATTCTAGATTTCTAGAAAAGAGTAAACAGAGTGAGGACTTCAGGGCAGTGATTGTAAGCTCAAAGTTTTGACAAGCCAGTCAAGATGCTTGTCCATTTTCCTGCCAGTACTCAATGTGCTTTAATGATTCCCAGTGCAAGTGTGGCTGTATGGTGGTCTGGCTGCAAGGCTAGTGCTCTTACCCGGGTACCACAGAGCTGCTTGAGTTCCTCTCTAAGAGAGGAGCACCAGAGTTCAAAGAGAAAAACTCATATCCCAGGGGTAATGCTGAGACCCAAAGAGGTCCCCCAAATATCTCTAAGGTATCAGAAATGAAGTCCAGAGTCCTAGCTGACATCAAACCCTAAAATCATCTCTGGTCCCAGCAAGAAAGTAGCAGTGTTGAGGGGTTTTTGCATTCTTGTTCCACATTTGATCTGATGACCTGGGATCTGGGACTTGGGGTGAGAATGAGGCATCTAGAAAAGGTTGTTAATAAGCCAGAAGATCTGGGAAATGTGTTGAACTGTCTGGCTTTTTCCAGAGCCTCACCTGTGGCTTCTGCCCACCCCATGAAGACTTTTCACCTGATGAAGACTCAGTTGCCCTGCCACTGTCACATCCTGCTGAACCTAATTGGCCCTCAAGGCCTCTTTTCATCTCTGTCCTGCTTCTGAAAGATGCCTGTCCCCATGGTGCCACTCAGATCCCTCCTTCCCTCACCACATGACTCTAGATCTGCTCTGATGCAGCTGCTGCCAGGGCCTGACCCTGCTTCCCTGTGTAGCTAATCCTCTCCTTCCTGATGAGCAAGGCCTCCACACTTTGCCCTTCACTGAGGCTACAGCCTGGGACCACTGATTCCTCTCCAGGAAGATGGGCTCTGCTTTTTGCTTCCGATATCGGGTCAGGCATTCTTTAGTCTGTTTTGTAGCGCTTGAAATAGAGAAATAGTCTGAAGGAATGAAGACAGTGTGGTATAGAACAGTGAATGCTGGTGCTTCTACCTAATGGTGAGGGAGAAGTGGGGAGGAGAGCAGCTTCCTTCCTCACTATGGGTGGGGGATTATCTCACTTAAACTTCATGACTGCCTGTGAGGTCAGCAGAGAGCACAACAGTGATCAGACCTAAGGTCACACTGCTTGGGCTTAGCACTTGCACACTGTAGGGTGTCCCCAGCAGCAGTGACCATGGTCGTCCTAACATCAGTCAAATCATGAACAGTTTGAAGTCTATGCAAATAGCCAAGTTTTATGTAGGGAGAGGTTCACTAAGATAGAATGCTGTCACCTCCCTCACTTGCCCATGTTCATACCCTGTTTAATAATGGCAAAGGAAAGAAATCATCTAAGAAAGTCAGATTGTAGCATGTACTTACTCTTGATTTATCCAGGCTAAAGGAGCAATTCTATTTTCTTCAATTTTATTATAACGTAGTACAATGACATTGATCTTTCTGGTATGATTAAAAGAAATTTCAGTTATTTCTTCAATTTGGTTATTTTCTAGGTATAATTCCTATAATTAAGAGAAGAGACTTATTTTTTTCTTATTAGTTGATAAATATATTCAATCTCAGAATTAAAATCAGGTTATAGACTGTTGTCACTAGTGTTAGCTAAAGAGTCTTGCAGCACTTCAAAATGAGTTCATATTTTTAAGTTGTCAGACTTTCTAACTAGTAAAATAAAATGTACTATCTCTCGTGGTTATCGAATTAAATGAATTTTATTTAATTATTTTTGAACCATAAAATGATATATGATATAGCATGCCATAATAATTGTATAAAGCTTTCTAATTTACAAAATTTATTCACATAAATTATTTCATTTGGGCTTCACGATCCTAGAAAGTAGGAAATAAGTAGAAATTATCACTATTTAACAGTAAAGAAACTCAGGCCTGGAGAGATGGCAAGATATTTGCAAGGTTACACAGTTAATACATGAGGGAAACTCATGCTGGCTGGCCCCAGCTTAGGTCAGCCTGCTTCCTACCAATCCATGCTGTCTGTAATTTTTTTAGGCTCACATTTTTTAGATTTGTTTGTATTATAATTACTTTAATAGTTAATTAGAGCCTTCATTTAACATCAGGGTGAAGTTTTCTAGAACTATTAGTAAGTTTTCAACAGCTAGCTTCCTTCAAGTTAAATTCATTTGGCATTACAAGGAATTTTTCACTCAGGGATCTTGTTGGAATTCGGAAGTACAGTTGGTATATATATTCAGAGTAACTTTCTATTCCTGTTGTAGTAATTTCCCCCTCTGTCATTTAATTTTGGTATTGTTGGAAGTGAGTAAAGTTATTTTTAGCTTTTTGCTTTTACCTTAATACATATTTAGGGGTGAACTAGATCAGTGGCTCCTAAACTTGATTGTATGTTAGAATCACTCGTGAGCTTTTTAAAGTATAAATTCCAACCTAAATCAGCACACTCATTTATACGTTGAAACTGCAGCTGTGAAGCAGTGCATTGGAAGGATTCACAGCACATGTACTTGCATGGACAGCACTCCCCAAGAAGCTAGCGAGAGGGTCTTTGGAAAGAGAAACCAGGGATGAGAGGGTCAGACGTGGAATAGAGACACATTGCTCTTTTGTACTATTCAAGTGTTGTGTGTGTGCTTTACTGTGTGCATGCATTATCTATTTAAAATTTTAATTAAAAAAAAATTATAAATTGTTGACCCCAGTCTCCAAAGAACCTGATTTAGCATGTCTGGGATAGGTCCAGGAATCTGTATTTCTTTAGAATCCAAGTGATTCTGAGGTAAAGGCAGGTTATAGAGCCTCAATCTTTACAATTTTGGTAAATTCTAAAGGTCTATCTTAATCTGGAAGTAGGAAGAGGAAGCATGGTGGCTGTGGTAGCAGGAGTATCATATCGAGATTAATGGCCCTCTCTTGGCTCACTGCGTCCACAGCAGTGGGAAGCTTCGTCCTGCTGTCTGATTGTGTATGTGGCAGAAACAGAGCTCAGAGGAGGTGGCCTAGGAGTCAGCTGGATCTGCCAGGCCTCTGTTCTTAATGCAGGAAGTTGGGGCATACACTCAGCAGGGAAGGCCCCCAGAGTACCCCCTTAGTTAAGTGTGTTCCTTGTAGCAAGGGAGACCACACACTTGGGCAGCAGGGAGTGTCTCCAGAGGGGATGGAGACAGGACAGTGCTTGGGCCCTTGGTAGGAGCTAGTTAGAACTAGTAAGCTGTGGGAAGGGGCTGGGGTGGTGGTGCTGCTGGCACAGTCAGCAGCCTTCTCTGCAAATCTTGTCCATCTTCACAGGGTCACTGCTAATCCATGTGGGACTCTGGGTGGAACAGACTGGGATGAATGTCCCAGTTTGGGACAGTTTTGCAAGTCAAGGTACTTTTTGCAAGTTGTAGTTTCTGTTTGAATACTCAGTTCATCTTCCCTTTTCTCTCCCCAAGAGCTGTCGGTGGAACCAATTTTCACTTTATCAAGATTTTCTACTAGTAGTTATAATTTTGATTCATAATTTTGTATTGTTTGAAAACAGTGCTCAAATTATAGTAAATTCTGTATATAGCACCAAAACTACCGAATTTAATATGCATCACAATAACCTTTTAAAATATATTGTTTGTTTTGTCATAGTGTGCTGTATTTAAAATATTAAATATTATAAGTAAGATATTGGTACCTCAATAGAAGCAGGAAGACCCTGTGGTATGATTCTAAATTTATTTCTTCCCAGACGCAGGTAGGATAGGCTCTTCAAAGGTTTGAAAGCTAAAGAATTGACATTGGTTTCACTGAGACTGTTTCTTTCCAATTCTAAGGTGACCAATTGATTTAAGTCTATAAAAAAATAAAATTATTGTGACATTAGGGTAACTAAAAAACATGTAATTTCTATAGGCTTTCAAAATGTCATGTGAAGTGTTCACTTTATTTGGAGGACTGATGTTGTAGCTTCTTTATTTGTATCCCCCTGCCCCCTTAGAGCCTTTTCCCTAGTACTTTGCAAATCCCAGATGCTCAGATCAGCCAGGACTCAATGCTGAATGCATGGTCCAGGAGAGGCAGACCTGTAGAGAAATCACTGTTGTGCTGTATGATGAAAGTTTGTAACCCTCATACAAAAACCAAAACACCACACACACAGAAAAAGAAAAAATTATAGGCAAATATCACTGAAGAATATATATGCAAAAAACCTCAACAAAATATTGGTAAACCAAATCAAAAGATCAAGTGGGATTTATCCCAGGGATGCAAGGATGGTTTAATATCCACAAAAAAATCAATGTGATACACCACATTAACAAATTGAAGAATAAAAGTCAAATGATCTTTTATTATAGATGCAGAAAAAGCTTTTGACAAAATTTAACATCCATTTGTGATAAAAACTCTCAACAAAGTGGGTTTAGAGGGAACATACTTCAACATATAAGACAACCTACAGCCAGTATCATACTGAATGGTGAAAAGCTGAAAGCATTTCCTCTAAGATCAGGAATAAAACAGGGATGCCCAAACTTACCACTTTTATTCAACATAGTGTTGGAAGTTCTAGCCACAGCAATCAGACAAGGAAAAGAAGTGAAAGGAATCCAAGTTGGAAAGGAAGAAGTAAAATTGCCACTGCAGGCAACATGATACTATATACAGAAAATCCTAGAGACTGCCACCAAAAAACTATTAGAACTAGTACATGAATTTGGTAAAGTTGCAGGATACAAAAGTAATATACAGAAATCTGTTGAGTTTCTATACACTAACAACAAACTATCAGAGAAATTAAGAAAACACTCCCATGTCCAATTGCATCAAAAAGAATAAAAACCTAGGAATAAATCTAAACAAGAAGATAAAAGACCTGTACTCTTTTAAGAAAACCAAGAGACATTCATGAAAAAAAACTGATTGAAGGCAACACAAACAAATGGAAAGATATACCTTGTACATGGACTGGAAGAATTAATACTGTTAAAATGACCATACTCCCTAAGGCAGTCTACAGATTCAGTTCAATCTCTATCAAAATACCTTTTTTCACCGAACTAAAACAAATAATTCTAAAATTTGTATGGAAACGCAGAAGACCCCAAATAGCCAAAACAATCTTGAGAAAGAAGAACAAAGCTGGAGATATCACAATCCCTGGTTTCAAGCTATAGTACAAAGCTACAGTAATTGAAACAGTGTGGTACTGGCACAAAAACAGACCCATAGATCAATGGGACAGAATAGAGAGCCCAGAAATAAACCTATGCATTTATTGTCAATTAATCTATGACAAAGGAAGTCAAGAATGTACAGTATGGAAAGGAAAGTTTGTATAAGGAACAGAAGCCAGAGGAGGGAGTTGGGGGGCCAGGGCACCCCACAGAGGAAGCAATGACCAAGCAGGAACTTGGAACACAGGCAGATGAGAAGTAGAAGGTTGTAGAGGGTCATTCGAAGTATTTGCAAAGACAGACAGGTATGAAATGGCAGCATAATCAAGGATTTATGAGGAGTGTAATGCAATGGGTGGTTCCTTTTTCCAGGACACTGAAGGAGCAAACCCTCAGTCTCTGAACAAGGGAGTTATAGCAGTGAATTCCCATCACAGTGTTTACTCCTGGCAGACAGTGCAGCCAGATGGACGATTTGAAAGGAGAATGATAAAAAATTCTCCACAGATTCAGACTGAGCTACCAAGAAAGGCCTTTAGACAAACAAGATTTTTCTAAATCGTTTGTACTGGTCTCAGGAGTGGTATGACCAAATCAACTGGAAACTTAAAGGAGAATGGACAGCTCAGCAGTGAAGATACCCAGAGGTATCTGAGTCAGACATTCAGGGTGTAACTTTGGAGTTTGTTCAGTGGCCAAAATTTTCAGAATAGGGGATGTTTTCATATTCAACTCAAGTCATGGGTACTGCACTGAAATGCTCTGTGCAACTCAGATCCTACTCTTAGGCATATCAGAGAAGTAAGACATAGTCTAAAGATAAACAAAAGACACTACCATCAGGAGTCCAGACCATAGATTCTAGAACATGACAAGGAGGAGGTGGCAGTGTAGACTTGAGTGGTATGGAAGTGTGAGTGGGGCTAGATTCTTAAGACAGAAAGATGTATGTAGACATGGGGGTGGTGAGGCAGGCAGGTAAACTCATGGAAGCATGAACCCACATGGATGTGCTCAGGAGTAGGAAAGAGACCAGCCCTGGAGTGGGCCATATGCAAGAGGGGATGAAGGTTGTTGAGAGGGCAGAGGTGGGCTGTGCAGGGCCTTTGTGCACCAGAAAATAAGGTCTGACTTTCCTTCTCTAAGCAACAAGCAGCCTCTGGATAGGGTACAGCATGCCAAAATATTAATCTGCTGGTGTTTAACATCAGCTGAAGGACAGAGAGGAATTATGGAGGCCAACTAGTAAATTATGATAAGTGATTCTATTTCCTCATATAACCAAAACTCTTTAATTTCTGCAACTAAAGATATTGAGAATCCAGCATAATTATCTAGTACATAGTTGAGGTTTTGTAATATAATAGAAGTTTTTCAGAGGAAGATAGATAATAGAAGTAGACTGGTGGTCATTACATGGCCTCACAAGAAAGAGAAACAAAACACAACAATGTAAATTAATATTATACATTACTTTACAGTTATTCTCTGGCTTATGTGTATATTGTATATACATAGATAGTATGTACGTTCCTATATGTAACAGGCAACAGGATGGAGGTAGAGAAGGTTCTTGTAGGTTAGACTGTGGCAGAAAGAGGATTTATTAGCAGGAAGTTTGTAGGAAGTCCTTCCCTTTGTGGGCGGGGAGCTACATAACAGGTTATAGACATGGACAGACTTATGGGAGAACTTGATCTCATAGATATTCTGACTGGATAGCCACACCACCATCATTGCTAGAAAGGACACCATGATCATGGATTTTGTTTTGTTTTTAACATTAATGAAGACAGGAACATTTAGCATGTCCAGTTTTCTCCTGCTGTCCCTCCCTTCTATTTTTTCACCTTCCCTTCGATTTTAAGACCTTCCTTTTCTCTATAGTGGGTATGCACATCTCTCAGTGGATTCTGGATGAACTCCCAGCACCTCAGCATAGCATGTGCAGAGCTGTCTGTTGTGTGGTTCCTTCCTACCTTTCACATCATCTTTTGTTCTTCACTCCCCATCACACACTGCATCCAAGATCCATGAAACTGGATTTCCCATAGCATCCAAATTGTTTTGTTTCTTCACACCTTTGTACATACTGCTTCTCTCCCTGGAGTGCCCTTCTTCCCCACTTCTCTGGAACTATATGTATAAAACCTGAAGAGACATGAGGGAGCTAACAGAAGTGCTACAGGCCACCACTGATGGTCAAGCCAGGGGCTTCCACCCAGAAAAGCAGTGTCACAGCAGTGGCCTGTGCTTGGGCTTGCCTTGCTCACTGCCAGCCAACCTGACCATCCACAGCAGTGGGACTCACAGGAGCTGAGGAGCCCCAGTGGCTACAGCAGTCAAGAGAAAACCCAGTACCTGAGGGGCCGGCATTAGAGCAGAACTAAGAACTCAGTACCTGAGGGACCAGCACTGGAATGGGACTAAAGACACAGGCCAAAGAGAAGAGGAGCCTTTGGGCCACACACTACAGGGGCCTCTCTGGCCTGCACAGGGCCAAGGCCTGTGAGGTGCTCAGACTGTAGAGATGGGAGGTGGATCAAGGAAGAGGCCAGTTCACCCTGGAACACAGTCAACCCTCTGGGAATATGAAAATTTTTTCATGAGGGAGAAGTGCGTTTGGAGAAGCAGTTGTCGGAATGTGTGAGAGCACCTTCCACATAAGGACTTAAAACATGTCATTTTGATAACACTGCTAGAAGTACCATCTCACATGTAGAATCCATGTAACCCATTTAGTACACTTGTCCTAAATTAAGTGTTCCTTTGGTCTGTTTCACCTAGCAGTTAGAAATTGAACTTTCTAATGTCTTTTCCATATGACAAAAGACCTTCAAATTTTGTTTGTTAAGTACCCCAAAATCCATCTGGAAATAGAGTATTTCCATAACTCTGTAATCCTCAGATTTGGCAGTTCTCATTATTGGTTTTTCCCCATCACCAGAAGTGTTTTGTCCTTATGAAGTTTTTTGAGGAATGAAAGGAAATAATGGAATTGTTTTATTCCTTTAAAGACCTGGTTATCAACATTAACCTAATAAATATATTTCAAATCAAATAAAAAATGTTAAGCACTATACCTCAAGAACTACACTAGACTGTTAGGAAGATAAAAAGAAAAATTAGGCAGTTTTTGTCTTAAGCATATAAAGACATAGCTAGAATTCACGAAAAGGTAAATGTAATACTGCCTCTTTTATACAGAGTTCATAATATGACAACTTTAGTTATCCAGCTAGTCCAGAAACAGTCTTAAGAAGAGTAAATTCCAGTTGTATCAAATGTACAGAATGTGGGGCACCTTCACTAAAGCCCATCCATGGGAAAGCCAGGCTGTCGTGGCAACCACACACCCATGGACATCATTTGTCTTGCCCTGTGGGGTGCATGTGTCTCATGGACAAGTGCCAGAGCAACCCTCTAGGGAACAAGACTGTCAAAGCCAAAGTGACTGCCATATAGACTGCATGTGCTAAAGTTTATGTACTTTGTTTGTAGGATTACCCCTCAGCCTCACAGAGTATGCTCATTTACTTATATTTTATGCATAATTCTCATTTGCCAAAACATGTCAAGTTAAAGACAGCAAAATGTTCAGAGGCAGTGGGAGTTATGTATGGGGTGTATTGAGCAGCTAAGGGTGATAAAAGGAGACCCATTCAACAAGCCATGATACTGTGTTATCACCACTGATACCAAAAACATTGGTACAGACACAGCACCAGAACACCTGGCTGTGTGGGGAATGTTAGTGTAACTCTTAGGATATTATGGATTTGTAATTTTGTTATTGTATTGTGAATGATGAAAACCTGAAATCACTGAAAGTTTATTTATAAAATGCATTCTGAAGACATCGGGCAGTTTAAAATACATTTTTTAAAGTTTCACTGGTCAATAGTTAAAATAAATTTTATCAACTTAAATGGTAACATGACCTAAAAAAATTTTACTAGCTATTCATTTAGCAATATTGCAAATAAAATTTCCACACAACTACAGAAGAAAGGTTATACGGACACATATCATAAAGTCAAATGTTAAATACCTGATAAACTTTCTTCATCAATAACCTGAAGATTGTTCTCATTGATTTTAAGTTCTTCTAATGTAGGTGGTAGTTCTGAAGGAATCGCTACCAAATTGTTTCCATCCATATTCAGGCGCATTAAATTCTCTAGAAGCTTAAAAGGCAAATCTCAAAATTACTTTTTTATCTTGTCACAGATGTACAGTCATATATATCATTTAATGGTCAGTTTGCGGTTGCTACTAAAGTTTCACAAACCTTCAGTTGCTCAGGCTAAGACAAGAATCCCCATATTCTCCCTGCCAGGTAGATGTTGTTCCTGTTAATAGCATTTATTCCCTGGTATTTTCAGCAAACTACGTTTGGTGATTTTGCATCACACTCACCAATATTTTTATGGTGACTTTAGAAAGCAAGAGAAAGCTCCTGTCACCATTGGACCAGTCATATTTTCCTAGATCTTAGGTTTTCAACTTCTCAGCAGTAGACACAAAGTTAATTAAATCGTGCAATAATCTGAATCTGTCATAGATGCTAACAAGACAGCAATTTGAACCCTTTCAATGTGTTTGTGAACTCAGTTTTCCATCTATACTAAGTGGAAACAGAGTCATAAAACAGCACTAACGATTGTGGAAATTCTTCAAAATTAAATGCTACAAATGTAACAAACTGTTTCTATATGGTACCCAAACAGTTTTGAATGTCTGGAAAGTGCATTTCCACATTTGTAGTTACATGTTTGTTGGCCAAACTAACCTACGCTACCAAAGTTACAGAATGATTTACATCAGTGGTGCTCAGTGTCTATTTCAGCAGTTTGGAAATGGGACAGAGAATCCCAAAACAAGAAAAAGGTAATTTCCTACAGTGCTCTCTTTTTTTGATCGAATACAGGAAATGCACAAGTCCCAATTGTTGTTCTATCAGGACGGCTAGCATGAGGCAGGGCTCCAGGTCTTTCATATGAACGTGGACACCAAGTGTCTGGAGCTCTCTGGTCTGCAGTCCAGAATCTATATGAGAACCAGGAACTGAGCTTGTAAGAGGGCAGTGATTTGTCCAAAGAGTGGACAGAAGACCATCCAAGGGGATAAAGTTTGACCTCCTGGCATGTAACTTGTTTTACTTGGGCTTCTTTAAGCGCACACATTTATGAGTATTTGTTTACACACATAAACCCCTCCTTTCTTCTACTTTTGTTTTTCTGAAAGTCCTTGATACTCTGTTTTCTCCCTTTTAGAAAAATTTTTTAATTAAATCTGATTCTTTCAAAGGTTTACTCTATGCTTTTCTCTTTCCCTAGCGTATCCCCATGTTAATTTTCATCTGAGCCCATTTTTTTTTCTAGAACCCCCTCCTGCTGAAGTATCCTTTATCAGATTTTACAGATAGCACAAAATAAGGAAACTTTGTATTGCTGGCCTGAAAATGTTAATAGAGTTTCCAGATAAGCTCTCCTTTTTTCCCAGAAATACCTCATATACTAAGAGACCGTTTTTCAACATGTTTTCTGCTACTTAGGGAGAAACTCCTCTATAAATTCAAAACATTAGTTTTGTCATTCATGCTGTTGTGGGTGCTTTAAGGACAAAGCATAGGAAAAATAGCTAGAAACCTATAAAACAATATACTGTATTCAAGGTAAAACTTGAATACAGTTTAGGGACATCAGATACTTCCTTCAGAGAAAACTCCAGTAAAACATTTTACTTTTCCTTCCTTCTCCGTCTCCACCCACTGACAGTACAAGTCATGAGAAAGCCATCCACGTGGACTGTTAGAAGTCAGAGCATGTTATTTACCTTGAATGCTTTTGGACCTATGCCTGAAGAGGTGATATTATTTTTGCTCAGATCAAGCCTTTCCAAATTCGGTAATCCATTAAATGCTTCATCTGGAATGGAGGTGATAGAATTGCCTAGGACGCATAGCAATTGTGTTTTAGGCCTATGTGCCTATAAATACTTGTATACATGCACATGCATAGATAGCGAAAGAGAGCTTTATCTGGAGGAAAACGCAATACTTATAGCAAGGACAATATGTATTATATAAGAAAATGAGTGTTTAGAAAAAAAACAAGACTGGGACTAGACTATTTCATATTGTCAAAATTTTCACTCTAAGGACTTGTCATCCTCTAGTACATCATGTTTTAGATGAAGCTGCTTTAAAACAGCCAGAATGTGGTTTAGTAGACGATTCTGTTAACATTATGCATTTTACAACAAAGAAGTGTTTATGGAAGGTGCTATAGAAACTGATTTTTATAGTTCTTCGTATTTCCCTATTGACATTTCCTAGACCCTGGACCAGAAATATACTGTTTTTTTACAATGAAATCTTGGGCATGTGACTTGCCTTCTTCTAGCATCAGTTTCCTCTAAGTAAGAAGCTTGGGGAGATAATCTCTCAGATTGCCTCCAGATCTTATGTTATAATTCTGTGACTTCAATCTATAGAAGTTCCTGCTTGCTTTAATTTATGGGGTTTTGGTTTGACATTTAATTAAGTACAGTAGTCAATGATTTTTAAATCCAGAAAATAAGCTTATCAGAAATAGTGAGTACTATAAAAATCATGTGGTGACCTTCTTATAAAACCAAGATACTGGGCTTCCCTGGTGGCGCAGTGGTTGAGACTGCTGATGCAGGGGACGTGAGTTCGTGCCCCGGTCCGGGAAGATCCCACATGCCGCGGAGTGGCTGGGCCCGTGAGCCGTGGCCGCTGAGCCTGTGCTCCGTAACAGGAGAGGCCACAACAGTGAGAGGCCCACGTACCGCAAAAAAAAAAAAAAAAAAAAAAAAAAAAAAAAACCAAGATATTGTGACTGAGCACAGGTCATTCATCTTTCATAAGACTTTAGACTTTCACAAATTGTTTTGTTTTGTTTTGTTTTGTTTTGTTTTAATGGCAAAGCACACCTGGCATGCAGGCTACAGAAGGAGGGGGTGTTGCTGGAGCAGGACACTCTGGGTATGAGAAGAATTCCTTAGGAAGTCATGTGAACATGGTATCAGGAAGGACATAACACCAGAAATGTCCTATTGCAGATTGGCTATCCTGATTAAAGGGGTCAGGCTGTGACTATTGAGTATTTATTTATATGATCATTTATTATTTCTGTGGTAGTTTATTTCTGTTACTTCCCCCAAGACACATCTGAAACCCCGCTCAGATTCTCTCACCCCTGCATCTTCAGAGCCATCCCCAGCATGGGCCTTATCGCCAAGACTCATTCACTGTCCCAGTCTCCCCACCAGCCAGCCTCACACACGTATCTGTCCTGCCATTCCTCCACTCAGAGCTCTTCCTGGCCCTATAAGAACATGGGCAAAAAGTCTGGACCACTCATGCCTACCACAATGGCTAAAACAAGGGGGAAAACAATAGGAACTCTCTGATATTGCTGGAAGGAGTGTCACAGCCATTTTAAGGAACTGTTTGGTAGTTTCTTATAAAGTTAAACATGATTTTACTGTATCACTCAGGAATCCCACTCCTGGGTATATACCCTAGGAAAAAGAAAACTTAGGTCGGCACAAACATCCATATGTGCATGTTTATAGCAACTGTATGCTTAATTGTCCCAAACTGGAAATAATCCAGATGTTCTTCACCTGAGACCAGTGGTCTATCCAAACAACGGAACGCCACTCAGAAGTAAGGAGGAGCCAGCTACTGATAAACCCCACAACCTGGATAGCCCTCAGAAGCATTATGATAAGTGAAAGAAGTCCAGCTGAAAAGGCTACATGCTGTATGACAACATTGCTATGACATCCTAGAAAAGGTACTCTAGAGACAGAAAACATCAGGGCTGGTGAAAGGAGGGACATGAGAGAATTTGGTGAGGTGATGGAAATGTTATATCTTGATTGTGGTATTGACTGTAAGCATTTGTCAAAACTCAAAGCATAACAGGGACTTCCCTGGCAGTCCAGTGGTTAAGACTTCGCCTTCCAATGCAGGGAGTGCGGGTTTGATCCCTGGTTGGGGAGCTAAGATCCCACATGCCTTGCAGCCAAAAAAACAAAACGTAAAACAGAAGCGATATTGTAACGAATTCAATAAAGACTTTAAAAATGGTCCACATCAAAAAAAAATCTTAAATAAAACCTCAAAGAATAACATGCTAATAATGTTTTAGTATATATAAATTGTACCTTATAAAGCTGGCTTTAGAAAAAAGTCAGTGGGAAATCATGGTTTGATTTGGAGGAATTTACTTTATACCTAACGGTGCTATTCTGCAGTAAACACCTATCTCTTCTGCAAAGTTTTTCTGTTTGAAGATTGTAAAATTAATCTGTTTGGGGTCCATTTATATTATAAAATTAAAATATAACATTCATAGGACAATGGGAGTTAACCACAAAATCAAGCGAACGTCAACATCTCTTACCTATGAGCTCCAGACTTGTTATCTCTGGTGCTGTTAGAGGTGGTATTTGTGTGAGGTCGGCGCTGATACAGGAGATGGTTTTGTATGACAGAGAGCACCCGCTTGGCAGAGGTGGTATGCCTCTGGGGGTACCTGGGATTGGGAGTTGAGAGGGCATCCTGAACATATCTCCTCTGATGGTGTCATCGTTATCGTCATCGTCGTCCTCGTCCTCATCCTCATCCTCATTCTCCCTTGCTGGGTTTCTGTGCTGATCGGCCTGCCTCCCCTCCTCTCCAGGTCTCTGCTCTCCCCCTTCTCTGCTCTGTCCCTCATTGGGAGGTCTCCCCCAATCTCCAGGTCTAGGGATCTTTTCCTTTTGCTCCCTATCTTCATCTTGTTTAATTTCTTCTTCATCCTCCTCAAATTGAAGTTCCTCTTTTCTCAGTGCTTGATGCATTTCCACCCAAGGAGACGGCTGTTGCTTATGAAGTAAACTGGTAGGTTCTCTTTGTTCTGAAGAATCACCAGAAAATTCAGTTCTGTCATTTAATGCTATTCTACTGAGTAGCAAATAAGAGGCTACTGACCACATAAGGAGAAGACAGTATGGGCAATTTGTGGTATTAATGAAAGGAGAAATCATAGTGAAAATTAGGTTAGTAAATAATATTCCCTCTAGGTATATGAGTGTAGTTTAAATGTGAAATCCATCTTGAAATTTTTGTTTGAAGTTTTAATAGAAATAAATAAACTTTATTTCTGTTTTGTAAGACTTTATAGGCAATTCTTGTTTTTCCTTGTGAGCCTTAATACTTATTTTTACTAAAGTATCATGCTATCTGGTGACTAAAGAGGGAATAATATTACCATATGTTGCTTACCATAAGCAGTCCTATTGTGAGATTGTAATATAATCAGATGTGATAACTTTATAGTAGATACTGTTCAGTTAATTGGGCTTATTGATAATGTAAGAATTTGTACACTGTCAGACATAAAAAAGTGAAAGAGATGTACATTTTACTTGTTAATGGTAGTGAAATCGGCTTTTATTTATAGATTTATTATATCTGTCTGATTTTCTTTCAGCTCAATGGGCCTAAAAGCATCCTCTGAAATTTAGAGTTATAGAAAATTCTCTTCTGTTTTCCTCCCAGACTCTGTACTTAAATTATTTTTACTGCTTGAGACCTATAGAAGACGTCCTGGACTTAAATGATGTTTCTTTAACCTAGACATATGCACAAGAGTACTTGTTATTATTCCATGATGATGATAGCATAATATATAATAGTAGAAAGTTTATCTACATTTGTATTTAGCTGTTATTATCTTTGGCAGAAAGTGGGAAAGACTTGACAAAGACCAGACTTTAGACTCACCCTCTGAATGAAGAGTTTTAGGGAAAAGTGAGCTCAGTACATAGATTTTCTTTCATCAAAATATAAAAATTTTGGGCTTCCCTGGTGGCGCAGTGGTTGAGAGTCCGCCTGCTGATGCAGGGGTCATGGGTTCGTGCCCCGGTCCGGGAAGATCCCACGTGCTACAGAGCGGCTGGGCCCATGAGCCATGGCCGCTGGGCCTGCGCGTCCGGAGCCTGTGCTCCGCAACGGGAGAGGCCCGTGTACCAAAAAAAAAAAAAAAAAAAAAAAAAAAAAATATATATATATATATTTACTTAATCATTTCCATGATTTTATTTAATGCCATACATAAATCACCCCCAAAAAAGAACTCAAAATATAATTATGTGAAGGAATTACTTGAGAATTCAATTCAGTATATATTATAAGGTCTGTGAGTTATTTTTTTCACATCTCTGACAGAACATGTGAAAGGAGAATAGGAAAAAATTAGCAACATGAAACTAAAACTATCATATTGAAATATTTAAAATCTTTTCTGTATATCCAAGTTTATTTTTCCAAAATAACCACAGCATTTCAAGAATAATAGTTCAAGTCCTTTGAAAAATGTCTGAGAGTTTCTGGATCTTGCCTTTATAAATCTTGTGTTTCATACCCCAAGGAGTCAGTTTCATTAAACACTTTTATTTTCTAACATTTTTAAAATCATAATAGCTTAGTAAAATAATTAGTAGGATACACCAAAATACAGTTCCTAAATGTTCTGAAGTTCTTCCTGGTAGGAGACTTTTGTAGGTAATCACCCTGTGATCATCCTGTGTGCGTGGAAACAATCTACGTTGATCATAGGCAACAGAAAATATCTGTATCCCTTCCCATCGAATTATTTAACACATATTTATTTATTTCATAAGCTATTGGCCAGACTTTTCTTGCAGGAGTCCTGAGGCTTCCTCCCTAGAGTCCTCTACTGCATCAACCTCATAGGATAAGGCACAGTGAGCAGCCAACAAAACCTCATATTGTGATCTTTCTGTGCACAGCAGTGCCACAACAGAAAGCCACTGCTCTAGGACCATTGCCTTTTATTTCCCTAGGATTACCTGACCAGTAATGACTGCACATAGACTGGGAAAACTGGGCTTTATTCTCTCTAGATGCAAGCCACTCCTCCCTTTGTTCACCATGAGTTCTTCATCTTCATTTGGGTTGATAACTGTAAATACACTGAGTTGAATTAAGTAAGATAATGCATGTAAGGAACTAAGCAGAGCTCTTCACGCATACTAAGAACATGGGAGCTGTTTGTTATGTAAATTCTATCACTGCATCTGTAATGCTGAGAGTCAAATGTGGAATGTGATCTGGTCTGAGTTTACTCATTCTAATAGAGCTAGAACTCTAAAGCCAAGATGTTTTATTTTTCTCTCCCCTATCATGCAATTTCCCAAATAATTTCCATGTTTATCATCATTGTGCCAATATTTTAAGTACCCTGATGACTAGTTTATCATAACTTAAAATTTAAGGTAGTGACAAAATAAAAACAAATGGAAGTTAAAGACTAAATCACATGTGATATTTTGTTTGGGCTAAATATTTGTACCAGTATCAGAGCAGACAGGGCAGCATTCTCCTTCAGGTATAACTGTTTGGGGGCACATCTGAGGGCGGCACTTGGTCTCATCACAAAGGACTCTTCCATTCGAGCAGAGGCACGTAGTGCAGGGCTCAGGAGACCATACAGCTTTGTTATACATGGTCATCCCATTTGCCAAACAGTGTCCTTTCTTTCCTAGAAGAGAACAGTATCATTTAAATTCCTTGTATGGTTACTAGCACTTGTGAATGGAAGTGAGCCCAATGTGATAGAGCCACACAAGAATAACATTCTGTGTTCTTTCATGCATAGGATAAAAGTATCTTACAGATGTAACCCTCTGAAATGCTTTTCACATGCTGTATTCTCAACCCCTCTTACTTAGGCTCTGAGAGTGACTTGAGCCTGAATCGTACTTCCATCCTGCATCTGTCAGGATGGCTAAGTTATACAACAGCAACAAACAACTCCCAAATCTCAGTTATTTCTTGTTCCTGCTATGTGTTCAATGTAGATATTGTTTGTCAGGACAAAAAATAGGCCTCATCTCCAAGCAGGCTGCCCTGATGACCACAGCAGTGGGAATGTGAGGTTGCAAATAACACACAAGCTCTAAACATGTCTAATTACATTGACCAAGGCAAATTATATGGCTACATCTAACTTCAGAAGAGAAAAAGCCGTATAGTTCCATCACGTGCCAGAGAGCAGAGAGCTGGAACAGCACTAATGATGAATGAGCCCACATTGTACCCTTCCTGACGTACAGATGGAGAGGTGAAATCAGACTGTGTGCTTGTGGTGCTTTTTACGTTGAATTCTCGATGAGACATTGCGACAATCTCCTTTTTTTAGAATAGTTGTGTTATTGAAATACAATTCAAATACCCTTTTAAAGTACACAGTGCAGTGGGTTTTAGTATATTGTTTTCTCTACATACAGTGTTGTAGATAGATGGATAAGTGTGTCAGCTAAGCAGGCCATTAGACAGTCAATTTGAATATTAGAGGGGATGTTTTCCTTCCAATCCTAGTGTTATTCCTGATAACTGTTTTCCATCTGTTGAGCCACTGTCCCCATAAATGAGCTCTCACATTTGTCCCCTTCTTTCCCTTACTGCTGTGTCAGCCCTGTTCAAGCCCTACCCATCTCTCATTTGGATACTTACAGTAAACTAATCCCACCCATCCAATTTCTCCCCTGGAAAAAAAAATAGATATAATCAGGAGTTGTCTCCTGATTATAAAAGTACTATAGTGTGTCAAAATTCCAACAGCCTTTTTTGCAGAAATGGAAAAGTTAATCCTTAATTTCATAAGGAATTATAAGGGGCCCCAAATAGCCAAAAAAAATCTTGAAAGAAAAAAAATTTTGAGGACTCACACTTCCAGATTTCAAAACTTACCACAAAGCTACAATAATCAGCTTATACCAGTGTGGTACTGGCATAAGGATAAACATATAGACCAGTGGAATATTGACAGTCCAGAAATAAACCCATTACATCTATGGCCAATTGATTTTTGACAAAAGTGCCAAGCCCATTCAATGGGGAAAAAAGTTGTCTCTTCAACAAATGGTGCTGGGACAACTGTATATCCATATGCAAAAGAATGAAGTTGCCCCCTACCTCATGCCAAATATAAAAATTAACTCAAAATGGATCAAAACCTAAATATAAGATCTAAAATATAATATTCATAAAATAAAGCATGACCTTGGATTTGGCAATGGATTTTTAGATATGATTCTGAAAGCACAAGCAACAAAAGAAAAATAGATGAATTGGACTGTATCAAAATTAAAAATTTGGTACATTGGAGAACATTGTCAAGAAAGTGAAAGGACAATGTATGCAATGTGAGAAAATATTTGCAAATCATATCTGATAAGGGTCTAATATCTAGAATATACGTGCAGAACTCTTATAACTCAACAACAGAAAGCCAGCCCAATTAAAATACGGGCAAAGGACTGAATAGACATTTCTCCAAAGAAGATATACAATGAACAATAAGCACATAAAAAGATGCTGAACATCATTTGTCATTAGGGAAATACAAATTAAACCACAATGTGATAACCACTTCACATCCACAAGAATGGCTATATTTTTTAAATGGAAAATAATGGCAAGGATGTGGAGAAATTGGAGTCTTTGTATATTGCCGGTGGGTATATAAAATGATATAGCTTCTGTGGGGAACATTTGGCAATTTCTCAATAAATTAAACATATAATTACCACATGGCCCAGCTCCTAGGTACCTGATATTCCACTTCTAGGTATATACCCAAGGGAACTGAAAACGGGAATTCAGATAGAAACTTGTACACAAATGTTTGTAGCTGTGCTATTCACAGTAGCCAAAAGGTGGAAACAATGCAATTATCCATCAATGGATGAAAGGA
Source organism: Kogia breviceps (assembly GCF_026419965.1). Classification (NCBI taxonomy): domain Eukaryota; kingdom Metazoa; phylum Chordata; class Mammalia; order Artiodactyla; family Physeteridae; genus Kogia; species Kogia breviceps. The sequence goes on from NC_081317.1 coordinate 33,060,441, forward strand.
TAAACAAAATATGGTATTTCTCTGCAATGAGATATTATTCAGCCATAAAAAGAGAATGAAGTCCTGATACACACCGTACAACATGAGTGAACCTTGAAAACATTATGCCAAGTAAAAGAAGTCAGACACCAAAGGCCACATATTATAGGACTCCTTTTATGTTAAATATTCAGAATAGGCAAATTCATAGCGACAGAAAGATTAGTGGTTGCCAGGGACTGGGGGGAGGAGAAAATGGGGAGTAGTTCCCTTTTAGGGTGAAGAAAGTGTTCAGGAACGAGATAGTGGTGATGGTTGCACAACATTGTGAATATACTTAATGCCACTGAATTGTACACTTTAAAATGGTTAAATAAGTTTTATGTCATGTATTTTACCACAATTTTTTTATAAAGTACTGTAAGACCACTGGAAAACATTTTAGGACAATTTAGAAATCTTTAGTATATATCTTCTATACCTTTTAATGCACATCACCCTATACTGCATATTTTTTAAAACAGACTTGAGATCACATTATGCATACTCCTTTTCAACCTTTTTATTTTCTATTATTATAGCTTGGATATCTTTCCACTTAATTAGGGAAATTGACCTCATCGTTCTTTAGGAGTTCCGGGTATGCTATAATCATAATTTTAAATTCCCTGCCTCCAGGCTCTTTCTTCTCTCAATTATGTTGTAAATGTGACCTAAATTGTCTGTTTTTATGGTAATTGTATGTTATTTCTGTTAACTTCGTGGAAGTAACATCATTTAGAAGCATTTGGTTTTCTTGAGACAATGTATGAAGTATTGGTCACAGAACATGATGTGGTGATACATTCTTTTGTCTTTTGAAAGTTTTATGTAGTGGTACCATATGTATAATATAATTACTTTTTCCTTCCAAACCTGGAAAAATGTGGACCATTAAATATTAGTGTTTAAAAATGCCTAGTTGAAATCTTCGGAAGAATTTCCAATCTTTTCAAACTTTAAAAATTCAGTAGCTTGGTCTATATAAAATAAATTCAGTGGCTTAACTTCATGTTTGGTTGAAAATATTTAATAGCCATGAGTTCATAGACTCATCTGAATCATTTATTTCTATATCCTAAATGATCTATCATGATAAATGAAAAAGCAGTTTTGACATGTATATTACTATATTATGATTACAACTATTTTAAATACATGGCATAGTAAACAGACTAGAAATAATAAACCAAAATAGTAACTATGATTTTATAAATGTAGTTATAGCATAAGTAATTTTTTGTTTTATAATAATTTGTATTAAGTATATTCTATAAATGGTTTTTTAAATTATTTCAGGATTTATCTTTGTAGATTAAACCAAAAGATAATATAATAACTTGAATTTAAAAAAAATTTTCCTTTTGGAGTTTCTCTCTTCCTCTCTCCTACTGTTTTCTTACCTGGTAACACATTATAGCTTGATTCTACTCCGGGAAATCTTAAAAAGGATTCAAACTTTTCCTCCGTACTGTAATCCAAGTTAACCATGGGAAGTGTTGCTGCTGGTGTAACTATCCTCATTTGCTGAATTCCAAGCTGTCTACTGGGTCTGTGGTTGAGCGAGGAACTTTTTCTCTGTCTTCTATAATACATCTTCCTTCTTTCCTTCCTAGAAGTTTCTTCATTTTGTCCAAAGTCAGTTTGAAAAATGAGAAGCAGAAGAAAACAATACAAGCTTGAAAACTTCATGCTTGCTTTTTCACTATTTGATTCCTAGGATGAGAATGAAACAGAATTTCAGAATTAGTGACTAAATTTTTACCTCTGAAAATTGGCCTATAATTGCCTATATCCCTCAGCAGCAAGTCTGTGAGATATAACACATATAATATATGGGCTCTATGCTATAGTATTACTGCCAAGTCAGAATTTAGAATTTTTCTGTCAGAATCAAATAATTTTTAGTACTTTATTGCTAGACCAGACATGAGCAAACTTTTTCTAAAAAGAACCATATAGTAAATATTTTAGGTTTTACAGGCCATGCATTCTTTGTCATAACTACTCCACTCGACCCTTGTAACATGAAGGTAGACAATATGTACACAATTGTGTGCACAAATTCCAAAACAGGCAGTGGGTCAGACTTAGCCCCCAGGCCATAGTTTGCGGACCCCTCTCTGGACCACTGTGTTGTAGGTTTTCAGAGGTTACTCAGGAGGTTTCTCTCCACCTCTCTGCCAAGTCATTCTGTGACTAACGTCATCCACAATTCATTTTCCCAGCTCTTATATTTTATTATTTTATTCTCTAGTGTTATAATTTTCTTTGTTGGCGGGAAAGAGCATAATTGCACCAAATAAAAATAACAGCAAACTAGTATCAGTTATAAAGAGGTAAGAGGGACAAAGAGTAACTTTTAAACAGCTGGTCTCAAGAACAGTACAGGGCCCTGCACATGGTGAAGTTGAAAAACATATTTGAGAGATGAATACTTTTTCAAACCTTAAACATGGATTAGCACAGAACAGAAGTCCCTGAGAGGGGGAAAAATCCATGTTGAGCTCCTGCTCACTGCCTGGAGGGAGTTCCTTCCCAGGCTGAAGCCCAGGGTGAGAACCCAGGCAGAGCCCAACAATCTCCCTGAGTTGAAAAAAAAAGAAAATCTGGGGTCCTGGGGATGCCAGAGAGGCAAGAGTTTGCAGAACAGAGCACAGGGAGGTGAGACCTACACTGAAAAAGACTTCCAAAGATACCAAGTCTTCAACTGAGTGTGATTAGCATATTTGTATGAGTAAACTACTCAACACTTGAGAAAGAACTGTGTGGCAGACTGTGTGTCCACCATTCATAGTGGAGACCCTGTACTGCAAAGGGCATCAGGCAGAGTGCTCAGAAGGGCATCAGCACATCAGAGAAAACAGTTTACCCTAGACTAAAGGCTGATCTGATCCCATTTACAGAACTGAATAGCAAGCCTCCAGAAAGGATCAAACTGTGTGCAACAATTTAACTATGTCTCAGAGCACCCAACAAGTACTGGGAAAGCCAGCAAAAATTTACCAGGCACACAAAGAAACAGGAATTGTTGACCCATGATGAGAAAAATCAATCTATTGAAACCCATCCATAGCACAACTGACATAATTATTAAGTAGGTCATTAAAAGTTATTAAAACCATAATCTGTATGTTCAAGAATGTAGAGGAAAGATATTTAAAGAAATCCAAACTGAACTTTTAAAGATGTAAACTACAATGTGAGAGAGGAAAAACTGTACTGTAAGGGATGAATAGCACATTAGACATTGCAGGAAAAAATTAGTAAACTTGAAAACATAGTCACAGAAATTATCCAAAATGAACACACACACACACACAACCAGTAAAAAACATGAACAGAGCATCATCAAACTGTGGGACAACTTCAAGAAGATCAATTTATGTCCAGTTCCAGTCCCTGAAGGACTAGGGAGGCACAAAAATATTTGAAGAAATAAAGACTGGTCATTTTCCAAATTTGATGAAAACTATAAACCCACATATCCAAGATCAATAAACCCCCAAAATAAGAAATATGAAGAAAATTATGTCAATTATTCATCATAATCAAATTGCTTTAAAACCAGTAATAAGGGGAACATCTTAAAAGTGACCGGAGAAAAAGACACAAAGTTAAGAATAGAATAAAAGACTTCTCATTCAAAACCGTACAAGACAGAAGACAGTGGAACAACGACTTTCAGGTACTGAAAAAAATCAACTTAGAATTCTATACTCAGTGATAATGTCTTTCAGAAACACAGGCAACATAAAGACTTTTTCAGACATAGAGAAGCTGAAGGAATTAATCACCAGCAGAATTGCACTGTAAGAAATGCTAAAGTAGAAGGAAAATTATATCAGATAGAATTATGGATCTACACAAAGGAATGAATACCACAGGAAATGGCATATATGTAGATAAATACTTTTTTATTTTTAAATCTCTTTAAAAGATGCTAGTTTAATACAGTCATCTGTTTTTAACAGTTGTGTTGATTAATACAATAATATTTTGGGGTTTCTATCTTAAGTGAAAATAAAATGTATGACAACAGAAGCAGAAAGGAAGAGAGAGGAAGTGTAAATATACTGTTGTAATGTTCTAATACTATAAGCAAAGTGGAATATCAACTGAAGATAATTGTAATAAGTTAAAGATGCAAACTATAAGCCCTAAGGTAACCACCAAACAAAAAAAGAGTTATAGCTAATAAACCAATAAAGGTGATAAAGTGGAATAATAAAAATAATCCAAAACATATTACATATAAATCATATTAAATGTGACTTCATTAACTACCACAGAGACTGTCCAGATTGAATTTTTAAAAATTAAGACCCAACTCTAGGGACTTCCCTGGTGGTCCAGTGGTTAAGACTCCATGCTCCCAATGCAGGGGGCCTGGGTTCAATTCCTGGCCAGGGAACTAGATCCCACATGCATACCACACCTAAGAGTTCATATGCCACAACTAAGGAGCCCGCAAGCCTCAACTAAGACCCAGCACAACAAAATAAAATAAAATAAAATCCCAACTCTATGCTGCCTGTAAGAAACTCACGCTAAGTAAAGATGCAAATGGATTAAAATTAAAAGGATGGAAAAATGTATACTTTGGTAACACTAATCAAAAGAAAAGTGGGGGGCTTCCCTGGTGGCGCAGTGGTTGAGAGTCCACCTGCCGATGCAGGGGACACGGGTTCATGCCCCGGTCCGGGAGGATCCCACATGCCATGGAGTGTCTGGGGCCATGAGCCATGGCCGCTGAGCCTGCGCGTCTGGAGCCTGTGCTCCGCAACGGGAGAGGCCACAGCAGTGAGAGGCCCGCGTAACGCAAAAAAAAAAAAAAAAGAAAGAAAAGTGGGGCTTCCCTGGTGCCGCAGTGGTCAAGAATCTGCCTGCCAATGCAGGGGACACAGGTTCAAGCCCTGGTCCGGGAAGAGCCCACATGCCGCGGAGCAACTAAGCCCGTGCGCCAGAACTACTGAGCCTGCACTCTAGATCCTGCAAGCCACAACTATTGAGCCCACGTGCCACAACTACTGAAGCCCACATGCCTAGAGCCCGTGCTCCACAAAAGAGAAGCCACCTCAGTGAGAAGCCCGCGCACTGCAATGAAGAGCAGCCCCCGCCCACCTCAACTAGAGAAAGCCCACACACAGCAATGAAGACCCAAAGCAGCCAAAATAAATAAATAAATAAATAAAATAAAGTTTTAAGAAGAGACATATTTAACTCAATTTTAAAAAGTGGATGGCTAGGGCTTCCCTGGTGGCGCAGTGGTTGAGAGTCCGCCTGCCGATGCAGGGGAAATGGGTTTGTGCCCCGGCCCCGGGAAAATCCCACGTGCCGCGGAGCGGCTAGGCCCGTGAGCCATGGCCGCTGAGCCTGCTCGTCCAGAGCCTGTGCCCCGCAACGGGAGAGGCCACAACATGAGAGGCCTGCATACCGCAAAAAAAAAAAAAAAAGTGGATGGCTATATTAATATAAGATGAAGAATTGGGCTTCCCTGGTGGTGCAGTGGTTGAGAATCTGCCTGCTAATGCAGGGGACATGGGTTTGAGCCCTGATCTGGGAAGATGCCACATGCTGCAGAGCAGCTAGGCCCGTGAGCCACAACTACTGAGCCTGTGCGTCTGGAGCCTGTGTTCTGCAACAGGAGAGGCTGCGATAGTGAGAGGCCCGCGCACCGCAATGAAGAGTGGCCCTTGCTTGCCACAACTAGAGAAAGCCCTCGCACAGAAATGAAGACCCAACACAGCCAAAAATAAATTAATTAATTTTTAAAAAGATGAAGAAGAATAAAGAGAGCCATTATGTAATGATAAAAGGATCCATTCATGAAGATGTAACAATTCTAAGCCTTTATACACTGAACAGTACGGATTCAAATTACATGAAGAAAAAAACTGGTATAGCTGCAAGAAGAAATAGACAAATCCACAGTTTTCATCCAGAATTGCTACTTTCTTCTCCCAAATATGGATTTTTAAAATAGTAGATCACAAGCTAAAACAACAAGATAGCACTGTACCCTGTTAGAATGGCCAAAATCAAAAACACTAACAAATTGTGAGGTAAGGGTGTGTAGCAACAGGAACTCTCATTTATTGCTGGTGGGAATACAAACCATACGGCCACTTTGTAAGACAGTTTGGAAGTTTCTTACAAAACTAAACATACTCTTACCCTGCAATCCAGCAGTCATGCTTCTTAATGTTTACCCACATGAGCTGAAAACTTATATTCACACAAAAACCTGCACGTGGACGTTTACAGCAGCTATATTCATAATTGCCAAAGCTTGGGAACAACCAAGACATCCTTAAGTAGGTGAATGGATAAATAAACTGTGTTACATCCAAACAGTGGAGTATTATTCAGCGTTAAAAAGAAATAAGCTCTCAAACCATGAAAAAACATGGAAGAATCTTAAATGCTTATTACTAAGTGGAAGAAGCCACTCTGAAAAGGCTAGTACTGTGTGACTGCATCTACATGGCATTCTGGAAAAGACAAAACTATGGAGACAGTACAGACGTACTTCGTTTTATTGCACTTTATCATGCTTCACAGATACTGCATTTTTTAACAAATTGAAGGTTTGAGGCAACCCTGCATCAAGCAAGTTTATCGGCACCTTTTTTCCAACAACATTTGCTCACTTCATGCTGTCACATTTTGGTAATTCTTACAATATTTCAAACTTTTTCATTATTACCAAATTACTATATTTGTTATGGTGATCTGTGATCAGTGATCTTTGATGTTACTGTTGCAAAAAGATTATTATGCTCTGAAGGCTCAGATGATGGCTAGCATTTTTTTAGCAATAAAGTATTTTTAAATTAAGACAGAAACATTGATTATTTTTTTAGACATAATGCTATTGCACATTAAATAGAATACAGTATACTGTAAACATAACTTTTATATGCACTGGGAAACCAAAAAAAATTGTGTGACTCCCTGTGTTGCAGCTTTATTGTGGTTGTCTGTAACCGAACACACAACATCTCTGTGGTATGCTTATATAGTCAGAGTTGCATGTTCATTGATTTATGATCCTACTTTCAGTTTGTGTTTTCATTGTGGCCAGGTGATGCTTTTGCTTCCTAGCAATCTATATCATTTATAATGGTGCTTCACTATATAGAACTCAGATTTTGAATGAATCTTTGAAGTCATCTGCTTTTCCAGTAATGGGAAGTTCTTTATCTTCCATGTTCAGACAGCTCTGTCTGAGAAATCTTCCTTAGATTGTGCTACAATTTGTTGTTCACATCATGGCCCATAAGAGATTTAAAGATAAAAGCCATGTTCACACAGTTTTCTTTCTCCTGAGTTCTTAATCTTTTTTTATCAATGCTTTTTAAGATGTGTTTAAGTTTCTAAAACTAGTACATAATTTTTTAAAACTCAAAATGATACATAGGCATAAAAAACAAGTTGCCTTAACCATAATTCATAGTTTAGTACAAGGGTAGACATGCTTTTTCTTCAGTGTCCAGGGAGTAAATATTTTTAGCTTTGCAGGACAACAGTCTCTGTTAAAACTACTCAACTTTGTTATTGTAGCCAAAAATATCCATAGACAAGAAATAAATGGATGGCCACAACTGTATTCTGAGGCACTTTGAAAAACAGAATTTGACCTATGGGCCATAGTTTCCCATCCCCTAGTTTAAGGGTATCTTTCATGATACCTTCTAAACATATATGAACATATATATTTAAACATAAATGGAATTGTTCACTATACTGCAATCTGTTCTCTTTCCATTCAGTAATAAATTGTGGTCATATGGACATATATGTCAATGTATGTAAATCTATCTGGTCTGTGCACTCCATTTTCATTCCATAAGTTATGTAACAAACAATTTGGTGATGTATATTTAATTTTTTCCACTTTTCCTCTGTTGTAAACACTCTTGTGGGAATTCCCTGGTGGTCCAGTTGTTAGGACTCCGAGTGTTCACTGCCAAGGGCACGAATTCAATCTGTAGTCAGCGAACTAGGATCCCACAAGCTGCGTGGCGCGGCCAAAAAATGAAACAAAACGAAACACTCTTGTGCACATACCTTCTGGAAATATTTTTTAATGTTCTTTTTTCTTTTTTTTTAATTTGAAGAATAGTTGATTTACAATGTTGTGCCCATCTCTGCCGTACAGCAGTGTGACTCAATTATACACATATATACATTATTTTTTAATATTCTTTTCCATTATGGTTTATCATAGTATATTGAGTATAGTTCCCTGTGCTATACATTAGGGCCTTGTTGTTTATCCATTCTAAATATAATAGTTTGCATCTACCAAGCCCAAACTCCCAGCCCATCCCTCTCCCTCCCTTCCTCCCCTCCTCCCCCTTGGCATCCACAAGTCTGTTCTCTATGTAAAAATATGGAATGCTTCACAAATTTTCATGTCATCCTTGTGCAGGGGTCATGCTTATCTTCTCTATATTGTTCCAATTTTAGTATATGTGCTGCCAAAGTGAGCCCTTTTGTGTTCTTAATTGTAATTTTTAATTTATAAATAATGTAATAATAGATTTTCTGTTGTTTTTAACTATATTGTCTCTTGGGTTTATTTTTGGATGAAATTTAATATAAGTCACTTTGGTCATATTTATTAATATATTTTGAGGCCATGGTATAGGTATATACACATTTAGAATTGTTATATATATTTCTGGTGCTTTTATCATTAGGTACTTTCTGTATCTCTAGTACTGTGTTTTGTCATACGATCTACTTTGTCTAATTAATGTAGCTGCTTTCTTTTTATTAATGTCTGCTTAATATATTTTTTGCATCATTTTACTTTCAGCCTTTCATATTTTCAATATATTTTCTATTAGCATATCATTTTTAGTGCAGTATGACAATTTTTATCTTTTAAGTGGAATAGAAAGTCTATTTGTATTTATTGTAACACTTGATATGTTTGAATTTAAATGTTTTCTGAATATTTGCATTCTATTTGTCCTGCCTATTCTGTGTGTGTTTTTTTTCCATTCTTGCTTGCTTTCTTTTTAATTGATTGCTTAGTTTTTATTATTCCATTAGTAATTGTATACTTTTTGCTATTAAGTTCTTTGTAGAGATTACCTCATACATCCTTAACTTATCAAGTCTAATATAAATTAGTACCTTTACCTCTTTCTGGACTCTAACTTTACTTACCTCATCCTAGAACATATACTACTCTTGTCATATATTTTAATTCTTTATATATGTTAAACCCTCAAAAGATTATTATTATTATTTTATGCTAAAAGTTCATTTATCAGGCTCTCTCAACCTTAGCACTATTAACATTTGGGTTGGATACTTCCATTTTGTGGTGGGGGGCTGGCCTTTGTATATTTAGTAGCATCCCTGGCTCCTACCTAGTAGATACCACTATCCCTTCCTCTCAGTTATAACAACCAAAAATTGTCTTCAGATATTACCAGATGTGTCTTGGGGGTGGAAGGAGTCAGCCTGCCTCCAGTTAAGAACCACTGATTTAGATCTTCCTAAACATTGATCCTTTTTCTTCTTATTTCTTTCTGCATCACCAGTCTTCTATCAGGATTATTTTCTTCCTAAAAGAATCCCTTTTAGTAATTCCTTTAATTCAGTACTGCTGATGACCAGTTCTTTTGTTTGTTGGTCATGTGAAAATGTTTATATCTTATGTCCATTCTGAAAGGCTGTATTTGCTAAATATGGAATTCTAGGTTGACAAGTGTTTTCTTTCAGCATTTGGAAGATTTCATTCCAATGTCTTCTTGTTTCCATATTTTCTGTTGAGTAGTCATCTGTCAATCTAATTATTTCTCCTTTAAAAGTAACTTTTTTGGTTGCTTTTAAGATATTCTCTTTGGCTTTGGTTTTCAGCTGTTTTACTCTGTTGTACATAGATATGATTTACTTGTTTTTATCCTATATGGGATTCATAGAACTTCTTGAATCTGTGGACTGATATTTATCAAATTTGGAAACTTCTTAGCCCTTATCTCTTCAAATAATACTTTCCTACTTCTCTCTCCTCTTTCTTTTCAAAACTACAGTGACATGTATGATAGCCTTCTCATCATGTCTTTAATGTCACTTTCCCTCTCTTGTATTTTTTATCCTTCTCTCACCCAGTGATTGGTCCTGGTTATTCCACTAACCTCCCTTCCATTCACTAATTATCTGTTCAGCTGTGGTTTATCTGCTATTAAATCCATCCATTGACTTCTTTTTTTCTGTTATTGTGTTTTTTTAGTTTTTTGGCTTTTCAGTGGGTTCTTATTGTTTCTGTTTCTCTACTGAAATTTTCAATCTTGTTTTTCACATTTTGAACATATTAATCACATTTATTTAAGTCTGAGTCTGAAAACTCCATTTCAGGACATTCTATATGTCTATTTCTATTGTCTGTTATTTCTTTCTAGGTTTTTAGCCATTTTCTTCTGTTTCTTCCTATGCCTGATGGCATTTGATTGCCAGTCATTGTATATGAAAAATTGTGAATATACTTTGAAGCCTACAATGATATATTTATTATTTATCCTAAAAGGATTTACATTCAGACATGAGGTTAAGGGCACTATCAATCATAAATTGAATGATTTGAAGCTGAGTTTCACTATAACTAATTAATAATTATACTTTAAGTCCCAAACCAAAACCTGGTGATTTCATCTGCATCACTTTTCCCTGCCACCCCTGCTGCTTGATTGGCCCCATTCCTTGAGTTTTGTTTCTGTCTTGACTTGAGAGGCTGTTTTAAAGCTATACTCAGCTTCTCAGTCACCTCTTTTGGTTCCACAGATGCCTCCAGAAGAAAAGCTGTTCCAGACCTCTTAGGATTCCAGTCCTATCCCAAATATTGGCCCTGTTATTTTTCCTATTTTTTTCTAATTATTCTCAGCAGGCTGAATGGTCTGAATTGCATAGTCTGCCATTATAAGAAGCATGAGTTCCCTCAGATTAGTTTTATTTCTATTTCCCTGAAATATATCATTTTTCTTTAAGAGAATGTTTTGGGTTGTAAAAGTTTTGAATTCTTATATGTTAGAAAATATCATTTTGTTTAGTTGGAAATAGAATTATGATTTTAGAATAATTTTCCTTCAATACTTCATAGGTATTGTTCCATTTGTTTCTTATATCTGTTACTGATGAAAAGTTTAAATTGAATCTGATTCTCATCTCTTTGTAATAAATCCTTTTTCCTCTCTCTGTAGAAGTTTTTATTTTTCAGATTTTGAACTCTATTTTTTTTTTCCTGCGGTACGTGGGCCTCTCACTACTGTGGTGTCTCCCTTTGTGGAGCACAGGCTCTGGACGCACAGGCTCAGCGGCCATGGCTCACAGGCTCAGCCACTCCACGGCATGTGGGATCTTCCCAGACCGGGGCACGAACCCACGTCCCCTGCATCGGCAGGCAGACTCTCAATGACTGCGCCACCAGGGAAGCCCTGAACTCATTTTTAATATTCAGAAGTTTTACTATAATGTACAGGGTTTTTTCTTCCTTATTGTATCCTTCTTAGGATCTTTTACTCTAATGACTTCTTTCTTTTCCACACAAACTCAGTTCTCTCCCAAACCTATTCAAGGCTATGGTTTTCCTCTTTAAATTCATTCCCATCTTCTCTCCGTATTTGAAGGATTCCTCACAGTTTCTGTCTCACCAGAAGCTCCCTTTCTTATTTACTACTGCAGTTATATATCCATGTGTGTATTTGTTTGTAATATATCTTATTTCTAGGTATTTGGTAAGAGGAAAAGAGTGATATTTGCTTAGTTTGCCCTCTTGAATCTCAGTTCTTTTTATAACTTCATCTGCCAGAATTATCCTCCTGTAGTCAGGATGTACTTGGATCATACGCTGACTTGTCACCATTTTACCTTGGCTCAACAAATAGCAGCCTCTAAGTTACTTTCATGTCAATTAACCTCAGCATGCCATCTTTTTTTCAGTATATAGGTACATTAATTACTGCAGTCATTTCAAACCCTTTACTGTAGGTCACTGAAATGAAACTATATTAGAACAACTTTTCATAATCTATATTGGTTTTAGAAAAACTAACATGCAAAATGTAAGGGAGGAGCAAATCTCCTAGCTGATTGGTGGCTAAAATTGTCAAAGACCATTCAGAGAGCAAGGTAATATGTTGGGAAGAAATAGCAACAGCAGCAGGGGAAAGCAATATGAAAAGTTGCGTTGTGAGACAGGGTAGAAGTAGAATTTGCTGAGTGGCAGGGGAAGTGAGCTCTGACAGAGAGCATAAATTCTGTGCTCTACATAAAATCTGTACATGGAGATTTTCTTCCTTTGACAGTCATATATGTGACTCTCCATCCTGTGGTAGGTGAGAGTTACGAGGAGTCAGGCCCTGGATCTAAGGGCTCTGGAGATAAACTTCCATGAGGGTCTCAGGCATCTTGTTGTCCCTGAGCCTCTTACTTAACATAGTATTGCCCAAGCTCACCCTTCTCCCATTATCCCCATCCCTCTTTGTCTTCCACCCCCCCTCCCAAATTGGCTTACTTTTACTTATCCAGAAATCTAAATAGATATGTACAAAAATAAATTTACAGAGCTATCTTAATTTTAAGAAAATCAGAATCTAAATAGTCTAATTGAAATGTTTAAATAATGTTTATGAAATGGCCTCTCAATACTAATTTTATCATTGATGCCTAGGCCTTTGTTATTTTCAGTGATTTATAGAATTTCACATTGCCTTTAATATTTACTCCAAAAACAACTTTATAATCTAGTGAATATGTTTCTAGAGGTAAACTTTTATGACACAATAGGTCTAATCACTGTAGGTATTATTTTGATCAAGTAAAATTTTCTTTCTCTTCAGCATTTATTGTGTCTATCCCAACATTAAATATCATCTGTAAATCTTGGTTAACTTATTGTTATTTTTCTACTAAAATCTTCGTCATCTGTCTTAAGTAAGCTTTAAATGGGTTTAAATTAAATTTTAAACTTCTACACAAAGCCATGAGATGCCTATTATCCCTTTTAACTTAACTCTCTAGGCTTAAAATGAAAAACATTTTAAATTAATCCTTTATGCTCTTTTAGGACTTAAAAATAGAAAAGAATGAAATTTTCAAACAAACTTATACTTCTATTGAGCATGTAATTCTATTTAAACATATAAAAATATATTGAATCCTAATTTCATAAAGTTTTAAATACTTCGGAAGTAATCATCCTGAAAAAAACAAGTAAACAAAATAATGTACACTTTAAACTTTTAAAATCTATTAGTAAGAGCTTATTTCCTCAAGGGTTAAACATATTTGCAACATAAAACAGCCAAATATTGAAACCATTCCACATGCTTTAGTAGAAACTTAAAATTTAAAACATTTTACCTGGAAATCTAAACTAAGTAGGCTTTGCTTGGTGTCATTTAAGTCTCCAGATGAAAATGAAACAAAACCAGAGCTTTCTTTAAAACAAAGAAGGGAATGTTGAAAAATGTTAACTGACTTCTTTGCAAAATCTAAAATAACTGCTTCCCTTGGGGATACATGCCTTTCGGTTCTTTGTGCAGAAAATCAGCCAAGACAGTAACCAGGGAAAATAGTTACCAAGGCAAATATTTGTTCTAAATCATGGGAAAAGTGGAAAGCAGCAGAGGGAAAAAAAGCATTAGTCTGTAGGCTGAGAAGACGGAGTTGGAAGCACAAAAGTGGAGCTTGATTAAGAAATGCGTGATTTTAATAGAGTGATTACATTAAAAATCTTAACGTTCATACTGGCCTGCATATCACTTGAGCTTTGTCAGACTGCAGAGATGTCATCCTTGCCAAGTTAGAGGACTGTGCATTCCTGGAATGCCTTTAATTGGGTTAATGTTATTTAACTCTTTCATCAGCTCTTTGCCGAGCACACCAGTCTCACACACAATATTGTTAACAAAACAGAAAGCTGTTACATATTAATGTCATTGAAATTATGTAACTTCCAACCTTAAGCAATAAGAAGAAAATATTCAAGGGAGCTATGAGGCTTCTGATTAAGGTAACTGGCAAGTTAGTTATCTACCTCAGCCTCAGTTTCTTCATCTGCATATAAGCAGGTCAGAGACAGATCAAGGTTCCTGGCCCACAGTGCTGCTTATAGGGGACCTTGGGTGAGTTACTGCTGTTTGTGACTAAAGTTTTTTCTTTGTACAGCTGGGATGGTAATACCTATCTTTCAAATTTTTGTGCAGATAGAATGAATAGCACATACAAAATGCCTGTCGTAGACTAGGTAATTATAATATCTTTTTAAAAAAATTCTTACTTACCTCATGGGTCTAAATTATTTGACAGAGAGAAGGTACATTTTTGTTTTTCCAAAATCTTAACATGACCTGGATAGATCAAATCAAGATGATGGACTGAGCACATGGGCCACCCAAATTCCTAAAAATAACAAAAACTTTGTTTGTTTTTAAAAATGTAACACTGCACTACAAAATAATTAGTACTATTAGAAGACAAGAAATGTTGAGAAATTCCTTGAAGACTGAAGGTACATAGGCTCTGTCTGGCAGACGACAACAAAACATGTGTTAGACAAGGTAACTCTGAGGGTGTTCCAGGTTTAGAAATTATAGATCCTGGGAATGGTGAGATTCGTTGGGAAACTGTACTCAAGAGAAGCAGGGAATATGACCCCAACCTTCCTGATGTCTCCATCAATTTTTCCAAGTATTAGGCATTTACCCCCAAATTGAACCCATGTTCTCATCCACTTGGCCTTGGGTGTCTAGTAGAAAAGGGAACCCCCATGTTCAGAATCCAGACTACCTCAGCCTAGTACAAGCACAAAGTTGACTATCTCCACCCACACATTCACAGCTTTGGCTCAGTGTTTTTAACATAAGCAGGTAGCCCAAGATTACCAAACATTTGCGAAGATTCTAACATTAAGATAGGAGTTCCCCTCATCTCCCCCCCAGAATACCTACCCACAATCAGAAAAGAGCTTTGGAAATTTAATCAAGAATGAGAAGCCACTACACACCTGTTAGAATTGCAAAAACCAAAACACTGATAATACCAAATGCAGGTGAGAATGTGGAGCAACAGGAATTCTCATTCATTGCTCGTGGGAGTACAAAATGGTACAGCCACTTTGGAAGGTAGTTTGGTGGTTTCCTAGAAAAATTCAGCAGTCGTGCTCCTTGGTATTTACCCAAATAAGTTGAAAACTTATGTCCACACAAAAACCTGCACACAGATGTTGACAGCAGCTTTATTCATAGTGCCAAAACTTGAAGCAATCAAGATGTCCTTCAGTAGGTGAAAGGATAAACTGTGGTGCATCCTACAATGGAATATTATTCAGTGCTAAAAAGAAATGGACTATTAAGCCATGAAAAGACATAGAGGAACCTTAAGTGCCTATTACTAAGTAAAAAAAGCAATTCGGAAATGGCTATGTACTATGTGATTCCAGCTATGTGACATTCTGGAAAAGGCAAATCTATGAAGACAGTAAAAAGGTCAGTGGTTGTCAGGGGTTGGTGGTGGGAGGAATGAATAGGTGAAACACAGAGGATTTTTAGGGCAGTGGAAATACTCTGTATGATATAATGATGGATACACGTGTTTATACTGTTGTCTAAACTCATAGAATGTACACACCAAGAGTGAACCATAATGAAACTATAGACTTGGGTGATTATGATTCATCAGTATAGGTTCATCAGTTATAACAAATGCACCACTCTAGTGGGGGATGTTGATAATCGGGGAGGCTGTGTGATGGGGGGGGACTAGGGATATATGGGAAACCTCTGTAACCTTCTCAATTTTTCTGTGCATCTGAAACTGCTCTAAAAAAAAGTCTTTAAAAAAAATGTGGCCTGATTTGAAATATATACATTGTTTTGGGAGGAAAAAAATGTAGATGACATGCAGTATTGGACACATTGCTTAGGGCAAACAGAAACTTACATTCTTTTTTTAAAAACTTTTTACTTTATATTGGAGTATAGCCATTAACAGTGTTGTGATAGTTTGAGGTGCACAGCAAAGTGGCTCAGCCATACCTATACCTGTATCCATTCTCCCCCAAACTCCCCTCCCATCCAGGCTGCCACATAACATTGAGCAGAGTTCCTTGTGCTGTGCAGTAGGTCCTTGTTGGTTATCCATTTTAAATATAGCAGTATATACATGTCAATCCCAAACTCCCTAACTATCCCTTCCCCCAACTCTTCCCCCGTGATAACCATAAGTTTGTTCTCTAAGTCTGTGAGTCTGAGAACCTCTTCTATAATGGATTCCTAGAAGTGAAATGCTGGGACAGAGTATAGGTATTGTTAAGTTGTCCTCAAAAGAAACAGGACAGGGTCTTCCCTCGTGCTCCAGCGGTTAAGACTCTACGCTCCCAATGCAGGGGCCCCAGGTTCGATCCCTGGTCAGGGAACTAGATCCCGCATGACGCAACTAAAAGTGCCCGTATTCCAGCAACTAAAGATCCCATGTGCCGCAACTAAGACCCGGCAGAGCCAAATAAATAAATAAATAAGAAACAGGACAAATTAACAATAGCTATACTCTGTCCCAGCATTTCACTTCTAGGAATCCATTGTAGAAACACATCTTTCTCTGCACAAGTGTGCCTCTAGGAAAGTACTTTGAAGCATTGTTCCCTAGGGGGGAAGGGAATTAACCAGTTATATACTGATAGGGAACAGTAAGCTGCCATAAAGCTATGTAGAGAGACTGAAGTAACTGTTATACAGACATACAAAATTGTCACAATATACCAAGAGGAAGAAAGAAATTTTAAAATAGTACACGTGCTATTATGTTCCCTTCTTTTAATGTATACAATTTAGCATCTTCCTAGAGAATAAATTGGAAGAAATAAACAACAAACTGTTAGTGGTTATCTTTGGGTGATGGAATTATGGGAGGATTTTAGTATGTAATTCTGTACTTTTATAATGTTTTGAACTTTTCATAACCAGATCAGAAAAAAAAGAATAACTTTTTTTAAAAAAAATTTAAACAATCAGAAAAAGAAGAAACTTTTGTTTCTTCACAACTTTTGTTGTGTTTATTAGCAGCACAGAGGAATAGCCAAGATTATCATACCAAGATTGGCCAAGTTGCGGAAAACCAGATTATACAGTTTCTGAGGTCTGTGCTCTAAAATCTTGTGGGTTAATGGACTATTACATGAGTCCTGCAGAAACTATGTTAACCACAGTAGTACATGGGAAATGCTGGTATTGGTGTTCTCCTCCTTTTTATTACTGCAGCCATAACTATGTTCTAAAGCTTGGCCCTGACAGCCGCTCTGCAGAGTTTGGTGTTGGTCACCAAACAGGGTGTCAACAGGTCCCTGAGTGCCCAGGCTACAAGCACAGCCAGCATGGGTTCCAACTCCAAAACATGTGTTTGAGTAAAGTCACCTTTTCAATATTTTCAATGAGTTAGTCTTTCTTTTAAGGGTGTAGTTGCTCAGATAAAGCTAGATTTCCCCTCTCAGAAATGGGAGTCTTATCTTGCTTCAGGCCTATTCTGTATCCTTTCCTGGTGCCATAGTTAAATGCCTTTTCAGCTAACTCACACTGAAGTGTGACAGTGCTTCATTTGCTTTCATTGAATTTACCCTCTCAGAAGAATATTTACATTTAAGTGGAGTACTAATGTATGAATATGCCATGATACATTCCCCTATCAGTGGACATTTGGATTTTTCCCCTTTATGAGTTTTGGTGCATTTTTCCAGATTACTTTCCAAAAACATTCTAGTAATGTATACTCCCACTGGAAATGTATAAAATGTCCATTTACCTGCCACTTTATTTTTTAAATGATTTTTGTATTTTTGAATAGGTAATATATATAAGTAGCATAAATTTTTTAAATATACAGTTAAAATTTTCAGTTTTCTATATCCAATACTGGAGAATTGGATGATTCTACCAACCTTCCCATCAAAGACAACTGAAAAAACTGGATCACTATTTAAAAACATCTTAAAATCGTTGATGAGGTTAAAAAAAAAGACCATAAGGAATCACTGGGTTTAGATCTGAGAGGGTTCTTGAGCACCTTTTTGCCCTGGCAGTGTTTGTCAAAAATATTAAAAGCAAAAATATCAATGAAATAGAAAAATTCATGCAGGAGACAGGATCAACAATGCCAAAAAAAATTTTTTTTAACAAAACTCATAAAATATGTAGCAAGACTGACACAGGAGAAAGGGGAAAAAAGCACAGATCACCAGTATGAGGACTAGGAAAATTTCTATTACTACAGAGTGAAAACAGTTAAAATAAGAGGATATTATAAACAACTTTATGCCAGCAAATTTAGACAGTATGGATACTTCCTAGAAAAAAACAATTTAATAAAACTGTCAGAAGAAGAAATAGAAAATCTGAATTGTCTATTATTGAATCCATAATTTCAAACCTTCCCACAAAGAATACTATAGGCCTATATTAATCAACAAATTCTACCAAACAGTTCTTTAAGGTCAGCATAACCATACCATACTGCAACCTGACAAGGACATTACAAGAAAGGAAAATTATAGCTCAGTCTGACTAGTGAACATAGATTTTTTTTTAAAGTAAAATATTAGCAAACCAAATCTAGCAGTATATAAATAGGATAATATATCTTGACTACAGTTGGTTTATTTAAGAAATACCTGGTTGATTTAAGGATAAAATCCAAACATTATATTATCACCTTAATGTTTAAAGAAGGAAGAGAGAAAAAGCTGTTACCATACTAGAAATAGAAGGGAACTCCTTAGGCTGTCAGAGTTATCTACAAAAAAACAAAATACTTCCACTCCTAGCTATATACCCAAGAGAAGTGGAAACATAAATCCACATGGAAACTTGTACACGAATTTTGAATTGTGTAGCTACACTATTCATAACAGCCAAAATGTGGAAACAACTCAAATATCCATCAGCTGATGAATGGATAAAGTGTGGTCTGTTTCTACAATGGAATATTATTCAGCAATAAAAAGGAATGCAGCACTGATGCATCCATGTTCAACATGGATGAACCTCAAACAGATTATGCTCAGTGCAAGAAGCCAGTCACAAGAGGCCACATCTTGTATGACTCTTTTATATGAAATATCCATAATAGGCAAATCCATACAGGCAGAAAGTAGATGAGTGGTTGTTGGGGTGAGGAGGGTAACATTTGGGATGGCACGATGGGAAGTGACTGCTAATGGGTACAGGGTTTCTTTATAGAGTCACCAAAATGTTCCAAAAGTAGGTAGTGGTGATGGCTCCCAACTATGAAAATACTAAAAACACTAAATTGTATACTTTTTTTTGCGGTACGCGGGCCTCTCACCGTCGCGGCCTCTCCCGTTGCGGAGCACAGGCTCCAGACGCGCAGGCCCAGCGGCCACGGCCCACGGGCCCAGCCGCTCCGCGGCACGCAGGATCCTCCCGGACCGGGGCACGAACCCGTGTCTCCTGCATCGGCAGGCGGACTCTCAACCACTGCGCCACCAGGGAAGCCCTAAATTGTATACTTTAAATCTTTTTTTTTTTTTTTTTTTTTGCAGGCCTCTCACTGTTGTGGCTTCTCCCGTTGTGGAGCACAGGCTCCGGACGCTCCAGACGCTCGGGACGCACAGGCTCAGCGGCCATGGCTCACGGGCCCAGCTGCTCCGCGGCATGTGGGATCTTCCCGGACCGGGGCACGAACCCGTGTCCTCTGCATCGGCAGGCAGACTCTCAACCACTGTGCCACCAGGGAAGCCCATAAATTGTATACTTTCAAAGGGTGAATTTAGTGATATATAAATTATATCTCAGTAAAGCTATTATTAAAAAATACTCAATGTTGAAATACTGAAATTTTTCCCTTTCTGGGAATAAGACAAGCAGGCCCACTGAAGGTCCTGGCCAGTGCATTAAAGCAAGAAAAAGAAAAAAATGTTTTAAAGGTATAAGTAGAAAATTAAGGACTTCCCTGGTGGCACAGTGGTTAAGAATCCACCTGCCATGCAGGGGATACCGGTTCGAACCCTGGTCCAGGAAGATCCCACATGCCACAGAGCAACTAAGCCCGTGGGCCACAACTACTGAGCCTGTGCTCTCGAGCCCACGAGCCACAACTACTGATCTCGCACACCACAACTACTGAAGCTAGCACGCCTAGAGCCTGTGCTCCTCAACAAGAGAAGCCATCGCAAGGAGAAGCCCACGCACCACGACAAAGAATAGCCCCCGCTCGTTGCAACTAAAGAAGGCCAGCACACAGCAAAGCAGCCAAAAACAAATAAATTTATTTTTTTTTTTAAAGAAAATTAAAGAAAAATCTCTGATTAACCCAGGTAAAATCGTTGTATACATAGAAAATCTGAAATGGTGGTGGGGAGGGGTTGGGGAGAGTGAAATGAGTAAAGGGGCTCAACTGTGTGGTGACAGACGGAAAATAAATTTTCGGTGGTGAGCACATTGCAGGGTATACAGGAGTAGAAATATAATGTTGTACACATGAGACTTTTATAATGTTAAAAATCAATGTTACCTCACTAGAAAAAGAAAAATAAAATCTGAAATAACTTTCAGAAAAATTATTAAATCATCTAACTTGTTTTCCATATATACAATTAATAAATAAAAATCGGGCTTCCCTGGTGGCGCAGTGGTTGAGAGTCCGCCTGCCGATGCAGGGGGCGCGGGTTCGCGCCCCGGTCCGGGAGGATCCCACGTGCCGCGGAGCGGCTGGGCCCGTGAGCCGTGGCCGCTGAGCCTGTGCGTCCGGAGCCTGCGCTCCGCGGTGGGGGAGGCCACAGCAGTGAGAGGCCGGCGTACCACAAAAAAAAAATTAAATAAATAAATAAATAAAAATCAATTGTGTCTTTCTATGGTTAGAGAATTCAAGAAAATATGTATTTTTTTTGTTTTTATTAAACAAGACAAATTCTAAAATGTACATGGAAATACAAAGGCCAAAGAATAGCCAAGCCATTCTTGAAGAAGAACAAGGCTAAAAGACTTTCTGTCCTAAATATGAAGTCTTATTATAAGAAGCTACAGTAATTAAGACAGTTTGGTAATAACACAAGAAAAATCAATAGACCAATGGAACAGAAAGTAGCACAGAATTCATTCACATTCAGCTACTTGATTTTTGAGAGAAGTGGCAGGGATACATGGACTTGATGATACCATTTTAATGCTAAGGTTCCATGTGTCTTTGATTCTACCTTCTTAAGATGGCATTGTCAGACCACAGGGACCATAGAGGTCCACCTGTCTCTGGGAACTTCCCTCACTCCCTGAGCAGAGTTTGATCAGAGGCCATTTTTAGGAAAACAGGTGACATGGACAGAGGCAAGTTCTAGGTCAGATTCTCTGTCCATGGGTCCTCCAGTCTAGTAATTCTACATCCCTCCTTTGAACTCCCAGATCTCTAGAACAGACCCTGCAACCCCATGCTGAGCATATCAGGCAGAGGACACATTGATGGGTTTCTCTGCATTACTTCTAGGTGTGGAGACAAACTCAAGTGAACGAATGAATGATGCAACTTGAGGATGTTGGGGTGCTGAATCGTTTTTTTTTAAGATTATTATCTATTTTATTATTTATTTGGGGCTACGTCGGGTCTTAGTTGCGGCATGTGGGATCCTCACTGAGGCATGCAGGATCTTTCGTTGTGGTGCACGGGCTTCTCTCTAGTTGTGCCATGCGGGTTTTCTCTTCTCTAGTTGTGGCTCACAGGCTCCAGGGCGTGTGGGCTCTGTAATTGTGGTGCATGGGTTACAGGAGCACGTGTGCTGTATAGTTTGCAGCACATGGGCTCTGGTTGAGGCACACAAGCTTAGTTGCCCCACGGCATGTGGGATCTTAGTTCCCTGACCAGGGATCGAACCTGCGTCCCCTGCATTGTAAGGATTCTTTACCACTGGACCACCAGAGAAGTCCCTGCTGAGTCTTGATAAGAGGAAAAATCTAATGAATTAGTGCCGTTCCTTGTATTAAGATTTGAGTAAAGTGTAAGAGATTACATTTGATATAACAAGTGTTCCTAGGGCCTATCATTTCTTCATTTCATCTTCGTTTGATTTCCTATTGTGCTGCAGGAACAATCATTTGGGAAGGCTGGAAAGGATGAAGGTATTGAGGCAAGAGTATGGATGAAGGTTCATATATGATATTACAAATATGCAAAATTATAAATCAAGCTAGGAAATAGTTAACTAAATTATGTTGGGGCTCCATTCTCTTACCCTGTCCAGCATCCTTTGTAACTACCTGGAAAGCTGAACTTCTCAGAATTTGCTTCCACAAGAATATGGTGGCTCAGGAAGGAGTAGGATGGTGACCATTTCCCTCCTACCCCATGCCATGTTCTGCCCCAAGTTTTGACCTGCTTGTGTGGACACCCAGCCCATGCTTCCAAATTCCTCCTCAACTGCATACAAGCAAACCCTTTGGGCCTAGGGTTGCTCACAGTAGCAGCTGGGTGTGTCCTTAGGGTGATAGAGCCAGGGGAAGAGGCCTGCATTGGCCCTGGAAACTAAGCCACTAGGGCAGGAAACTCTGGGGTGTTAGGTGCATGCCCAGAGCATGATCTTGAAGGGGAGGTGCTAGCTGTGAGAAAGCATGTAGGCCCCTTGTTTAGTGGGAAGGGGAGAGCCAGAGGAGGACCAGTGTGGAGCCCATTTCAGAGACTCCAAAGATACCCTCTCACCCAGGTCTAAGTGTGGGACTAGGATTACAAACCAAGAAATATCATGAGTGGAAACCCTAGTTTTCAGAGAAGAAAATATTCTGAGTGGAGAAATCATATGGTAAGGACTTGGGTATAGTGGTTTTGTGATACACCACAATTCCCAAAAATGATGTCCTCTGTGATATCATATGTTTCTAAATGTACTTTGCTCTTGAGATAAGCGAAGTGCTACTGTAGTGTAATACAAATCAAGGAAACTATTCTGAAATAATCTGATTTGGGTACAAAAAGTACAGCAAGTAAATGTGTGAGAAGCAAGTAGGTTCTCATACATGACTGAAGAGAGCATCTTCATAAACTTATCTGTGGATCGGGAGGAGACCTTTAATATTTGCCAGTCTGGTCTTGTGTATGAATTCACACCTCCCAGGTATCCATTCTTTTGTATTCATGACCTAAACCTAAATGACTCAACTGTCTCGAGAGTGTGACATTCATGCCCAGGTGTTCAATGATAGCAGTGACTGTGTCTCAATGGAATCTTGGTGTCCTTGAATCAGTAGCATGGCATTTTGCATAATCATAATTTGTTCTTCTTCACCCACTAATATATTCAGCTTCTGTAAGCCAGAAAGAATATTACTATATCCTGTCTGGCTGTCCTCAAACTGCCATCTATTTTATCTTCCCATTTTCTCCTTAATTTCTTAAAAGAATATCTACAGGAAATGCCTCCATGTATTCAACTTGCCATTTGTTCCTTAACAAATTCTGCTTGTACTGCGATTCTTCTGTGGCATTTATGATGGTTCTGAAAGTATCCTCTCAAATATCCAGTGGCCCCCAGAAGCTATCTAATCAGCCTTCTTTTTTTTTTTTTTGTCATTTTCTTATTGATTGCCCTATTCTTGGAAGTCAGTCTGTTCTTACTTCTATCTTTCTTACCTTCTTTCTCATCATCTTTTACTGCCCTCACCCCACCCACTTACACATTGTAAACATTGATGTTCCCCATCCTCCATAGCCCTTTTCTCTATCTGTCCTTGTTCTCCCTCACGATCTTGTTCATCCATTAAGCAAACATAAACGAGCAGTAATCACATTGCTTTAACATATACCAGTGAGCTACAGATCTATTCTAAGCTCTAAACTGTTTCCTGAGCTTTATATGCAAATTGCCAACTTCCATTTGTTCAACTTGGCTTAGATCTCTCCCACATATTGCATCAGCACATCCAGAAGAACAAGATGTACTATCTACCCTCCAAAACTTGTTATTCCTCCTGTATTCCTTATTGTAGATAACTCATGGAAATACAGAAATGCAAGATTTACCTAATTACTGGTTTTACTGCTCAGAGGGGTTTTAAATTTTGATTTTGTCTCTGCTTTTTATAGATGTTTATTTAAGTTTAGGATTGAAAGGAGATGTGAGTTTATATCATGTCCCTATAGCCAGGATATTGTTTTGCTTACCCAAACTAACCTGTTTTAACACTTGTAATATTCTGACAAGAGTTCAAGAGAGTTTAGGTTAAATTTTGTAGAGGAGAAATTTTGTGCAAAGAAAATCACATTTGGTATTTATGGTTTAATTTCCATTCTTAAAAACTACAGTAAGTCGTTTTTTGCCATAAGAGTGTTCATTCAAAGCTAAAAATATAATGCATATTATTATAACACTTAGCTAGTTTTGTAGAGTTGCAAAATAACCTAGGAATAGACATTTTAGTATGTGCATTGGCAGAATCAGGTCCTCGCCTGTTCCTATACATGATGGGGATGGAAGAGAAACAAAGGAACCAGCAACATTAACTAGTTCCACTGTGTGTCAGATGCCTAGTTCTCTGCTGGACACAGTGCTCAATAAATCCTTCAACCCAATGCTGTACCTTGTTATCCTCCACTTTACAGAGGAAGAAAGCTGAAGTATTACAGAGGCTAAATGAGGAAACTAAAGCTTCACAGAGTTAAATGATTTGCCTGACTTGCTGAGAAATGGGAGAACTAAGAGTGACTTCAAGTTAGTCTGATTTCTTTCTTTCCACAACAGTCAAGCTAGAGTCACTTTACAGCTCGCCCCTGCAGTGCTCTTTCCCCCAGCAGAAATGGAAGGATTGGTAGATCTATGTTCTGCAGCCCACATCCGCAGAAACTGACTCTCATCACCATTATGGCTCCACACACCCATAAAGCCATAGGAGTCAGACGCCTTTGAGATGAAAAACAGATTGCCTGAGTGTTTGGAGAGCAGACGTGGTAAACGTCACTTCAGAGGCATCAGGGCCAGAATTCATTTGGCCTCTTGCCTCCCAGGGAGGACTGGGTGAGTCACATCCTTCTCTGGGACTAGGTTCTTATCTTTAAAAAAGTCCCCTGTTGACAACTCAGGTGTTTCTCTCTGGCGTTCTGGATATGGCGTTCCCACTTTGGGATGAGTCACCGCAGACACAGCCTCCAGAACTGCTCTTTTCCTATAATTTTCCTCCTGCAAACCCTGAAACCCATGCTTAGCGTGAGGTTTGTGAGACAATTACACATATGGTAGTTTTAATATTTGTTGGGAAAGGGATTCTTTTCTACTGATACACTGTCTGAAGGAGATGCCTATAAATCAGAGTAACCACAATATTTACAAAGGTATTTAGTGGAAAAGAAGACTTTGGCAACCGGTTAAGCAATCACTCATGGGGGATAAAGTGAAGCTTGCTTGAGGTTTAATAAATCAAAACAGTGTGTTTGTCCATGGCCTCATTTTTTCCCCATTACTGGTGAGTGATCTCATCTTTTTCATTTCCATTAGAATCTTTCAGCATCCAAGAGTAGGAAAAAATTAATGTTAACTTCATTTATTATGTTGTATTTCCATTTTTAAACAGAAATTTAATTTTACTTCTGCTAGATTTGTGAATGCAGTTTTCAAACTCTTCTAAGATTTGTGGAATTTTTATGAATAATATTCTGGAAATTACTGACTTTTTTATGTATGTACAAAGATATCATTTTTGAATTAAGTTCTTTCTCAATTTGCGCAGATGAAACTCTGGTCGTAAAAAGAATAAAACTAAACCCCTCCCTGCAAATTATAGCAGAATACTAAATTTAGAAATTGCTAGAAAATGTAAAGAAGACTAAAATTATCCATGGTCATACCCTGTTGAGATAACTAATGCATAAATAATAGTATTTTTAAATACAATGCTCATCTTTACCCTGCATTTCTGCCAGAGTGAAGAGTTTGAGTGTTGCCACTCACAGGCACATATGTAAATAACCTCTGCCTTGCCACAATGGGGTAATTAACAACAATTTTTTATTATTTTAAAAACTCAAGTCTCAGAGATATGGGGACATATGTATATGTATAACTGATTCACTTCGTTATAAAGCAGAAACTAACACACCATTGTAAAGCAATTATACTCCAATAAAGATGTTAAAAAAAAAAAAAAAACCTCAAGCCTCCACTTTCTGATAGCCTACTCTTTTCTGCAGTCCCTAACTTCGGTATCATCTTTTCCAGGAAGCTCTCTCACGTTCCACAGTTCAGCCATTGCACGCTGGCTGTACTACTTTGCCAGCACTGATTACACTCTGCTTTGTATTATAAATAGTGGTTTCCATATGTTTTCCCCAAATGTATATAAATTCCTTGAGGACTTACACGTATGTGTGCCGGTGATTAAGTCATTCAACAAGTTTTTTTTACTGAGTGCATCTTGAGCTCACTGCTGAAATCTATAACAATAAATAAGGTTGACAAAGTTCTTACTTACAGTCAATTAAAGTCAGTTCTTACTACTAAGGGATCAGACAAATGGCTGCCTCGGTATTACAGTATGATCACTTCTGTGGCTGGGTTGTGGGGTGTTATTGGAAATATGCAGGAGATACCCATCTGGAGCTGTCAGAGCAGTTTTTAGCAACATTCAGCACAGATGATTCTCCCCCTCTTTCCAACACTCATATCTCTTGGTTTTTACAGCCCACTCCTTTGCCTCACTTAGTAAGCTCCTTTGCTGATTCTTCCTCTTCATCAACTTGATCTCAGGCCTGAAACCTCTTCTCTAGCTATAATTTCTCTCCAGGTATGTTTGATCATCTGTATTACCATCTGTATGCTGGAAATTTCTAGCTGCTTTCTTGACATATCTGTTTCAATGTCTAGGAGTCATCTCAAACCTAAGATTAAATATGACTATAGATATATTTAAACTGAAACTTAAAAGTTAAATAAGAGTTTGGATACAGAGGGATAAGGTAAGAGAGAATGTACTAGCCAGAGAGGATAGCGTAGGAGAAAGGCCCGATGAAACTGGCATCTTTTGGGAAGCGAAAGTGATTGTGAGGTGTGGAGGACTGAGTGCAGGAGAGAAGCAGCCAGATCTCCACAGGCTCTAAAAGGGATGTTGGAGGTTTGGAGCTTTACCCAAAGGCCACAGGAGAGGAGCATAACCAGTTTGGCATTTTCAGTAGATGGATAACTCTGTAGTTTGGCTTATGAAGTGAGTGGAAGGATCAAGTCTAGGGGCAGGGCTCCATTTAAGAAATGATTACAATAATTCAAGAGAGGGAGAAGATTTCTCTGTGAGGGTAGGGGGGATTTCAAGACCTAATTAGAGGATGTTTTGCCAATAATGTTTGCTTCTAGGAGTTTTATGGTGTCTCTCTCTTTTTTTTTTGGCTGTGCTGCATGGCATGTGGGATCTTAGTTCCCTGACCAGGGATCAAACCCGCACCACCTGCATTGGAAGTGCAGAGTCCTAAACACTGGACCACCAGGGAATTCCTGGTGTCATGTCTTACGTTTAAGTCTTTAAGCCATTTTGAGTTTATTTTTATGCATGGTGTGAAGGTGTGCTATAACTTCATTGATTTACATGCAGCTGTCCAACTTTCCCAGCACCACTTGTTGAAGAGACTGTCTTTTTCCCATTTTATATTCTTGCCTCCTTTGTTGAAGACTAATTGACCGTAGGTGTGTGGGTTTATTCCTGGGCTCTCTATTCTGTTCCATTGATCCATGTGTCTGTTTTTGTGCCAATACAACTGTTTTGGTTATTGTAGCTTCGTAGTATTGTCTGAAGTCTAGGAGGGTTATGCCTCCAACTTTGTTCTTTTTCCTCAGGATTGCTTTGGCAATTCTGGGTCTTTTATGGTTCCATATAAATTTGAGGATTATTTGTTCTAGCTCTGTGAAAAATGTCATGGGTAATTTGATAGGGATCACATTAAATCTGTAGATTACTTTGGGTAGAATGGCCATTTTAACTATATTAAGTCTTCCAATTCAGGAGCATGGGATATCTTCTCATTTCTTTGAATCACCTTCAGTTTCCTTTATAATGTTTCATAGTTCTCAGCATATAAGTCTTTTACCTCCTTGGTCAGGTTTATTCCTAAGTGATTTTTTATGCGATTTTAAAAGGGATTGTTTTATTTCTTTTTCTTGTCTGATTGCTGTGGCTAGGACTTCCAATACTATGTTGAATAGAAGTGGTGAGATTGGGCATCCTTGTCTTATTCCAGATTTTAGTGGGAAGGCTTTCAGCTTTTCCCTGTTCACTATTTTGTTGGCTGTGGGTTTGTCATAAATAGCTTTTGTTATGTTGAGATATATTCCCTCTGTATCCACTTTGGTAAGATTTTTTATGCTGAATGGATGTTGAATTTTATCAGATGCTTTTTCTGCATCAATTGAGATGATCGTGTGTTTTTCTTTTCTTTTGTTGATATGGTATATTGCATTGATTGATTTGCATATGTTGAACCATCCTCTTGACCCTGGGATGAATCGAACTTGATTGTAGTGTATGATCTTTTTTATGTGTTGTTGGATTCAGTTTGCTAATATTTCGTTGGGAATTTTTGCATCTATATTCATTAGAGATATTGGCTTGTAATTTTCTTTTTGGTAGCATCTTTGGTTTTGGTATCTGGGTGATGCATTCTCTGACATAAATCATAGCAATGTTTTCTTAGGTCAGTCTTCCAAGGCAATAGAAATAAAAGCAAAAATAAACAAATGAGACTTAATCAAACTTATAAGCTTTTGCACAGCAAAGGAAACCATAAACAAAATGAAAAGATGATGTACAGACTGGGAGAAAATATTTGCAAACGATGTAATGCACAAGGGCTTAATTTTCAAAATCTACAATCAGCTCATACAACTCAATAGCAAAAAAAACAAACAACCCAGTCAAAAAATGGGCAGAAAACCTAAATAGACATTTCTCCAAAGAAGACATACAGTGGCCAAGAAGCACATGAAAAGATGCTCAACATTGCTAATAATTAGAGAAATGCAAATCAAAGTTACAATGAGGTATCACCTCATAACAGTCAGAATGGCCATCACTAAAAAGTCTACAAATAACAAATGCTGGAGAGGGTGTGGAGAAAAGGGAACCCTCCCCTACACTGTTGGTGGGAATGTAAATTGGTGCAGCCACTATGGAAAACAGTATGGAGGTTCTTACAAAACTAAAAATAGAGTTACCATATGACCCGGCAATCCCACTCCTGGGCACATAAATGAAGCAAACTTTAATTTGAAAAGATACATGCACCCCAGTATTCATAGCAGCACTATTTACAGTAGCCAAGACATGGAAGCAACCTAAATGTCCATCAACAGATGAATGGATAAAGAAGATGTAGTGTGTATATATATATATATATATATATATATATATATATATATATATACACACACATACATACACACACACAGTAGAATACTACTGAGCCATAAAAAAAGAATGAAATAATGCCATTTACAGAAACATGGATGGATCTAGAGATTATCATAGTAAGTGAAGTAATTCAGAAAGAGATAGACAAATACCATATGATATCACTTAAATGTGGGACCTAAAAAATTCATTTTTTTTACATCTTTATTGGAGTATAATTGCTTTACAATAGTGTGTTAGTTTCTGCTTTATAACAAAGTGAATCAACTATACATATACATATATCCCCGTATCTCCTCTTTCTTGTGTCTCCCTCCCATCCTCCCTATCGCACCCCACTAGGTGCTCACAAAGCACCAAGTTGATCTCCCTGTGCTATGTGGCTGCTTCCCACTAGCTATCTATTTTACATCTGGTACTGTATATATGTCCATGCCACTCTCTCACTTTGTCCAGCTTCTCCTTCCCCTTCCCCGTGTCCACAAGTCCATTCTCTACATCTGCATCTTTATTCCTCTCCTGCCCCTAGGTTCTACAGAACCTTTTTTTTTTTTTTAGATTCCATGTATATGTGTTAGCATACGGTAATTGTTTTTCTTTCTGACTTACTTCACTCTGTATGACAGACTCTAGGTCCATCCACCTCACTACAAATAACTCAATTTCGGGTTTTTTTTATGGCTGAGTAATATGATTCAGATGAACTTATTTACAAAACAGAAACAGACTCACAGACATAGAAAACAAAATTATGGTTACCAAAAGGGAAAGGGGAGGGATAAGTTGGGAGTTTGGGATTAGCAGATACTAACTAGTATATATAAAATAGATAAACAACAAGATCCTACTGTATAGCACAGGGAACTATATTCAGTATCCTGTAATAAACCATAATGGAAAAGAATATGAAAAAGAATATATATTATATATATATTTATATATCCATTTATTTATAATAAAGGCTTTATCTAGGACTTTGGACAAGGTTTACAAGAATTACAGGAACTAAGAGAAGAGAATTTTCTTTTTTTTTTTTTTTTTTTTTTTTTTTTTGTGGTACGCGGGCCTCTCACTGTTGTGGCCTCTCCCATTGCGGAGCGCAGGCTCCGGACGCGCAGGCTCAGCGGCCATGGCTCACGGGCCCAGCCGCTCTGCGGCATGTGGGATCTTCCCGGACCGGGGCACGAACCCGTGTCCCCTGCATCGGCAGGCGGATTCTCAACCACTGCGCCACCAGGGAAGCCCGAGAAGAGAATTTTCAAACTCTTTACAAAATAAGCACTTTTACACATTGTTGGTAGAACTATAAATTGATAGATTTTTTTTTATATCGGTCATTTTATCAGCCTTTACTCAACATTAAGCCATTCTGCTTCTACAAATGTACAAAAACATCTTAGAAGGATATTCACTGTAGTATATAAAATAGTGAAAATTTACAAAGAACCTAAAAGATTATCAATAGACAATTGGTTAAGTTACAATATATTGTATATCTATACAATGGCTTGCCTTATTGCCTTAAAAATAACAAAGTAGATTTGTGTTTACTGATATGGGATATATCTTGGTACATTAAATGGCAAAAGCAATCATAAGTAGTTTATATGGCAAGTGTGTTTTACTGAGAGTTTGGTATATCCCAGGCAGTATTTGTAAAGAACTCCAAAAACCGATAGGGAAAAATGGGCAAGCAATTTGAACAGACTAATCCCAAAATTCAGATGGCCAATAAATGCATGTAAATGTTCAACTCCACTAGTCAAATGAGGGAAAAATCTATTTTAAATCACCATCAGATACCATTGCACAACCACCAAAATGATTAATAGTAAAAAGACTGGTAGTACCAATTGTTAGAATATGGAACAATAGCTATTTTTATATACTGCTGTTTGATGGTAAATTGGTACCAACACTTTGATACTATCTATAAAAGCTGAAGATACACATACTCCTAGGTATATATTCGAAAGAAATATGTGCACATGTATATACAGAAACATGCATAAAAATGTCACAGTAGTGATCAGTTTGCAATTTATACATATATCAAATCATGGTACACCTTAAGCTAATACAGTCTTATATGTCAATTATATCTCGATAGAACTTTAAAAAAATAAAAGTGAAAGTCATACAAGTAGAAACTGAGAGAATTTACCTCTAACAGATATTCATGTTAGAATTAAAGGATATTCTTCAGGCAGAGGAAAAATGATCTAAGAAGGTTTGAGATGTAAGAAGCAATAGGAGCAAAGAATATGGTAAATACAGCAAACAGTGACCATATAATAAAGTCATAATAATGTTAACTGAAGTCTTTTTTTTTTTTAAGCTAGATTCAAAAGTACAATTGTGACTGAAATTAGAACGCTGTAAAGTCCTTTGTTCGTGAGGAGGATTGAGACATGGATTAATTTGGACTTTGATGAGTATGCATGATAAAATATCTAAGGTAACCATTTGACATACAGAAATAGAGCATGTGACATCTCAACTAATATATGGGAAAAAGCAAAATTTTAAAAAGCTAATCAAAAAGAGGCAAATGGTTAAAAAATTTTTAAATAAAATTTAAAAAGTCAATTGTGGGGGAACTTCCAACTATGGCAGAATGAAGAGGTCACTGAATCTTCTCCATAGGAAAATAAGTGTAAAGCTGGAAAAATTGTTTAAAAAGAACTGTTTCAGGACTGAGGAGATTGACCAAAGGCAAAGAACAAATAATTCAGAGCTTGATTCTGCCTCTCTTTTAATATCTATGTTCACTCATGATGACCTAGATAGTCTTTCTGCAAAAATATCTCCCTCATCCATCCCATACTCTTTATTGTCACTAATGGAATTGAAATGACCATTTTGTTTGTAAATACACTTTGATTGCAAGTAATAGAAACTTCAGATAAGCCTAAGTACAACATGGGTGTATTGAAAGGACACTGAGAATACCCTCTTATTAAAGGGCATTAGGGATTCCCAAGGGCCTGGGACCAGGAATGAGGTCACCCTAATGGTCCAGGCAGTCCTCACGGACTCTCATCTTCCTTTCTTTTTCTGAGTTAAATCATCTCTACCATTTTCTGTATGTTCACTTCATTCTCCTCTCACTAGGTCTTGCATTCTGCAGGACAGCTCCCACTGTGTTGACAGGCATGTGGCCAATGGCCCATCTCAAAGAACCCAAGCTTATTTACCTTCAGTTCAAGCAACTTCCCAGATTGGTGGTATGGCCCTCAATTTCAGATTTTTCCAGAAAACCTGATTTAGCCAGCTTGGATCATGTGTTCACCCCTGGTCCTATCAACTATGATCTCTAGGGCAAGTGCAGGTCATAAAAGCTTGACTGAGTGTTGGTGATATAATATAGTACAGAGTTAAACATATTTAACAAAAGTATTTTCACATAGACTATCCCAGATAAAGCTTTTGTAAGAAAGAGAAAAGTTATTAAAATTTAATATAACTTTCTTCAATCAGCATGTATTTATCTTTACTTCCTGAAGAGAACATCTTTATACTGTTGGAGTGCTCTACTGGGTAGCCTAAGGCAAGCTTTGTACCTATTAATCTGTCAGTAAATATTTACTGATTATTTCTTTTTAGTTTGTTTCATTTACAACAATACTTATAAGTGATTATTGAGATTTTTTAAAAAATTTATTTTTGTCTGCGTTGGCTCTTTGCTGCTGCGTGCAGGCTTTCTCTAGTTGTGGCGAGCAGGGGCTACTCTTCATTGAGGTGTGTGGGCTTCTCATTGCAGTGGCTTCTCTTGTCGCTGAGCACGGGCTCTAGGTGTGCAGACGGGCTCAGTAGTTGCGGCATGCGGGCCCTAGAGCACAGGCTCAGTAGTGGTGTTGCACAGGCTTAGTTGCTCTGCAGCATGTGGGATCTTCCTGGACCAGGGGTTGAACCCGTGTCCCCTGCGTTGGTAGGCTACCGGGGAAGTCCCGATTATTGAGATTTTATATAATTTTCAGCTCTTTCTCATGAGAATTGTCCTTTAATTATTATATACAATGTTCAAGGACTGTGGTTGCTTTGTTTAATTTTTTCTGAATATATACTTAAATTACTGAGAGGTTTTTTTTTCCTTTTTTAGAGGTGGTTAAAAACCATTTGTTATAACACACAAAAAGCAAATTCATCTCTGGTTAAGAGTTGTTTTGCTTTTAAACTGACGAATTTCAAGCAGGCTTTAGTGAAACAAACAATATTTTCACTATAAAATCACCAGCACGATTGCAGGAGGAGCCATGCCATCATCTATTTATGTTGGTATGCCATTTGATATTTGTAATTCAGAACAGTGAAAGTAAATTTTAACTGCTTTCATGCTGAAAATGGCTTATTTATGTCTTTGGAGGGGAGAATTAGCAATGATCAAGCACTTAGCAGTGACCATGTTTTCTGTCTACAATTCGATGACTCTCTTTAGTTCAGTTTATTTATTTATTTAATACAATTTTTAAAGGTTACTTTCCATTTACAGTTATTACAAAATATTGGCTATATTCCCTATATTATACAATACATTCTTGAGCCTATCTTACACCCAAATTTTGTACCACCCACTCCACCACCCCTATATTACCCTTCTCCCCATGCCCCCACTGGTAACCACTCATTTGTTCTCTGTATCTGTGAGTCTGCTTCTTTTTTGTTATATTCACTAGCTTGTTGTAGTTTTTAGATTCCACATATAAGTAATATCATATAGTACTTGTCTTTCTCTGTCTGACTTCTTTCACTTAATGTAATGCGCTCCAAGTCCATCCATCTTAGTTCAGTTTCTTGAGCCATCACAAACCCTATGCAAGCATTATGCTCCATGTCAGATAGGAATCAAAGACTGAATCAAACCACTGTAATTAATCCTGCTTCCTCATATTTTCTCAGGGACTCTTCCTCACCACTCCACTGCCCCCCACCCCCAGTACCAACTTGGCTCATTTCATGACTCATCCACAGCTGAACACTAGCTGCCCTTCCCTCCCAGAATCCTCATTATATGAGTAATAAATCTCTTCACACCCTCTTGCAATGTGTGGAACCATCAATGTCGACATCTGACCCCAAGTTTGGTGGGGGGTGTCCATCACGTTCTGTGGAATGGTCTCAACACCATACTTACAGTATGTAGCAATGAGTGCCTGATAGAACATGGTGGTAGAGGGTGGACATCAGTTGTCTGGTGCCCAACACCTTCCCTTCCTTCTTCTGAAAGCACTCCCTTCCTTTGAGTAATTTTCCCTCATAGGCTGACACACCCTTGAAAATTATTCACAGTGGAATACTACATAGTCATTAAAAAGAACACAGCAACTCTATCTTCACAGGAAAAACTCTTCAATATACATTGTTGAGGGAAGAAAAGAAATGCGAAAACAATATGGTGTAGTATGATTGTATTTATTAAATTTTCTCTATTGAGTTATTTTTAATTGAGGTGTAACTTTCCTATTTGCTGTGGGTCCATAGAGATCTGTAATATGAGAAGAGATCTGCAAGATACTCATCCTGGGAGAGAGGGGTGGAGACTAGAATTGGGCTTATATCAAAGAAGAGTTTAACTTAGCTTTAACCATTTAATTTTTATAGTGAGAATACATTTGTTAATTACTCGTATAATTAAAGAGAAATGAAATTGTGATATTTCTCACCAAAAAGAAAGCAAGAGGAGATTTAAAGAAATACGGCAGGGACTTCCCTGGTGGTCCAGTGGTTGAGACTCCACACTCCCACTGCAGGGGGCACAGGTTTGATCCCTCATGCCTCGTGGCATGGCCTCCCCCCAAAAAGAAGAAAGAAATATGACAGGCTGAGATGACCATATGTACCCTCCCCTGCCATTTTAATCTTACAGAAATTCTGGATTAAGTACAACATGTTTTAAGTACATAGTCAAGCTCAAAAGAAAGAAGTAAAAATGTCCTGAGAGATAGAAATAAGGAGAAAAATCAAAGCGAGAGCAGGAGCTGGTGTTGGCCAGCCCACAGCATCTCAGGGCAGATCTGGGCCCTGGGTCAGAGATGGAGGACAGCCTGGGCTGCGTCAGATGCTAGGGTGGATCCTCCTTCCAGAGCTTGGGGCCTCAAAGCTTCTGTCAGTTGAAAGAGGAAGAGGAAAAACCGCCAGCCACCCCAAAGGAGCTGCAGGGAACTTGGCAGGTGGAGAAACTCACCTCTTCAGATCCCTGACATAGATATATACAGGGTCTCAGTTTACCTTGCCTACGTGTGGGCTAGGTAGAAGCCCAAATCTGGAAAGGAATATAAATTGTAGATACAGGGACTCCTCCAGGCTCTGAGAGAAGCCACCCTGAAACTTCCCTGGAGGGAAATTCTCATACATACATAACTGTCACAGACAAAAATGACCCCAGATGAAGCAAATGCACCTTAAAAAACTATACATTAATTGGGACTTCCCTGGTGGTCCAGTGGTTAAGAATCCACCTTCCAATGCAGGGGATGCGGGTTTGATACCTGGTCGGGGAACTAAGATCCCACATGCCTCGGGGCAACTAAGCCTGTGAACCACAACTACTGAGCCCATGCGCTCTGGAGCCCACGCCCCACAATTAAAGAGCCCACGCGCTGCAACTACAGAGCCTGCATGCCATGACTAGAGAGAAGCCCACACACCGCATGGAAGAGCCTGGGCACCCCAACAAAAGATCCTGCGTGCTGCAGCTAAGACACGACACAGCCCATAAATAAATAAATAAATAATTTTTTTTTTTTTTTTTTTTTTTGTGGTACGCTGGCCTCTCACTGTTGTGGCCTCTCCCGTTGCGGAGCACAGGCTCCGGATGCACAGGCTCAGCGGCCATGGCTCACGGGCCCAGCTGCTCTGCGGCATGTGGGATCTTCCCAGACCGGGGCATGAACCCGTGTCCCCTGCATTGGCAGGCGGATTCTCAACCACTGTGCCACCAGGGAAGCCCAATAAAATATATTTTTTTTAATTATACATTAATTGTATAAAACAAACTTTTGTTAAGTGAGAATTATAGAACAATCTGGACAAAAACTACAAAGTACAAGGTTTAAGATACCAAAGTAATAACTAAACAAATAGATCTAATTTAAAATATAGGACAATTTTTTTACAAAAGCCTATTGGAAAAATAAACAAATTGATTCTAAATTTTTAAAATGTGATTAGAATTTTTAAAATTTAGAAACCAGTGGATAAATCAAACAACACGTCAAATATTACTAAAGAGAACATTAGAAGATTTATTTGAAGAAATCACCCAAAGAACAGAAAGATAATTAGATGGAAAATAAATGAGTTCAGTTAAGAAGCATGGAATTAGGTGGTTCAGCGTAATCTAATAAGAGTTCCAGACAGAGAGAATGAAATAGATGCTATATTTAAAGAGAAGAATGTTACCTTGTCAGATATCCTCAGTTGTTTGTCCCAGTGCAGAAAGATTTGAATGACAGGATTCTGTGTGAAAAGAAGGACTAGGTTTAAAGGAACAATTATAACTTTACTTTGTACGTGAATATATCATCTCAGAATTTATAAAGGACATTTAAAAAAGAGGAAAAAGGGAACTGTCAAACTGTTTTACAAAGTGGCTGTGCCATTTTACATCTCATCAACAATGTCTGAGGTTTCCACTTTCCCCATTCTCACCAACACTTGCTACAGTCTGTCTTTTTTATAATAGATACTCTAGTGGATCTGAAGTGGTTCTGTATGGTTTTAAGATAGATTTCAAACTAAGCATCCTGCAGATCTATTTTTCGCAGTGAACTATTTTACTTCAAGCTATTTATGATAGTTCAAATTGGTGTTGAATGCCTTTCTAAACTACCTTATCTTGCAAAGTCTAGTTGTAATTTAAATAGAAAATAACCATATGTTCGCATTTCCTGACTCTATTAGTCTTTATCCAATCTTTGATTACAGTGTTTTTTAACATGTTTAAAATAGTGTATTTTTCTGATAAACACAAACTGCACAGTATCACCATCACTGCCCACCCCACCCCCCAAAAGAAAAGGCTGATTATATTTTTTGCCTCAAGAACTTGAAGATTGGTTACTTCGGAAAAGCATGTTCGAGGTAATCACCTTCCTCTTGTAATTAATTAAATGATTTCAGACATTCATAACCATGTTTGCATAAGTCAGGGTCTTCAGGCCAGTCATTTAGGAGCATCCTACCAGAACATCATCACTTTCACATACAAAGGTGTGGGCAGAAAAGCCCATATATTTGCAAGTGCTCTTGGAAGAAACAAGAGGGCCCTGCTTAAGCAAGTTCACTAATAGTGTGTCAGTGGAGGCATGCTTCAGCAAAGGGCTTTCAACTCCTCTAGTTCTGTTAGTATAACAAATTGTTAACCACTTGTTTTAAGATTTTTTTCAAGCTCAAACTTTGGTTTCTTCTCTGTATGTTTTCTTCTTTATCAGAGGCAGTAAACTACATCTGGTTAGTATTCAGTGCTTATGTCACTTGTAAATAAAGAACCCTCTTTCTGTTACAAATGTGTAAATGCTCTGCTTACAGCTTTTGATATTTAAAACAGCATGGAATATGTGTTAGTCTGAGGCTAAAGTATGACCTTTAGGAAATTAGAATCTGTCCTTTGGCTATTTTATCTTTTAAAAAAAAGCTTTACTCTGTTGGCCCACATCATGTTTCCATTTTCTCTTATTGCTGGGTGCATAATCCACATTGGACAGTTGTGC
Organism: Kogia breviceps; assembly: GCF_026419965.1. NCBI lineage: Eukaryota > Metazoa > Chordata > Mammalia > Artiodactyla > Physeteridae > Kogia > Kogia breviceps. The sequence goes on from NC_081317.1 coordinate 33,098,563, forward strand.
AAGCCTCTGGGGTCCTGGGGCCGGAGTTCCCCTCCAGCCCTTCAACACAATATCTCTCTATTCCCAAATAAAGCTAAAGTTTGTTCAGGCCTTTTCCATTTCTTTGGCCAGCCTCAGCCTCTGGAAATTAGTATGTTTCTTCAAATATTATTTAAATGTACAAGTTAGCTGAACTTTAATAGAAGGAGATTAGGAAAGATAAGTAGAAAGCTTATAAACATTCAAACAAATGTCTTTACAAGTAAAATTTTCATGTAACAAAAATTTCTAAGCTGCAGCTTTTGGCCCTTTTTTTTTTTTCAAATGTGATTCAACTAATTCCAGTTGAACAAAATCATGTGACCATATTTTCAGAATAGAGAAGTGTTAAACAATTGCATTTCTATGTAAATGAGCCAAGAGGGAGTCAACAGTAAGATCTCCATATTTTCAGACAACTTTAAGCATTTCCACACATTGAAATACCCAGAGGGTGGGAATGCACTGAAAACATTATCCAGAGCACACATAAAAGTAATAAAAATTTATTGTGCATAAGACCTTCAAGAAAAAAAAAAAATCCAGAAAATACTTATCAAAAGATGTGCCCTTGGGGACTTCCCTGGTGGTCCAGTGGTTAAGACTCTGAGCTTCCACTGCAGGGGGAGCGGGCTCAATCCCTGGTCAGGTAACTAAGGTCCCACATGCTGCGCAGCAACCAAAAAAACCAAAAAGATGTGCCCTTGGCTATTAATCGTGACCCAAGAAAAGGCATATTGACTGCTTCCCAAAACAGTATTTCAGATACCTCTACATCAAGAAAGGCTTGCAGATTGCTAGTCTTAATTTAGGAAGATCAGGTAAAAGAAAATAGATTTTATGTTCTTTGTCCCAAATCCTGGAACATCTGTACACAATATTTCATGCATTTATGGTCACTGCTCTTCAGAACAGACATGACAGAGTTGGAAAAGATGCAAAAGAGACAGCAAAGTAATCTTGATGGCTACAGAGCTTCCAGATGAAGAAAAGAACAAAGCATTCTCCACGCTGGATGACAGTGGCAGAGGGGAGGCATTCGCGTATTTACTTGTTTAATGTCTGTCTTCTCCACTAGATCGTATGCTTCATGGGCTCAGGGATGCTGTCTTTTGTATTTTGACTTTTTGTTGAGGTATATAGACACAGAAAAGGGCACACATCATAAATATACAGTTGGATAATTTCTTACAAAATTATAGAACCACTGGCCAGAAGAGGAAGCAGAGCAAGAGCAGCCCCCAGAGCCCCTGTGCTCCCTTCTGTCATTTCTTCCACAGCACCAGGGCCAGGGCCCACCCACCTGCCACAGGACTCTACAGGACAGAGTTGGCGCCTGTTGCTGCATATGGTGTCCATATGAGGTCCGTCCATGTGGAGTATAACTGGTGATCATTCACCTCATTGCCATGTAGCCTTCCGCCCTGTGGATAAGCCACAAAGCATTCACCCAGTATTCTGTTCCTGGGCCCTTCCAGGTCCTGGCAACTGTAAATAGTGCTGCTGTGTGCATGTTTTTTGGTGACACGTGTACATGTTTATGTTGGGTAGAGTTGCTGAATCTTAGGGTCAGCTTTGAGGTGTTGCCAAACAGTTTTTCAGAATAACTGTGCCCATTTATACTCTCACCAGCAGGGTGTGAGGGTTTCAGTTGCTCAATTCAGTTTCGACACTGGTTTTGTCAGTTGTTTGTAGCCATTCAGGTGTGTATGTTGTGGTATTCCACTGTGGTTTTTATTTGTACTTTCCTGTTACTCATTGTTATTTTGTTCACCAGGACATACCCAGCATTTAACAAAGTGCCCGTGGTTTTTATTAGAGCTCTTTCAATGCAAGTGACAGAGGATGGGACAGACTCTTAACTCACATTGGCTTAGCAAAAAAGGAATTTTAGGGACTTCCCTGGTGGTGCAGTGGTTAAGAATCCACCTGCCAATGCAGGGGACACAGGTTGAAGCCCTGGCCCGGGAAGATCCCACATGCTGTGGAGCAACTAAGCCCGTGCACCACAACTACTGAGCCTGTGCTCTAGAGCTCGTGAGCCACAACTACTGAGCTGGCGTGCCACAGCTACTGAAGCCCACGCACCTAGAGCCTGTGCTCCGCAACAAGAGAAGACACCACAATGAGAAGCCCAAGCACCACAACAAAGAGTAGCCCCCACTCGCTGCAACTAGAGAAAGCCAGCGCACAGCAGCAAAGACCCAACACAGCCATAAATAAATAAATAAACAAATAAATAATTTTTTTTTAAATATATGTATTTTTTTTTTTTTTTTTTTTTGGTGATATGCGGGCCTCTCACTGTCGTGGCCTCTCCCGTTGCGGGGCAGAGGCTCCGGACGCGCAGGCTCAGCGGCCATGGCTCACGGGCCCAGCCGCTCCGCGGCACGTGGGATCCTCCCGGACCGGGGCACGAACCCGTGTCCCCTGCATCGGCAGGCGGATTCCCAACCACTGCGCCACCAGGGAAGCCCTATGTATTTTTTATGTATGTATGTTTTTATTTATTTGGCTGCGTTGGGTCTTCGTTTCCGTGCAAGGGCTTTCTCTAGTTGCGGCGAGCGGGGGCCACTCTTCATTGCGATGCGCGGGCATCTCACCGTTGTGGCCTCTCCCGTTGCGGAGCACAGGCTCCGGACGCGCAGGCTCAGCGGCCACGGCTCACGGGCCCAGCCGCTCCGCGGCACGTGGGATCTTCCCGGACCGGGGCACGAACCCGCGTCCCCTGCATCAGCAGGCGGACTCTCAACTACTGCGCCACCAGGGAAGCCCATAATTTTTTTTTTTTAAAAAAAAGGAAAGTTAGTCACTCCAGTAGTAGTAGAGGGCTGGAGTAGTTTAGACAATCAAAGAAAGGTTGCCTGTGCTTGGGGATCACACCAAGATAAGAGAATTTTCCCTGCCATTGTGAGGCCCTCATCTCTGCACGGTTCTCTGCTGGTTCTCTGTCAGGACAACACACGGGCCTCATACAGCCTGAGAGAGGCTGTCTGCTGAGCAACCCCTGTAGGAAAAGATTTTGTCCTCCCAGCGTCTACCTGTCAGTTGGCCCAAGACACATCATATGCTGTTTGTGAGGAGGTGACAGTCTGTGATGACCTGAGCCAATCCTGTGAACAGGGACAGGTCTGTTACCAGAGGAGGGGTAATAAGAAAGCTTGCCAGGCAAAGAAAAACAGGTCTGACAGTCCACAATAGCTCCACACAGTAGACACTCTGCAAATCATTTTGAGTGAATGAATTAGTCAATCCAAGTTCATCATGTGTGTAGGCCTCATCATGTATGAGAGGATGAACGTGAAATACTTTTACTTAAGAGGTCCTCTAGGGACTTGCCTGGTGGTCCGATGGGTAAGGCTTCACGCTCCCAATGCAGGGGGCCTGGGTTTGATCCCTGGTCAGGAAACTAGATCCCACGTGCATGCCACAACTAGAGTTCGCATGCCGCAACTAAGATCCGGAGCAGCCAAATAAATAAATAAACAAACATTTAAAAAATAAAGAGGTCCTCCAGGAGAATAAAGCAGTTTCAGGACAAAAGACAGCGATGAAATCTTTCTGCCCTCAATCAATTTAAGAGATATTCCATGCTGAAAATTTGAATTGTTACAGGATGCATTTTGCCAGTTCATGGATGGTCTGTAGAGAAATGCATAAATGAAAGTATTTTCCATGTTTGCTACTCTTCTGTTACCTGTTTTGAGTCTCAAGTCAAGCCCAGGATCAGCTGGCCCCTTCCTAATGCCCAGTCCTGAAGGGGATGCTTATATCCTTTGTGGCCAGATGACAAGACGTGTGTTATTCTAAGACCCAAAAAACAACTATGCATTTTCTCTTGAGTCTTTAAGGGAAAAATGGGAGCCCCTTATTAAAAATAATAATAAGCAAAATACTTACACCCATGGCAGGACATAAGGAGGTGTATAGAGTAAGGATCTAGGTGAATTTTCCTTTCTCTCTCACAAATGTCATGTGGGATCCTGGGTGGGAATTCTGAAAGAGAAAAAGGACATTAAGCAAAAACTAAGATAGCTGAATAAAGTATAGACTTTAGTTATAAAAGTGATGTCCCAAGATTTGTTCCTTAATTGTAACAAATATACCACACAAATATTAGATGTTAATGATATAGTAACTCTGTATTATCTTCCCAGTTTTTCTTTCACTCTAAAACTGTTTTTAAAAAGTTTGTTTTTAGGGCTTCCCTGGTGGCACAGTGGTTGAGAGTCCGCCTGCCGATGCAGGGGACACAGGTTCATGCCCCAGTCCGGGAAGATCCCACATGCCGCGGAGCGGCTGGGCCCGTGAGCCATGGCCACTGAGCCTGCACGTCCGGAGCCTGTGCTCCTCAATGGGAGAGGCCACAACAGTGAGAGGCCCGCGTACCACAAAAAAAAAAAAAAAAAAGTTTGTTTTTAAAATAAAAATTCAGTAGAGGGGCTTGAAAGGAGCCCATGTATGAGGAGGGGGGTGTTGGTCCCTGAAGCGTAAGACTTATTGGTTTTAGGATGAATTCACTCTGACCTCCCTCACTCTGGTCAGCACTGAGCCGGACTGTGGGTCACCTGAAATTTGCTTCGAGAAAGGCATTGGGGTCAGGAGGCCAGCTCAGCTTGGCCTCTTTACTTTGGGCTTGGGGTCATTGGAGCAGCCTTGCAAGTCTCTGAGCCTTTATTTTCTTATTTTTAAAATGGGCATAATTTTATATCCCTGCCTCATAAAGTTATCCTGTGATTAAATATGTAAAGACCTGGCAAAGTTAGAAGTATTGTGCAAATAGAATAAATTATTATCATCCTTTGGACTATTTTACAAAGGTTTGTTTTCCCTCACACGTTTTAATTCTCTTGCCTAATATTCATTTTATTTTATTTTTCCTTAAACCATCAGGATTTGATGTAATACAAAATTTCAACCATTTATTTATTTATGGCTGTGTTGGGTCTTTGATGCTGTGTGTGGGTTTTCTCTAGTTGTGGCAAGCGGGGGCTACTCTTCGTTGAGGTGCGCGGGCTTCTCATTGTGGTGGCTTCTCTTGTTGCGGAGCACAGGCTCTAGGTGAGTGGGCTTTAGTAGTTGCGGCATGCTGGCTCAGTAGTTGTGGCTCACGGGCTCTACAGCACAGGCTGAGTAGTTGTGGCGCACGGGCTTAGTTGCTCCGTGGCATGTGGGATCTTCCCAGACCAGGGCTCAAACCCATGTCCCCTGCATTGGCAGGCAGATTCTTAACCACTGAGCCACCAGGGAATCCCCCAAAATTTCAACCATTTAAAATTTTATTTACATAAATTATTTGTGCCCTATTTTATTTTGTCCCAGAGGTGGAGTGGGGGGGTCCTCTGTTTCTACGGACATGAGTTGACAATGGTTCATATATTTTCTTCCCATTTTTAAAAACTGAAGGCATTTTAACATAGGACTCTAGAATACAAGTTTGGTTATATATCATTAGCTCTATATATAAAATGTAATTTAAATATTATTTAAACCTTAAATTCTATACCCAAACTATTCATCAAGTATGAGGGAAAATTGAAAATATAAATATGAAAGGCCTCAAAAATGGACAATTCAAACACACTGCCTTTGTTGGGCACCCTGCTAAAACCCTTTTGAAATGACAGTAGAGAGTGTTTTAAAAGACATAATGCACAAGGATGAAGAATAGGCCAGAGGAAGGCAGCAGTAACATACAGGAAGCAGATAACAGTGTGTTATTTGATGAGGACCAGAGAAAGCTGAGACCTAACCCTTGAAGGAAGTTGATTTGTTCTGTGGAAGCTCTGATAGAGGGACTATGGATAGGAGAAGAATTAGTAGAAAGTGTATATGAGAGTCAGTCCATCCTCACCCTGACAGAAGGCCTATGTGAAAAAGCTAGGAACCTCCAGAAAGCGCCTAGACTCTGCAACCTGACTCCTCTGGAGAGAAAACTGTGGACTTCTAATAAAAATAAGCACAGGGGTGTTCCCTGGTGGCCTAGTGGTTAGGATTCCAGGCTTTTACTGCCGTGGCCGGGGTTCAGTCCCTAGCTGGGGAACTGAGATCCCACAAGCCACATGGTGCACGCCATCCCCTCCACTCCCCCAAAAAAAATAGACACGACAAGTTGCCTTCACTAGATCAGGAGCCCTTTACTGTTGGGGACTCAAGTCTTATACCACATGGAATATATGAACAAACCTGTAGGGGCTATTATGCTTCCCACCAAAAATGTTTCTGTTGCTACCATCAAAATCAGTTGCCAGCATGAATTATGTTACAAGTTGATTGTAATCACACTTGACCTGTGTATTACAACTATATTTGAGTTTAGAAATGTTAAATGGTAGAATTGTTTATGAGCTCAGGTTTTGGAATCCGATTGCCTTAGGTTTGAATCAGTTTACTAGTTGTACAATCTTGAGCAAGTATCTTAATTTTTCAAGCCTCAATTTCATTTATTTATTTATATTTTTTAATAAATTTATTTACTTATTTATTTACTTTTTTTTTTTGGCTGCGTTGGGTCTTCGTTGCTGTGTGCAGGCTTTCTCTAGTTGCAGTGAGTGGGGGCTACTCTCCGTTGGGGTGCGCGGGCTTCTCATTGAATAGTGGCTTCTCTTGTTGGGGAGCACGGGCTCTAGGCGTGCAGACCTCAGTAGTTGTGGCTCACGGGCTCTAGAGCGCAGACTCGGTAGTTGTTTCGCACGGGCTTAGTTGCTCTGTGGCATGTGGCATCTTCCCTGACCAGGGCTTGAATCCATGCCCCCTGCATTGGCAAGCGGATTCTTAACCACTGTGCCACTAGGGAAGTCCCCTCAGTTTCATTTAAATGGGCATTATACCAATGGTTTCATGTGACTGCTGTGAACGTCTAATGAGCTAATGCATGTCAAGTGTATAGGGCCTGCAAATGTTAAGAGATCGATAAATTGTGTGTGGCAGTGTGGGTGTGTAATTTGTCTTTTGAAAAAGAAACTAAACACCTTAAAAACTCAAAAAGTCTGTGATTCTATGAAAAAATTTAAATTAGACCATAGTTACTTTAAATTATAATCAGTTTCAATGCTTTGGACATTACTTTGAGATTTGTGAAATAATGAGAGAGTTTTAACCTTAGTAATGATAAAATTGTCAGTGAATATCTGGAATATTATTTTCATCATCTGCTTGCATTTCATTATTTTGCTTGCATAATTACATATTAAAAACGTTATGAAGAGAAAGTTGTGAAATTACCTTTAAAGAGTTTCTAGCATTGATTATGTTTATATGTGTGTGTGTGTGTTCAGCTGCTTAATTATCATTTCTGCCTATTTTAAAAGAAACCAACTTGGCTTGCCTTCTTAATTATCAGTCTAGGAGGGAACAGACTACATTTAAAAGCATACAATTGCTACCCAATTAGCTTAGAATGAAAAAAACAATCTTAAAAACAGAACTACTGTTTGGACTTGTATCCCCACCTGAAGTGATGTTTACTGTCTAGTAATCTTAATGGTGTTGAACTTTTAAGGGTACACTTGCCTTCAGATTGATTGCATGGTGTATGTTTCTTGGCTGTATATATGACTGATTTTTCTTGCCTAACCTTCCCCTTTCCATTCTAAACAGGGAAGTTATAGAAGGATTATATGTGTAAACTTTATTTCTTCCTAGGAATAGAGTGATTTTAGAGCCACAGAAGGAAGAAGGCTAGAGAATTCTGAGGGGTGGACCGAGGTGTTGGGGTGATCTCCTGCTTGTTAATATGCATGTGCAGAAGGATTCTGAAGGGGCTATGGTGTGTGCATGTGTCACACCAACCTGTCTTACCAAGCTCTTTCCCCTGAGAGGGCCTGGATGCACTGAAGCCCCAGGAGCAATGAGCCCAGGTCTTAGCTCCTTGGAGAAACACTGATACCTTTTGAATAAATTAGGGTCAATACTGATACAAAATAAATAAATAAGGGAGAAGTAAAAGCTCATTCTTCTGGTGGAAATCTTCTCGTCAATGTGGAAGGAATGATGAAGACAGACTGTCACCCTTTGGCAACCCTCATGAGGTTGACTCAGCTGTGAGGCAGCAGCAGGCCCAGGCTGGTGAGTGGACATCTGACTGAGGAGCCAGACAGTGGCCTGGTCTCATGATGTCCCCTTGGAAAATACCAGTTACAGAGGGAAAAGGGTGACTTTTGGGTCACCTGAAAAGCAGAGCAGCATTTCTGTGGCACTCCCAATGTAGCATCATGAGGCGACGTCAGACCTGGACTGTGGCCCATCTGCAGCCCAAGAGCTCTCACTCTCCAAACAGCCAAGACTTGAAGCAGGGACAGACTGGAGATTGGGGGTGGGGGCAGGGACTGTGATGGGCACAGAGGGGAGCTGAGGACATCTGAAATTTTCTGGTTGGAATGTTACATTTTGGTAAAGCAGGAAAATGGCCCCATTTGGGGAAATGCCCACTGAGTGTCCAGGGGTGACAGGTATCTTATCTACTGCTCGCTCTAGAAACGGACGACTGACTGTGGGTGTAATGGTTGTGGGTGAGCCTGCAGGGAGATAACAGAGGGTTCCACCCAGGCAGAATGGCCTCAGAGCCCCCAAAACCGTACACTTGTTCACTCCATAACATCATTATGTGACATCTGTGATTATATAGATGTAAAATGTGTGTAAAGAAACTGCACCTGGACAGGAATAAAGACGCAGACATAGAGAATGGACTTGAGGACACAGGGAGGGAGACGGGTAAGCTGGGACGAAGTGAGAGAGTAGCATGGACATATATACACTACCAAATGTAAAATAGGTAGCTAGTGGGAAGCGGCCGCATAGCACAGGGAGATCAGCTCGGTGCTTTGTGACCACCTAGAGGGGTGGGATAGGGAGGGAGGGAGGGAGATGCAAGAGGGAGGGGATATATGTATATGTATAGCTGATTCACTTTGTTATAAAGCAGAAACTAACACACCATTGTAAAGCAACTTACTCCAATAAAGATGTTAAAAAAAAAAAAAGAAACTGCACCTGTGACTGGCACAGAGGAACCACTTAACGTTTGTTAGCTTCATCTTTAAAATAAGAGCAAATTGTCTTCTAAGTGCAGATGCTGTAGGCATTTCTAAGCCTTCTGATGTTGGGAACAACTGGAACAGTTGTCTCAAGATTTTTGGGTGTGGGGCACAGTGTGGATGCCTAGCTTGACTCTGGCCACACACCCTCCCAGAGCTGCACAGGCCCCCAGCCTAGAGCTGCTACAGGTGATGCCCCAACCCAGGCCTACAGGCAGATGGGCTCTCCCTCCTCTTCCTACACCCAGCAACTTGGAGTCCGTTTACTGTGTCAAATGACAAAAGCAATTCAATTTAGTAACAAGTTTGATGTGCTTTATTCAAATGAAACAATCCATGAATTGGGGAAGTCCAGGGCCTCACAAGCAGGGGAACACTGTTCCCAAGGGAGTTATATAGACTTGTTGAAGAGCCCACACAAAAACAAGGCAGGATTGGCTAGGAGATCCCATTTTCTAGTGTGTGGTGAGCTCATTAAAGCTGAATTGGGGGACTATGATTGGGGTTAGGTGTTGTCCAGATACGCAGGCTGACTTAGCTTTAGATCTGTGCCATGGGCCAGGCCTCAGGGGTAACTTCCATTTTATGGGTCCTGATTTACAAATTAACTTTATCAGCTGCCTCTGCCACCATCCACCTAAGTCTGTCCCAATGCCATGATGATTTGAGGATTGGCCACCATCCTTTGTACCCATTCCCTTCTGCACACACCCAATTCCAGCACCTTGTATCCCTCACTGGCAACTCCACTGTTTCCCTGCTTCTCCTGGCAACAAGGGCTCCTTGTGGAACAGCCTGTGTCTGTGTCCTTCCTCACCCTGAATTCTTCTTCATCCACCAGAATCCAGCACAAGTCCTCACGGCCCCACCAACACCTTTGTCCTAGCACCACAGATGGAGCCACATAGTCAACTACTCCCTCCTCCCTGAGGCTTGCCTGTGCTCCCTGTCCCACACCTGGCCTCCACCTCTGCCATCTTCATGGGCACTTCCACAGACTGACCTGTGTTGAGAGTCCCACATCTTCCTACCCATGCCCACCTCTCCCCAACAGCACAGTGGCTAAAGGGAACAGGGATTCTTTACGGGGTGGGGGTGGGGGAGGCGGGGATGAAAATGTTCTGGAGTTAGAAACTGGTGATGGTTGCATAACCTTGTGAATATACCAAAACTCACTGAATTATACACTTTAAAGGAGTGAATTTTGTTAATGTGAATTATACCTCAATTTAGGGAAAAAATTACTGAATCAGACAGACATAATCTTTGGGAAAATATTAAAGTCAAGATGAATTAGTATATCTATGGACACTCAAGGGTACATTTAAACTAAAGACTCAAGGTTTCCCATTCATTTAAGTGGGGGTGGGGGGTAAACCGGGATGGTATGACTGATCCGTAACACAAGGCTGGTTTTCTCTAAAGGTCTGTTTAAAATTCTCTTCCCTTTGGACCAGCATCCAGCAGCCATTCCAACAGCAAAGTAGATCTCAGGTAGAAAACTAGGATGAATAACAAATTGGCAACTTTCTCACAGCTACCATTTTTTCTATCAGAAACACCAGGCAAGTTCTTGACTGCGAAGTCCAGGCATATGGCAAGCAGCTAAATAAACACCCATTTTGAATCACCGCTTAGGACAAGCTTCCTATGGTAGGCTGACAGGCCCAGTGTGTGCAAAGGACCCGCACCATGCAGTCTGTTCCCAGCCTTCCCAGCAACACTGGGAAGCACAGGTCTCCCATTTGCTCCCTTTAGGTACCAGACCTCGACCTTAGTTTCACCAGTGGCAGCACGTGAAGTATCTAAGGTGCTTTCCAGGTCAGGCTGATAACTTTCTAGTCAACATTTTTGTGTGAAGCTATTTTTTCATATTAAATATTCTAAAATATCTTGGCCAGATTGCTGCCTTATCAGAGTACATCATCTTAATCCTTTCTTGGTGATTCAGTTGGCTTTTCTGAATGTCAAATGTAATATGTAAAACTTTCAGTCGCTATTGAAATGTGATCTTATGCTATGACCTCAGGCCCACTTTGCATTTAGAGTTGTATCACTTTTCACAACTTATCTGTCTTCTCCCTCAAAGCCACCTGTACATATCTCATGTGGATGAGACCCACCCTTTGTATTTCTAACTATCATTGACGGTATCTAGACTGTGCTTTTTATGTTGCGTCTCTGGGCTACTCTTCAGCCTTTAGTTGCTTTCTTCCTGTCAGCTTTCAATAGTTGAGGTCACCAGACAAGTGAATGAAGCTGGATAAACAGGGCAATATTATTAACTTGTATAAAAGGGAACTTTCCACACAAGCCCCTAAAAGCTCTCCAGAAACACATACTAAATGCCTGATCTCTTCCTAACGTTAGTGTTTCTACTTTTGGTTTTTTATTTTAAAAACTAAAGGGAGTAAATTTTATTTTTTTTAGAGAAAGTTTCTAATCTAAACCCTCCTTTTGCTCATGAGAAGAAGGCCTAGAGAGGCTATGAGGTCTGCTTGGAAGCAGACCAAGCCTTTGAGCCTCAGGCTGGAACTGGCCCAGGACACGTGCTTCACATGTTCTCCTTTACATTCCTCATACAGCTGTTATTAATTTAGAAGAGACTGAGGTTTAAAAATCACCCAGCACTCTTTCCATTTAAAAAACTTAGGTATACATTTTCTCATAAAAACTATTTTGCTGAAATTAGAAATCATTTAAGTTTAAACCAGGCCCAACCCAGCCTTTGGTCAGAATGGCTTGGTGTTTGGACGTGTTCTCGCTCCATCAGCATCTTTCTCACACAGGGGTCTGAGAGCACTGGCCTCACACGCTGGCAACAAACTCACTGATATGTGGCTGGCCCTTTAAAAGTTATGACACATCTTTGTCCCCACAAGACCTCATTTGACAGAGCTGATTTTCTTCAGCCCATCAAGTACCTGCATCCTCAGGAAGGCCCCATCCTCTGAAGCAGGCAAGTTCTGCTCACCCAGTTCCATCCCTGCCCCTTGTCTTGCAGGAGGAGGGGTTTCTCTGACTGGCTGCTAGACCAGACATTTCTCAGAGGAAGCTGCACCTCACTTTCCTTCCGTGAGGTTTGGGGCAGCCACGATAGCTGGGTTTTGGTTTGGATTTGGGACATGGCCGGGCTTACATGTGATTTGAGCATCAATCCAGGTGTCCGTTTCTACAGCAGGAGCTGTGAGAAGAGGGAAAGTAAATGTGTCTTCCTAAAGCTGACCCTTTTGGAACTTAGAATCTCACTGTGGAGCCTACTTTTAGTCTCTATCATATCACCCCAACCCCATAATCTGTTCTCACAAGAACAAAAATAAGTTTTCCAAGAATTGAGAAGATGGGGCCACTCATTACTCTATTTGTTGTGAACATTCTGTTCAGATTCCTGCAAAGCTTTGTTCTAATGACCTACAAGTCAAGTCTAATGCTAGAGGTTCCCAGAGCCTGCTACAAATAATAGAAAGAAGCAGATATTTCCAGAACTATTACATTACATGAAGGGAAAAGCCAACCCTGCTTTAGAGTTGCAAGCCTAGAAACTTGTGAAATTCGACTTCATTTCCATTTTAGAGAGGATACTTTTGACTCTAAAATGGTACACGATCTCATCATGAAGCTAACTTTTAGCGGAGCATGCTCCCTGAAACCCTTTTACCCAGAATAGCCAGACACCATGCCTGGGGGAGACACACAGATCACTGGGAGAGTCCAGGTGGCCCCGCACTGGCTGTGCAGGAGCCATGTGCCACAGTTACCAATATGCAGGCGAGGGCCACTTGGCAGCAAGTGTGAGGACAGATGGTGGAAGCATCCACTGTGGTGGGGGCCAGCCCACAGGCCTCAGTTTGAGAGGCTTTTAAGGCCCAATGCTAGCACTCTAGAGAAAAACATTTGCTTTACAATGAGAAACCTGGCAGACAGCACCTCACTTCAGTCATCAGGATCAGCATCACCTTGGTGGGTCAGCTGGCCGGCATGCCTGACCAGCCTCCTCAAGCTGTCCAGGTCACAAGACACAGACAAAGGAAGCAGGTTGGCCAAACACTGTGGGGCCCTGGGTAGACAAGCCAGTGAAATCAAAATGGAGTTGTGTAACCTATTAACACTGGGCACTTGATGGTGTGGAATCCTGGAGGCTGTGTGTCAGTGGAGATCTAGATAGAACAGGCAGTGCTGATGACCACAGAAGGCAGGAGTGGGGATGGCCATGGCCAGGACGCCATGATGCCTGGATGAGAAAATGGCACACCTGAAAATTAGACTTTCAGGGAATGCAAGACACACCTGAAAAGGGTTTCTTGCTTCTTTTCAGTCACTGGAACAGCGTCCCTGAGCCTCACAGATTTCTCTAACCGTTTCTTCTCCCCACAGGAAAAGTACCCAGAGGCTGTGCACCTTGCAGAGGGGGCCTCCTCCAGCTGCATGGGCATCAGGAGCCCCAGCCGACCAGGGTGAGTGCACAGGCCCCACCAAGTCCCTCCCCAACACCCAGATGGTTGTTTCCTGTTAAAAACGAGGATTAAAAATAGAAAACAAATGTAAACCACCTAACTGACATCTTGAGATATGTCTGTGGAGTCATAACAGATAAGCAGCCGATGGCAGGAGAGCACAAGGGGGACCATGTGGGGACTGTAAACACAGACGGGGTCTGTAAGGAAAAGGTGCCAGTCTCACTGCTGGGGTCCTTAGGAGGCCAAGGAGGGGAGGCCATGAGGGGTGGAGCTCTATTTTCACCAACTTATTTCAATATATGTGGGGAGTCAGCAAGCACTGAGTGAGGGGAGAACTCATCTGGGTCTCCCTCCACCCACCATGGGCACCTTTATGTGCACATGGACAGGATGTGCTTCTGTGACCTGTGCCTAAAGATGTTTTGTTTCCAAGCCTTAAAATGGTGTAGTTATGTAAGCTTCTGGAACTTGCCTTATTCAACATTATTTCCAAAATTCACCTCTGGTGGTGCATGTAGCTGTAGTTCATTCATTTTCAGTGCTTATACTCCATTAGGTGAATATATGTATTTCTGCATTCTTCAGGTCTTGGGCATTTGGGTCATTCATCATTTTCCACTATTTCTAACATTCCTGTTCATGTCCTGGGGCACACAAGTACACAAGCTTCTCTTAGGCATATACCTAGAAGTGAAATTCCTGGGTCATAGGGCAGATTCAGCTATCACTGCCAAATTCTTTTCAAAGTAGTTTATCAATTTATGTTTCCCACCAGTAATTTTTAAGTTCTTATTGCTCTATATCCTGTACTTCACTTGTATGATCACACTAATATGCGGTGGGTACAAAATAGTATCTTACTATGGTCTTAGTTCCCATTTTCCTGTTTGTTCATGATGTTGAACATCTTTTCATGTTTAACTGGCCATACTCTCTCTTCATCTGTGGGTCTTTAAGATCAGGGGAGTCTGAGCACTGCCTTGGCGAAGGGCAGGAACTCCAAGGATGGTTGGGAGGAGAGCAGCACTCCTGCCTGGGTGGGCATCCTCTCCTCTAGAGAGAGAAGCAGGTGCTGCATACAGTTTAGTCTGATTTTAAGAGCACTTAGCAATGCATCTTACCTCTTTCAGGTTTGAACTAGTAATTGTTTGGAGGATACAAATGGATGACCAAGGGAAGGTTTTGCCAAAGCTGGATCTTCTCACCAAAGTGCCACTGCAAGGTAGGGATGTTCTGGTGATTTCTCACTATGCTCAACACAGACACCTACTTATTTCATCTGGGTTTATATGGCAAGAATCAAAAGTCAAAAATTTCATTAATGTACTTTTTAAATCAGTTTTCAAAATACTTTTGTCCATAATCACTCAAAAAGCACAGGCAAGGGGGATTGCTGCCCCACGGCCCTCCTAGGCTGAGTGCTCAATGTCTCTGCCTCAGGCATTCCGGTAAGTGCTCTGTTCAAGGTCATGATTCAGTCGTCCTGCCTTCCCATTCAGCGTGGCCAGCAGAAAATGAGGGCATTGTCTCGGTGAAGTTTCTTACCCAGTTTGTTTTCTTTACAGCCCTGGAACTGGACACGAACGGAGTCATAGAAACTGCTCCTCTCAGCTTCCGAACCCTACTGGGTGTGCTGGGCATTGAAGCCACTCTGGAAAGTCTGATTAAATCACTTCACACAGACGCAAGCAACTAGTTCCCAAACAGTGAACAACTACACGTAGAAGTAAGATGCTGCACCTGGAGGCATGTGATTTTATTGAATATAAAAATTTGCTCTTTTCCACTTAGAAACTTTACCTCTAGAACATGTTTATACAGTTATGGCACATTATATATAAGTTGTCAGGACATGAAAATAAATAGTTATTTAAATTCAAAATACCAAACAAGTGACACATATAGTGTATTTTAAAAAGTAAACTCAACATCTGAGGAAGTACAGGAGTGGCTGTCCACCCTGGGATGTGGGGAGCCACTGTACACCCCCCTTGGTATGAATATGAGGGCAGAGGTGGCCCCAGCCCATCTCAAAGGTCAGCCCTCCTCCTGTCACCCACCACCCAGGGACTCTTGGAGGGCTTGCCAATGCAGCCTCATCTCTTAGACATTCCTCAGAAACCTCTGGGGAGCCACACCACCCTCCTCGCCTCCTGGCTCTGGAAAGCAGCACTTGGAGGCTTTCACAGCACCTCTCAGCAGCAAGTCCTCTGACATTCACTCTTCTTGGTCTTCCACAAAAAAGTAGAGCGGTTAGCATAAAAAACACAGTAAGACAGCAAATACGGCACTGTCCCTTCACACAGGACCTTAGCACCCCTGGTCCCTCCGCATAGAAGAAACAGTGTTTTCATTAAAGTCCCCCAGAGTCTTAAGTGCTGCACTGACCTGAGTTGCCAGTTTAAAGTAGAATGGGTGAAAACATTGTTTCAATCAAATGAAAGCCTCAGAGCAGGGGCCATGGTGGAGTGTGAGAAGAGCAAAGGGTTGGGTCAAGACCCTCTAGCAGGGGACACTCATCTATCACCTCTTCCCCCCAAGTAGTGGGTGATGGTTTTCAGACAGTCCAGACCAGCCAGGACAGGCAACAGGAGGCTACCCAGCCCACCTCCTTGAGAAGCTGGTGTGCCAGAGCTCTGCACACAGGCACTCAGGATCCTCTGCACACCCTGGCCAAGACCATCCTCACCCCAGGCCAGCAACAAGGAACCTGAGGCCAAAACAACTCTGGCAGCTGCCTATTTCCACGCACTCTGGAGCCTGCAGCTTGCCCATGAGAACGTGGCTCCATGCACATCCCTATGAGTGGAATCTCCAAAGCCCCTGTACCCCAACACACCACAAGAATGAGAGATGTGTGTCATTTGAATACGTTTTTGAACCTCTGAGTGTAGAAGTAAGTAGTAAGTGGTAAATGGTAGTAAGAAGTAAATGATAGGACAGAATTGGAGAATAAATTCTGGAAGAGCTGGCTTGATTCTAATAAGCATAATTCTCAATTTATCACAAAATTCCCCACAAAAATTTACAATCAGCAAAATATTCTCCTTATTTTGTGTGTAGTATTTTCATACAATCCCATGGTTTCACTAATATTATATTACAATAAGCCTTCATTAGTCCCTCAAAATGATGATATAAATAATCTATACAACCTACCATAGAATAAAAAACTGAAGCCAAGATTCCCAACAGTTTTCATAGCAGCTGGGCACACTTTTGGTGACCCCAACAAGAACCCTCTTAGTGCCAGCCAGGAGTCTTGCGGAAGCAGGACTTTGGACAGCCCCGACGGGGAGGTGGTCCAGCACCACTCAAGGCCACTAACACCACACACCTTAGTGAAACCTAAGGGAGGAACAGGTATGGGGAAGGAGGGAAAACTCGATGCTGGCTCTGGCAGAAGTAGCTGAGGCTTCCCAAACACCCAAAAATGCCAGGAACACAGAGCTGGCAGGAGCACAGCCACCCCATGACACCCACACTGGGCACAGCAGCTCAGAGTTGCAGCTCTGCTTCCAGCTCCCACAGCAGCAATTTCAGGTGGGAAAGAACACCTTGTCTCCCCTAAAGTTAAAGATGATAAAATCATTCAGCACAAAAAAAAAAAGTCAGTGCTCGCATGAGTGGTGTCAACCCCTGCCCTGAGTCCCACACTCCCTGCTGACCCTGTGCAGAGCGGTGGGTATGGCATCTCCACAGGGACTCCGAGTCCACTGCTCAAAACTGATGTCCATATCAACAACTTATTGCTCTCCACAGCAGGGAACCACTAAACCTGCGCTGACACATGGCTTGCATTGGAAAAGTGACCAAGTAACTCAGCTGGGAAAGTTCCAGTAGTATCTGTGTTTTCTTAAAAGTCCAAACTCTAAGGTATATGTGACAATTCAAGTTTTCTGTGTTAGGATTCTGGTGGTAGGAGATCCAAACCTTGGGTCTTATAAGGCTTTTTAGAGATTAGACGCGAGCCCTGCGTGGAACGGGAGAACTGCCCAGAGGGGCCTCCTGGGACACAGCACACTGCTGGGCTCATGTCCAACATTCCTTGTCCTGGAAGATGTTTCTAGTGCTCTTCCATTCTGTGTCTCCCAGAGGCAGTCCCACCTGAACAGGGGTTGAAAAGCAAAAACATTCACAGCCAAAAGTCACCCAACACAACAGAAACTCTATCATTCAACCTTCACATTCTATGTTCAAGTTTCAAAACCACTACAGGAAAAAAGTTAGACCTTATGGAGAACTAATGTGCAATCTTCGCTTTCCTTGAACCTAGTCGACATCACGGTGGCGTCTTTGGCATGTACAGTCTTTAAATAATAGTTGACTATCTTGCCATCCAGTTTATACTGATGAGGAATGCTCTCATAGGGCTTGAGGTCAAGATCCAGCACAGACACGGAGAAGGCAAACCTGGATCTTGATGAAGGGACAATGGGCCTTTGATCGGAGCTGGAAGCAAAAGAGCAATTTCAGAATACACAAACCTCCCAAATCTTCTCAACCCAACTCACAAAGAGCACCCATTCTGTGCATCAATATGCATTCCATCTCTGTCTATGCCAACTGTATATACTAGTGCTAGAAGCTTCTGCAAGAGAGGCACCAACTGTGATACCCACCAGCACACCAGACAAGAGAGAGTTAATGTACAGAAAGATGGAAAAGCAATTATGTAGAATACTCGATTGATATTCACCATATCCCAGTAGTATAAATGAATGCTAAGAAAGTTACTTTATCGTGAGCCAAGTATTACAAAACCTAAGAAAATGGAGAAAGTAGATATGGCTATTCAACAGCCAAATGGATAAAATGTTGAGGACAGACTTCTCTCTTCGTGTCCTTTAGCATGTCTGGTGAGAAACTCTTGCTCCTTTATACTTTTTCACATTTGGAGAGAGAGATCTAGTTTCATGTTTTATTCTCAAATTGTATCTGCAGTGTTTGGTATTTTGTTTCTTAGGGTTTAGTTGTGGTCTTTCTAAATATTGTAATAGTTGTATGCTTATAACAAAATATGAACAATTACTTGTACTTAAAAAACACTTTCAGGGCTTCCCTGGTGGCGCAGTGGTTGAGAGCCCGCCTGCCGATGCAGGGGACACGGGTTCCTGCTCCGGTCCGGGAGGATCCCACATGCCGCAGAGCAGCTGGGCCCGTGAGTCATGGCCGCTGGGTCTGCGCATCCGGAGCCTGTGCTCCGCAACGGGAGAGGCCACATCAGTGAGAGGCCCGCATACCACAAAAAAAAAAAAAACACTTTCAGGCTAATTCTGAATTTTGTACTAAGATTGCTATATATATGACTTAGCTCTCAGAGTGCTGGATACATAGTATGCATCCAAGTGATTGGTTAAATACATTATATGAGCTCAGTTTAGCCCGAGAGAAGTATTTAGGAGTCCTAGTTTATCCATGTGTACTACTCTTCTAGATTTCGAAATTATTAAAAAAACAAAACAAGCAAACAAAACACCAATTTCAAAAGCTCCTGCCTGGGAGAGGGAAGGCAGATAAAACATTCCTATTTAATGAGCCTAATCAAGGCCTAGACTCTAGCTCAATTCCTGCTCAGAAATGCTATTTACAGGAAAAATGAATCCCTGGCTCAGTTGCTGGGGTCTTAGCTACTCCCTCCTGAACAGCAGAGAACATGTGTACAGATTAAGGTCTTGCTTCTGAGTCTCAGTCTCAGGGCCTGAAACCCAAGCTCCACACAATGGGGCTGGGACAGTGAACATCTCTGGCCCTCAACAGGGCTGCACATTTTATAGGATACCTCATGTCACATTAGAACCAACACCCAATAAGATGATGTGAATAAAGAGAGGAGTCCATCACACAGAGGCTGGTGGAAGCATGGCCCAAGAGCCACTGCTGAGGAGAGTCTGACCGTTTGTTGACCTCAAGCTCCCAGTGAGCCCAGGCCTGAGGTTCCTGACACCTGAAATGCTTCTCTGCCCTGGGGATGACATTGGTGATCACATGGCTTGGAAGTTTCTGGACACGTGTCCCCGCTTCTCTCCCACCACGCTGGTTTCTGCCAAGCAGCTGGTCAAGGGTGTCAGGACTCCTGGCCCTCAGCCCCTCACATTTCTGTATCCTGACTGCATCCTTGCTTCAGGAAGGGCAATAGATAATCACATCTGTGTGGTTTTCTCTCATCTAACAACACTGCTTAATCCAAATGGATTCCTGTCACTAACCACTGGGGGCATTTTCTTAGGGGATAATGAGAGTTTTCAACTAAATAGAACAACCTTTTTTTAAAAAATATTTCAGTTATGCCCTATAAATGTCCCTCCGTGTTTCCTATCAGAAAGTGGACAATTCTGTGCCTGCCAAGAAGCAGGACTCCTGGGAATGCTTAGTTCAAAAGCATCAGAAAAACAGGTGGCTGGCAGCCAGTGACAAGATCATCTTGATCCAGGAACACACATCAGATGATTGTGAAACATTCTGCTAAACTGTGTGTGGGGTTTGGCACCCTGAAAATGCCATATAATCACTGAGAGAAGATTATCAGGTTCATCCTGAATTCCTAAAAAAGGCAGAGAGGGGACTGGATAATGACGTCCAGGAGAAGATGCTGCAAAGAGGAAGCAGAACAATGGAATGTTGTTTTAAAGGCTTTGAAATGTCTATAAAGGTCGGCACATCAGGACCTGGTAAAAGGAGGAAAAATAAGGCCCACAGGAACCTACAGCTTCTTGGGCCTCTGAGCCATGATGGTAGGTTGGGGTTTTCTTTGAGAGAAAGGAATTTGGACCACAGTATCCAAGCCCTTGAGATATTTTCTTAGAAAATAATAGTAAACTTGAATGAACGAGCTTTTAAAATTATTCTCAATAATGTCTTTTTGACTGATTATAAACTTCTAAAGAGCAAGAGTTAAAAATCCCCATGATATCAAGTAGGCCTTGGAAATTGGCCTCTGTTAATAAACATGATCCTGCCAGAGCCTCTCTAAATATAGGGACACCAACTCTCTTGCCAATCCACAAAACCCTGCTAGACTAAGGACAACATGACACAGTAGCAGGTGCCTCACCTTGCATCCTGCAGACAAGGAGAGAGTGCGATCATGATGGAGCAGTCTTTCGCAGTCATGGCGACACGGTACTGCTGAACCTGCAGGGGAAGGAGAGGTCAGCTCCATGGCATCACCACACACAACCTTCCCCACTGGAGAGGTCCAAGAACTGGTCCCAGACCTGGGGGTGGGTTAGGAAGACCCCGTCCCAAAGAGCTCATTAGAGGCCAGTGCTGCCCTCTGGCCTCTCACTGCAGGCAGTGTATGGACCCTGATTCCAAAACCTGGGACCTAGGACTTGTCTTTGGCAAGACAATCACAGCCCACCTTGGAAGAAAAAGCAGTAAGTGGCCTCAGCTATTGATGTGCTAGCCACACTAACAGCACTGAGCGTATCACTCTCAAGTGTGCCTCAAGATAGCGGCACACAGACACACACCAAGGCCCTGCTTAGAGCAACAAAATGTCCCAGGTCACATAGCACACTAGAATGTCATGCAGCTTCCATGAATGACACTGCAAACAGAGGGATCACCAACTGTGTGTTAACTCACTTCATCCCCACAGCGACCCCACAGGCAGGCACTGCTAATGTCCCAGTTTATGGATAAGGAAACAGACATAGAATGACCTGACCTAGGCTAGACTCAAACCCAGGTGTTTCGACTCTGAAGTTCGTGCTCTTAACACTGGGCTACGAGCACATATAGATCTGTGTGTAACGCCTGGAACAACATCCACTAGGGCCGCTGACTCAACACAGAAATGGTTTGTAGGATCCGACACATAAAGCCATGTGTGTGCTCACGTGCGTGTCACAGACATACACGGAAAGAGCCAAAAGACGGTCACCTCTGTGTACAATTTGGGAGCATCTTTCCCCTTTCTTCTTTGAACTTTCATATAACATTTGAATTTTTTAGATTGACTACCTCTCACTTTTACAAAAATAAACTAGTTATGAAAAAGGATGTGGGCCTTACACATTATCACTGGCCTCAACATCTGTGTGATGGCAGATCATAACCTCTTGTCTCCCTTTCAGTCATTCCCCTCCATGTCACACAGCCAGGAGGACTGCCCTAAGACAACATTCAAGCTGTTCATTCCACAAAGCAGGAGTGTGTGGGAAGGAGAGGGAAGCAACCCAAGTGTGGGTTACCTGAGGCCTGCAAAAATCTTTTCAGTAGAAGGAGAAAGAAGCTCTTCTCCCAATAGTCTATTCATTTAGCTAAGAAACCAGGTATTTCACAATGTACACAAAAAAATCCAGTCCAAAAGAATTAAAGAGATAAATATTAAGAACAAAATATAGGGCTTCCCTGGTGGCGCAGTGGTTAAGAATCCGCCTGCCAGTGCAGGGGACACGGGTTGGAGCCCTGGTCCGGGAAGATCCCACATGCCGCGGAGCAACTAAGCCCGCACGCCCCAACTACTGAGCCTGCGCTCTAGAGCCCGGGCGCCCCAGCTACTGAGCCCGCGTGCTGCAACTATTGAAGCCCGAGCATCTAGAGCCCGTGCTCTGCAACAGGAGAAGCCACCGCAATGAGAAGCCCGTGCACCGCAACGAAGAGTAGCCCCCGCTCGCCCCAACTAGAGAAAGCCCGCGTGCAGCAACGAAGACCCAACGCAGCCAAAAATAAAGAAAAAATAAATTTATAAAAAAAAAAGAACAAAATATAAAATATTTATTATGTCCTAATCTGCAAGACACAAAACATAGAAGCCGTAAAAGACTGAGATATTTGAATAACTAAAAATTAAAAGCTTTTATTTGATACAGTCATAATCCAAATGTAAAAGACTTGTTAAAGAATAGGAGAAGATATCTGCAACATATAACAATCAATGTCAAGAATAGGGCTTCCCTGGTGGCGCAGTGGTTGAGAGTCCGCCTGCCGATGCAGGAGACACGGGTTCGTGCCCTGGTCCGGGAAGATCCCACATGCCGTGGAGCAACTAAGCCCGTGAGCCATGGCCGCTGGGCCTGCGCGTCCAGAGCCTGTGCTCCGCAATGGGAGAGGCCACAACAGTGAGAGGCCCGCATACCGCAAAAAAAAAAAAAAAAAAAAAAAAAAAAGAATATATAAAGTGCTACTAGTCACAATACCAAGACATGGAAACAACCTAAATGGCCATCAACAGAAAAATGCATAAAGAAGATATGGTACATATATACAATGGAATGCTATCCAGCCATAAAAAAGAATGAAATAATGCCATTTGCAGCAACATGGGTGCAACCAGAGATTATCATACTAAGTGAAGTAAGTCAGAAAGAGAAAGACAAATACCATATGATATCACTTATATGTGTAATCTAAAATATGACACAAATGATGTATCTACAAAACAGACTCACAGATAGAGAAGACTTGTGCTTGCCAAGGGGAAGGGGTTTAGGGGATGGGTGGATTGAGAGTTTAAGATTAGCAGATGCCACTATTATATATAGAATGGATAAACAACACGGTCCTACTATAGCACAGGGAACTGTATTCAATATCCTATAGTAAACCTAATGGAAAAGAATATGAAAAAGAATGTATACATATGCATAACTGAATCACTTTGCTGTACAGCAGAAATTAACACAACATTGTAAATCAACTATACTTTAATAAAATAAATTTTTAAAAAGAGAATATATAAAGTGCTAGATCAGTATGTAAAAAGAAAACTACCCAAAAAAGATATGGACCAAATAAATTGACAAAAGAGAAAAAATAGCCAGTAAATGAAAAGATGCTCAACCTTACTACTAATCAAGGAAATGCAAATTATAACAGTGAAAATGTTTGCACTCACTGGATATATATACATATATATCTGACATAAAATGAAAGAGCTAGACTTTCACTTCAAGCAATGCTGGAGTATATAATTGGAGCCAACCCAACTGCTGAAGTCAAGTAGAAAAAGCTCGACAAAATATCAAAAACATCTGCTTGAAGGCAGAGCCTAACAAGACCAGCAAGAATTGCTGGATCAGGGGGAGGACAAAGACATTTGGAGGTTTTTTGCCCAGGGAGTGGGTGACAATTCTGGAAGGTCAGCCAAGAGGCACTTATAACTAACTTCCAGGGCTATGGGGACAGTAACCATGGTGAATTCCCGCTCTGGGTTAGTATCCAAAATGTTGCACCTTAAGACTGGTGAGCCAGAATTCGACAGGCCTTACCAGGAACTGCAACTTTGCTTCAAAGACATCAGTCACCAAAACTGGATTAAGATGACCCCGGCTTGCTAGTGATTCCCAGGCCCCTGGCAGAAGCAAACCAAAAATTCTCTCTAGAAGAAGATATCATCCTAGGCCTCAAATGATTTCTAAAATAATTATACAAATACAATTTCTGACACACAAGCAAAAATACCCAGGCACAAAAGACGATGCTATGAGAGAAAATCAGCAAAAAAAAAAAAAACCCCAAAATGAACCCCAAAAAACTCCCACAGAAGTAGAAAGAGGTACACATGGACACCAGGTACTGGAGGTACCAAACACACATGCTGCTCTGCTCAAAGAATAAAAGACAAAATTGAGAAATTCAGAGGAGAACTGGCGACTATAAAAATGAACTGTTTGAAAATTCTAGAACTAAAAACCACAAAATCAACATTAAGAATTCAACAGATAGTTTTAACAGCAGATTAGAAAAAACTGAAGAGACTTGCTAACGTGGAAGATAGGTCAAAAAAAAAAATCCAGAATGAAGCACAGAAGGTTAAACAGCTGGAAAATATTGAGAAAAGGGCATGAGACATGAAGATAAACAGAATATGTTTAATACATATGTAAATGAAGTCTGGAAGAAGAGAGAAAACAGGCGGAAACAAAATTTGAAAAAGTTAAGGCCAAAAACTTTCCAAAGCTGAGGAAAAGACATCAGGACACAGATTCAAGAACAATGCAAAAAAATCACTTATACATATCATTAAACAAAAACTAAGAATGAATCACCAGCAAACCTACAATAAAGGAAACATTAAAGGGTATTCTTCAGACAAAAACAAAAAATGATCCCCGATATAAGGTCAGAGATTCAGGACAGAATGAAGAGTAATACAAGAGCTAAATATGTGGGTTAAAGGACACTGACTGTATAAAACAATAATAATAATAATGTCTTCTTGAGTTTAAAACAATAGAGTACACAGCAACAATAGCAGTGTAAGTAAGGAGTAGTAGTAAAATGTACTCTAAGAACTCTGCATTGTCCAAGAAGAGAGTAAAGGTATAAATATTAGACTTTAGTAAAAGACTTTTAATTAGACTTGCTGTAATAGCTAGGATAACCACTAAAAGAAAGTAAAAGACTAAAACCTCTGAGCAAACAGTGGGGAAATGGAATGGTAAAATAAATTAATCAACCCAAAAGATAGTAAAAGAGGAGAGAAAAAGAAATCTAAGATAGGTGTAAAAAATTAAGGTTTAAACCCAAGTATAAGTCCAATTAAATTATAAAAACAAATGTCAGAATGGATAGAAAACCAAACCATATTTTAAATACAAAGGTTAAAAATAAAAGCATAGAAAAAGATATAGGGTGCAAAAGAATCTAGAGACGTGACATTAATATCAGACAAAAGAAACTTTTAAGTAA
This sequence comes from Kogia breviceps, assembly GCF_026419965.1. Taxonomy (NCBI): domain Eukaryota; kingdom Metazoa; phylum Chordata; class Mammalia; order Artiodactyla; family Physeteridae; genus Kogia; species Kogia breviceps. The sequence goes on from NC_081317.1 coordinate 33,123,716, forward strand.
AAACTATTACAAGAGACATGCTAAATGATGTCTTAAAAATGAAAAATTCAATTCACCAAGAAGACATAACAATTCTAAATCTAAGGCACCTGACAATATAGCCTCAAAATAAATGAGAAGAAACAGACAAATCCATAATTATTATGTAAAGTTTCAAAACATCCTTCTTATGGACCAAGCAGACCATAAAATCAGTAAGGTCACAGAAGATCTGAACAGTACAATTAATTTGACCTAGTGGGCAGATATAAAACACTGCACCTAATAATTTGAGATGCCTTTTCAAGTACACACAGAAGCATTTTCAAAAAAGATTAATCTGGGCTTCCCTGGTGGCGCAATGGTTGAGAGTCTGCCTGCCGATGCAGGGGACACGGGTTCGTGCCCCAGTCCAGGAGGATCCCACATGCCGCGGAGCGGCTAGGCCCATGGGCCATAGCCGCTGGGCCTGCGCGTCTGTGCTCCGCAATGGGAGAGGCCGCAGCAGTGAGAAGCCCATGTACCGAAAAAAAAAAAAAAAAAAAAGATTATAATGCAAATCACAACAAATTTCAAAGGACCAAAAAGCTGTCTCAACAAATTTTAAAGGCCCATATAGAGTATGCTCCCTGACCATAATGCAATTTTGCTAGTAATCAGTACAAAAAAGATAATGAGAATCCCCATGTGTTATTAAATCCCTTCCAAATGCTTCCATGGGTCAAAGAAGAAATATTAATAGTAATCAGAGTATATTTTAACTGAATGATATTGAAAATAGACTTGTGGGATGTAGCTATAGCCATATGTACAGGAAAATATATAGCTTTATACATATTTTAGAAAATAAGAAGGCCAAAACTTAATTAGGTAAGCATTCATATTGGGAAGAAATTATAGAAAGAAAAAATTATCTAGAAAAAAGGAAAAAGGAAATAATCAAGAGCAGAAATTAATGAAACAGAAAATGATCATACCGTACAAAAGGAACATAAGTTAATTTTTACAAAACTACCAAAACTGATAAACTCCTGGTGGGATGGATTAAGAGAGAGAGAAAACAAATACCATAGGTCAGGAATAAAAAGGTGTTATTCAGATCTTATGAAACTTTGAAAGATAATAAAAGAATATTACCAAAACATTATATGTCAAAATTCTGAAAATTTTAGATAAAACAAATTTCTAGAAAGATACAACTTATCAAAACTGACAGAAGAAATAGAAAATCTAAAATTGAAGTATTTTAAATTATCCTACAAAGACAACTATGGGCCAAAATGTTTTCACATGTAATTCTACAAAATATTTAAGGAGAAGAAATACGAGCCTTACTTCATCTCTTGCAGAGAACAGAAAATGAGCAAACACTCTTCAAATGTTTTAGGAGGCAAGCATACCCCTGATACCAAAACCTAACAAAGACATTACCAAAAACTCATATCACTCACAAATATATATGCAAAAACCCCTAAACAAAATATTAGCAAACCAAATATCATAAAATATAAAAAGATTATTGCATCACTACAAATTGTGTGATTACAGGCACACCTTGTTTTTACTGTGCTTTGCAGATGTGTTTTTTTACAAATTGGTTTGTGGCAACCCTGCATCAAGCAAGTCTATTAGCACCATTTTTCCAACAGCATTTGTTTACTTCACATCTCTCTGTCACATTTTGGTAATTCTCGCAATATTTCAAACTTCATTATATTATATATGTTATGGTTATCTGTAATCAGTGATCTTTGATGTTACAATTGTAATTGGTTTGGGGCACCAGGAACTGGGACCACATAAAATGACAAACAATCAACAAATGTGCATGTTCTGACTACTCTACCAACTGGCCATTTTGCCCATCTCTCTCCCTTCCTCAGGCCCCCCTATTCACTTAGGCACAATAATATTGAAATTAGGCCAATTAATAACCCTACAATGGCTTCTAAGTGTTCAAGTGAAAGAAAGAGTCACACATCTCTTTAAATCAAAGGCTGGAAGCAATCAAGCTTAGTGAAGAAGGCATGTTGAAAGCTATGACAGGCTGAAAGCTAGACCTCTTGCACCAAACAGCCAAGTTGTGAAAGCAAATGAAACGTTCTTGAAGGAAATTAAGTGCTGCTCCAGTGAACACACAAATGATAAGAAAACAGGACTTCCCTGGTGGCGCAGTGGTTGAGAGTCCACCTGCCGATGCAGGGGACACGGGTTTGTGCCCGGGTCCAGGAGGATCCCACATGCCGCAGAGCAGCTAGGCCCGTGGGCCATGGCCGCTGGGCCTGCGCGTCTGGAGCCTGTGCTCCGCAACAGGAGAGGCCACAACAGTGAGAGGCCCGCGTACCGCAAAAAAAAAAAGGTAAGAAAACAAAACAGCCTATTGCTGGTGTAAAGTTTTAGTGGTCTAGATAGAAGATCAAAGCAGTCACATTTCCTTAAGCCAAAGCCTAATCTAGAGCAAGGTCCTAACACTCTTCAATTCTATTAAGGATGAGAGAGGTAAGGAAGCTACAAAGAAAATTTTGAAGCTACCAGAGGTTGGTTCATGAGGTTTAAGGAAAGAAGTCATCTCCATAACATAAAAGTGCAAAGTGAAGCAAAAAGGGCTGATGTATAAGCTGCAGCAAGTTATCGAGAAGATATAGCTGAGATAATTAATGAAGGTGGCTATACTAAACAACAGATTTTCAATGTGGACAAAACAACCTTATATCAGAAGAAGATACCATCTAGGACTTTCATAGATAGAGAGGAGAAGTCCATACCTGGTTTCAAAGCTTCAAAGGACAGGCTGACTCTCTTGTTCTGGGCTAATGCCACTAGTGACTTTAAGCTGAAGCCAGTGTTCATTTACCATTCCAAAATTCCTAGAGCCCTTAAGAATTATGCTCAGTGTCCTCTGCCTGTGCTATATAAATGGAACAACAAAGCCTGGATGACAGCACATCTGTTTACAACATGGTTTACTAAATATTTTAAGCCCACTCTTCAGGACTACTGCTTAGAAAAGATTCAAAATATTACTGCTCGTTGACAATGCACTTAGCCATCCAAGAACTCTGATGGAGATGTACAATGTGATTAACATTGTTTTTATGCCTGCTAACACAACATCCATTCTGTAGCCCATTAATCAAGGAGTGATTTCAACTTTTAAGTCTTATTATTTAAGAAATACATTTTCTAAGCTAAAGCTGCTACAGATAGTGAATTTTTCTGATGGATCTGGGCAAACTCCATTGAAAACCTTCTGGAAAGGATTCACCATTCTAGATGCCATGAAGAACATTCATGATTCATGAGACGAGGTGAAAAGATCAACATGAACAGTTTGGAAGAAGTTGACTCCAACCCTCATGGATGTCTTTGAGGGTTCAAGGCTTCAGTGGAAGAAGTAACTGTCGATGTGGTGGAAATAGCAAGAGACCTAGAATTAGAAGCAGAGCCCGAAGATGTGACTGAATTGCTGCAATCTTATGAGCAAATTTTACTGGATGAGGACTTGCTTCTTCTGGATAAGCAAAAAGAAAGTGGCTTCTTGAGGTGGAATCTACTAGTGAAGATGCTGCTAAGATTGCTGTAATGACAGAGAATTGAGAATATGATGTAAACTTAGTTGATAAAACAGCAGCAGAGTTTGAGAGGACTGACTCCAATTTTGAAAGAACTTCTGCTGTGGGTAAAGTGCTTTCAAAGAGCATTTCATGCTTCAGATAAATCATTCATGGAAGGAAGAGTCAACCAATGTGTTAAACTTCACTAGTGTCTTATTTTAAGAAATTGCCATGGCCACCCCAACCTCCAGCAGCCACCACCCTGACCCCTACCTGATCAGTCATTAGCAATGAACATCGAGGCAAGACCCTCTGCCAGCAAAAGGATTACTTGCTGAAGGCTCAGGTGATGGTCAGCATTTTTTAGCAATGAAGTATTTTTTAATTAAGGTATATACATTTTTTAAGACATAATACTATTGTACACTTAATATAGTGTAAACATAACTTTGATATGCACTGGGAAACCAAAAAATTCATGTAACTCGCTTTATTAAGATATTTGCTTTATTGTGGTGGTCTGGAACCAAACCCACAATATCTCTGAGGTATACCTGTAATCACATTAACAGAAAATAGAAGAAAAGTCACATGATCTTCTCAACAGAAACAGAAAAAGCATTGAAAAACTCAACACCCACTCCTGATAAAAACTCTTAACAAATCAGGAATAGAAGGGAACTTCCTTAAATTGATAATGGTTATTTTAAAAATAAACCAAGCAACACCCAAAAAACCTACAGCAAACAATTTACTTAATGGTAAATACTTTCTCTTTGAGAGTGGGAACAAAAATTAACTATATGCAGTTAAGCAAAACAAAATAAATAAGTGAAAAGTATAAGGATCAGAAAGAAAAAAAATCAAATTCACAAACAATATGATTATATATAATCATATATATATTATATATTATACATATTATATATTATATATAATGAAAATCCAACAGAAGCTATAGATTGTTAGAATTAGTAAGTGACTTCAACAAGGTTGACAGATAAAGAGGTCAAAGTAGAAAAATCAATTACATTCCAATATATACACAGATACCATCTATATCTAAAACCATCAAATATCTAGGAATATATCTAATATATCTAATAAAATATAAGATCTCTCTAAAGAAAATCATAAACTGTTTTATCAGACTTTAAATAACACCTAATATAAAGAAAACGCCCATGTTGGAAGCCTTAATATTGTATGGATGTCAACTCTTGTCATCATTTTAATGTCAAATCAATCAAAATCCCAAAAGGTCTGTTGTTGCTTTTCCTTGTAGAACTGAACAAAGTTCATTCTTTAAAAAAAAATTTTTTTTAGGTATACTGATGTACAATATTATATAAGTTTCAGGTATACAACACAGTGAGTCACAACTTTTTAAAGTTATACACCATTTATAACTATTATAAACTATTGGCTATATTCCCTGTGTTATACAATATACCCTTGTAGCTTATTTATTTTATACATAGTAGTTTGTACCTCTTAATCTCCAACCCCTATCTTGCCTCTCCCTCATCCCTCTCCCCAGTGATAACCACTCATTTATTCTCTGTATCTGTGAGTCTGTTTCTTTTTTTGAACAAGTTGATTCTAAGATTTATATAGATAAGCAAAAGGTCAAGAAGAGCCAAGGCATTAATTAAAAAAAAGACATTCCTGAAGAAAGTAGAAGGATTTACTCTACTGGGTATCAAGATTCATTATGACTCTAGAGTGATCAGGACAATTCCTATGATTCTAGGACAACTGCATATGAAAATAAAACCTTACCTCATGCCATACCAAAAATCAATTGCAGAAGGTACCCACCAAATGTGAAAGGCAAAACAAAGTTTCTAAAATATCTGTGGGACTTTAAGGTAGATAAAACATAAAGACTGCTAAAGAAGGAAAAAGATGTAAATTAAATGAGCTTAAAATTATGACCTTCCCTTCTAAAAATGACTTTATTAACAGAGTAAAATGGCAAGTGGAAGAAGATATCTGTAGCACACATATCTGACAATGAGCATCTATCCAGACTACATAAAGAATTCCTTCAAACCAATAAGAAAAAGACAGACAACCATACAAAAAACTGGGCAAGAGACTTAAATAGATGCCTCATGGAAAAGAAAATATAAATGGCCAATAAACATATGAAAAGGTGTTGAATCTCATTACCACAATAAGCTACCATTACACACTCACTAGAATGACTAAAATTAAAAAGACCCACAACCCAGTGGCAGAGAGAGTATGGGGCCACAGGAACCCCCTAGTCTGTCGAACTACCCTAGCCTGTTGTAGGGAATATAAACAGCTAAAACTATTTCATAGTACCTACTAAAGCTAAATATGCTCACACCTCTGACCCAGAAATTCCACTCCTAGGAATATACCCAAGAGAAACGTATGTGCATGTACACTAAGAGATCTGTACAAAAATGTTTTGCTGAATCTTTATTCATAACAGTCAAAACTGGGAGCAAGGGCTTCCCTGGTGGCGCAGTGATTGAGAATCCGCCTGCCGATGCAGGGGACTCGGGTTTGTGCCCTGGTCCAGGAAGATCCCACAGGCCGCGGAGCGGCTGGGCCTGTGAGCCATGGCCGCTGAGCCTGCGCTTCCGGAGTCTGTGCTCCGCAACGGGAGAGGCCACAACAGTGAGAGGCCCGCGTACCACACACAAAAAAAAAAACTGGGAGCAACTCAAATATCCATCAACAGTAGAATGGGTGAATTGTAGCATATCCATTTAAATAGATCACTACAAAGCACTGAAAATATGGAAAAGCATGCAATAACATGAGTAAATCTTATACATGTTATATAGAACATAAAAAAATAAGATATGAGATATATGCATGATTCTGTAATAATAAAGTTCAAAAACAGAACTAAACTATAGGTATGTAAGTCAATACAATAGTTAACTTGAGGGAGAAAGGCAAGAGGAATAACTGTACAGGAAACCAATAGGGATTCTAATTAGCTGCCAGTGTTCCATGTTCAGACCTAACTGGTAGTTCTCCAAGAGTTTTCTTTATGACAAATCATCGAGCTTTACCTCTTTTTCTGTGCACTTTTCTACATGTGCTATATTTCACATTACAAATGGTTAATGAAACAAAAGCTTAGAAAATTAACATTAAACTTTTAAATACTAGAAATATCAAGTAATTTGGAGGGCATGTGGGAAACAGGACCCTCGACTGTTACAAGAAGGAATATAAACTGGCAAAATCTTTTCAGGGGGACAATATGACAGAATCTATAAAAAATAAATCTAGCAATTTAACTTTTAAGAATCACTCTGGAAGATATGCTTAAGTGTACAAGGGTTAAGGTACAAAAATGTGAATGTAAACATTTTTAACAAATTAAAGATAACACCCAAATAAATGACAATTAATTATATGACCATACTAAAGAGAACACTTTTAGGTGTATGGAGAACTTCCAAGGCACCTCCTACAAAACAATGATATCCCTGTTAACACTTTTAATGCACTGCTAGGCTTGCAGAAGGTAAAGAAAATCCCCAACCCAATCCCCTCTTCTCACACTCACTCCCCAAAGAGCTGAAACTAGAGTTTTGAGCAAGGAGCAATTGGAAGGCTAAGCTGCCTTGTAGGCAATGTCAGTGCAGGCATGGTTTCTAGGAATAAGCCATGGAGTACAGGGTCTAAATCTAAGACTTCTCCCTTAAGTCAAGGATCCATATTTTCTCTGGAGGAAAGCATCCCTGTTTAGGTCCCCAAGATTCTCATATATCAAAATCAAACAAATATGAGCTCACAATCATACATCATTAAAAACCCAAGCAAACAAAGCAGCAAGGATGAGTCAGCAAAATAACGAGATTTTTTTTTACCTCCAAAATTTTACTGTATCTTAGATACAGAATATAAAATAACTATTCATAAATTGTTTAAAGAAATAAAAGATGGAATTTAAAAGAGGGCCAGCAATAAGGGACTATCAAAAATACCAAGCAGATATGAAAATGAGCCACATGGAACTTTGAGAAATTAAAAATATAACTAATGAAATGGAAAACTCATTGAACAAATGAATGAACAGATTAGACACAGGTGAAGAAAGAAACAGTGAATGGGAAGGTAGAACTGAAGAAAATGATAAAAATGAGGTCTGATATATATATCTAATTAGAGTCCCAGAAGAAGAGAATAGGATAATGGAGAAAAGAAAATATGTGAAGAGAAAATGGTTGAGGATTTTCCAGAACTAATAAAAGACACATCCACAAATAGAGAAAGCACAACATACACCAAGCAGAATAAATTAAAACCACACCTAATCACATTGCACTAAAATGTCAAATTTAAAAAGAGGAGACTTTAAAAGCAACCATAGAGAAATAATCACCTCCTGAGGAAGGACAGTTAGACTGATAGAAAACATCTCAGCAGAAACATCCAGTCAGATAATGTTGCATAAAATGGTTAAATGCTAATAGAAAAACAATCAACCCCTTCTTTGTACCTAGAAAAAATTACCTTTCAAAACTATGACAAAATATAAATATATCCAGATAAACAGATACAAAGAATTTACCAAAAGACATTCACTAAAGTAACTTCTAAAAGATGTACTTCAAGAAGAAGAGGAAAACTGTAAACAACTGTAGGCCAATAAATTAGACAACTTAGATAAAATGGAAAAATTCCTAAAAGGGTATAAACTACAAAAACTGACTCAAGAAGAAATAGACAACATAATTTTCTATACCAAATAAAGAGACTGAACTGGGTATCAAAACACTACCTACAGAGAAAAGCCCAGACCCAGACGGCTTCACTGGTGAATTCTATCAAATATCAATATCTAAAGAAGAATTACCATCAATCCTTCTCAAACCTTTCCAAAAAAAGAGGCTGAAATACTTCCCAACTCATTCGACAAGGCCAGTATTACAGACCAATACGTCTTATGAGAATGGACACAAAAAGCCTCAACAAAATAATAGCAAATTGAATCCAGCAATATATAAGAAGAATCATATGCCATGACCAAGTGGGGTTTATCCCAGAATGCAAGGTTGGTTTTAACATCCAAAATTAATATGTCATATCTATAGAAAAACAAAACACATGATAATAAATATCAACTGATGCAGAAAAGACATTTGACAAAATCCAACATCCTTTCACGATAAAAACATTCAACAATTTAAGAAAAGAAGGGAACTTCTTCAACCCAATAAAGGATATCTACAAAAATCCCAAAGCTAACATCACACATAATGATGAAAGACTGAATGCTGTCCCAATAAGACCGGGAACAAATCAGACAGGGAGGTCTGTTCTTGCATTTAGCATTGCACTAAAGGTTCTAGCCAAGGGCTGTTATGCAAGAAAGACATAAAAGGCAACAAAACTGGAAAGGAAGAAGTAGAACTATCTCTAAATGATCTTAAATAAAGAAAATCCTAAGAAATTCACTAAAAAACGATTAGAACTAATAAATTCAGCAAGATTGTAAGCTATAAGATCAATATACAAAAACAAATTGTATTTCTATACACTTGCAATGATCACTCTAAAAATGGAATTAAGAAAACAACTTCATTTACAACAGCAAAAAGAAAACACTCAGGGATAGACTTAACAAAGTACAAAATGTATCTCTGAAAGGACTGTTGAAAGAAAAACAAAGATCTGAATAAATGGAACAGCATCCCAGGTTAACAAACTGGAAGACTTACTATTATAAAGATGGCCATATGCAAGCAATCTGCAGATTCACCACAATCCCTATCACAGTCTCTGCTGGCTTCTTTGTAGCACTTGGCAAGCTGACTCTAAAATTCATAATTAAATTACAAGGGGCTCCTAATAGCCAGAACAATCTTGCAAAAGAACAATTTCAAAACTTACTAAAAAGCAACAGTAATCAAGGCAGGGTACAAACGTAAGTATAGACATATATATCAATGGCACACAATTGACTATCCAGAAATAAACCCATACATTTATGGGAAAAAATAGTCTCTTCAACAAATGATGCTGGGACAACTAAATATCCACATACAAAGGATGAAGTTGGATCTCTACCTCAAATCATATATAAAAATTAACTCAAAATGGATCAAAGAACTAAATTTAAGAGCTAAAACTCTTTGAAGAAACGGGAAAATATTCATGACTTTGGATTTAGCAATAAATTCTTAGATATGACACCAAAAGCACAAACAACAAAAGAAAAAAAAAAAACTGGACCTCATCAAAGTTAAAAACTTTTTTGTGTATGGAGACAGATGGTTACTAGACTTATCATGGTAATCATATCATAATGTACGCAAATGTCAAATCACTATGTAGTATACCTGAAACTAACATAATATTGGACATCAACTATATTTCAAATGAACAAATCAAGTTTTTAAATTGCAAATATTTTACAACAAAGAACACTATCAAAAAAGTGAAAAGGTCTCTGACAGAATATACTTGCAAATCATGTATCTGTTAAGGGCCTACTATCCACGATATACAGAATTCCTACAACTCAACAATGAAACAAATAACATAATTAAAAAGTGATCAAAGGACCTGAATAGATATTTCTCCAAAGAAAATATACAAATGGGCAATAAGCACATTAAAAAATGCTCTTAGTCTTCACAGAAATGCAAATCAAAACCACAATGAGATACCATTTCATACCCACCAGGATGGCTAAAAACAAAAGGGCAGGTAACAAGTGTTGTCAAAGATATGGAGAAACTGGAAACCTGTACACATTGCTGGTGGGAATGTAAAATGGTACAGCCATTTGGAAAACAGTCTGGCAGTTCCTGAAATTCCAGAGCTCCTGAGCTACTCTCCTAGGTATATGCCCAAGAAAAGTAAAAATATGTCCACACAAAAATTTATACACATATTTTTAGCAACATTATTCATAATAGCCAAAAAGTGAAAACAACCCAAATGCTCACCAAACTGATGAATGGATAAACTAAATATACTATATCTATACAATGGAATATTATTCAGTCATAAAAAGAAATGAAGTATTGATACCTGCTACAATACACATGAACCTTGCAAATATTATGCTAAAGTGCAAGAAGCCAGTCATAAAGGACCACCTATTGAATGATTCCATTCATATGCAATATCTGGAATAGGCAAATCTATAGACATAAAAAGATTAGGGCGCTTCCCTGGTGGCGCAGTGATTAAGAATCCGCCTGCCAATGCAGGGGACATGGGTTCTAGCCCTGGTCCAGGAAGATCCCACATGCTGCAAAGCAACTAAGCCCGTGTGCCACAACTACTGAGCCTGTGCTCTAGAGCCTACGAGCCACAACTACTGAGCCCACGCACCACAAATACTGAAACCTGTGCATCTAGAGCCCATGATCCACAGCAAGAGAAGCCACCGCAATGAGAAGCCCGCACACCACAACAAAGAGTAGCCCCCGCTCACCGCAACTAGAGAAAGCCCGCGCACAGCAACCAAGACCCAATGCAGCCAAAAATAAATAAATTAATTTTTTAAAAAGTAGATTAGTAGTTGCTTAGGGCTGTTGGTGATGAGGAGATAAGGAGATGATGGCTAAAGGGTACAGAATTTCTTTTTAGGTGATGAAAATGTTCTAAAATTGACTGTGATGCTGCTTACACATATCTGTGAATATAGTAAAAACCACCAAATTGCATACTTTAAGCAGGTAAATTGTATGGTATGTAACATATCACAATAAAACTTTTATAGGAAAAAGAGGAAAGATCTGAAATGTAAGAATGTTAAGCAAAGATATGGGTAAATGTAGATCTAAACAAACACCTGTATAAAATAATACTGTAAATTGAGATTTTTTTTTTAAAAGAATAAGACAAATAGAGAGCAGGTAACAATACTGTAAAACATATGGAGAAACTGGAACCCTGTACACTGCTGGTGGGAATGTAAAATGGTACAGCCATTTTGGAAAACAGTCTGGCAGTTCCTAAAAAAGTTAAACATAAGTTAGTTACCACTTGACCCAGCAGCTCCACTCCTAGGTATATGCCCAAGAAAAGTTATATGACAAAAACTTATATGACAATAACTGCATATACGTTGGGAGCGATAACTGGAATTAAAGTATCCCAGATGAACTTTTTGGCCAACCCAATATTATGTGTTTGTGTGGCAGGTGTTGGGGTGGGAGTGGGGGTTAAATTATTAATTTTAGTCTTTAAATATGAATGGTCAAATTGGACAAGTAACCAGAAAAATGACAGTAGCAGAATGTCTAACTTCCAAACCAACAGAGAAAAAAATGAATATAAAAACTAACAAGCAAAAGTGAACAGAAGTCAGCAAACTACAGGCCAGGGGCAAAATCCAGCCTGCCATCTGTTTTTGTAAATAAAGGTTTACTAGGACGCAGCCATGCTCATTTATATTTGTCTCTGGCTGCTTCTGAGCTATAATGGCAGAGCTGAGTAGCTACAACAGAGACCAGATGGCCAAAGCCTAAAGCATTTACTCTCTGCCACCCGTGCCTTTTTTTTTTTTTTTTTTTTGCGGTATGCGGGCCTCTCACTGTTGTGGCCTCTCCCGTTGCGGAGCACAGGCTCCGGACGCGCAGGCCTAGCGGCCATGGCTCACGGGCTTAGTTGCTCCGCGGCATGTGGGATCTTCCCGGACCAGGGCACGAACCCGTGTCTCCTGCATCGGCAGGCGGATTCTCAACCACTGCGCCACCAGGGAAGCCCCGTGCCTTTTTTAAAAAAATTTAAATACATGTTATTTTATGACAAAATACTTTCCTTTTTTTTCTCCCCTTTTATTTTACAGTTAAAACTATATTACAGTTAAGATGTGTTTAGGTAGGTTATATTATCTATGAATTTCATTTCAAGATAGTAAAGGGGGAGATATAGTATTTACTATAGAAAAAGAGTGTTGGATCTGCTAGGACTGAGAACCATCAGTTTAGGGGTCCAGAGATCATGTAAAAGCAGAACTTGGAAAGAAGCCCTAAACACATTTTGTCAACCCCAAACCAGGCCCCCTGGATACACCTTCCTCTACCTTCCAGGTAAGACTCCTGTGACTTGCCCATAGCAGTCACCATATATGCTCTTGCAGCCCATTCCAAGCCATTGTGCACCAGTATCAGTTTTCTAGATTGGGATGAGAGCTGTGGTGTCTGGCCCTTTATAGAAAAAGTTTGCTGACTCCCATTACAGAATACTAAACAATAGTCAGAAAGCAAGAATTATGCTGGGCTGCAGTTTCCTGAGCTTCGAAATAAATACAATATTCGCACCTCTCTCATGTCATCAGAGGTACAAAGCTCAATTAGATAAACAGTATGCGTGAAAGAACTTTTTTTTTTTTTGCGGTATGCAGGCCTCTCACTGCTGTGGCCTCTCCCATTGCGGAGCACAGGCTCCACAGGCTCAGCGGCCATGGCTCATGGGCCCAGCCGCTCGGCGGCATGTGGCATCTTCCCAGACCAGGGCACAAACCCGTATCTCCTGTATCGGCAGGTGAACTCTCAACTACTGCACCACCAGGGAAGCCCCATGAAAGAACTTTTAATAGTCTGTGGCCTAGGAATATTCTCAACCTGCTACCCCAGCTTCAGCTTCACATCCACCTTCTTCAGATTCCAACTAACAGAACCTAAATCCCTAAAACAAAAAAAGAGGCAGACCCTTATATTCCAACACAGACAGACTTCAAGCCATGTTTGGTTAAATGCAAGCCAGTGAAGAACACATATAATGTGGATAATCCCCCAAATGGTATGAGTGAGTGAGTGAGTGAGTGAGTGAGTGAGTGAGTGAGTGAGTGTGTGTGTGTGTGTGTGTGTGTGTGTGTGAAGTTCTGAAAAGATACATACTGTTAACAGTGTACACCTATTGCTTGGGCAGGAATAACATCACATTTTATACAATATACTCACTGCTTGAATCTTTTTCATTAAATTATTTGTTTTGAGATAATTGTAGGTTCACATGCAGGTGATCCTGAGTGCCCTTTACCCAGTCTCCCCCAATGATGACATCTTGCAAAACTATATAGTATAATATCACAGCCAGGATAGTGACATTGATACACTCCATGATCTTATTCCAATCTCCCAAGTTTTACATGTAGTCCTGTGTATTGTATATGTGTATTTTATCACACATGTAGGTTCATGCATCTACCACCACAGTTAAAATACAGAGCAGTTCCATCACCAGAAGATCCCTCTTTGTTGACCTTTTATAACCACACCCCCTTCCTTCCACCTCCTCCCCATCCCACAGCAACCATTCATCTTTGTCATTTCAAGAATGTCATTTAAACAGAATCATAGTGTGTGATCTTTGGGGACTGGCTTTTGTCACTCAGCACACTTCTCTGAAGATTCACACAGGTTGTTGTATGTACTGAGATTTCGTTCCTTTTTGCTGCTCAACAGTTCCAGTTTATGTAACCTGTTGTAGGCCACCTGTTGACAGACACTTGAGTTGTGCCCAGTTTCTAGCTATCACAAATAAAGCTGCTATGAACACTTCTGTACAGGGTTTTGGGTGAGCCTGAGTCTTCCCTTCTCTGTGACAAATGCCCAGGAGTGCAGGTGCTGGGTTATAGAGCACATGCAATGTTTAGCTCTGCAAATCTAGTTTCTCTGCACCAGCATTCAGTGTTATTTCAATGTTACTATTTTAGTCATTCTGATAGTTGTGTAATGATTACTTGAATCTCTTACAAGATATGTTTACATATGAGGTTTAAAAATTGCAATAAAATTGAAAAGTAATCCATGCTTATTTATTACAATTTTGAAAAATATAGAAATGTGAAAAAAAGGAAGTAAAGTCCTTTGCTTCTTCTCTTGAAAAATGGAATACTGATACTTATTCCTAAATCAATGTACCCAAGTTGCAGACCATGCAGGGCAGTCCGTCACTTTATTCTGATAGAGGCTCCCTTTTGGGTCTCTCCCCACCTTGAGGATAGCTCTATCCCCAAGCACCTCAGCTAATTCCCTCAGGACCCTTGGCTTTGGAGGGGACCTCCTCAAAAGCCCAACAGCTGCAGAAGGGGGAGCACCCAGCCTGGGAGGGAGGGAGCACCCAGCCAAAGACAAGAGTGAGGACTCTTAAGAAGTGAGAACCACAGACACATTGTCAGGACCAGGACAGTTAAACTAAGGGCTCCAGGGCAGCTGCCCAGAGGATGTAGAGAAGGAGGTCACTGTTTTGTTCCTACCTTTTTGTCACTTTGCTCCCACTGGAACAGTGTTCCTTAACCATTTTAGCAAAACCTTTGACAGCCCAATGAAGCCTATGGATCCCTCTTAGAATAACATTTTTAAATGCAGAAAATAAAAAATAGAGGCTTGACCATGTCAAATACCGAACTATTTTTTAAAACAAATATATTATGTAGTATTACGTAACAAAATCTCAGGAGTAAAGAATATAAAGATATAATTAGATATCTGTAGCAACTACAATGTGAAATTAAAAGGTCTGATTTCTCTTAATGGCAAAGTTGGGGGTCCTGCTGACCACACAGTGGTTGTTGCCACATTCGTAATGGAAGGAAACACTGATTTCAATCAGAGGTTAGTGAAAACAAAGATGTAATTTTTTTCCTATCCAAGTTCATGGAGCCCCTGAATTCTGATTTTACAGAACCGGAAAGAATAGGATCAGGCCTCTTCCCTAAGAGATTCTCCCAGGGTGCCCCTTGGCCTGAGGTATGGGGAGGAAGGAAGCCAGCCACACACAACCACAGGTGGGGTCCGGGCCTAGAGTCCCATTGAGGGCTGTAAGGAGAGGAATGGTTGGCGCTAGCCTGTTGTAAGGCTGCTAAGAAGGAAGCACAGAGCAGTGGCCTCAGGTCCTGGACCCCAGTACAGGGAGGGTAGAGAGAGGACTGGGCCCAGGGTGGCCTAGAGCCAAGTGAACAAAGGGAAATCCTTCCTAGAAGCTAAAGTAATGTTATTACCACCTGGCCCAGTCCATCTGGGGGAAACTTCAGCCATGTTTTTATAATCCCCAATTTTTCTGCTTTAACCATCAGGGGTAGGTACTGGGAAACACTTCTTAGGAAAACCCCGAGTTAGTGTTAAGAGCCTAAGAAGCATGCAGTGTGTTTCTGGAAGGATCTACCCACCTTTGTCAGTGCAAAAGCCACTGTGCCATCATCCTCAGTGGAAAGATCAACCAGCCTCTGGTAAAATGCTTCATCATAAGGCCCATCTATTTGCAATGTTTTTCTGAAGGACAAAGCACAAAAAAACAGGATAACAAAGCTGCCTGGAAATCGTTTGTTAAACTGCTAGCAGTTTAAGAATCATACATCTGGTTTTAAAGAACATTAATGGATTCATCTCTTCCTAATGCTAAACTTCGTTATGAAGCGTCTTGCAAGACCAGAACCAGGAGAGCCAAGGCTGAACGTCTCTTGTTTATGACAAATGGTGTCAGGTAAGAGATGTTAGTGAAGGGGTGCTAGGGAGGAAGCGAAGCCAGGCCAGGGCAATGGCCCCAGCCTCCACCACATGCCACAGGTGCGGACCCTAGCAACCCCCATCAAGATGGCCAGGAGATGGACAAGGCAGTGCCTGAAGGCCAAAGCCCAGCGGCGGCTGGGTAAGCATGGCTCACTGGCTGTGGAGCAGCACTGCCCCCTGCAGGCTCAGCTCCAACTCAGGACATGTAACTGCCTAATGCAGGGTTGTCAGGTTCACAAGATGTGCTTTTCTTTCTAGAAGTGGACAAGTGACCACTGATCTGACAGGACCCTGGTCCTCCTTCACATGGCACTGAATCTCTGGGCCGAACCTGGCATCTGGGGGCAGGGAGGGGAGGTAGCTGGGGTCAGTCATCCTCCTGGGAGGCCAGTGCTGTCCCCCCACTGGTGTGACCTGCTCCCCTCATCCCCATCTTGCCCTCAGGGCTGCTTGGGGCCCCATGTGGGCCCAGAAAGGGAAGGGGAGCCCTGAACCTGGGCCTCACCTCTGCTCAGGAAACTCCTCCAGGTACCGCTCAACCCGCCGGTACAGAGGGTAGAGGCCTTCAATGTCCAGCAGGTCCAACATCTGCACCTGGAGGGTTTTGTACAGAAGACAGCCCTTCGGTAACCCTGAGCGCTCCGGGGTGTTTTTTCCTACCAAGAACATCAGGGGAAAACGAGAGGTTTACTGTCAAGGACTAAAGAAGGTGGCGGGCACAGGCCGCACCCTGCCTCACGGAGCTGCTGGGGCTGGGACAAGCGGACGTTCAGGACCGGGCACAAAAGAAAGGCAGGTGACCCACACCTCACTGTGCCTCTCCTTCCTCTCAACATCCTTCAACCTCCATCACACCAGCCCAGATCTGAGCTTAGAGAGATGACCCTCAATCTAAATAAGACAACGCACAAAATTTAAAACGACCATGTTGACATCTCCAAAACTGCAAGACTGCATCTGCGGAGCCCAGAGCCACAGCCCGTGCTGAGAGGCGAGTGACCACACTGAGCAGGGAGCTGTCAAGGCAGGGATGGTACGGAAACAAGGTCCATTCCACACTCGAGCATTCTCGGGCCCCTGCCATGCACTGAGGGCCTCGAGGGCTGGGGAGACAGAGTCCCAGCCCATTTATCCCACCCTTCAAAGAAACAGCCACGTCCTATGAACAAACAAATATATGAGTATGGGTCCGAGTCACAGGGAGCAGCTGTGGCCATGTGCAGTTCTGACACTCTGACCTCTGACCTCCCCCACCTCTGGCAAAACATGCTCAGTCATGTAAGACAGTGAAAGTGCATAGGCCCAGCTAGAAGGGATTTGTTAAAATTATAGGCTACTCTGGGCTTCCCTGGTGGCACAGTGGTTGAGAGTCCGCCTGCCGATGCAGGGGACACGGGTTCGTACCCTGGTCCGGGAAGATCCCACATGCCACCGAGCAGCTAGGCCCGTGAGCCATGGCCGCTGAGCCTGCGTGTCCGGAGCCTGTGCTCTGCAACGGGAGAGGCCACAACAGTGAGAGGCCCACGTACCGCAAAAAAAAAAAAAAAATTATAGGCTATTCAAACAGTGGAATATCTACCTCATGGTCAATAAAATTTCAAAAAATACAACTGCTGATATAGATATAGATTTATACTAATCAGGCAAAAATATCAGGTTACAAAATAGCATGTAGAACACATTGCACATCCCATGGGTCAGGTTTATGTCTGTGTACATACGCAGGGAAGGTCTGGAAGAAAAGTCCACAGGTGTCAACAGTGCCTCAGAGACCAGTGTCCATCTGTGTCCTTCCAAACACATTCCATCTACTTAAAAGCAGTTAAGTGCCCAAACATGGGCATAAGTTTACCAAAATTGTCTGAAATGACTAGCTATCACTTTTGCAACAAGAAAAATACCCACAAAATTCATTTGTACTACGAAAAATGCGAAATGGGGGACAGCAGAAGGGTGACTTGTGCTTAGGAAGCTTTATGGCAAAACAGTAGCACCTAAAATCCACGCAGGAGCAGGGCTACCATCTTCCTATGTCATACCCCCACAGCCATCCTCAGAGGCTCTGAGAACCCACAGGGATCATCAGCACAAAAACTGAATAATCTGAATCTTCCTAGCTGGCCCCTTAAAGTAAGTTCCTGGCTATGGCTCCGCATGCCACGTACTTGAGTGTGTTGTGGAGCCCGCCAGCAGACGACAAAGGTGGCAAACGAGGAGGCCATGAACATTCATGGCAAAAACCCAAATCAGTCACCGGATCGCCCTGAAGTCTGGATGGCCACTGAGTCAAAGCCAGCCCACAGCGAGTCTGTGAGGAATGGGGCCTTGAGTAGGAGGCACCCAGAGCCACAGGTCCCTCACGTCTGTGTTCACAACTTGTCTGCAAACTGCCACCCACTGAGGCTACCCACCTGCCCTAAAGGGCCTTGCACTGTGGGACTGCAACATTCTGGGCCTCAATTCTTCCCATCTAAGAAAAAGGCCAAGGAAAACCTATCCCCAGGGTTGCAATGAGATGGAACAGGACAATGTAGCGAAAACACTCAGCAAACCACAGAGGATGCACAGATGTGTGGGACGATATTTAGGGAAAACCCTATAGCCCAAATGTATGCTGCAACTTATAAACCCAGATAAGAGATGAGAAAGGCAGTATCCCCACCTGGGGCTGAGAGACAGGGAGGCCCAGCTTTGGGGAGCCCTGACGAGACTGAGGCTGCTCCCACAGAAGCTCCGTGAGGCCAGGCAGGACCCTCGCAGGCCATGCCACAGGCTCTGCTCCCCCTGCACCCAGCCCACCCACCAGGCCTACCTTGGCAGCGCAGGCTCCTGCTGAAAGGGCTGGCTTCACAGACGGGTGGGCCCCGCAGCCCAGGGCCCGACCTGAGGGCGCCCGCCCGGCCCTTGTCCGAGCCACTCAGTAGCACCCGTGTGATGACACGCACCAGCTCCCGGATCACGGCCCTTGTGCAGTGGGGCCCACTGGCCAGGCCATTGGATGGGAAGAAGAATGGCTTCAGGTGGTGTGCAAGTTCACTCCAGTCAGCCACAGGGCTGCGGGCATCTTTACAACCATAAATCAGCTCACCATTCTTCAGGAAGGGAAAGAAACAGGGAAACGTCAACTCCAACAGGCTGGTAGGAAGACACCTCCGTCCCCATCCACTAGACAGGCCAAAGGACCGGACATTTCACATGCCCCCATTTGGGGTCTCTTGCAAACTGCAGCCCTCTGGGGAAACACGCCCTCATGTACCATGTCACTGACCAAGAGAAAAATCCCACTGGAACATGAAAAAGGAGAAAAGTTCTCAAGAACCAAAGATCAGAGCCCTGGGCCTGAGATACAAACCCTCAGACCACAACACCTGGGATGTTAGCAAACTCAAGCAAACTCAGCCCAAAGCACAAACTCCCAAAGGCCCTAGCCTGTTACTCAAGAGGCCAAGTGACACTACTGTGCTACTGAGGGACACACGGTGTCATCTGACCCTGAGCAAACTTCTCGGCCAGTGTGGACATCGGCCGCCAGCATCCCAGAGGGCTTCTGTCCTCTGCGAAAGACTAAGCCAGGCTCCAGCCAGGGTGGGTAAGGCCAACAGCATCACTAGTATAGAAATCTTCATCTTTGAGGCCATCCTGCCTTCTAAAACCAAGTCCAGCAAAGAAACTCCTTATGGCACCAATGTTCCCAGGGCTACATGAAATGATGCTCAGTGGGTGCAACCCTGTGACTTTTAAAGGGGTCTGTGGTATCTAGGAGGAAAATCCCTAAGGGAATCCTGGTCCCCACACCCCTGAGCATCAGCCAATCCCAGGGGAGTGATGAATCCCTTGCCCCTAGTTTCCTCGTCTGTGAGACAGTGTGGTCAGCAGCCTCCAGGTAGGTCCCTAGTGGCCCCCGTCCCTTGGCACTCATACTCTGTAGTCCTCTCTGCACTGTGGAGGTTTGGTCTGTGTGACTGACAGAATACGAGCAGAGCAATAGCATACCCCCAGCAACATTAAGTTATAAAAGATGCTGTGGCTTCTGTCCTGATGACTCTTCTCAGATCACAGCAGCCACACTGAGCAGCCCCATGGAGTCCCACATGGCCAGGAACTAAGGCCTTCTGCCAATGGCTGTGGCGGCGCCATCCTAGGAGCAGAGCCCTGGCCCCAGCTGAGCCTTCAGATGGGATGCAGCCTCAAGAGGGACCCTGAGCCAGAACCAGCTATGTTGCTCCTTCATTCCTGGCCACAAAAACTGTGAGATGATAAGTGGATGTTATGCAGTAGTAGATAATACGATGAGGATGATCCCTGCTCTGCCCCCAGGTGGCAGATGCGGGTCAATTCAATCCAGTGAGAAGTGTGGACTGGACATTCCTCCCTCAGCAAGTTCCTGGGATTCAGCAGCATGATGCCTCCCCTGGGAGGCCCCTGTTAGCACCATCAGAGTTCACAGATGTGGGCGTCCAGGGAGATGGGAACACAACTGAGGCCACTGCTGGCCAAAGGACCAGGGGAAACCAACAAGAGATGCTGACCCTTGAGATGGCCTTACAGAGGGAGGAGGGTGTGCCAGGCAAAGGAAAAGCAGGAGCTCCCAGGAGGAGAGCAGTCCAAGATGAAGTACCAAGCCAAAACCAGTCAACATGGGTTGCAACCAGGAGAAACGGCCAGAGTTTGGCTTGTGGTCCAGTGCAGGGGCAGCCTTGGCCTACCGTGAAACTCTCCTCCAGGTAGATGGGCATTTTACATATACAAATATGGTTGCTCAAGCACCTCATCTGACATTTGGCAGAGAGCTATCGTCTTGGGCTCTGTGACAACCCCGCATGTCCCCCACCACATCTCACAAGTGTCCAGTATTAGTGGACAGAGCCACAGACTTGGAGTCTGTGAACAACATTCGGACAGACAAGGAGAAGGCTCCAACAAGACAGCACGGTGGCAGCACTGACTGTGGCCCAGGAAACTTCTCCACACATGGAACTTCACAACAAGGGAAGGCGTGAGCTTCAGTACCAGAGAGCTTGCTCCTAAGAGGTGCTGGCACTTGCAATAATGGACTGACTTGCTCCGGGTATTATTTTAAAAAGCCATTCCGTGTCACTTCTTTTAATCCATCTCTTTTGAAACTATTATCTCAACCTCTGGATTTTCTTCCCCCAGCTGAGTTCAACAGAAGCAGCAGATAGCCAGGGTTCTCAGTCCCAGGTCCCAGGCCCCAGGACAGGTCAGCTCATCCAGGGGCCAAGCCAGACTCACCACTCAGCTTAAGTGTGGGCGTTACAGGCCAGCCTAGACGGGGGCATTCAGAAAAGGGTCCGTTTAGGACAAAATGCCAGCCTCATTATAGGTTCCAAATAAATCCCCAGATGAAAGGGAACTTATCTTTAGGAATTAAATATACAATTCCTGAAGTCTTTATAAGATTTAGAAATAAAAACTGATTTTAAAATTTCCTCTTTTTCTAGATTTGGGAAGGTGGAGGCAGACAAGGTAAAGTTGATTCACTCTGACCAGATTTTTGAACCATGGAGGGAAGCAAGGCAAGAATAGGCTTCCCTCCCAACTTCTCTGAGCCCACTTCTGAGGGGCATCCAGTGTGCAGAATAGCACTATCCACACAGAGCAGAACACAGAGGGCACAAGGCTGTCCAAACCCAACAGCCCTGCTACTCCACACAGATCCAGAGCCTGTGAACCTGGAGCCTATACTTAATAAGAAGATAACCAGGACTGGGGGCAGTCAGTGGTAAGCAGAAAAAGAGGTGACAAGGGGGATCCCAGGGGACACATTTCCAACACAGGCCACACCAAGCCCTCCTCCAGATCTGGGCCAGCCCTCCTCCCCTCTCCCCGCACCCTCTCTCTCCACACTCCTGTCCCTCAGCCTCTCCTCCTCCTCCTGCTAGCAGCAGGCCAGGGGACCACAGGGCCTCAGCAAGTCTGGTCAGGGTGCCAGCAGCAGGTGGCAATGAGGAAGCAGAAGGTGCCAGTGCCAGATGGTGAATATTCTGCATGCAGAACCGTTCCCACGATCAGGATGCAGGACTCTGAGAACTCACTAATTGACAAGGAGATCCCCAAATTATAAGTTCCCTAAGTTACTCGGGAGGAAAGGTGCAGGTGTGGCCACCCTCTAGGATGCCCTGCCCCAGCTCCTGCTCCCATCTCAACCACACAGGACTCCTGGGACGCAGCCAGAGCCATCTTTCTCCAAGAACCAGAGGTAGGGTCTATGTGTCAAAGGAGCCCGAGGCCACCCAGTGGTCAAGGAGTCACTGTCACACACCCCAGGAGTCCCAGGATGACATGCCCATGAAATGAGGCTTGGAAAAAGGACTCAAAGTATCACGCTAAGCCAGCCCCAGCCCAGATGCCCTCGTCTGCAAGGTCACAGAGCCCTGTCAGGGACCAAAGCACCATGGGTTCATCCAGCTCAGTTCAGACACCAACAGGCCCCAACCTAAAAGTGCCATAAGACAGAAGCAGCTCTTACCTTAAAGATCTTTAAGTTGTTCTGTGCCTCCTGTAACAAGCTTTTCAAAGCAAAGTACATTCTCTGTTTATTTCTAAAAAGAGAAAGTATTATTGACAGAATTAAAGCAGACTTTGCATTCACCTGCCCGTGGCTCAGGGGACATGCCCAAGAGCTGCCACTCTAGGTCTCTGAGCTTTGCAGATTAAGGAGCTGCATTCTCCCCAGCCCTCCTCACAGAGGCACCCCCATCCCTGCCCCTAATCCCCACCCTGCTCTCTGCCCCTTCCTCTGGCAATACCTCCCCAGCCACTGGCTCCCACAGGTAATCTGCAGGAACCTATGAAGGCAACACTGACTCTAGGCAAGAACCCTGGGCCCTGCCCATCTGCAGGCAAGTAGCCCCCACCTCACATATGAAGGCAACACTGACTCTAGGCAAGAACCCTGGGCCCTGCCCATCTGCAGGCAAGTAGCCCCCACCTCACAGAATGCAGCCCACTCCCACCCCGCACTGCACAGAATGCCATCCCCCACCAAGAAAGGCAGCACTAGGGACAAAGGAGAAGTGTTCGCTTACCCTGAGTAGAGATCGAGGGGACAATATTTACTTATCTGCTTCCACTTCCCAGTTGCTACCTGTTAAGAAACCACCACACAGTGTCAATGAGTGGATTGGGGGAGCACTCCAACTCTAACACACAAAACAGCCCAAGTGACTGTGAGATGACCAAGGCAGCTGAAGGGCCCAGCAGATGATACCACCTCCAAGTGCACATCACTAGCTGGGGCAGGGGGCTTGACTGTGACCCCAGGAAATTTTGGCCCTCCTCTGAGAGCCTCACGTAGCTGCCAGCCCCTCCACATGAGCAGAGAAGCGGCAGCAAGCACCTTTATAAGATGACATGGCTGAATTTTGGTAATCAGATGAACAAATCTTTACAATTATAATATCCAGGAAGGGGAGGGTGCACCGAACTAGCAATTTCATGTTGTCAGCGAGAAGATAAATTGGTACAACCTTTTGAAAGGCAACTTGCTGGTTTCCATCAAAATTTTAAACGTGTGTGCCCCGATTTGGCAAATGTATGAGGAAACGCTGGGTCAAGGATTCACTGCGACCTAACTGTGACAGCAAGACCTAGAAACAACTAAATAAATCAAAGGACATCTGCTTGTATGGGCCAGGACCCAGCAAGCCACATGTTGAATGAAGGAATGAATAAATAATATGCAGCCACTAACAGAAAGAGGCAGAACTCAAAATCACCAATATTTATTCAAGGAGAAAAGCAATTGGCAGAACAGTGCATATGAAATCACTTTTGCTTTTAAAAAAAGGGGGGGGGGCTTCCCTGGTGGCGCAGTGGTTGAGAATCCACCTGCCGATGCAGGGGACACGGGTTCATGCCCTGGTCCGGGAAGATCCCACATGCCGCGGAGCGGCTGGGCCCGTGAGCCATGGCTACTGAGCCTGCGCGTCCGGAGCCTGTGCTCCGCAACGGGAGAGGCCACAACAGTGAGAGGCCCGCGAACCACACCAAAAAAAAAAAAAAAGATATGTGCATGTATACATGCATGTATCCAAATATGCACTGAAAAAGCCCTGAAGGATACACAACAATCAATCTCCAAGGATTATTTAAGTGAAAAAAAGCAATTAGAAGAACAATAGCTTATGGCAGGACTCCATATTTGCTTTATAAAAGTGTATGTGTGCACACATGCACATATGAGCACACATGAGAATATGTGTACGGAAAGGCATCACCTCACTTCCACTTGAATAACACGTATATTTTTGTTGGCACAGGAAGAAGTCTGGAAGGACATGCAAACTGACAACGTGAGTTACCTCTGGGAAGGCAGGAGACCTAATTCATAAAATTACATATTTTATCAATTAAACAAGCAGGTATTATTTCATAGCAAAAAAAAAAAAACAGTTCTTAAAAATCCATCATATAGGTTGAAAATGAATGGTAACAATGAAAACCATCTCCTAAAGGGAATGGCTCACATACCTTCTATTTCCTAAGAGCCTAGAAAGTTATACACCACAAAGAAAAGATGGACTAAGGACCTCTAGAAATTCTCTCCCCCATAAGGGCAAGGAGAAAACTGGCAAAAACAGTCAGGATCAAAATTTTTAGAAACCAGAAAATTAACCAAAGGCTTACAACAATCTGGAAAGTATTATACGAGAAAAATGGCCATATCTAAATAAGAACAGTGAGCTATGTGGCACTTTTAATGCCTTATTCTTACCCCTTCTGTCTAGCACCAAGGGAACCCTAAAAACCAACATCCCCAATCACAGTGAAAACAGAAGTGTGGCAGTCACTGGAGAAGGCTAAATGGTGTAGGAGCTTCTCCAAAGCCTCATTCCCAGAGAGTGGTCATTATTTGACCTGTCTCTTGGTTTCCTGTCTTCATTGACTTGACTCAGAGCTAACCAATTACAGAAGGGGCATTTTCCCCCAGAGACATTTGTGAAAAATATTCAGAGGCAACTGTTTAACTTCATGACTTCCTGAGATACTGTATAACAGCTGTGGCAAACAACAGGCTAACCTAAAACTAAAAAGAAAAAGCAGAGGAATGACATGCACACAGGGCTTTGAAAAACTCCAGTATATCCTGGGCATCTAGGAGGCCATGCACAAGCTCCAGAAAGACCTGAAAAGGCCACCACCTCCTGGTGATCTGAGGCTCTGCAGAAGTGAAGGCTAAGGCAGAGTTGCAACTGCCCTGCTAAGTGTTGATGGCAGGCCCCAGTACACACACAGAGCCCCTCAGTAAAGCCTGGGAGACTTAATGGTCTCAGGCATTTAAGAAATCTCTGTTAAACCATTAGCTGCTCACCTAAGCTAATGGAGCATAAGAGGCCACAAACAACAAAGAACAGACTTCTCAAACTTGGCGAAGAAAAATCACAGAACAATTACAACAAGCAGCAACAACAAATCCTAGAAAGGTTGTAGAAACTGATTTCCAGAGTGGTCATGTTATATTACTTAAAATGCCTGTTTTCAACAAATCATTACAAGACATGCAAAGAAACAAAAATGTATGGTCCATACCCAGGAAAAAAACAATCAATAGGCTGTCCCTGAGAAATTCATACATTGGACTTATTAGACAAAGACTTTAACTCAACTATTTTTTTTTTTTTTTGGTGTTACGCAGGCCTCTCACTGTTGTGGCCTCTCCCATTGTGGAGCACAGGCTCCAAACGCGCAGGCTCAGCGGCCATGGTTCACGGGCTCAGCTGCTCCGCGGCATGTGGGATCTTCCCAGACTGGGGCACAAACCTGTGTGCCCTGCATCGGCAGGCGGACTCTCAACCACTGCTCCACCAGGGAAGCCCAACTCAACTATTTTAAATAAGCTTTAAGCTAAAGGAAACCAAGGACAAAGAACTGAAGGAGACAAGGAGAACAATGTATTAACAAATGGCATATTAATAAGGATAGAAATTATAAAAAGGAACCAAATAGAAATTCTGTCAATGAAAAATACAATAACTAAAATGAAAAAGTCACAAGAAGAGCTCAACAGCAGATCTGTGTAGGCAGAAGAAACAATCAGTGGATTTTAGGATAAAGTCCAAGAGCTCCATACCCAGACACATCATAATAAAACTGTCCAAAGACAAAGAGAGAGAGAATATTGAAAGCAGCAAGAGAGAAGTGACTCATGATGTACAAAGGATCCTCAATAAGATTAACAGTTGATTTCTCACTGAAAACCATGGAGGCCAGAGGCACTGGGATGGCACACACAGTGCTGAAAGAAAAAAGACTATCAACCAAGAAGTCTTGCCTATAAAATTACCCTTTCGGGCTTCCCTGGTGGCGCAGTGGTTGAGAGTCCGCCTGCCGATGCAGGGGACGCAGGTTGGTGCCCCGGTCCGGGAGGATCCCACATGCCGCAGAGCGGCTGGGCCCGTGAGCCGTGGCCGCTGGGCCTGCGCACCCGGAGCCTGTGCTCCACGACGGGAGAGGCCACAACAGTGAGAGGCCCGCATACCACACACACACACAAAAAAAATTATCCTTTCAAATGAAGCAATAATTAAGACATTGCCAGATAAACAATAACTTTAAAAATGTGTTGCTAGAAAACCTGCCCTACAAGAAATACTAAAGGGAAATCTTCAGGCTGAACTAAAAGGGCACTAGACAGTAACTCAGATCCACATGAAGAAATAAAGGGCACTGGGTAAAGGAACTACATAGGTAAGTATAAAGGATAATATCAATATATTTTGTTTGTAACTTTTTTCTTCTACCTGGTTCAAAAGACAGAATGTCCCCTGCATGGCGTAAGGCAATTATTATAACTGCATAAGGCAATTATTACATATCTGTATTTATAAGCATACAATGCATAAAGATGTAATTTGTATGACAATAACAGCACAACAGAGGGGGAAGGCAACAAAGCTATATAGGAGCAGAGTTTATGTATATTACTGAAACTGAATTGTTAATGAGTTACATTGTTTAGGTTAAGATGTTAAATCAATAGGTAGAACAACTAGACAGAAAATCAACAAGGAAGTAGAAGACTTGAACAACATTATAAAACAACTAGACTTAACAAATATCTATACAACACTCCACTCAACAACAGCAGAGTATATTCTAATCAAGTAAATATGAAACATTCTCAAGGAGAAACCATATGTTAAACCACAAAAAAGGTCTCAATAAATTTAAAAAGATATGACTCTGCAAACTCAGTGGAATGAAACTAGAAACAAATAATAATAGGAAATTTGAGAAACTCACAAATATATGAAAACTAAACACATTCCTAATCATCAATGAGTCAAATAAGAAATCAAAAGAGCAGTCAGAAAATAAATTGAGATAAATGAAAATATAACATAACAAAATTTATAGGAGGCAGAGAAAGCAATGTTTAGAGAGAAATTTATACTTGTAAATACCTATATTAACAGGAAGAAAGATCTCAAATCAATAACCTAATTTTCTACCATAAAAAACTAGAGACCAAACTAAATCCAATGCAAACAGAGAGAAAGAAGTAGTAGATTAGAGCAGAGACAGATGAAACAGAGTATAGAAAGGGAAAATTTGAGAAAAGAAACAAAACCAAAAGTTCTTTCTTTGAAAAGATCAACAAATATGGCAATCCTTTGGCTAGATCAAGAAAAAAAAAAAGACAGGACTCAAATGACTAAAACCAAGAATGAAAGAAAAGACATTACTACCAACCTTGCAGAAATAAAAAGAATTTTAGAGGAATGCTATGAACAATTATATGCCAACAAATTAGATGAAATGAACAAATTCTTAGAAACATACAGCTACCAAAACTGACTCAAGAAGAAATAGAGAATCTAAACAGACATAACAAAAGGCTGAATCAGTAATCAAAAATCTTTCAACGGGGACTTCCCTGGCAGTCCAATGGTTACGACTTCACCTTCCAGTGCAGCGTGTGTGGGTTCAAACACTGATCGGGAGCTAAGATTCCCACATGCCTTGGGACCAAAAAAACAAAATATAAAAAACAGGAGCAATATTGTAACAAATTCAATAAAGACTTAAAAAAAAATCTTTCAACAAGAAAACCCCAGGACCAGATGGCTTTGCTACTGAATGCTACCAAATGTTTAAAGAGGAATCAACACCAATACTCAAACTCTTCCAAAAAACTGAAGAGTAAAGGATGGAAAACATTTCCTAACTCATTCTATGAAGCCAGTTATTACCCTGGTACCCTAGACAAAAGCATCACTAGAAAAGAAAACTACAGACAAATATCCCTCAAGAAAAAATCCTCAACAAAAACTAACAAACCACATTAGCAGCATATTAAAGAGATTACACACCTATCATCAAATGGGATTTATCAATCAAATACAAGCATGGTTCAACAGATGAAAATCAATCAATGTAATACACCATATTAATAGAAAGAGGAAAACAACTCATGATCATCTCAACAGATGCAGGACAAGCATTTGACAAAATCTAACATTCTTTCATGATTAATAAAAACAAAACAAAACAAAACAAAAATACTCTAAAAGAACATCTTTCACAAACTCACAGTGAGAACATTACATTCAACAGTGAAATTCTGAAAGCTTTACCCCTAATATCAGGAACAAGATAAGGATGCCCACTCTTACTATTTCTATACAATATTGTACTCATAATTAAAAACAGAATTACCATATGATCCAGCAGTTCAACTTCTGGGTATATACCCCAAAGAACTGAAAGCAGAGTCTCAAAGAAATATTTGTACACCTATGTTCACAGAAGTATTATGCACAATAGCCAAGAAATGGGAGCAGCCCAAGTGCCCATCAATGGATGGATGGATAAACAAAATATGGTATATACATTCAATGGGATATTATTCAGCCTTAAAAAGGAAGGAAATTCTCACACAACCTACAGTATGGATGAACCTTGAGGACATTATGGTAAGTGAAATAAGCCAGTCACAAAAGGACAAATACTGTGTGATTTCGCATATATGAGGTCCCTACAGTAGTCAAATTCATAGAGATAGAAACTACAATGGTGGTTGCCAGGGGTTTGAGAAAGGAAGAAATGTAGAGTTGTTTAATGGATGCAGAATTTCAGTTTTACAAGATGAAAAATGTTCTGGAGATGGAAGATGGTGACAGTTGCACAACAATGTAAATGTACTTAATGTCAATGAACTGTACACTTAATGGTTAAGATGGTAAATTTTATGTCATGTGTATTTCGTCACAATTAAATACATATATTAAAAAATCAGTTGTATTTCTATGCAATAAACAATCTGAAAATGAAATTTCTAAAAATTCCATTTACAATAGCATCCCCCAAAATAAAAAATTTAGGAGTAAGTTCAACAAAAGACACATAGACTTACAGGCTGAAAACTTTATCACATCGCTGGAAGAAATTAAAGACCTAAATAAATGGAAAAACATCCTGTGTTCACAGAGTATTATTACTTTTAAGGTGGCAATACTTCCCATACTAATCTGCAATACATTGGAATCCTTATCAAAAATCCCAGCTGCTGTCTTGGAAATCGTGAAGCTTAAAGACATCTAAATTGGAAAAGAAGTAAAACTCTATTCACAGATGACATGATCCTGTACATAGAAAATTCCAAAGAATCTACAAGAATGCTACCACAGCTAATAAATGAATTCAGCAAAGTTGTAGGGTACCAGATCAACACACAAAAATTAGTTGTGTTTCTATATCCTAACAATTAACAAACCAAAAAGGAAATTAAGGAAGCAATCCTATTTATAACCATATTTACAATATTCCAAAATAATAAAATACCTAGAAATAAATTTAACCAAAGTGGTGAAAGACTTGTACACTGAAAACTATAAAATATTGCTGAAAGGAAATTAAAGAAAACCTAAGTAAGTGGAAAGAGAGCCTGTGTTCATGGATTATAAGACTTAGTATTGTTAACATGGCAGTACTACCCAAAGTGACCTATAGATTCCTGAAACTTCTGTCAAAATTCCAAAGTCTTTTTTTGCAGTTATGAAAAATCCAATTCTCAAATTCACATGTAATTGTAAGGGGCCTCAAAAAGCCAAAACAATCATGAACAATCAATCTTGAAAAAGAAGAACAAAGCTAGAAGACTAACACTTCCTGATTTCAAAACTTAATACAAAGCTACAGTAATCAAGAGTGTGGTACTGGCATAAGGACAGACATATAGACCAATAGAATACAATAGATGGCCAGAAATAAGCCCTCACATATATGGCCAACAGATCTTTGATAAAGGTGCCAAGACCATTCAATGGAGAAATGACGGTCTTTTCACAAGTGGTCCTGGGAAAACTGGATATCACATGAAGTTGGGCCCTTACCTAACATCAAACACATAAACTAACTCAAAATGGATCAAAGACCTAAACATAAGAGCTGATACTATAAAACTCTTAGAAGAAAACATATGGGAAAAGCACCATGACCTTGGTTTACGTAAACATTTCTTGGATATGACACCAAAGGCATAGGCAACGAAAGAAAAAAAAGACAAATTAGACTTTATCAAAATTTAAAACTTTTGTGCAACAAAGGACACTATCAACAGAGTAAAAAGGCAACCAACAGAATGGGAGAAAATATTTGCAAATCACATATCTGATAAAGAGATTAACATCCAAAATAAACAGAGAACCCCTAAAATAACCAAAAAACAAACAACTCATTTCAAAAACAGGTAAAGAAATTGAATAGACATTTCTCCAAAGAAGATATACAAATAGCCAATAAGCACATGAACAGATGCTCAACATCACTAACCGTTAGAGAAATGCAAATGAAAATCACATGAGATACTACCTCATATCCATTAGGATGACTATAATCACAAACAGGGACAATAACAAGTGCAAGCAAGGATGTGGAGAAACTGAAGTCCTCATACATTGCTGGTGGGAATATAGAATGGTGCTATAGCTGTAGAAAATAATCTGCCATTTCCTCAAAAAGTTAAACATAATTTCCCTAAGACCCAGCAATGCCACTCCTAGAAATATACCCAAGAGAACTGAAAACAGTGACACAAACATGTACATGTACACACACATTTATAGCAACATTATTCACAATAGCCAAAAGGAAAACACTCACGTCCATCAATAGATGAACTGATAAACAAAATGTTCCCATACAATGGAGTATGATTCAGCCATAAAAGAAATGAAGTGCTGATAAATGCCACAATGTGTATGAACCTCAAAAATATTATGCTAAGTAAAAGAAGAGAGTCACAAAAAGCCATAATTTGTGTGATTCCATTTATAGGAAATGTCCGGAATAGGCAAATCCACAGAGATAGGTGGTTACCAGGGGTTGGCAGGACGGGGGTGACTGCTAATGGGCACAGGACTTCTTTTTGAGGTGATGAAATGTTTTGGAATTAGATAGTGGTGATGGTTGCACAACCTTATGAATAAACTAAAATCCACTGGATTATACACTTTAAAAGTGTAGGGCTTCCCTGGTGGTGCAGTGGTTGAGGGTCCGCCTGCCGATGCAGGGGACGTGGGTTCGTGCCCCGGTCCGGGAGGATCCCACATGCCGCGGAGTGGCTGGGCCCGTGAGCCATGGCCGCTGAGCCTGCACTTCTGGAGCCTGTGCTCCGCAATGGGACAGGCCACAACAGTGAGAGGCCCGCGTACCACAAAAAAAAAAATTAAAAAATAAAAATAAAAAAGTGTAAATCTCAGGATATGCAAATATCTCAATTAAGAAGAAAAAGATGAACATGAAGTACTTTTGAAATAAAAAGTAAATAATATCTATGTTTTATTTTACTCCTCTGAAAACTCCTAGGTGGCCCAGCCATTCATCACGAGGCTCTGTGTAGGGAGGGAACCCAGCTGGTCAACTCTTCTCACCTTGAGGTGCTGGTGCATGCAGTAACGACACACCTTATGCTTCATCTCATGCGTAACATCACTGGAGAAAGGAATAAACCCACATTTTGGCTGCAAAATAAACAAGTAAGGAAGAAAAAAAGCTTAGGGAGAAAACACATACCTGTAGGTAGACATATAACTACAGGATAATGAAGTGCAGTTCCCAGGAGAATCAGCAAGTGTTAGATATAAACATTCCCAAAAGTTGCTTTTATCTTCAGTCCCCAGTGGGAATTGATGCCTCCCCAACTGCATCACATAAATATCTCTTTGCCGCTAGAGAATTCAAAGCCAGAACTCTCATTGGGGAAGAACAGTGATGCCTCAATTGCTAGCTTGACAACAAAGAGTAGCTTTGTGTTTTCATCATAGAACAAGACTGGAAAGACTCTAGGAGTGCAGATCTGCCACACACTCCAGCTCCAAGAAAAAGAACCCATGGTCCCTCTGTTAAGAATGTGTGAATGGGAAGGTGCCCATCTGCTGGTTGCTGGGCTCCCAGAACATCTGAAACTCCAGTTGCCTTTTAAAAGCCATGATTTCTGGGCACATACAATATGAAAGACCACTGCCTAGTGTCAGGGCACTGAAGATCACGCTGCCCATCATTTGTGACGCCTGAGACACTCACCCTCTGGTTGGAGAAACAGAAATCAGTCTACACTGAACACCCAGGGATGTGAATGCTCAGGGCCAAGAACATGACCCACAAGTCACCACCAGAGGTTTGGAGGAAGGAAACAAATAACAAGATATCTGGCAGGCTTCCTGAGGGAGACTCAGGTGGCCACTCTGGACACTGAGCCACAGAGCTGAAGCAGGGGCCTGGCCCTTATCCAGCAATCACTGCCCTGCACTAGACAAGCGACATCCTTTGTCACCTCCTCCTGAGGATTCCTGCCATGACAAACCAGGACCTTGAGAGTCACAGAGGCTTCTATGCCTCCGGGAGGTCTCTCCTGAGCATTCTCCTGAGAAGCAAAGGAACAGAGTGTCACCCAGTCTAAAGGGTGGTCCTCAAGCTGAGCTCTTGGAGCATGGCATGCAGTGTCACCAAGCAGCCAAGGAGGCACAGCTGGGAAGGAGGTTAAGAGAGGCCCTGGCAAGCTGCACCCTCCAAGGAAAATAAGCAGAGTGGAACACATGCTTCCTTCTGGTGGCCATCGGCTAGGGCTTGTCCCTGGCTGGTTCCCTGTTATGACACCTGAGAACGAGCCTAAATCTGGGGGTCTGGGAAGCCATGCCCCTCAGGTCTGGCCAGGGTAAGGAACCAGAAGAGCATGGTGCAAGAGGCATGCACAGAAGCAGCAAGAAGTAAGCCTACTCTCTGGGAGTTGGAGGGCTGCCTAAGTCATGGGGCCCAGCATGGACAAAGTGCACTCCAGGCAGATGACTCGTGGATTTACAGTCTGGACCCACCTTTCCCTTTTCCCCCACACCATTTCCCCCTTGAAAGAAATTCACCTTGATCTCTACACACAGAATCGGCCGGTGCTCTGCGAAACGGTAGGTCTGAAGTCTGGCTAAATTGGGAAGGCACAGAGCATAACCACTGAGAGTGTCCAGGTCCTTGTCACAGCGAGATTCTGGAAAACAGAGCAAGGAAAATAACTGAGGATCAGTGCAAGAGAGACAAGATGACTCCATGGCAACTTGGACTACTGTTGGGGAAGGATCAGCCTTACCCAAGAGAGGGCCGGGCTTGGCCTCCACTCTTAAGAGGTCACCTCTAAGCCTTGGGATGTCTTGCCTGAGGAGTTTACCTGAGGACCTAGAGTCACATGAGTATAATGCTGAGATCTGTGGTAGGAGATTGGGCCCTGTAGTATCAGCTTGACCTCCAGAGGGGCTGGAGGCTGAGGGCAGCCACACAGGTGGTCATCTGTGTCTATATGCCCAAGCCCCAGCAAAAACCCTAACCCCTCTTATCCCATCTGTTTTTAATCTGTGTCCCTTAGCTGTAATAAGCCATAACCATGAGGATAACAGTGAGTTCTGTGGGTCCTTCTAGCAAATTATCAGACCTGAGATTGGTCCTGGGGACCCCCAAACATGCAGCTGTCATCAGGAGTGAGGGTGATCTTGGGAACTGCCCCCCAATTCTGTGACTCCCTTAACCCAGAAGCTCAGAGAGGAAGGAGGCAACAGCCACTACCTTCCTTTTAAAGCTTCCTTCAGAATACGCAAACACCAATATTTCCTCAGCACTGACTGCTAGAAGCTATATTGTAGACAGTCACATAAGATATGGCCTCTTGGTCCCAAGAGAAGTCAGCTTTCCTCCTTCCACATAACAAGGCTGACTATGAGTCATTATTACAACAGGGGACGGTCTTATTACTGTTAAGTAGTATAACTGCCAATCATAAAACTAATGATGCTGTGTGGCACTAGTAACTAGATGGCAGAACCACAGCAGGCCTCAGTCTGTCTTTGTCTAGACGGGGAAAACAGAGCCAAGACACAGTCCAGGCTTCGAACAAAGCTGCTGCCTCCTTCCCCTTCATTGGTCCTCTCCACCCATGAAGCCCTGCTCCTCACTGCTCCCCAAACTGAGGGCTCCACCGCACAGTATCCTGTTTTCTTTCATTTTCCTGATCAAATACGGAAAGGATTTTATATTGACTCACTGCACACCCTGACTGTCTGGCTGTGCTTTAGGAGGAGACATTTCACTCCTCAACAACACAGATTTTACATCTTTGCCTCTGACTGTGACAGAAAAAGCTTTGACATGGTTACTGTCATTACTGCCACGAGCAAGTGCAGGGAAGGTACATGAGGTACTGAGGGGAAAATACATGAGGTGACTGTGGGGAGGGTATGTTTGGTAATGAGTGGAAGGTATGGGAAGTAATGGGGGGAAGGTTTGGGAGATGATGGGGGAACGTATTTGTGGTGATTGGGGAAGGTACGGGAGGTGATGGGAGAAGGTCTGGGAGGTGACTAGGTGAAGGTATGTGTAGTGATGTGTGGAAAGCATGTGTGGTGATGGGGGGTGGGGTAGGTATGGTGATGGTGGGGAAGTACATGAGGTGAAGCGGGGAGGTACAAAAATTCAAGTCTCCCACCTTACCTCAATAGGATGAGCAGGTTGGGTGGTGCTAGCTTCTGGGAGAAGGTTCTCAGGACTGCCACACTGCAGGGCCTAGTCCAACCTCCATGGCTCAGGTCTATCCCGGTTTTCCTTTGGACTCCCCCAGGCCCCCCTTGGAGCCCACCTTCCCTTCCCTAAGTCTCCCTGAACTCCTTCAGCTCCCTCTTGGCTCCCAAATGCATTTTTATTTTTATTAATTTGTTCTTGGTCATATATTCCCTGCAGTGATCTGCAAATCTGATGCCCAGAATTGTATTCATGAGCTCCTAGGATTTCTACCCCTGATAATAAAGTTCCTGGCAAAAGAATTGCTAAAAACTGTATCTATATCTACCTAACATGAGTAATAACGTCAAACACATTTCAAATGGAATATTATAAATTCATAAGTTAGAAACCCTTACCTGGTCTTTCACACTGTATCTTTAAACAAAGCTGTTTCACAAAATCTAAAGGCAGCTGAACAACTTCCTGTAAGAACAAATAAGAAATACTCAGTGTGAGATGCACAACAATGTGAACATACTTAATGCCACAGGACCACACACTTAAAAATGGTTAAAATGTTAAGTTTTATATATATGTTACCACATTAAAAAATATACTCAGTATGTGGGTTTTAGGAATAAAACCTGCTCTGTTATTTTAAGGACATGTCCAAATAAAACAGAGATGCTAAAGTTTCTGTGCACTAAGAGGAACCGGCCCTCCTGAGAGCAGCTGGTGTCCACAGTGGTGGTGGCCAGAAGCGTGCCCCATGTCACCTACGGTCAGTCCCCACAGAGTGCTCCTCACCCAGCTCCTCTGTTCTCACGGCGACCTCATCCTCATTCTCAGTGTCTGTGGACAGCAGAGCAGGGGCCTGAGGCAGTTCTCTGCCTGCTAGAAGTTCCTCACCAGCTATCTCCTCAGACAACCTGAGGCTCCTCACATTTCCATCTGAGAAGCAGCTCAAGGAACAGGGTCTGATCAAATATTAATCTCTGGGTGAGATGTCCTGGGCGCCCATCAGCCACAGGACTTAGGATGGCCAATATATGGTGCTTTGGGGCAAAAAACAAAGGAGCAACTACTCTCTACTATTTCTTGAAGTCTCCCAAACTAGGAGTTTCTATTTAATCCACGTTGCTCATCATCTTCCCCATGTTTCCAGGGTGGCAGAATTCTGACTTCTAAAGGAATCCCAAGGGGACACAAGATACCTGCCTAGAATGAGAATGCTGAGATCCTTTCCACTTACATGCCACACCTTCTCTATCATGCCCTGTCCCACCTAACCTCCAGCTCACATGAAGACAGACCTAGACCAGTCCCCAAACCAGCCAGTCAGGGCCGGAGGCAGCACGGACACAAGGGGTGTGTCTGTCACTCTGTCTGAGCCTTGCTCTCTCACCACTGTGCTAGTTATGTCTCATCCCAGGACACAGAAGAGGGAAACACTCTCCCCAGGGCTCCACTTTAACCTAGCTCGTGCCATCAGTCAGAGAAAACAGCATCATTTATAAATGCTGATTTTGCCTGAACATGGTCTTGTTCAGGCCAGAGATGTGCTCTGTATCCCACATTTCAACAGTGCTGGGCCTGAGTGGCAGTCCTCTCTTGATACTACAACCACCTGGAGGAAAAGCAGGTTGTGTTTCACTCTGGCAGTGTCTTCACGCGAAGGAGGTATGTCAACGGGATGAATATTCCCGAAATGTGACCTGGTGTGCTCACCTCATATGCCCAGAGCCTTGTGCACTGTGGACAAACAGAATCAAACCTGGAGCTAGAGCATGCCCTGGGCCCTGGTGGGACATCCCAATGCTATTCCCACCTGCCGGGCTGCCGTTGGCTGGAACCCCAAGCTCCTCACCATTCTCCTTCACTGCTGGCCCCTCCTGGAAGAAAGGTCTAGAGCCCCCAAGTGCTGTGAGACAGAGAAACACTCCCAACTTGGCCAGATGAGCATGCTCTCTCCCCAAGAAGGACACGGGTAGTTGGCATACCTGCATTCACTCACACACCATCCAGGCCAAGTAGGTGGCACCCAGCACGCAGAAAGCTCAGAGACTCGGGCTCTCACAGGTGGTGGGTTTCAGGCTTTCACAATTCAACAGGACAGCTGGGGACCTCACTAGGGGTGGTGCCAGCCCCCAGAATGGCCCCAGTGACCTCTAGCCCTGTGTAGTCCCACACTGCCTAGAGCTGACCCGTGAAGGTCCCAGGATGCCATGGAATCAACAGACACAACTCCCGAACAGGTCATCTCTCAGATGGTGTACTGGGGGAGTCAGGGCCAAGTCACAAGGATGCTCAGAGCCCTTCAGAGAGTCCACACTGGGAGGTGCCGAGGCCCCCAGTCAACAGCCAGCACCACACTGCCAGCTCCACGGCTCTGGGACACCCTGGAAGAGGATCCTTAGCCCCAGCCTACAGATTAGACTACAGCCCTAAGAGACCCAAAGCAACACCACCCAGAGTACTTCCTAAGCTGTCAAAGGACGACCCTCCTTGGAGGATGTTTTGCCGTCGAAGCCATTTAAATTCTACTTTGCTAGGCAATCCTGAAGCTTCAAAGAAACTTTTACTCAACCTTCTTGGTATCATTTTTCTCAGGATGGACACAAGGTACAGAATTTACAAAACAGAGGCAGTGCTCTCTCTGTTCAAAATGATAAACCTGCTAGTCTGTTCAGGGCTCTGATCTAAGACAAGCAGTCAGGCCAGCGTAAGCAGAGAAGCAGCAGTGATCAAAGTGGAGACATAAGAATGGCTGTCCCAGGCATGTACCAAGGCCACTGGCTCTGAGGATTGCCAGGATCACAGGGCCAGTCCACTGTGGCTTCTTACGCTGCTCTCTTCATGAGTGTCTGAACAGCAGACCTTGCCTGTAACAGGCACTCTTCTCGGTCACTGAGACCAGAAAAAGCCAGCAACGCAGACCACCTGCAGGTAGGTGGAGGCCATCACCCCACATGGGCTTCAGCTGGCTTCTCCCACGAGACCAGGTCACACCTCCCATCATGGGGGTCCCCTTTTCTCCCTAACTTGCTCAAAGGTACCCACTGAAGGTCAGTGTTGCTGCCTGGACCTCTCTAGAGAGTTCTCACCAAACTGAATGCCTCCATGAGGGCAGGATGGTGAAGACCAGGAGTCTCAGCAAGTGAAGGTCTGGCAAAGTATCTCCGAACCTCATGCTAGAAAATGGGAATAACACTATCTGCTCTGCTACTTCACAGTGCAACAAATGAGAAGCCCTTGGAAACTTTGTAACTAACACAGTGTATGTGTGTGTGTGGGGTGGGGGGATATCATTAAGCAACTTCCAAACTATAATTGAGAAGTTGGTACTTTGATACAGAACAGGCCCATGAATTTAGACTACATTAAAAAAAAAATCACTTACCCCACAATGAACATAGTTCTCTCCCAAAAACTCTTTCATGACATTTTTGCCAAAGTCCACTATGTTCTGTAGGTGCTGAAATATTTCTTCCGAGGTCTGCAAAAGAGAAGGACAAGAAGACCTCAACAACCGGGACCTCCTAGACTCTGACACCACCACAAGCCCCCGTCACATACAGGGCTGCCATGTATGTGGCCACAAAAAGCCACCAGTGGCCCTGGACCTGGAGGAAGGTGAGCCTCACCATGAAGACTGCCACACTCACTGGAGCTTCTGCCGCACAGGGCCCCCAGGCCCACCTATGCATTGTACTCAGGGCCCCATGTGATTGTGAAACCATAAGTTTGAGA
Source organism: Kogia breviceps (assembly GCF_026419965.1). Classification (NCBI taxonomy): domain Eukaryota; kingdom Metazoa; phylum Chordata; class Mammalia; order Artiodactyla; family Physeteridae; genus Kogia; species Kogia breviceps. The sequence continues at coordinate 33,162,474 of NC_081317.1, forward strand.
ACCATACCTGTGCCCCTGCCTTCCTCCCCACCAGGAACACACATGGATTCCGCCAGTGGCCCGTGCACACCTTCCGAGGAATTCGACTTTAATAATCTGTCCCATCCAAAAATCAGTAGATATTTAGATTTTATTCTTCAGCTTCTAGATGTAGAAATAAAATATTTTCTCCTCAGAGGTTCTTAAAGAATCAATAAGCTGTGAGATTTAGGTGAGACAGGAAATCATTCCTGTATCCCTCACTCTGACCCAAGGTGAGAAGAACAAAGGGTTGATCACAGGTCTCGCTCAGGAGTGAGAGGGCTGTCTTCTTCAAACCACAGGCTGGGAGGTGCCTGACACATGGCTCAGCCTCTGGGGAGGTCTCAGTCTGAGCTGCCACCCAGGCACCATAAAACAGGCAAACCACAGTCTGCATTCCGGGGGACTACTGTATTAGAACGAAGCCTGACAAAAAAACCCAGAACACGCCCAGTGGCTCCGTACGTACAGCTGTGGACACAGGGCTTCTGACAAAAAGTTCTTCTTATTGACAGAATTAACACACCCAACTCCCCACAAATAATGCAGCTGGCATCACACGGTGCCATTTATATAATAAAGAAAGGCGAATTGTTACCTTGGAAGACACTGCCTCAATAAATGTAAACAGGAAAAACTGAAAATAGAGGCATCCAGAGAACGCTGGCCCTTCACCGAGGCTAGGCTCTGTAGACCCTGAGTGGGGATAGAGGGGAGGGGAGGGGGGCTAGAGGCAGCCTCCGAGATGTTTCTAGTTTCCACCTGGATTCCACGGAGACAGAACCACCCTGTACAATTCTCTTCAGCAGCTGCACCCTCCCATCCTTTGCCATCTTTCTCTGAACTAACTACACTGTCCCCAGATCTCACTGCAGCCCCACTGTGATGGCAGCCCCCAGCTTTCTCCCACAGTCCCTGCTTTTCCTTCTATGAAGCTAACCTGCAAGTGTGCCCTTCATTTGCACAATCAGCCACCATTGATACCCATCAGCCATCCACCTCACCTTCTTTTCCGGCTGTTTCTCCATAACTCAAACAAGGTGAGGTGGTGACTCATGTCTCCTACACCCTGATCTTGAGCCCAATTTCTACTCACCACCCAACAACCACCAGCCCTGCCCCCACTGTGTGGGTGTGACCTGCAGCTCCTGCCTTTTCTCCCCTTTTAAGATAAGAGACTATGCTCACACCTAGCCCCTCTGGACCTCCCTCCTTCTCCCCAGACCATGAAAGAGGAAAGGCTCCCACAGGGCTATGCCATATCGAGCACTGCAACCACTTAGATAAACACCACAATGACATCCCGCCTCAAAGTAGAGAGACACTGCAACTCAGTGGTCAGCGGGCATACAACAGAACAACAATGGCTTTCTGAGGGTGTCCACGGTACTCTGCCTGGTTGCCTCAGTGAATAGAAACACAAGGCTCCATCTGAACTGCCCGTTGTGACTTGTAACACTGACTGTCTATCACAGCATCACAGACTTCATTTTCATTGATACAATTCCACAGATGGGGAAACTTAGGCAGCAGGGTGTAAGGAAATCACCAAGGCAAAGCCAAGTCCTGGCCCTGGGTTCCCCAGCCACAAGCAGAGCTCTCTGAACTAGTCAGGGAGGCTCCTGGCTCAGTACCCAGGGACTAACCATGATGACCCACAGTGACCCCAGCAGGTCAAAGTGCTGAATTCAGCACAAAAGATGGACACATTGCTTTCGGCACTGAATGCTCATATCATATTCAAATTTCTAAAGTTAGCATTAAAACTTCTGCATCAGAAAAACATCAGAGTTTACTTAAATAATTATTTTAATGATTGGGTGGCAAATCCACTGATCTTACCTTCTTCCTATTAGGAGGAAACTTCAGAAAACGAAGCACCACACAACGCTATTGGAAAATAAAACAAAGTCTGATTAGTACCTACCCAAAGCCTGGGGATAAGGGTGGGTGGCTGTGGATAAGGAGCCATCCTCAGCAGTGCAGATGCTGGAAGCCTCACAGGCAGCCAGTGCCCAGGGGAGGAGGTGGGGGCCAGTACTGGGCCACACATCTGAAGACACAGAGCAACCAGGAAAACCTGTGCTCTCTGACCTAGCCAGCACACTCCCAGTAATTTATCTTAATTAAAGATGCACAGAAGATTTAGCTACTGCATATAAAAGTACTGTTTATAATTCCAAATAAAATGGAAACAACCTAAACATCCAACAATAGCAGGATGGTTAAATACAGAGGGACATATTCCAGACCATGGAATACTATGCCTTCATTTACAAGAAAATAAGGAAGATCCATATTTACAGACACAAAGGTACAGTCATCATCTACTGACAAATGAAAAAGATTACAGAATAGGGCTTACAGAATGAACCTATCTTTATAAATATGTACATATACGTGTGTGTGTGTGTGTGTGTGTGTGTGTGTGTGTGTGTGTGTATTAGAGAATGATGAATGGGTATAGTTCTATTTATGTAAAGCTCAAAAACAGATAAGACTAAGATCTCTGGCAGGTGGGATGGTCCCTAAGAAAGGCTCTAGAAGGGGCTGGTCATGAGAATACGCGTCCATGTATTTTGTCATAATCAAGCTGTATGTATGCATATGATCTGACCACTTTTCTGTAGATTTATTACTCTTCATTTTTTAAAGTTAGAAAAACAAAAAATTTAAATAAAGTATGTGCATGCTGAGGTTGTATGAACTGTCTGAAAGGGCTTCAAAATAGGTAACTGCGTGTCCAGGTAGCACCAACTGGGAACTTATTTTTTAAAGTTCTGTTTCTTTGGGTTTTCCAATTTTTTACAATGCTCATATAACATACATTACAAAAATGTTTTTTAAAAAGTTTAAAAAATGGAAGAAAATAACCTTTTAAACTAGTACAGCCTTTGAAATGGCCATTCTCCAAGGAAATAACCTGGATATGGTGTGGAGCCTTGGTAATGGGGGAGACAGTTCCATGTGGACAACTTTGGAAACCATTCCCATGGAGACAGGCAGTTCCAGGCAGAAGGGCTTGGGTTGGGAACCTGGACAGTGCCCAGAGAGAAGTAGTGAACAGGAGCAGGAGAGCAGAGGTGCAGGAGCTCAGGCACTGTCTGGAGCACTGGGATATAGGCGGGGTGGGAGGAGCTGGTGATTGAAGAGGCTCAGAAAGTGCAGCTTTAGAACCCAAACCGTGGCTGAGAGCAAGGAAGGCCCATAGAGACGAGATCCATTTCCCTAGCCCACAGCCCCCCTGGCACTTCCTACCCCTGCCCCTGCACCAGCGCCCTGCCAGCTCACAAGGTCCTAACCAGTTGTGAAGGAAACAACTCCTTTCCTTTTAAACTAAATATCTGAAACCAAATTTTAAAACATACCCTCTTCATAGTGTCTAGGATAAAATGCTAAGAACATGAAGAGAAAGGGGTGAGACTAAGAAGAGGGGCTTAACAAGAGTTTCTGCACAGTCTGAGGCAGAGGCAGCTCTTCCCTGTTCCAGGGAATCTTAGGCCAGGGCCACACCTTTTCTGTTCTTGAGGACAGAAAATCATGGTGTGCTCTCTCATACCATGGAACACTAGATGAAAATCAAAGATTTTAACAACCTGAAAAAGTCAGTGAATGGAGAAATGACACACATAAACACATACACATTAAACAACCTCAAAACATACAACATGCCACTTATAAAAGGAGTAGAAAGCATTCAGTGCTGTGAGGGTCCCAGGCCATGGCGGTGGGGGCGGAGTACTGGCATGTCGTGTGCCAGGAGGCCTAGGAGACGCTCCTTCGATCCCCTCTGAGAACCCACCCAAGTCCTCAAAACACCAAGACATCAGCAAAGCCTGGCTCACAACAGCTCTAAACGCACAACAATGTGAATGTCTTACAGCACAGGAACTCTGGCTGCCTAAGTGCTCTGCAGCCTTGAAAACTTGTGTGAGAATTATCTACATATTTATGCTGTAGGGTTGAGTGAAAAAGCAGAAAACAAAAACAGACAGATAGGATGCTTAAGTACCCAATAAAAGCATATAATAGAAGGAAGTGCACAAAGTGTTAACAAAAATTATTTTCTTAGTAGGGAGACATAGGATGCTTTTTACTTTCTTCCTTCTAGTATTCTGTATTTTCTGGGGCAGAGGGAGGAACAAATGATTGGTATTAAATAAAAATAAAAGACCACAAAAACAATATATAAAAGGGTCACCTGCCCATGTGAAGTCCAAGGAAGGAAACTTGTGGGTGGAATTAAGACTCCAGGCCCTCTTGGCAAAGACAAGGTGTGAAGTGATCAGTTGCTGAAGCCTCACTGCTGGAGGACAAGCTCAAGTCAGGTTTTCCACCAGAGTGAGGATATAACCCAGGATGGGGCCCCAAGAAGACCCCAGGGAAGCAGAGATCAGGCAACTTTCAAGGGAAAGGGAGACAGATAAACACAACAACAAAAGGAATCGACCCTCAGGGTGCTGCCCCAGGCATCCCAAAATGGCTCAGCCCTGCTTCTCAGTGAGGCCACCACCCACAGACACCCCACTTGGGCACAGCCCAGGTCTTCCATCAGAATATCCGTGACAGAATACCAAGCCAAGTCACTTGCCTCTGCTGACCAGAGGCAACCAGAAACACACCCCAGGGCCCACAGAAGGATAAGAGGGACAAGGTGTGGGACGCATTGTTGGGCTGACAGCCTCAGACAGAACAGATGGAGGGTGACTCGAGACATCTCATAGAGCAACTGTCCCCAACCTTTTGGCACCAGGGACCAGTTTGGTGGAAGACAATTTTTCCATGGCAGGGGCCGGGTGGTGGGGGGGAGGGTGGTCCAGGCAGTAATGTCAGCGAAGGGGAGCGGCAGATGAAGCTTTGCTCGCTTGCCCGCCACTCACCTCCTGCTGTGCGGCCTGGTTCCTAACAGGCCTCGGACCCATACCAGTCCACAGCCCAGGGGTTGGGAACCCCTGTCATAGAGGGGAGCCAAGGACTCCAAAGGGAGGAAAGACAGGAGGTGGAGACCACAGGTGGGGACAGCAGGTGTCTGGAACGGGCAGGACATTTTCCTTCCCAAGTTTCACCTGCCTGTATGGACCCACAGCTGCCTCAGGACTGAAGCAGACACAGATGCAAGTTGTGAGGTAGAGGACAGGACAGTGGAGGTGTAAGCCCAGGTGACATCTGGGGGCAGGACACTCAGGGGCTGCAGCAGAAGAGGTGTTCAGATGGTCCCTAAAGGATGGAAAATACAACAGCCAGAAGAGAATCAGAACGTTTTATAAAGACATACCACACATGCATGGAACACACAGTGAGGGTGTCGTAGAGTGGAGCCTTCACGGACCCCAGGCTCTCCAAGGCCACATGATGGCCACAGAGCAGGTGTCGAAACAAACCAAGAGGTAGGTAACCCAGTGCTGTGGTCTCGTCCTTCTGCAGCAGACACAGAAACCTTCCTTACCTTCCTGGTAAAAGGGGCAGCTGCTGTCCTGAGTTCTGCTGAGGAGGAAGAAGGTATGGTTGGGGTGGGGGAAGTGACCATGCCATCTTAGGATACCAGGCCTAGTCCAGCAGACCCCCACATGCTAGAAAGGCAGAGCTCAGCACTCACCAAGGCCAGGACTGGAAATCACCAAAGGGAATATATTTTGGAAATAACAAATCCTAACCATTCAACTGCAGGTGATCCCAGGAATAAAGACAGGGCTACATGCACAGCTCTCCCATGAGACATCACCAAAAAGTCACATCAGCTGTATCAACCTGTATGAATATCATTAAAAATCTCAAATGCAGAATAAGTTACTTGTTCAAAAAAAATACTACAGGCAACAGAACGTTAAGACTCTTTCTACTAGATTCAGGAGAAAATTAAGCCCAGGACTTGGGAGTATGCCATTAAAAAAAGAAAGAAAGAAAAAAAAAAAAAAACAGAGAACAACTCATTTGCTTCCAACAGCTCCATTAAGAAGTATGATCTTCAAATCCTAAAACACAAGAGAAGAGAAACACACAGCTCCTGACTGCTGGAACCCCATATCTTCAGGACAAACACCCCAGGGCATCAAAACAATTGCAGAAAGGATCTGAAGCCTGATCAGAATCTTAGAAAGGCTATAAAACCTGAAAGATCAGGAACCAACTTTTGATAAAAGATCTGTCAATAAGGAGGAAAACGTCACAACAGCTTAGTGTGATAAAGGGAGTGGGCCCCCGTTTGCCCTGCACCCCAGAGGCGAAGACAGCTCAGTGCCTGGGGAGGAGTCTCTGCCTGCCCTGCCCTGGGTGACTCCCCCCACTGAAGGCACATATAAGATCAAATGACAAACCAGACTTACAGTGACCTTCACAGGACAGGATGCCAAGCCAAAGAGAATAAGACCAAGGTAAAGAAGGGTCACTGCAGATGTAAAAGCAACACCACCACACAGAAAGAAGTCCCACTTGGCAGCAGCGCACTTGAGGGGAGCGCCAGGCTTCGTGACCACAGCTCAGCATGAACACAAGTATGGCACAGCCACTAGAACAGTGACAGCACCCTCGGGCTACAGTAAGGAAAGGAAAGTACGTGCCCACAAAGGAAATGCCCTTGCCCAGGACCCCCTACAGGGTCAGTGCCAGGGACTCCAGGCACCCACTAGAGTACAGTGTCAGGTTGGCCACAGCCTTAGACACCTCAGAGGGTCAGTGCTAGGGCCAAGGACCAGTGCCTGGGAAGGGGTTAAATTGCACAGCTGGACCAAAGGATGCTGAGCACTGGGCCACAGGAAAACTGACAGCAACCTGTCAACAACTGGCATACCGTTCTCATACCATCTCAACACTGTCATCTCTTACTGCCCAACCCTGAGCACACCCCACACTATGCCCCTCCTTCGGCCTGCACTTAGCTCCTCCATATCCAGGCCCCATTTTCTACAAGTCCTGTGCTCCTGGAAGCCTCCCAACCCACCAGCCTGGAAGGCTGTCTGTCTGTGTCTTATCCCATATTCCTTCAGTGCAGATGCCAGGCCTCAGGACTGGCTGGCTGAAGGTATGTCGGGTTCTGACACTGGAAAGGAGAGGGGACAGACTCATCACTTTTTAAGGACCTTTCAATTCTGAAAGTAGATGATGCCCCCTCTGAGAAAGAGACCATCTCCCGATCTGAAAGAAACCTGGTGAGGGTCACCCTCTACTTCAGAATGAACGAGGTGGGTCTGGAGAGTCCACCCATGGGAGCAGAAATACTTGGTGCTCACCCACTTTCTTCTATCCCACTCACACACACACACACCCTCTCCTTGGGCACAGTAGGGTCCTGAAAGCTGCCTTCCAGGGCTCTGTCCTCCCTCAAGGCCCAGGCAAAGCACAAAGGTTTCTCCATATCCCAGGGGCAGAGTTCTCCCTTTACTCAGAGCCTTCACTAGGTGGGAACCTTTTCTTACAAGACTACTCGTGATGATAATCTTCAAATTCAAATGATGAGCTAACAACAACCAAGCAGTAATGAGCATAGTAAAGCAAATTTAGATTTAAAATAAAGAATGAAGAGAACAGGTACAGGATAGCCTGATGACTCAGTTTAAAAGGGGGGGAGAAAAAGGAAAAAGAAACATGACCCTAACACCTGGGGCTGTGCAACAAGGGAAGGGGCCAGTTGCCCTGGAGGTTAGACACATGCTTGTCAGGGACAATGGAGAAGGCATCTGAGTGCCCAAGCCCTGGTGTTCTTTTACGCTGATTCTGGAACTTGCTACTTCATTTGACGCTACTTTTGAAACTCAGTACATTAGCCAAAAGAAGCCTTAATTAGCTTTACATAAAATGACGATATACCATGCAATCTTACTGAGGAATTGGAAGATGAGCTCCCCATAGGAGCTGTTGGGTTGGGTCAGAGCTTTTAACTGCCAAGTCCAAGGTGGATGATAGTTATCACTTGCATAACTTGTCCAGCTCCTCATCTTTCTAGCAATTCCGCAAAGGGGATTCTGTTACTAGTTCCACTTTGCAAATGCAGAAACTGAGCCTGAGCCAGGCAGTGGTAGAACTGGGATTCTGCCCAGCTCTGTGTAACTGCAACTCCCATACTCTTAAGCCCTCAATGACACCTATCACTCCTCCCCCAGCCCACGACATTCCTGCCTGGTTGTATCAGACAGCAAGATGTCAGAGATCTGGGTCTTCACACAAATCCACAAGCTTCTCTTCCCGGATTCAACTCACTGGGAGTCCTCACTGCACTCTCTGAAACTCTCTTCGTTACTGAATTAAGAAAGGGAAATTCTCTAAATTCTAAAAAATTCTGGAGAAGAACCTGTAGACAATGCTCCACTAATATTAACAACAGCAGCAGGAGAACAGCAATTCCCTGCATCTCAGGGAGGTAACAGCACCCCCAAGCACTTTGCTTCTTTCTTCTGACCTTGCCCGTACCCTGTATCTTCCCTAAGGCTACTCCGGACGGCCTCACCGTAGCTGGGCAGTCGGAGGCGGCACCGTGTGAGGCCGGGATGGGGCGCGTTGGAAGGACGTGGAACAAACCCGGGGGGAAAAGGTGACACTGGGGGAACAGGGAACCGATTTGGAGGGAGGGGAGTGCTGGGGAGACATGGCACCAACCTAGGGGGAGAAGAGCGCTGGGGGGACGCGGAACTTATCTGGGGGAAGGCGGTGACACCAGCGGGACGCGGAACTGACCCGACGGCGAGGGGTGATGCTGGGGGGACGCGAAACTTATCGCGGGGCAGTGACACTGGGGGAACGCGAAACCGACCGGAAGGAGGGCTGCTGGGGAACCGATCACGGGTAGTGGGTCCTGAGGGGATGCAGAACCAACCTGAGCGGAGGGGGTGCTTGGAGGACGCGGAACCCACCGGGAGTAGGGTAAGGGCCCTGAACCGCGCCGACAGTCAACCGCTCACCTGTGCGTGGGCCACCACCAGGCTCTTGTTGCCTTCACCGTGGTACCCCCATTCATTCTCGTCCATCTTCCCCTCGTCCATCCCACGGTGCGGCCCTGGAGCCTCGCGGGGCCACGAGCTGAGGGCCGCTGGTTCGCCTAAGCACCAGCCGCAGCCGACCGGGGAGGAGCTCCTGTCAGCCGCCGCCTCAGCTAGACCCAGCCGCTCGCACTCGCAGGCGCTGGCCGCCGGAAGCCACGCCCCCAACATCTCCCATGGCCGAGCCGGGCAACTTCCGGGTTCGCGCCCGCTTCTCCTCTGTTGACCACTGTGGTGGATGGACTGGCCGCCATCTTAGGTACTGGCACAGTGACTCATTTCCGGAGCGCTATCTTGAGAACCGGAAGGGAGGCTTCCGGCCTGGGCTCCGGAAGTGAGGCAAGCGGGAGGAGCCGGCTGCTACCCGGCGATCAGGACTGGCCTGCTGGGTAACATGAGTCCAGGCGGGCTGGGGTTAGAGTGGTACTGGTGCGCTAGGAACCAGGGGGTCCCATTGGGGTTGGGGACGGGGGACGTCCAGGCAAGCCGGGAGCTTGGAAGGGGGCGGTCCAGGCGGGCCGGGGGCGGGTGGTCCCTAGAGCTGGAGCCCGCTCAGTCATGGGGCCTCAGCCTTCTTTTCTGTAGAATGGGATACATTTCTCACTCATCTGGTTATTAATATCCTCGTTTGCTCTTTACCTGATGCAAATCACCGCAGTAGTCCCAGGAAGTAGAAACATTGTGGTCCACACCTTACAAATGAGGATACGTAGCTCCAAGAAGCAAGTGGACTCCTAAATGGCACTCTTGTCGGAGTGTTACCTGAAAAACTGGCTTTGCCTTTTGGTGGGTGTCAAGCCAGAAGACAAAGAGTGGGAGAAGGAAGGATTTATTACTTGCAACAAGTAAGGAGAATGCTGCGGCTTTTCCCCAAAGCAGTGTTTCCCCAAATAGCAAAATTGAGGAAGTTTTAAGCTAAAGGAACATGCATATTCATAAAGGGCTTGGGCAGTCAGAGTCCAAGCTTTAGTTGAACGAAGTCATGAGGGTCAGAAAAGGTCTACATCATCCCTTAGGTCCCAACTGATCTGGTAGTTGAGCACTTCAGACTTATCTTTATCATTGAAACAGAATTGAGAGTCTTTACTACTGATATATTATCTTTGCTACCGTTGCTTCTCTTGCCTGATAACAGTTTGTTCTTTTTTTCTTTTAAGATCATTACTGAGACCTGTTGAAGGGCAAGCGTTGTGGCCAGGCTTAAAATGACTTAGGCTAAAAATGGCTTTTCTTATGTCAAGAAAGCCATGCCTTGGGCTTCCCTGGTGGCGCAGTGGTTGAGAATCCGCCTGCTGATGCAGGAGACACGGGTTCGAGCCCTGGTCCGGGAAGATCCCACATGCCGCGGAGCAACTAAGCCCGTGAGCCATGGCCGCTAGGCCTGCGCGTCCGGAGCACAGCAGGAGAGGCCACAACAGTGAGAGGCCCGCATACCGCAAAAAAAAAAAAAAAAAAAAAAAAAAAGCCATGCCTTGATTTCTTTCTCTGGGGACCTCCCCTACCCTATCTGCCTACAGGAGGAGTAGGTTTCGTTGAATCTTGAGGGATGTACCTTGAGCAGGAGTTTTGAATTCTGCCCTTGCCACTTAATGGCAGTGAAGCAAAGGGCAGATCTTTACCCTTCTCTGGCCTCAATTTATTCACTGTTGACATGGGACTAAAATGATACCACCTCATAGAGCTGCTATGAGGATTAAATTAGATTAGCGATTCTCAGATTCTTACTCTCAAGACCATTTTATACTCTTTAAAAATGATTGACGGGGGCTCCCCTGGTGGTGCAGTGGTTGAGAGTCCTCCTACCGATGCAGGGAGCACCGGTTCGTGCCCCAGTCTGGGAAGATCCCACATGCCGCGGAGCGGCTAGGCCGATGAGCCATCGCCGCTGAGCCTGCGCATCCGGAGCCTGTGCTTCGCAACGGGAGAGGCCACAACAGTGAGAGGCCTGCGTACCGCAAAAAAAAAAAAAAGATTGACGGGAGTTCCCTGGCAGTGCAGCGGTTAGGACTCCATGCTCTTACTGCCAAGGGCCCAGGTTCAATCCCTGGTCAGGGAAATAAAATCCCTCAAGCCACGTGGTGTGGCCAAAAAAAAAAAAAAAAAAGATTGAGGGCCTCAAAAAGTTTTTGCTAATATGGGTTATATCTTTCCATGTTTACCATATTATAAATTAAAACAAATTTTTAAAAATTATTTTCATTTTAAAATAAACATTACCTTTTTTTAAAAAGTAGCTATAATTCCCCAAAATATAGAGAAGAGTGGCAAATGTTTTACATTTTTGCAAATCTCTTTAAAGTCTGGCTTCATAGAAGATAGCTGGAGTTTCACATCTGCTTTTGCATTGAATCTGTTGTAATATATTGCTAGGGTTGAAGTATATGAAGAAAACCAAGCCTCAGGTATGTGGTTCAACAAGGAAAGACCTGCAGACCCTACTCAGAACAGCTTAGGGCACCTGGCAGGGCCTTGGGAATAGTAGTGAAAATGAAGCCAGTGAGTCAGGAAAATGAGCTGATAGCTTTGAACATCTCCCCCACCCTGGGCCCCAAAGGGCTGGCCCAGGTAGGCTCAGGCCCCACTCCAGGGATGGTCAAGAAATGGGGGCAGAAACAGCCCACTCCTGGAGGTGAGTTAATCCCCAAGGGGTGGGGGTGGGGGGACACTCACAAAGGGTGAGAAGGCTTCCTACACCCCCACAAGGCCAGGGGACCCTAAACATGTCTGAGATTTTCTCAGCATCTGTGAATGCAGAATTCAGATTAGACTGTTAAGTATTAAAACATTTCCTTAAGGAAGCCTCTGTGGTGCTGGAAATGTTCTGTATCTTGGTTTGTTGGGGTTTTTTTTTTAAGGAACATTTTATCACTGACACTGTTTAGAGTTACTAGTGTATGTTTATTTAAAAGATTAAATCTGGATTTTATGATTGTTTAAAAATTCTCCACAGATGCTCCTAGGGTGGACCACACCCACCTTATCAAAGGGACAAGTGCTTTGAAAGAATCATGGTGGGGTAACAGTGAGAGACACAAAGGAGAGTGTGCTCATCTGCAGGGGTTGGAAGAAGGAAAGGCTGGAAAAGAAAGACATGAGAAAGGTGTCCCAGATAAACAGGGTTTATCAGTTGTTTTTCATACCCTGGATCCACACTCCCTTCTTTTTTATAGCATCAACCCAGTTTTTATTAGGGGAAGTAACTTTTCCTTTATTTAACCCATGTGGTCTGACTTAAGTGAATTTGATTCTAGCCTCAAGGCTGTGCAATCAAGAATTACATTCCCAGTGGTTGGTTCAGGAAGCGCAGGGAAGTAATCCAGGTTTATCCAACGAAGCGCACGCCTTTGGCTTGCACTGAAATGACTGGGGAGAATCAACCTCAGCTGAGAAGCTGGGGGGGTCAGCACATGCTGTCAGCAGTGATCCAGGCACCACAGGTGGCAGCAACAGAGGGGAAACAACTGGAAAGTGGCAAGAAAGGGGACACAAAGTGAGCCAGAGGATCGAGTCCAATTCAGTTGATTTTAATTTTCTGAGCTAGTGAATTCTATCTTTTGCTTAAACAATTTGAGTTGGGTTCCTTTCACTCAGATCCTGGAGTCCAAGCTAATAATAAGGGTACCCTGGGCTGGACCAGTCACCTCTTCAAGAAAAAGCTAGAAGGGAAGGAAAGACCAAAAGGCCATCATTAACTGGGATTCCTACATGAGGACATTTTGCCTAGATTCTTTATGCTCCTCCATCTAGGTCCCAGCTAGATTCTCACCACAGTTAATCAGTGTCACCTTTCTGTTTGAAAAAGGAAATGAGAGAGAGAGGAAGGAAGGGAAGAGGAGAAGAGAAAAGGAAGAAAGATGAGACAGGAAACTCATCTTCCAACCACATCAAAAAGCCATCCAGAACCAAAGTGGCAAAACACTAGTGACTGGAAGCCCAGTGATGGGTAGTTACTCTATTCTTCCAATTTTTATGTGTGTCTGGAATTTTCCTTACTAAACAGTTTTTATTTTTGAAGGAAGCATGTGATATCATGTATCCCTTGATATGACATGACATGATGAGAAAGGCATTTCACCTCTCTGGTATTCCCCTCACCTCTAAACCTATAATCCCTGTCTAATGATTAGAAAAACATCAGACAGACCCAAATTGAGAGAAATTTGGCAGAATAACTGACCAAGAATCTGTAACTGCCCAGGTCATAGGAGACATGGACAGACCAGAGGAGCCTAAGGAGACAAGACACCTAAATGCAACGTGGGATGCTGGAACAGAAAAGGACATTGGTGGGAACACTGGTAAAATCCAAATAAAATCTGGAGTTTAGTTAATAGTAATGGATCACTGTTAATTTCTTTGTTCTGGGAAATGTACCATAGTTAGGTATGGTAACATGGAGGGAAGTTGGGATAGGGCATTTGGCAACTTGGTACTATCTTGCAACATTTCTATAAATCTAAAATCCAAAATTAAAAGTTCACAAAAAGGAAGGCATTCATTGTTCAGCTTCTTTCATAATTAAATAATTAAAATAAGTATATATCTTAAAATATATATCAAACTGGCAAAATAAAAGCAGTTTTGCACAGTGTTTGACATGGGTGGTATACAAGGGACAGGCAGGACGTGTGCACTGTGGAGGAGAGGGTCTGCATTGGTGGATCCCAGTTTGGCCATATCATTAAAAGTATTGTAGCTATAGCTAATCCCCTTTGACCCATTTCCATGCCTACAAATTACCCTACAAAACCCTCCCTCCAGTACTCAGAGATATGTACAGGATGTTTGTACAAACACAAGAGTGATGGACAGTACTTGGTTCCCAATGTGAGCACCTCAGGACAGCCTCAGGCTGCACCAGCCCACCCCAGCAGAAGACTTGCAGGGGGACTTAGCAACCCGTGTTCTAACAACTTCCCCACATGAAACCCAGAACCACTGAATTATGGTATACTTGAAAATTATACAGGCAGTTAGGAAATGAGTTAGATCTGTATTGACATGAAAGATGTTCAAGGTCTATGGTTAAGTGAAACAAGTGTGTGTGTATGTGTTGTGTCTGTGTGTAAATGCAAAGAAAAGGGAAAGGAAATTTTCCCATCTAGAAAGAGGAGAGCAGGAGAAACAAAAGAAGAATGTCACTTTCCTCTTTTATTTGTATGTTGTTGACTCAGAGTATGTATTCGTGTAACACTTCTGTAATAAAAATTTAAATGAATACATTCTCAATATTTTTTAAATTAGATAGATCTATCACTATGTATGAATATGGAAAGATGCCATGGTATGTTTAATACAGAAATAGGTGGGCTTCCCTGGTGGCGCAGTGGTTGAGAGTCCGCCTGCCGATGCAGGGGATACGGGTTCATGCCCCGGTCCGGGAAGATCCCACATGCCGCGGAGCAGCTGGGCCCATGAGCCGTGGCCGCTGAGCCTGCGCGTCTGGAGCCTGTGCTCCACAGCAGGAGAGGCCACAACAGTGAGAGACCCCCGTACTGCAAAAAAAAAAAAAAAAGAAAAAGAAAGAAAGAAATAGGTGTTTTGTTTTTTAATGGAAAAGAAAAACAATCAAGAAATAGGTGCCTGGGACTTCCCTGGTGGTCCAGTGAGTAAGACTCCGCACTCCCAATGCAGGGGGCCCATGTTGGATCCCTCATCAGGGAACTAGATCCCACATGCATGCTGGAACTAAGAAGCCCACATGCCGCAACTAAAGATCCTGCATGCAGCAACTAAAAGATGCTACAACTAAAAGATGCCACAAAGAAGATCCCACGTGCTGCAACTAAGACCCGGCGCAGCCTACACACATAAATAAATAAACCACAACTAAGTCCTGGCACAGCCAAAATAAATAAATAAACAAACCTTAAAAAAAATAGGTGTCTTGCTGTGTACTGAGATTTTCTTTGGAGATGGGACCACAGGTGATGTGCACTGACTACACTACATGTGTCTGTAACGTTTGAATTTTGCATACAAGGTATGAGTTATCTTTGTAATTAGAAAAAAAAAAATAAAGCTCTGCATGCAGTGGCTTCAGTATGCTCAACCACATAGAATTAGGCAGGTGTTCTTGAGGGTGGACTCCAGGATATTCAGGCCACCTGAACTGCTGACCTCAGGTAATCCCACCAACTCCAAGGTATCCTGACTGGAAGGTGAGTCAAGAGTCCTTGGAGGGAACTTGGCCTCCTTCCACGCAGGGATATGATGATGTTGGGCATGCTATTACCTGAATTAGTCACTCTCCTGGGGTCTGATGCCCAGAATTTCTGCTCCCCATCCACCTTCTTCTTTCTCCAGCTTTTACACTCCAGGAAAGTCCAGGGGGAAGGGTGATGGTGCCACAGCATGACTAAGGAGGCCCAACCCTTCCAATAAGGGCGTCCCAGGGCATCATTATCATCTTAGACAACACAGAAAAGTACAATCCATCAAACAAAAGATTGATAACTTTGCATTAAAAATTAAAATCTTGGGCTTCCCTGGTGGCGCAGTGGTTGAGAGTCCGCCTGCCGATGCAGGGGAGGCGGGTTCGTGCCCCGGTCTGGGAGGATCCCACATGCCGCGGAGGGGCTGGGCCCGTGAGCTATGGCCGCTGAGCCTGCGCATCTGGAGCCTGTGCTCCGCAACGGGAGAGGCCACAACAGTGAGAGGCCCATGTAACAAAAAAAAAAAAAAAAAAAAACAACAACAAAAAATTAAAATCTTGAGGTATCAATACCTAGAGTAGTCAAATTCATGGAGACAAAAGTTGAATGGTGGTTTCGAGGAATTGGGGAGAGGGGTAACGGAATTAGTGTTAAAAAGCTACAGAGCTTCAGTTTGGGTAGAGGAAAAAGTTCTGGAGATGGAGGGTGGTAAATGTACATTATGAATGTACATAATACCACTAAAAAAATCTCGGTACAACAAAAGTCACAAAACTGCAATGCACATAGCAGATTTTTTTTAAAAAAAGGAAGTTGGAAACATCTAAATTATCCATCAAAGACATACTATGCAGCTATTACAAAGGAAGAATGTCTCCAAGATACGTTGTTAAATGAGAAAGGTAAATTTTAAGATACTGTGTACATTATGGTACCACTCATATAAAAATATACAACATATACATATCTAATCAGCCTAATATTTCTATGAGCATAGGGTATCTCTGAAAGGATACAAGAAATTGGTAACAGTTACATACTAGGAGTAAAATGTGATGCTAGCGAAACAAAATCGTATATTCTGTGTAACCTTTTTTCCTTTTTAAATTTTGTACATATGTATGTGCTGCCTATTAAAAATAGGACTTCTGGTTTCTGGTCTGACATGTAAAAATCTTGGAAATTGTCACTCTATCTTAACAAGTAAACAGCTGAACAAACTGAAAATCAACAAATCTTAGCTCTGTTGAAGAAGTGAGGTCACAGGGCAAATTGCTGCCACAAAAACTGGGGAGACAGGCAGATACAGAGAATCAACTTCCTGGAGTAGAAACCCTCAGGCAGAGACATCTGCAGGAACCAATGTTGGGTAGGAAAACCTGAATTGTAATTGACTAATTGCTGGAGGCTCAGTGTGGACAAATATGAGAGATTAAAAACTCCATAGGCCCCATTCACTGGGGGCCTCCATACTTTTTGTAAGTTTACCTCCAGGAGCACTAGCAGGTTTCTCACAGTGAATGTTGGAGAAAAATCCCATTGTGCTTCCAAAGGGAGGAGAAAAGTAATCATTTTGAAACACACAGAGCATTCTGTACTTCCTAAAAGGTCTGCCTTCAGGAGAAACTGTTTTACCAGAGCCTAACCTATTTGGGTTCTCTCAGAGTCTAACCAACCTGGGGAAAGGGTAATATCCAAATTCAACCCCCTCTAGCTTTCCATGTGGAGGAGGGAACTACCCCACTCTCAACCCCCTCCAAACATCCTGTCCCACCTAAGTTGGGGAAAAAACTGAGAGCTACTTATGAAGATCAGATTCCAGGTCAACATGCCCACAAAAAAGCAGACCTAATCATAGGACTGTTGAAGACTTCCCTCACTTCCACATTTTATAGTATACCACTAGTTCCTTTTACCCAGTACACCATGTCTGCCTTTCAACAAAAACAAGGTATAATAAAGGCAAAAACATAGTCTGAAGAGACAGAGCAAGTATCAGAATCAGACTTAGGTATGGCAGGAATGTTGGAATTACCAGACCAGGAATTTAAAGTAACAATGATTAACATGCTAAAGGCACTAATGAAAAAGGTAGACAACATGTAAGAACAGATAGGTAAAGTAAATGGAGAGATGGAAAATCTTAGAATTTTGAAAATGCTAGAGATCAAAAACACTGTAACAGAGAAAGAATGTCTTTGATTGACTCACTAGTAGACTGGATACAGCTGATGAAAAAATCTCTAAGCATGAGGATATGTCAAGAGAAAATTCCAAAACTGAAGAGTGAAGAGTAAAAAGTCTGAAAAAAAAAAAATACACAAGACAACTACAAAAGGTGTAACATATGTATAATGGGAATACCAGAAAGTGAAGAAAGAGCAAAAGGAACAAAAGCAAAAGTTGAAGCAGTAATGACTGAGAATTTCCCCAAATTAATGTCAGACATCAAACCACAGATTCAGAAAGCTCAGAGGACACCAACCAGGTTAAATGCCAAAATAAGGGCTTCCCTGGTGGCGCAGTGGTTGAGAGTCCGCCTGCTGATGCAGCGGACGCGGGTTCGTGTCCCGGTCTGGGAAGATCCCACATGCCGCGGAGCGGCTGGGCCCGTGAGCCATGGCCGCTGAGCCTGCGCGTCCGGAGTCTGTGCTCTGCTCCGCAGCAGGAGAGGCCACAACAGTGAGAGGCCCGCGTACCGCAAAAAAAAAAAAAAAAAAAAAAAAAAAAAAAAAAGCCAAAATAAAACTACACCTAGGCATATGATATTCAACTGCAGAGAATTAAAAACAGAGAATCTTGAAAGACACCAGAGGGAAAAATTGCTTACCTATAGAGGAGGAAAGGTAAGACTGATATCTGACTCCTCCTCAGAAACAATGCAAGAAGTGAATGGAGGGAAATGTTTAAGGTGTTGAGAGAAAAACCCCATCAACCAAGAAGTCTGTATTCTGCAAAATTAGCTTTAAAAGTGAAGGAGAGAAAGAAGATTCTAGGAAGATGGGAGTAGAAAGGACCAGGAATCTATCTACCCCCAAACAACAATTACACTAGCAGAATCTGTCTGATGTAACTATCTGGTAACTTTAGAGTCTATTGCAAACTTGAATGGTAAATTGCAGTTAATTTTGGTCAATTTAAGCTCTTAGCACAGTAGTAGCTACCCATCCCCCAGCCTCCTGACTCATAGCAGACAGCCATGCATTTGTTCCAGAAAGTCAGATTGGGCAATAAGGACCATGTCATCCAAATATTTGGGATTTGTGTTCTGATCACTAATTGCTGCCTCTGATCAAAGAGGTGGGTGGCCATTATTTTTACACCTCCTCATTGTTGTAAGCCCTTCCCCCTTCTGCTGAAATGACTTTTAAGGGAGTAAAAAGCGTGGTGCCACACCATTTTTTTCTTTTGCCCCTTTTGGGAGAAACATATTAAAGACTAGGACATTCAATAGCAACTGTGTATACTGGAAATTAGAAAGTCACTGTGTAAGCCCAAGGAAAGACACAATCTGAGATAAGACCTTAAGTTTACACCTCAGGCTAATTCTTAGCACAAAAACCGACCTACAACAATCTAAAACACAAAAATAATAATAAAGCAAACCCTGGGAAGGGGGAGAATCTGATTTTCAGAGTTACTACATTATTAGATTCAAATGTCCAGTGTTTGACAAAATCATATAAGGAAACAGTAAGTATGGCCCATTCAAAGGAAAAAAATAAACCAACAGAAACTGTTCTGAAAAAAGACCAGCTGGTAGACATACTAGAAAAATATTTTAAAACAACTGTCTTAAAAATGCTCAAAGAATTAAAGGAAGATGTAGAGAAAGTCAAGAAAATGATGCATGAATAAAATGGGAAGAACAATAAAGAGATAGAGAAGCTAAAAAGCAATTCAAGAACTTTTAGTTCAATTATAATAATTAAAATAATTTTAGTTCAATTGCAATAATTGAAATGAAAAAACTACTAGAAGCAGAATTGAGCAGACAGAATCAATCAGTGAATTTAAACACAAGACAATGGTAATTATTGAAGCCAAAAAACAGAAAGAAAAAAGATTCAAGAAAAATGAACAGAACCTAAGGGACCTGTGGGATACCATCACCCAGAACAACCATATGCATTGAGAGAGTACCAGAAGGAGAAAAGAGAGCAAAAAGGGCACAGAGAATATTTGAAGAAACTGTGGCTGCAAATGTTCCAAATTTGATGGAATACATGAACATAAATATCCAAAGATTTCAACCAACTCCAAGTAAAATGAACTCAAACCCACACCAAGACACATAATCAAATGACAAAGACAGAGTGAATCTTGAAAGCAGCAAGAGAGAAGTCATTTGTCACATACAATTGATCCTCAATATCAGCAGATTTGCTATCAGAAACTCTGGATGCCAGAAGACAATGGACTAATATATCAAAGTGATAGAAAAAAAACACTTGTCAACCAAAAATCCTATATCCAGCAAAGCTGTCCTGCAAAAATGAGGGAGAAATTAAGACACTCTCTGATACAGATCAGCCAGGATGGTGGAGTAGAAAGACCCTGAGCTCACCTCCTTTCAGGAGCACACCAAAATCACAGCTATCTGCAGAACAACATTAATGAAAAAGAACCTACCAGAAAAGATCTTCTACAACCAAAGACATAAAGAAGGAACCACAACAAGACAGGTAGGAGCAGTGGACTCGTGATGCAATCAAGTCCCATACCCCCAGGTGGGCAACCCACAAACTGGATAATAATTATATTGAAAAGATTCTCCCATAAGAGTGAGAGTTCTGAGCCCCACATCAGGCTCTCCAGCCCTGGGATCGTATGCCAGGAAGACAAGACCCAAGAGCATTTGGCTTTATTATCAGAAGCCCCACAGTACTGGGGAAAATACAGACTTCATTCTTAAAGGGCACAGACAAAATCTCATGTACCTCTAGACATGCCCCTAGACACTGCCCTGCCCACCAGGCCAAGACCCAGCTCCACTATGAGGGGGCAGGCACTGGCCTTCCAGGAAGTTTGCACTAGCCTCTAAACCAGCCTCACCCTCGAGGGGGCAGACACCAAATGCAAGAATACCACAGCCTGCAGAACCAGTGTGCCCACAGCAGGCCAGACCTTGCTCTGGGACAAGCAGTGAATTGAAGACAGAGTAGTGGAAATCACTGCTGCTGAACAGAAAAATAAATGAAAAGAAACAAGAACAGTTTAAGAGACCTCTGGGACAATATCAGATGCACTAATAGTTGCATTATGGGGGTCCCAGAAGGAGAAGAGAGAGAAAAAGGGCCTGAGAACATATTTGAAGACATAATAGCAGAGAACTTCCCTAACCTGGGGGAAAACAACAACAACAATCACTCAAGTCCAGGAAGTGCAGAGAGTCCCATACAAGATGAACCCAAACAGGAACATGCCAAGACACATTGTAATTAAAACGACAAAAATTAAAGATAAAGAGAGAATATTAAACCAGCAAGGGAATAGCAGCAAATAACATACAAAGGAACTCCCATAAAGCTATCAGCTGACTTTTCAGCAGAAACTCTGCAGGCCAGAAGGAAGTGGCACAATATATTTAAAGTGATGAAAGGGGAAAACCTATAACCAAGAAAACTCTACACAGCAAGGCTCTCATTCAGATATGATGGAGAAATCGAAAGCTTTATAGACAAACAAAAGCTAAAAGAGTTCAGAACCACCAAACCAGCTTTACAAGAAATGTTAAAGAAGCTCCTCTAGGCAAAAAACAAAAGGCAACAACTAGAAACAAGAAAATTGCAAAATGAAAAAGCTCACTGGTAAAGGCAAGCATACAGTAAAGGTAGGAAATCATCCACACAAAAATATCTTAAACCAATAATCATGAGAGGAGGAGAGTACAAATGCAGGATATTAGAAATGTATTTGAAACTAAGAGATCAACAACCTAAAACAATTATGTATATATATATATAGACTGCTATATCAAAAAATCATGGTAACCACAAACCAAATATCTATAATAGATATACATACAAATAAGAAAATGGAATCTACAACACTAAAGAAAGTTATCAAATCAAAAAAGAAGAGAACAAAAGAGGAAAGGAAGTAAAAAGACCTACAAAAACAAATCCAAAACGATTAACAAAATGGCAATAAGAACATACATATTAATAATTACCTTATGTAAACAGATTAAATGCTCCAACCAAAAGATACAGACTGTGACTTCTCACAGTGGTTAAGAATCTGCCTGCCAATGCTAGGGACACAGGTTCAATCCCTGGTCTGGGAAGATCCCACATGCTGCGGAACAACTAAGCCTGTGTGACACAACTACTGAAACCCACACTCTAGAGCCCGCGAGCCACAACTACTGAGCCCACGTGCCACAACTACTGAAGCCTATGAGCCCTAGAGCCCATGCCACAACTACTGAGCCCACATGCCACAACTACTGAAGCCTGCATGCCTAGAGCCTTGCTCTGCAACAAAAGAAGCCACCACAATGAGAAGTCCATGCACCACAACAAAGAGTAGCCCCCACTCACCACAAGTAGAGAAAGCCCATGTGCAGCAACAAAGACCCAATGCAGATAAATAAGTAAATAAATAAATAAATACTTTTTTAAAAAGACACAGACTGGCTGCATGCATACAAAAACAAGACCCATATATGTGCTGTCCATAAGAGACCCACTTCAGATCTAGAGACACAGACAGTCTGAAAGTGAGGGGATGGAGAAAGGTATTCCATGCAAATGGAATTCAAAAGAAAGTTGGTGTAGCAATACTAATATCAGACAAAATAGACTTTAAAATTAAGACTGTTACAAGAGACAAAGAAAGACGCTACATAATAATCAAGGGATCAATCCAAGAAGAAGATAAATCAATTGTAAATATATATGCACCCAACATAGGAGCATCTCAATATATAAGGCAATTAACTGTTAACAGACATAAAAGGAGAAATTGACAGTAGCACAATAATAATGGAAGACTTTAACACCCCACTTGCATCATTGGACAGATCATTCAGACAGAAAATCAGTAAGGAAACATAGGCCTCAAATGAGGCATTAGGGCAGATGGACTTAATTGATATTTACAGAGCATTCCAGCTGAAAGCAGCAGAATAGACATTCTTTTCAAGTGCACATGGAACATTCTCCAGGATAGATCACATGCTGGGCCACAAAGCATGCTTCTTTAAGTTTAAGAAAATTGAAATTGTATCAAGTATCTTTTCTGACCACAGCACTATGAGATTAGAAATCAACTACAAAAAAATTGTAAAAAACACAAACATGTGGAGGCTAAACAATATGATACTAAACAACCAATGGAAGAAATCAAAGAGGAGATCAAAATATACCTGGAGACAAATAAAAACGAATGCCTGATGATCCAAAACCTATGGGATACAGCAAAAGCAGTTCTTAGAGGGAAGTTTATAGCGATACAAGCTTACCTCAGCCATAATTTGAAAAGATACATGCACCCCAGTGTTCTTTGTGGCACTGTTTACAATAGCCAAGACATGGAAGTAACCTAAATGTCCATTGATGGATGAATGGATAAAGAAGATGCGGTACACATATACAATGGAATATTACTTAGCCATTAGAAAGAACTAAATAATGCCATTTGCAGTGACATGGCTGGACCTACAGATTGTCATACTGAGTGAAGTAAGTCAGACAGAGAAAGACAAATATCATATGATATCATTTATATGTGGAACCTAAAAATATGGTACAAATGAGCTTATTTACAAAACAGAAATAAAGTCACAGAGGTAGAAAACAAACTTATGGTTATCAAGGCTGAAGCAGGGGAGGGATAAATTGGGAGACTGGGATTGATATATACACACTACTATATATAAAATAGATAACTAATAAGAACCTGCTGTATAGCACATGGAACTCTACTCAATACTCTGTAATGACCCATATGGGAAAAAAATCTAAAAAAGAGTGGATATATGTATATGTATAACTGATTCACTTTGCTGTACAGCAGAAACTAACACAACATTGAAAATCAACTATACTCCAATAAAGATTAATCTTTAAAAAGCCTACCTCAGGAAACAAGAAAAATCTCAAATAAATAACCTAACTTTATATCTAAAGCAACTAGAGAAAGAACAAAAAAAGCCCAAAGTTTGTAGAAGGAAAGAAATCATAAAGATCAGAGCAGAAATAAAGGAAATAGAGACTAAAAAAATAAAATAGAAAAGATCAACTACTAAAAGCTTGTTCTTTGAAAAGATAAAGAAAATTGATAAACCTTTAACTAGACTAGAAAAACAGGGAGAGGGCCCAACTCAATAAAATTAGATATGAAAAAGAAGCTACAATGGACACCACAGAAATAAAAAGGACCATAAGAGACTACTACAAGCAACTACATGCCAATAAGATGGATAACCTAGATGAAATAGATAAATTCTTAGAAAGGTACAATCTCCCGAGACTGAACCAGGAAGCAATAGAAAATATGAACAGACCAGTTACAAGTACTGAAATTGAATCTGTGATTAGAAAACTCCTAACAAGCAAAAGTCCAGGACCAGATGGCTTCACAGGCAAATTCTATCAAGCATTTAGAGAAGAATTAACACCTATCCTTATGAAACTATTCCAAAATATTGCAGAAGAAGGAACACTTCCAAACTCATTCTATGAGGCCACCATCACCCTGACACCAAAACCATATGAAGATACCACAATAAAAGAAAATTACAGGCCAATATCACTGAGGAACATAGTCACAAAAATCCTCAACAAAATACTAGCAAACTGAATCCAACAATACATTAAAAGGATCATACACCATGATCAAGTGGGATTTATCCCAGCGATACAAGGATATATCAATATCCGCAAATCAATCAGTGTGATATACCACATTGAGAATAAAACTGAAGAATAAAAACCGTATGATCATCTCAATAGATGTAAGCTTTTGATGAAATTCATCATCCACTTATGATAAAAACTCTCCAGAAAGTGGGCATACGGCTTCCCTGGTGGTGCAGTGGTTGAGAGTCCGCCTGCCAATGCAGGGGACACGGGTTCGTGCCCCGGTCTGGGAAGATCCCACATGCTGCGGAGCGGCTGGGCCCATGAGCCATGGCCGCTGAGCCTGCTCATCTGTAGCCTGTGCTCCACAAAGGGAGAGGCCAGAACAGTGAGAGGCCCGCATACCAAAAAAAAAAAAAAAAAAAAAAAAGAAAGTGGGCATAGAGGGAACCTACCTCAACATAATAAAGGCTATATATGACAACCCCACAGCCAACATCATACTCAATCGTGAAAAGCTGAAGCATTTCCTCTAAGATCAGGAACAAGACAAAGATGCCAACTCTTGCCACTTTTATTCAACATAGTTTTGGAAGTCTTAGCCACAGCAATCAGAAAAGAAAGAGAAATAAAAGGAATTCAAATTGGAAAGGAAGAAGTAAAACTGTCACTGTCTGCAGATGACATGATACTATACATAGAAATTCCTAAAAATGCCACCAGAAAACTACTAAATCTCGTCAATGAATTTGGTAGTCACCAGATACTAAATTAATATACAGAAATCTATTGAATTTCTATACACTAACAATGAACTATCAGAAGGAGAAAGTAAGGAAATAATCCCACTTACCATTGCATCAAAAAATAAAATACCTAGGAATAAGCCTACTTAAGGGGGCAAAACGCCTGTACTCAGAAAACTATAAGACACTGATGAACAAAACTGAAGATGACACAAAGGGATGGAAAGATACACTGTTCTTGGATTGGAAGAATCAATATTGTTTAAATGACCATACAACTCCAGGTGATCTACAGATTCAATACAATCCCTATCAAAATACCAATAGCATTTTTCACAGAACTAGAACAAATAATTTTAACATTTGTATGGAAACACGAAAGACCCTGAACAGCAAAAACAATCTTGAAAAAGAAGAGCAGAGCTGGAGGAGTCATACTCTTTGACTTCAGACTATACTACTGTAATCAAAACAATATGGCACTGACACAAAAACAGACACATAGATCAATGGAACACGATAGAGAGCCCAGAAATAAACCCATGCACTTACCATCAATTAACCTATGACAAAGGAGGCAAGAATATACAAAGGGAAAAAGACAGTCTCTTCAATAAGTGGTGCTGGGAAAACTGTACAGCTACATGTAAAGGAATGAAATTCGAACATTCTCTAGCACCATATACAAAAACAAACTGAAAATGGATTAAAGACCTAAATGTAAGACTAAATACTATAAAACTCCTGGAGGAAAACATAGTCAGAACACTCCTTGACATAAATCGCAGCAATGTTTTTTTGGATCTGTCTCCTAAAGTAAAGGAAATAAAAGCAAAAACAAACAAATGGGACCTAATTAAACTAAAAACTTTTGCACAGCAAAGGAAACCATTGACAAAATGAAAAGACAACATAGTGACCAGGAGAAAATATTTACAAATGATATGACCAATAAGGGATTAATATCCAACATATATAAACAGCTCGTACAACTCAACATCACAAAAACAAAAAACCCAATTAAAACATGAAACTGAACAGACATTTTCCAAAGTGGAAATGCAGATGGCCAACAGGCCATGAAAAAAGGCTCAACATCTTTAATCATCAGGGAAATACAAATCAAAACCACAATGAGATATCACCTCACAGCTGTGAGAATGGCTATCATTAAAAAGAATTTAAAAATGAACGTTGGCAAGGATGTGGAGAAAAGGAAAACCTCACACACTGGGGAATGTGGGAATGTAAACTGGTGCAGCCATTGTGGAAAAGTGTAGAGGTTTCTCAAAAAACAAAAAATAGTACCATATGACCAAGCAGTTCCACTCCTGCATATACATCCTTAAAAAACAAAAACACTAATTCAAAAAGATACATGAGCCTCAATGTTCATAGCAGCATTATTTACAACTGCAAAGATATGGAAGCAACTGAAATGTCCACTGAAGGATGAATGGATAAAGAAGATGCAGAAACATGTATGGACTTGGAGGGCATTACACTAAGTGAAAAAATTCAGACAGATTACTGTATGATATCACTTATATGTGGAATCTAAAAAATACAACAAACTAGTGAACTCAACAAAAAAGAAGCAGATTCACAGATATAGAGAACAAACTAGTGGTTACAGTGGGAGGGGACAATATAGGGTTGGGGCAGTGGGAGGTACAAATTATTAAGTGTAAGATGAGCTACAAGGGGCTTCCCTGGTGGCGCAGTGGTTGAGAATCCGCCTGCCGATGCAGGGGACACGGGTTTGTGCCCCGCTCCGGGAAGATCCCACATGCCGCGGAGCGGCTGGGCCCGTGAGCCATGGCCGCTGAGCCTGCACATGCGGAGCCTGTGCTCCGCAACGGGAGAGGCCACAGCGGTGAGAGGCCCGCGTACCACAAAAAAAAAAAAAAAAAAAAAAGAAGAAGTATCCCCTTATACACCATTGTAAAGCAATTATACTCCAATAAAGATGTTAAAAAAAAAAGTATCCCCTTTCCCCCCATTGTCAGAGAACCAAATAAATAAAACAACAAACTGTAGTGACACCTAAATAACTTACTATTAAAAAAAAAAAAAAAGATGAGCTACAAGGATGTATTGTACAACATGGAGAATACAGCCTATATTTGTAATAACTGTAGATGGAATGTAACCTTTAAAAATTGTATAAAAAATATTTAAGGGACTTCCCTCATGGCACAGTGGTTAAGAATCTGCGTGCCAATGCAGGGGGCACAGGTTTCAAGCCCTGGTCCAGGAAGATCCCATATGCTGTGGAGCAACTAAACCTATGCACCACAACTACAAACCTTGCACTCTAGAGCCCATGAACTACAACTACTGAGCCTACGTGCCACAACTACTGAAGCCCACGCACCTAGAGCCCATGCTCCACAACAAGAGAAGCCACCATAATGAGAAGCCTGTGCACTGCAACAAAGAGTAGCCCTCACTCACTACAACTAGAGAAAGTTCGCATGCAGCAACAAAGACCCAAAGCAGCCAAAAATAAATAATAAATAAATAAATAAAATTTTAAAAATCACATGCACACTGTGATTATTAAATATATACATATATTTTAAAAAGAGAATCCCAACAAATGAAAAAGATAGCAAAGGAAAACTTTAAACTTAAAAAAGATGGTTTTAAGCACAGTAGAAATATCATTTATATCAAATATATTAGTTAAAAAGGAATTATGACTATGTATATATTACAGTATATGTACATGATTGGTGATATATTTATTACATTGTTTTTTATTCCTTACAATAAAATTTAATCAATAAAATAAAGACACTCTCAGATAAACAAAAGCTAAGGGAGTTTATGACCACTAGACCTGTCCTACAAGAAATGCTTAAGGGAGTCCTGCAGATTGAAAGGAAAGAACAGGAGACAAAACTCAAAGCCATATGAAGAAATAAAGATCTCAATAAAGGTAAATACATGGGCAATTCTAAAATCTAATATTGTTATAACAGTCTCTTGTAACTGTACATTTTGTTTTCTATATTATTTAAGAGAACAATAAAGGGATGGAGAAAGTAAAGGGATACCATGCTAACACTAATCAAAAGTGAGTATAGGGCTTCCCTGGTGGCGCAGTGGTTGGGAGTCTGCCTGCCGATGCAGGGGATGCGGGTTCGTGCTCCGGTCCAGGAGGATCCCACATGCTGCAGAGCGGCTGGGCCTGTGAGCCATGGCCGCTGGGCCTGTGTGTCCGGAGCCCGTGCTCCACGGTGGGACAGGCCACAACAGTGAGAGGCCCGCATACCACCAAAAAAAAAAAAAAAAAAGTGAGTATAGCTATATTAATTTCAGACACAGCAAACTTCAGAGCAAGGAAAGTTATCAGGGATAAAGAAGTGATTACATGATGATAAAGGGGGCAATTTTCCAGGAAGTTATAACAGTCCTTAATGTGAAGTCCCCTAACAACAGAGTATCAGCCTATATGAGGCAAAAACTGATAGAATTGCAAGAAAAAATAGATGAATTCACTATTATAGTTGGGAACTTGAACACCCTTCTAACAGAAATGGACAGATCCAGCAGGCAAAAAATCATTAAGGACATGTTTGAACTCAACAGCACCATCAATCTACTAGGTGTAATTGACAACTGTAGACTACTTCATCCAACAACATCAGAATACATATTCTTCTGAAGCTCACATGGAACATTCACCAAGATAGACTACATTCTGGATGCCAAAACACATTAACAAATTTAAAAGAATAGAAATCATACAATGTACACTCTCAGGCCACAGTGAAATTTAACTAGATTCAATAATAGGAAATAGCTAAAAAATCCCAAAATACATGCGGACTTGCTTTAGACTGAATGTTTGTGACCCTCCAAAATTCATAATTTTAAACTTAATCTTGAATAATGTGATGGCATTTGGAGGTGAAAATCTTAGGGAAGTAATTAAGTCATGAGGGTAGAGTTCTCATGAATGGGATTAGTGCCTTTAAAAAAGAGGCCCCAGAGAGCTCCCTTGTGAGCTCTCTGCCATGTAAGAACACAGCAAAAAGCAGGTTCTCAGCAGACATTGAATCTGCTGGCACCTTCATCTTGGGTTTCCCAGCCCCCAGAACTATGAGAAATAAATTTCTGTTGTTATGTATTTTTGTTATAGCAGCATGAGTGAACTAAGATTAAAAAACAAACTTTAAATAACACATGAATCAAAGAAGACATCTCAAGATAAATTGTTTAATATTTTGAACAAAATGAAAATGCAACTTACCAAAATTTGTGGGATGCAGTGGAATCAACGTTTAGATGCATATTTATAGCAGTGAATGCATATAGCAGAAAAAGAAAAAACTAAAATCAATAATCTAAATCTAAAATCAATAATCTAAAACTAAATACAAGATCTGAAACCATAAAACTCCTACAAGACAAAATAAGGAAAAAGCTCCTTGACACTGGTCTTTGGAAATGGATTTTTGGATGTCATCAAAAGCACAGCAATAAAAAGCGAAAATTAACATGTGGTACTACGTTAAACTAAAAAGCTTCTGAACAGCAAAAGAAATAATCAACAAAATGAAAAGGCAACTTTTGGAATGGGAGAAAATACTTACAAACCTTATATCTGATAAGGGGTTAGTATCCAAAATATACAACTCATTATCAAAATAACCAAATAATCCAATTTAAAATGGGCAAAGGACCTGAATAGACATTTTTCCAAAGAAGATATTATAATTGCCATGAGCTACACGAAAAAGTGCTCAACATCACTAATTATCAGAGAAATGAAATTCAAAACCACTATGAGATATCACCTCCACCTGTTAAAGGGCTATTCTAAAAAAGACAAGAGATAACAAATGCTGGGAAGGGTGTGGAGAAAAGGGAACCCTTGTACACTGTTGGTGGGAATGTAAACTGGTGCAGCCACTATGGAAATCAGAATGGAAGTTACTTAAAAAATTTTAAATGCCCCCACAACCCTCCTCCCCCGCAGCAATGCCTGAGACCCCTGGAGACCCTGTGGTGGGGTGCCTGCAACCCCAACTACTCCAGAACTGGATAGGTCACTAGTGACCTTGGTGGTCAAGCAGCAATGCGGGTGCCAGCAACCCCTCTTGCGGAAGAGGTAGAGGGTGGAACATGTGTTCCAAATACAGCCAAGAGTCGGCACAGGTAAGACAAACCAAAAACTTTTGCTATAGTGCCACCTGCTGTAAAACAAAAGAAAGGCCTCTAATTGCCAACCCATTGAACTGTTAAAGTCAAAGTAAGCAAAATCTTTTCTAAATAAGAAAGGGGTTTGATACTTCAAATGTGGCAGCAAAGTCATATTTCATCAAACACCATGAAAAATCATGATAATATGGTATCACAAAAGGAAAATGACAATTTTCCAGCAACCAAAGTCAATGTCACAGAAGATTGGAATCTTCCTGATAGAGAATTCAAAATAGCTGCTATAAAGAAATTCAGTGAATGATTAGAAAACTCAGAAAGCAATTCAGTGAACTCAGAAATAAAATTAATAAACAGAAGGTGTTGAAATTCTTAAAAAAAAATCAAATAAATTCTGGGGCTGAAAAACTCAATAAAGGAGATGAAGGCTACATTAGAAAGCATTGGAAACAGAGCAGATCAGATGGAAGAGGGAATAAGTGATCTGGAATATAGGAATCTAGAAATGATTCAGGTGTAAGCGGAGAGAGAACTAAGACTTTTTAAAAGTGAAGAAACACTAGGAGAGCTAACAGACTCCATTAGGAGAGCCAATATAAGATTAATGGGGGGCTTCCCTGATGGCACAGTGGTTAAGAATCCACCTGCCAATGCAGGGGACATGGGTTCGAGCCCTGGTCAGGGAAGATCCCACATGCCATGGAGCAACTAATCCCGTGCGCCACAACTACTGAGCCTGCATTCTAGATCCCGTGAGCCACAACTACTGAGGCTATGAGCCACAACTACTGAAGCCCATGCCTAGAGCCTGTGCTCTGCAATAAGAGAAGCCATCGCAATGAGAAGCCCACGTACCACAACGAAGAGTAGCCCCCACTCTCTGCAACTAGAGAAAGCCCGCGCCCAGCAATGAAGACCCAATGCAGACTAAAATAAATAAATAAAATAATAATAATAATAAAGATTAATGGGTATACCTGAAGGAAAAGAAGGGGGCATAGAGATTATTTAAAGAAATAATAGCTAAGAACTTCCCAAACCTGGGAAAAGAACTAGACATACAAGTCCATGGAGCTAAAAGATCATCTTACTCAGTGCAAAAAGACCCCCACCAAAACACATTATAATGATACTGTCAAAAGTCAATAATAAAGAAAGAATTTTAAAAGCAGCCAGGGAAAAAAGAAAGTAACCTACAAGGAGCCCCCCCATTAGACTATCAGCAGACTTCTGAACAGAAATTCTACAGGCCAAGAGAGGGTGGAACCATACATTCAAAATACTGAAAGATAGAATTTGCCAGCCAAGAATATGCTAACCAGCAAAGTTATCATTCATATATGAAGGAGAAATAAAGGCTTTCCCAGAGAAACAAAAGCTGAGGGAGTTCATTACCACTAGACCTGACTTACAAGAAATTTTGAAAGGAGCTCTTCTACCTGAAATGAAAAGACAAAAGTACAAAAAACTTTGAGTAAGGTGATAAATAGACAGGATCAGAAAATTGTAACTTTGTTTTAGAATAGAGTGTTGAACACTTAATTATATCATAAAGGTTAAAGAAAAAAGCATTAAAAATAGCTATAGCTACTACAATTTGGCAAGCAAGGCACAGCATAAAAAGGAATAATTTGTGATAATAAAAATATAAAGTGGGAGGAGGAAAAAGAATGGAATTTGTGTGGACAAATGAAGACAAGTTGCTTTCAGCAGAAAAGGACTATTTTATCTATGAGATATTTTATACAAACCTCAATGGTAACCACATAACAAAAATCTAGAGAAAAAACATGAAGCATTTAAAAAGGGGAAACTGAGCAAATCATCATGGAAAACCACCAACTTAAAAAGGTAGACAGAAGCACAAGGGAAAAGAAACAATAGAGATACAAAACAACCAGAAAACAAAAGATTAAATGGCAGTAGTAAGTCCTCATAGATCAACAATCACCATAAATGTAAATGGTTTGAACCTACCAATCAAAGGGCAAAGAGTGGCTGGATGGATTAAAAACAAGACTCAACTATCTGCTGTCTTTAAGGTACTCATTTCAGCTCCAAAGACAAACACAGGCTCAAAGTGAAGGGGTAGAAGATAATATTCCAAGCAAATGGTAACCAAAAGAAAGCAGGTGTAGCTGGTACTTATATTAGGCAAAATAGACTTCAAGCTAAAAATGTTATATAATGATAAAGGAGTCAGTATTTCAGAAGATATAACAACCATAAATATATACTCCTCCAACATCTAAGCACCAAAAGATATTAGCCAATACTAACAGATCTTAAAGGAGAAATAGGCAATGACACAGTAAAAGTAGGGGATTTTAATACCTCACTATCAGCAATGGATAGATCATCCAGACAGAAAATCAACAAGGAAATATTGGGATTGAACCACACTTTAGAACAAATGGACTTAGCAGACATATATAGAGCATTCTATCCAACAGCAGAAGAATACACATTCTTTTCAAATGTGCACGGAACATACTCCAGGATAGATCATATCATAGGCCACAAACTAGACTCAGCAAATCTAAGATTAAATCATACCAACTATCTTCTCTGACCACAATCACATGAAATTAGAAATCAACACAAGAGGAAGGTGAGTAGATATTCAAATATGTGGAAACTAAACAACACACTTCTAAACAACCAATAGATTAAAAAAATCAAAAAGGAAATAAAAAATTATCCTGAAACAAATGAAAATAAAAATATAACATATCAAATTTTGTGGGATGCAGCAAAAGCACTTCTGAGAGGAAAGTTTCTAGCAATAAATGCATATTTTAAGAAATTAGAAAGATCCCAAATAAATAACCTATGCTTAAACCTTAAGGAACTAGGGAGAAAAAACAAATTAAGCCCAAAGATAGCAGAAGGAAGGAAATAATAAAAATCAGAGTGGAAATAAAATAAAGACCAGAAAGACAATAGAAAGCATCAACAAAACTAAAAGCTGGTTCTTCTAAAAGAGATACAAAATTGACATACCTTTTACTAGACTAAGGAAAAAAAGAGAGAAGACTCAAATAAATAATATTAGAAATGAAAAAAAACCAAAGAAATGAAAGAGGAAACATTACAACTTACATTATAGAAATACAGAGAATTGTAAGAGACTACTATGAACAATTATATGCTAACAAATTACACAACCTAGAAGAAAAGGATTCATTTTAGAGACACACAACCTACCAAGGCTGAATCAGGAAGAAATAGAAAATCAGAACATACCAATAATGAGTCAAGAGATAGAGTCAGTAAAACAAAAAACAAAAAACAAAAAACAAAAAAACCCTCAAGGACCAGACAACCTTACCAATAAACCCTACCAAACATGTAAAGAAAAATTTATACCAGTCCTCCTCAAACTCTTCCAAGATACTGAGGAAGAGGAAACCTTTCCAAACTCATTCTACAATGCCAGCATTACCTTGATAACAAAATCATACAAGGATATCACAAGAAAAGAATATAGGTGAGGGCTTCCCTGGTGGCGCAGTGGTTGAGAATCCGCCTGCCGATGCAGGGGACACGGGTTCGTGCCCTGGTCCGGGAAGATCCCACATGCCGCGGAGCGGCTGGGCCCGTGAGCCATGGCCGCTAGGCCTGCGCGTCCGGAGCCTGTGCTCCGCAACGGGAGAGGCCACAACAGTGAGAGGCCCGCATACCGCAAAAAAAAAAAAAAAAAAAAGAATATAGACCAATATCCCTGATGAATATAGATGTAAAAATTCTCAACAAAATATTAGAAAACAGAATCAAGAATACATTAAAAAGGATTACACACCATGACCAAGTAGGATTTATCACTGGAATGCAAGGAGGATTCAACATAGGCAAATGAATAAATGTAATCCATCACATTAATAGACTGAAAGCTAAAAATCACATGATCATCTCAATAGATACAGAATAAGCATTTCACAAAATACAACATTCTTTCATGATAAAAACCCTTAACAGACTGGGTATAGAAGGAACATACTTTAACATAATAAAGGCCTTATATGATAAACTCACTGCTAACATTGTAGTCAAAGGAGAAAAATTGAAAGGGTTTCCTCTGAGATGAGGTACAAGACAAGGTTGCCCACTCCTACAACTATTCAATATAGTACTGGAAGTCCTAGATAGGGCAATTAGGCAAAAAAAAAAGAAATAAAATTCATCCAAATGAGGCAGGAAGAAGTAAAATTGTTGCTGTTTGCTGATTATATGATCTTATATATAAAATCCCAAAAAAGTCAATAAAAAAAACTGTTGGAATTAATCAATGATTTCAGTAAAGTGTCAGGTTACAAAGTCAACTTACAGAAATCAGTGGCATTTCTTTACACTAAATCAGGAAAAGAAAGAAAACCATCCCATTCAAACAGCATCAAAAATACCTAGGAATAAATTTAACCAAGGAAGTGAAAGATCTATACAATGAAAACTACAAGACTTTGCAGAAAGAAATCAAAGACATGGGACTTCCCTTGGTGGTCCAGTGGTTAAAACTCTGCACTCCCAGTGCAGGGGGCCCAGGTTCTATTTCTGGTCAGGTAACTAGATCCCACATGCCACAACTAAGAGCTCATATGCCACAAGGAAGATCCCATATGCTGCAACTAAGACCCAGTGCAGCCAAATAAATTAAATAAATAAATAAATCTTTTTAAAAGAAAAGAAATCAAAGACACCAACAAGTGGAAAGACAGCCTGTGTTCATGGATCATAAGAATAAATATTGCTAAAGTGACTATATTACCCAAAGCCATCTACAAATTCAATACAAATCCCACCAAAATAACAAATGCATTCACAGAAATAGAAGAAACAATGCTAAAATTTGTGTAGAACCACAGACAATCCCAAATAGCTAAAGCAATCCTGAGGAAAAATAACAAAACCAGAGGTAATATACTTCCTGATTACAAATTATACTACAAAGCCATATTAATAAAAACAATATAGTCCTGGCACAAAATAGCCACATAGACCAGTGGAACAGAATAAAGAGCCTAGAATTAAATCCCAGCATTTATGGTCAACTAATATTTGACAAAGGAGCCAAGAACACCCAATATGGGAAGGATAGTCTCTTCAACAAATTGTGCTGGGAAAACTGGAGAAACATATGCAGAACAATGATATTGAACCCCTATCTCCTGTCACTCAGAAAAATTAACTCAAAAC
Organism: Kogia breviceps; assembly: GCF_026419965.1. Classification (NCBI taxonomy): domain Eukaryota; kingdom Metazoa; phylum Chordata; class Mammalia; order Artiodactyla; family Physeteridae; genus Kogia; species Kogia breviceps. The sequence goes on from NC_081317.1 coordinate 33,197,537, forward strand.
GAATCAAAGACTTAAACATAGAAACAAAGGCCTGATACTGTAAAACTCTTAGAAGAAAACATTAAAAAAAAAAAAAGGAAAGAAACCCATTGACATTGCTCTTGGCAATGATATTTTTTGGACATGATGCCAAACAACAAAAGCAAAAATCACCAAATGGGACTACATCAAACTCAAAAGCATCTGCACAGCAAGAAAAACAATCAACAAAATGAGATGGCAGCCTACAGAATGGGAGAATATTTTTGTAAATCAAATATCAGATAAGGGGTTAGTATCCAAAATACATAAATATATATAAATATATAAAGAACTAACACAACAACAAAAAACCCAACTTAAAATGGGCAAAAATGGACAACAAGCACATGAAAAGATGCACAACATCAATAATCATCAGGGAAATGCAAATCAAAACCATAATGAGATATCACCTCACACCTGTTAAAATGGCTATGCCCAAGAAGACAAGAGACAACAGGTGATGGAGAGGGTGCGGTGAAAAGGGCACCCTTATATACTGTTGGTGAGAAGGTAAATTAGTCCAACCACTATGGAAAACAGTATGGTGGTTCCTCAAAAAATTAAAATAGATCTCCCATATGATCCACCAATTCCACTTCTGGGTATACACTCAAAGGAAATGAAAACAGAATTTTGATGAGATATATACACACCCATGTTTATTGCAACATTATTTACAATAGCCAAGATATGGCAACAACCCAAATGCCCATCAATGGATGAATGGATAAAAAGATACAGTATAATATATATACACAATGGAATATTATTCAGCCATGAGAAAGGAAAATATCCTTCCATTTGCAACAACATGGATGGACTTTGATCACATCATGCTAAGCAAGATAAATCAGGCAAAGAAAGACAAGTACTATATGATATCACTCGTATGTGGAATCTTTAAAAAATCATAAATGTCTATTGACAGATGAATAGATAATGAAGATGTGGTACATATATACAATGGAATATTACTAAGCCATTAAAAAGAATGAAATAATGTCATTTACAGCAACATGGATGGACCTGGAGATTATAATACTAAGTGGAGTTAGAGAAAGTCAAATATATGATATTGCTTATATGTGGAATCTAAAATGATACAAATGAACTTATTTACAAAACAGAATGATACTCACAGACTTAGAGAATGAACTTATAGTTGCCAGGGCAGAAGGGTGGGGGGAGTTTAGGATTGACATATACACATTGCTATATTTAAAATAGATAACCAACAAGGACCTACTGTATAGCACAGTAGGTCCTTCTTGGTTATTCTGTAATAAACTAAGTGGGAAAAGAATTTGAAAAAGAATAGATACATGTATATGTATAACTGAATCACTTTGCTGTACACATGAAACTAACACAACATTGTTAATAAACTATACTCCAATATAAAATTAAAATTTTTTAAAAATCAAAGTTTTTTTAAAAAAAGAGTAAAATGGTGGCTACTAGGGGATGGGGAGGATGTATATATCTACCACCACACAAGCTCATTTTTTGTTTGTATATTTCTTCAATGTCTGCCCCCATCCTACACTGGACCTTAACCCCATTACTGCCCAGCCACTGTGGTGCCCATGTGTTCCAGTGTCCAGCCATGCCTAGCTCTCAGTAAGCACTCAATAAATACCTGTCCAGTGAATGGATGAATGAATGAGTGAATGAAACCAAACTCTTCTCTCTTGGGACATGCATGTAGCACCACCACTTTGCCATGCCAAGTGTGCATGGTGTTTCTCAGGAGAGCTCCAAGCAGTTGGTGACTAAGAAGTGATGAGCAAGGAGAATGAGTGTGGTAGAGGACTATGGCACAAGACCAGGAGAAGGAGGAGGTGTCTGTTCTGGGGGGACTGTGAAAGGCAGAGACAAAGGCCATCCTTGGGGATACATGGTGGCCTGCAGACTGGGCTGAGGGTGTTGGCTCATTTACCTGATTTAGCAAAAGTGAAGGGGGGAAGAGCCTCACGTGTCCAGCAGGGTGCCCTGGACTTTGCATTCCCTGCCAGTGAGCACTGCAGGTGAGCAACTCCGTAGCCGAGAGAAGGTCAGGAAACATCTCAGCCTGCCTGTGGTTCAGCAGGATTGCAATTGGCGCTCGCCTGGGCCACAGAGAGCAGTGGACCAGGGTGGAGTGAAGACCCACGCTTGAAACAGTGAGGATGAACCCCTGGTGTCAGAGAACATACACAGTCGAGACTTGGGTTCAGAACTCAGCTTGACCTAGTGGTGTATGAAGGGCAGGAACAGAGCAGTCCCCAAGAGACTGAAGGGGGGAGCAGAATATGCCCAGGAGGCTTTGCCAGGATAGTATAAGAAGCAGCGGGTCACCAGAGCCAGCCCCTGCAGGGGTCGGTGAGGCAGGAGGTTTTGGGGACTTGGAGAGAAGGTCCAAGGCACAATGGAACTTCCTTGAATCTTTGGATAATGCAAGTGCTTGTAGGCAGTAAGGAAAAAGAGCTGGATTGTGGTAGGGGGTAGTAGCACACTCCCCAAACCAAAAATGTCTCTAAATAGTGCCAAATGCCCCCTGGGTGGAAATTGCCCTCCTGAGACTGACCACTGTACATACATTCCCAGGAAGGAAAATACCACTGGTTTGTCTGAGGCCCATGGTGGTGCATTGTGCATGTCACCCCAGAGTAGAGAGGAATGAGAGCTATAATGGGGGAGGGGGGTATCAGATCGACAGTAGGGATGTGAGAAGTGATCCAGGGAAAAGCCTGCTCAGGGGACCGAAGGCCAGCAGGACTGAAGTTAGGCGGGAAAGGCAAAGGAAGGCAGGATGAGGAGGTGGGGTCTTTGTTTAAGTGCACTAAGAAGTCATGAAAAAAAAAATTTTAATTAATAAGCTTTATTTTTTAGAGCAGTTTTGGGTTTACAGAAAAACTGAGCAGAAAGTACAGCGTTCCCATATGTGTTCCAAACACACACAACCTACGCCGCTACTGTGGAAGAATTTTTAGACGGGAGTGATATGATTCAATGTACTTTTTCTTTTCTTAGTTTTAAAATTATTATGGTAAAATATACATAATATAAAATTTAGCAACTTAACCATTTTAAGTGTACAATTCAATGGTATTAAACACATTCACATTGTTGTGCAGCCATCACCACCATCCATCTCCATAACTCTTTTCATCTTATGAAAGGGAAACTCTGTACATATTAAATGACAACTCCTCATTCTCCCCTCCTCCAGCCCCTGGCAACCACTTATCTACTATCTGTCCCTATGATTTGACCACTCCAGGTACCTCATATAAGTGGAATCATAATATTTGTCCTTTTGTGTCTGGCTTGTTTCACTCAGTAATGTCCTCATGGTTCATCCATGTTGAAGCATGTGTCAGAATTTCCTTTCTTTTTAAGGCTAAGTATATGTATATTCCACATTTTGTTTATCCTCTCATCCAGTGGTGGACACTTGGGTTGCTTCCACATTTCAACTATGGTGAATAATGCTGCTATGAACACGGGTGTACAAATATATCTTTGAGAACCTGCTTTCAAATCCTTTGGATATATATACCCAGAAATAGAATTGTTGGGTCATATGGTAATTCTATTTATAATTTTTCATTTTCCATTTTGTTTTCCACAGTGGCTGTACCATTTATATCCCTACCAACAGTGCACAGGGTTCCAGTTTCTCCACAGCCTTGCCAACACTTGTGGGTTTGTTTTTTTTTTCTGTTTTTTGATAGTAGCCATCCTAATGGGTGTGAGCTGGTATCTCATAGTATTGATTTGCTTTTTCCTGATGATTAGTGATGTTGAGCATATTTTCATGTGCTTATTGGCCATTGGAATATCTTCTTTGGAGAAGTGTCTACTCAAGTCCTTTCTCCATTTTTCAAATGGGCTGTTTGGTTTTTTGTTTTTGTTTTAGGAGTTCTTTTTATGTTCTGGGTGTTAATCCTTTATCAGATATATGATTGGTAAATATATTCTCCCATTCTGTGGATAAAGACTTTTGATATACAAATTTTAAAAAAATTATAATTAAATCCAATTTGTCTATTTTTTCTTTTGTTGCCTGTGCCTTCGGTGTTATATACAAGAAATCATTGCCAAATCCAATGTCAAGTTTTGTCCTATGTTTTCTTTGAACAGTTTAATGTTTTAGGTTTTACATTTATTCTTCTTTTTCCAGATTGTTTTGGCTCTTTGGGGTCCCTTAAAGTTCCATATGAATTTTAGGATGGGATTTTCTATTTCTGCAAAAAACGTCATTGAGATTTTGATAGGGATTGCATTGAATCTGTAGATTGATTTGGGTAATGTTGACATTTTAACAACATTAAATTTTCCAATCCATAAACATGGGATGTGTTTCCATTTATTTATGTCTTCTTTAATTTCTTTCAGCAATGTTTTGTAGTTTTTGTTGTTCAAGTCTTTTACTTCCTTCATTAAATTATAATAGCAATGAAGGAGTCTTTTACCTCCTTCATTGCTATTATAAATGAAATGGCTTTTGATTTCCTTTTCAGATTGTTCATTGTTCTTGTACAGAAAAGCAACTGATTTTTGTTCATTGATTTTGTATCCTAAAACTTTGCTCAGTTTATCAGATCTTTTTTGTGGGTTCTTTAGGATTTTCTGCACATAAGTTCATATCATCTGCAAAAAGAGATAATTTTACTTCTTTCTTTCCGTTTGAATGCCTTTTATTTCTTTTCCTTGACTGACTTCTCTGGCTAGAACTTCCAGTACTATATTGAATAGAAGTAATAAAAGCAGGCATTGTTGCCTTGTTATGATCTTAGAGGGAAAGACTTTTCACTATTGTGTTAGGTTTGCTGTGGATTTTTCATATATGGCTTTTACAATGTGGAGATAGTTTCCTTATATTCCTATTTCTCTGAGTGTTTTTATCATGAAATGATGTTGAATTTTGTCAATTGCTTTTTCTTCAATGAGATGATCACATGCTTTTCCCCTTAATTTTGTTGATGTGCTGCATTACATTCATCAGTTTTCATACATTGAACCATCTTTACATTCCAAGAATATATCTCACTTGGTCATGGTGTATAAATTTTTTAATATACTGCTGAATTATATTTGTTAGTATTTTGTTAAGATTCTTTTGTCTCTTGTAATCTTTTTTTGATTTAAAGTCTATTGTGTCTGATATTGGTATAGTCACTCCTGCTCTCTTTTGGTTACTATTTGCATGTAATATCTTTCCCATTCTTTCACATTCCATCCTGTTTGTGTCTTTAGATCTCAAGTGAGTCTCTTATAGAAGCATATAGTTGGAACGTGTTTTTATAAATTCTGCCAATCTCTATCTTTTGATTGGAAAGTTTAATCCTTTTCCATTTAAAGTAATTACTGACAAGGAGAGACTTCTGTCATTGTGCTATCTGTTTTCTATAGTCCTATGGCTATTTTTGTCCCTCATTTCCTGTATTCCTGTGTTCTTTTGTGTTTAGTTGGTTTTTTGCAGTGAAATGTTTAAATTCCATTCTTATTTTCTTTTGTGCATATTTCTTAGCTATTCTCTTTGTGGTCACCATGGGGATTACATATAATATCCTAAAGTTATAACATTTTAATTTGAATTTATAGCAACATAAATAACATACAAAATTCTGCTCCTTTACAGTTCTGTCCCCATCCTTTTCAGTTGTGATGTCACCAATTTACATCTGTATACATTGTGTGCCCCCAAACATAAACTTTTTTTTTTTTTTTTTTTTTTTGTGGTACGCGGGCCTCTCACTGTTGTGGCCTCTCCCTTTGCGGAGCACAGGCTCCGGATGCGCAGGCTCAGCGGCCATGGCTCACGGGCCCAGCTGCTCCATGGCACGTGGGATCCTCCCAGACCGGGGCACAAACCCGTGTCCCCTGCATTGGCAGGTGGACTCTCAACCATTGCACCACCAGGGAAGCCCCCTAATAATTATTTTAAATGCATTAGTCTCCTTAATTATTTAGAAAACAAGATGTGGAGTTTTAAGTCAAAGTTGCAGTAATACTAGCTTTTACACTAAAAATTGTTTATTTTCTTTAAATGTGTTAGTCTCTTAAATCATGTAGAACACAAAAGTATAGTTACAAACCATGTTACAGTAATACTAGATTTTATAATTGCCCATGTATTCACCTTTATTGAGAACTTTATTTCTCCACACTGCTTTGAGTTGCTATCTAGTGTCCTTTCAATTTGCAGGACTCCCTTAGGTTCTGTTCACTTTAATCATTTTTTCTTTCTGTTCCTGTCTCAGTAATTTCCATTGTCCTATCTTCAAGTTCACTGATTCTTCCTTCTGCCAGTTCAAATCTGCCTTTGAATCCTTCTAGTGAATTTTTCTTTTTAACTTAGCTCCAGAATTTCTTTTAGGTTTCTTTTCAGTTTTAAAAATCTTTTTATTGATAATTCCATTTTGTTCACATTTTTAAAAACTTTCTCCACATCTTACTTTAGTTCTTTGAGCATCTTTAAGACAGTGGCTTTAAAGTCTTTGCCTACAATATCAACCATTATGTCTTTCTTTAAATTAAAATTTTTTTAAAAAATTATTTTATTATTTAGGCTGCACCAGGTCTCAGTTGTGGCATGAGGGACCTTTTTAGTTGCAGCATGTGGACTTAGTCGTGGCATGCATGTGGGATCTAGTTCCCTGACCAGGGAATGAACCCAGGTCCCCTGCATTGGGACCACAGAGTCTTACCCACTGGACCACCAGGGAAGTCCCTCAGCCATTAAGTCTTTTTCAGGAACAGATTGTTAAATTATTATTATTTTTTACTTCAATAGGTCATATTTTCCTGTTTCATTGTATATCTTGTGATTTTTTGTTGTTGTTGAACACTGAACATTTGAATCTAAAAATGTGCTAAATGAGATTTCCCAAAGTTTGCCACTTTGTTATTATTACTTTTATTCTTGTAGGCTGTGTCTGTGCTGAGGATCAGTCTGAGGTGTAAACTTAACGTTTTTTTTTAGGTCTTTTCTGGGCCTTTCCTTGGGCATGCACAGTCACTTTCTATTGTAATTTTCCTCATATATATAGTGGTTTTCGAATGTCCTAGTCTTGAAAGTCTGGTTCCTGAAAGGGGAAAAGAAAAAAAAAAAAGAAGGGGCAGGAGGAAGGGTGCTAGCCCTTTAAATCTCTGGAAGTCAGTTAAGACAGAGGAGGAGGGAATTGTAACAATGGGAGGAGATGGAACAACAATGGCTGCCCACATCTTTGCACTTTATGATCAGAAGCAGCAATCAGAACACAGATCTCCAATCTTTGGAAGACAGGGTCTCTTTTACCCACCCTTGCTCCCACATGCTGTGTGTAATCTGCTCTAGAAACATATGTACAGTTGCTTGCCATGTGGCTGTGGGTGGTTGATGGGTAGCTGCTACTATGCTAAGAGCTGAAATTGATGGCAATTTATGATCTAAGCCTTCTCCTGGAAGTTGCAATCCTTCAACAGACTTCAGAGGTCCCATATAGTAATATCAGACAGATTCTGCCACTGCAACTGTTGTCCAGGTGAGGAGACAGATCCTTGGTTCTTCCTACTCCACCATCTTCCCAGAATCCTCTTCCTATTTAATTTTTGTATATGGCATTAGTAAGAGTCCAGCTTCATTCTTTTGCATGTGCTGGGTTTTCCCAGCACAATTTGTTGAAAACACCATCTTTTTCCCATCAAAGATCTTTAGCACCCTTGTCAAAAATCACTTGACCATATATGTGAGGTTTTAGTTCTTGGCTCTCTATTCTATTCCATTGCCTTGGGAAAATAACCTGAGAAAACATTGGTACAATTTATGTCAGAAAATGTTTTGCCTATGTTCTCTTCTAGGAGTTTTATGGTGACATGTTGTATACTTAAGTCTTTAAGCCATTTTGAGTTTATTTTTGTGTATGGTGTGAGGGACTGTTCTAACCTCACTGATTTATATGCAGTTGTCCAGCTTTCCCAGCACTACTTGCTGAAGAGACTATCTTTTCTCCATTGTATATTCTTGCCTCCTTTGTTGAAGATTAATTGACTGTGAGTAGGTGGGTTTATTTCTGAGCTCTCTATTCTGTTCCATTGATCCATGTCTGTTTTTGTGCCGATACCATGCTGTTTTGATTACTGTAGCTTTGTAGTATTGCCTGAAGTCTGGGAGGGTTATGCCTCCAGCTTTGTTCTTTTTCCTCAGGATTGCTTTGGCAATTTTGGATCTTTTATGGTTCCATATAAATTTTAGGATTATTTGTTCTAGTTCTGTAAAAAATGTCATGGGTAATTTGATAGGGATTGCATTAAGTCTGTAGATTGCTTTGAGTAGTATGGCCATTTTAGCAATATTAATTCTTCTAATCCAAGAGCATGAGCTATCTTTCCATTTCTTTGAATCCTCTTCAATTTCCTTTATCAATGATTTACAGTTCTCAGCATGTAAGTCTTTCATCTTCTTGGTCAGTTTTATTCTGAAGTTTTGTTTTGTTTTTGGATGCAATTTTTAAGAGGGATTGTTTTTTACTTCCCCTTTCTGATATTTCATTGTTAGTGTAAAGAAATGCAACAGATTTGTCTGTTAATCTTGTATCCTGCTACCTTGCTGAATTTGCTTATCAGTTCTAGTAGTTTTTGTGTGGAGTCTTTAGGGTTTTCTATATATAATATCATGTCATTCTGCATATAATGACAATTTTACCTCTTCCCTCCCAATTTGGATACCTTTTATTTCTTTTTATTGTCTGATTGCTGTGGCTAGGACTTCCAATACTATGTTGAAGAGAAATGGTGAGAGTGGGTATCCTTGTGTTGTTCACATTTTAGCGGAAAGGCTTTCAGCTTTTCACCATTGAGTATTATGTTGGCTGTGGGTTTGCCATAAATAGCTTTTATTATGTTGAGATATGTTCCTTTTATACCCACTTTGGTAACAGTTTTTGTCATGAATCAATGTTGAATTTTATCAAATGCTTTTTCTGTATCTAGTGAGATGATCATATGGCTTTTGTCTTTTGTTGATGTGGCATATCACATTGATTTGCATATGTTGAACTATCCCTGTGACCTTGGGATGAATCCAACTTGATCATGGTGTATGATCCTTTTTATGTGCTGTTGGATTTGGTTTCCTAATATTTTGTTGAGAATTTTTGCATCTAAGATATTGGCCTGTAATTTATTTTTTTTCTTTCTTTTTCTTTGTTTCTTTCTTTTTCTTTCTTCCTTCCCTCCTTCCTTCCTTCCCTCCTTCCCTCCCCCCCTCCCTCCTTCCTTCCTTCCTTCTTTCTTTCTGTAGTGTCTTTGTCTGGTTTTGGTATAAAGGTGATGATGGCTTCAGAGAATGACTTTGGGAGTGTTCCCTCCTCTTCAATCTTTTGGAGGAGTTTGAGAAAGATCGGTATAAGTTCTTGTTTGTTATGTTTGGTAGAATTACCCAGTGAAGCCATCTGGTCCTGGACTTTTGTTTGCAGGGAGTTTTTTAAATTACAGATTCTATTTCACTTCTAGTAACTGGTCTGTTTGAATTATCTATTTCTTCTTGATTCAGTTTTGGTGGGCTATATGTTTCTAGAAACTCTTCGATTTCTTCTAGGTTATGCAATGTGTTGGCGTATAATTTTTCATAGTATTCTCGTATGTTTTTTGTGTGTTTCTGTGGTATCAGTTGTTATTTCTCCTATTTCTTATTTTGTCTATTTGGGTCCTCTCTCTTTTCTTCTTGGTGAACCTGGCCAGAGGTTTGTTGATTTTGTTTACCCTTTCAAACAATCCGCTCTTGGTTTAATTTTTTCTATTTTAAATCTCTATTTTATTTATTTCCTCTCCGATCTTTATTATTTCCTCTCTTCTGCTGACTTTTGTTTGTGCTTTTTTTTTCTAATTCTTTTAGGTGGTAGGTTAGATTGTTATTTGAGATTTTTCTTGCTCTTTCAGGAAGGCCTGTATGGCTATGAATTTCCCTCTTAAGACTGCTTTTGTTGCATCCCATAGATTTTGTATGGTTGTGTTTTCATTGTCATTTGTCTCAAGGTATTTTTAAATTTCCTCTTTGATTTCATCATTGGCCTATTGGTTTTTCAGTAGTATGTTGTTTAGTCTCCATATAAGTGTTTTGTTCTTGTTTCTCTTTCTATGGTTGATTTCTAGTTTCATGCCATTGTGGTCAGAGAAGATGCTTGAAATAATTTTTTTCCTCTTAAATTTGTTGAGGCTTGTTTTTGTGTCCTAGTATGTGGTCTATCCTAGGGAATGTTCCACGTACATTGAGAAGAATGTGGATTTTCGTTTATTTAAAATGTAATGTCCTGAAGATATCAATTAAGTCCAATTATTCTATTGTTTCATTTGGGATCTCTAGCCTTACTGATTTTCTGTCTGGAAGATATGTCCATTGAGGTCAGTGGGGTGTCAAAGTCTCCTATTGTTCTATTCCTGTCAATTTCTCTCTTTATGGCTGTTACTATTTGTTTTATGTATTTAGGTGTTCCTATATTGGCTGCATCTGTTAATGAGTGTAATATCCTCTCTTGATCCTTTTATCATTATATAGTGTCCTTCTTTATCTTTCTTTATGGCCTTTGTTTTAAAATCTATTATGCCTGATATGAGTATTGCTACCCCAGCTTTATTGTCATTTCCGTTTGCATGAAATATCTTTTTCTATCCCCTCACTTTCAGTCTATGTGTGTCCTTTGCCCTAAAGTGGGTCTCTTATAGGTAGCATATGTAGGCTCTTGTTTTATTATCCAATTTGCCACTCTGTCTTTTGATTCGAGCATTAAGACCATTGACATCTAAGGTAATTATTGATAGATGTGTTTGCCATTTAAATCTTGTTTTCCAGTTGATTTTGTATTTCTTTTTTGTTCCTTTCTTTTTCTTTTTGTTTTTCCTTTTATGTTTGATTACTTTTTGTATTATGCTTGAGTTCTCTCATTTATTTTTGGTTTTTGTATATCTATTGTATGTTTTTGATTTATGGCTACCCTGTTTTTTGAGTATATTAACAAATTACTATATCTACTTGCTTTAGACTGGTAGTCATATAGGCTCAAACACATTTTTTAAAAAAAACCTACACTTTCTTACTCCTCTCTCCCACATTCTGTTGTTTTAATGTTCTCTTTTACATCTTCATTTTTATCCTTTTGCTGTTCATTGTAGTTATCATTGCTTTCACAATTTATTTTTAAAAATTCTATGTAGTGGCTTATTTAAGTGATTTATTTTCCAGTTGTGATTTTCTCTTTCCTATAGATTCTGGCTTCTTTTCTATTTAGAGAAGACTTTTCAATATGTCTTTTAAGATAGGGTTAGTATTGCTGTATTCTTTTAGTTTTTGCTTGTCTGAGAAATTCTTTATCTCCCTTTCTATTCTAAGTGATAATCTTGCTTTGTAGAGTATCCTAGGTTGCATGTTTTTTCCTTTTCAGGACTTTGAATATATCTCACCACTCCCTGCTGGCCTGCAACATTTCTGTAGCAAAATCAGTTAATAGCCTTATGGGGGTTCCCTTGTAACTAACTATTTATTTTTCTCTTGCTCCCTTTAGAATCCTCTCTTTATCTTAAACTTTTGCCATTTTAATTATAATGTTTTGGAGTATGTCTGTTTGGGTTCATCTTGTTTGGGACCCTCTGCTTCCAGTACCCAGATATCTATTTCCTTCCTTAGGTTTGGGAAGTTTTCAGCTATAATTTCTTCAAATACTTTTCGATCCCCTATTCTCTTTCTTCTTCTGGGATCCCTATAATGCATAGATTGGCTCACTTTATATTATACCATAGATCTCATATATTGCTTTCTTTCTTTTTTTTCATTTGTTTGTCTGCTGCTCTGATTGGGCGATTTCTATTATTCCATCTTCCAGATCACTTATTCATTCTTTGACATTATTTAGTTTGCTATTTATTGTCCTTAGCTCGGCTTTCATCTCAGCAAATGAGTTTTCTAATTGTACTTAGTTCCTCTTTATACTTTCTAGTTCCTTCTTACAGTGATCTACATTTCTACTGATAGCCTTTCTTAATTCCTTCAGTATTTTTATTACTTCCTTTTTGAACTTGGGATCTAGTAGACTGGAAAGGTCTCTTTCTTTGTTCTCTCAGGGGATTTCTCCTGTTCTTTTAATTGGGAGTGGCTCCTTTGCTTCTTCATTTTACTTATATTTCTCTGATTCTCTGAGTTTAGGAGAAACAATTATCCACTGTGGTCTTGAAGGGCTCTTTTTAAGTGGGACTGTCCCTGTCTGTGCAGGCTGCATGAATCTAACATTTTTGGTGTGAGGGCTGTTTTTAGTATGGTTGCCTGCCACATCTTTCCTCAGTGTGTGCTGGCCATTATCCCCCTGATAGGGGGGATGTTGAGTGGGGCCTCCTCTTTGCTCTTTGGCTGTTATAGCCTTGTCAGGAGCAGGGTCTGCTCCCTAATTGTTGGAGTAGAAGCCCCAGATCTGTTTCTGAGCTGCAGTGTGAAGTAGGTGGAACTGGAGCACTTCCGCTGGGAGAGAAGCCACTGAGCATTCCTCCACAAGAGTTTCCACTGGGAAGTGCGCTCTGTTGTGTCATCTGTTACCCATTGTGCACGTTCACAAAGTACACTGTTTTTGGCACTGCCCCTGGCCCCACCTCAGCCGTGGGAATGCAGGCAATTGACCAGATGTCTCTCAGGCACTGTGCTCTTAAATCCACCAGCGCAGAACTGAAGTCAGGCACTGGGACCCACTGTAGTCATGCATAGTCACACATCTGGACCCACCACAGGTGCTACAGAATCAGCATAGACCTTGGCCCCGCCTCTGCGTGTGTACACCTGCAAAGCCTGCAGCTGCTAACTCTGGACTTCCCACAGCCATGGGAGCACCAGTAATTCACTAAGATGTCCCGCAGGCACTGAGCTTACAAAGGCACCAGCAGCATAAATCAGTCAAAGTTGCAAAGCCACCAGACATGGCTGATTTCAGCCCCACTTCCATGTGTGGGCAACCATGGGCACACTCCCAGAGCTCATAGGGGTGGAGCTGTGCCTGCTGTGAGCACGCAGAAAATGAGACTGCTATGGTGGGGCCCTGCCCCTCTCTTCATGCATGTTAACAATGGGGTTTCTATGGGGGATTTGGGCTTCATCCTGCACACACCCCCAGTTATGGCCTGAGCCACACTCCAGCCCCTTCAGGCTGTCTCCATGCAGCCAACTCCAGTCTTTTCTCCAGGTTTGTCTGTTGAAGCCTAAGTTTCAGGAACCAGCCCCTGCATGCAACAGCAGATGCATGTCTCAGGCTGGGAGGTGCAGCCAGGTGGCCAGGACCGTCTGTGCTGGTCTCTTTCTGTTCTGCCTGCCACAAGCCAGTTGCTGCACTCTCCTCTGAGCCTCTGAAGCTCCCTTTTTGTCCCAGCTGACCTCCCAGCAGGGGAAGGGTGTTCCCAGGGTGAGGGAATGTTTCCACTTTCACAGCTCCCTCCCAGGGGTGCAGGTCTCCTCCAGATTCCTTTTTTCTTTTGCTCTACCTGATTATGTGGTGATCCTTCTTGCAGCTTTGGTTGTATGAGTTCTGCCAGCATCCAGTATTCTGTAAGAATTGTTCCACATGTAGATATATTTTTGATGTGCTTATGGAAGGAGGTGAGCTCCATGTCCTTGTATTCCACTATCTTGATCTCTCCCTATGCTTTTGACCTTTATAATTTCTTTCCTTCTATTTGCATTATAACTTTTTTTTTTTTTTTTTTTGGCCATGCAGCTTGTGGGATCTTAGTCCCCCCAACCTGGTATTGAACGTCAGTGAAAGCGCAGAGTCCTAACCACTGGACCTCCAGGGAATTCTCTATACTTCTTTTTATACTTTCTTAACAACCTAAGCAATGGTTAGTTTGACATACGTTTTTTTCTTTTTAAGTGTTTAAAGCACTTCCCTAAGCACTTCTTTAGATGCATTCCCTATATCTTGATTTGTTGCATTTTTCTTTTCTTTCAGTTAAAAATATTTTTAAAATTTCCTTCTAATTTCTTCTTTGGACACAGGGTATTAAGAAGTGTGTTTTTTGACTTCCAAATATTCTGAGCTTTCTCATATTACTGTCAATTATGGACCTCTACTTAAATTCTATTGTGTCAGAGAGCATACCTTATATAATTTCTATCTTTTTCAACCTTATAACACTTGTTTTGTGTCTCAAAATACGGACTATGCTGAAGAATGTTCCATGAATACTTGAAAAGAATATGTACTCTACAGTTGGGTGTTTTATAAGTGTCAGCTAGGGTCAAATTGCTTGGTAAGTGTTGTACAAATCTTCTTTATCCTTTCTAATTAGCTGCCTAGTTGTTCTTTCAATTACTGAAAGTGGTTTATTGTGGTAAGATACACATAACATTAAATTTACTATCTTAACTATTTTTAATTGTACAATTCAGTGGTATTAAGTATATTAAGACTGTTATGTACCACACCATCACCCACCTCCAGACCTCTTTTCATCTTGTAAAATTGAAATTCTATACCTATTAAACAAGAATTCCCCATCCTTCCCAACCCACAGCCTCCTGGCAACCACCATTCTATTTGTCTCTATGATTTTGATTCCTCTGAATACCTTACAAGTGGAATCATACAGTATTTGTCTTTTTGTGATTGGCTTATTTCACTTAGTATAATGTCCTTAAGTTTCATCCATGTTGTATCATGTCAGAGTGTCCTTACCTTTAAGGCTGAATAGTATTCCATTGTATGCATAAACCACATTTTGCATAACCATTCATCCATCAAGGGACATGAGTTGCTTCCACATTTTAGCTACTGCAAATAACGAACACTGGTGTGCAAATATCTTCATAAGATATTGCTTTCAATTATTCTGAGTATATACACCCAGAAGTGAAATTTCCGGATCATGTGATATTTCTATTTTTAATTTTTTGAGTATCCACCATACTGTTTTTCTTTTATTATACCATTTTACATTCCCACCAACTGTACACAAGGGTTCCAATTTCTCCACATCCTTATCAATATATTATTTTCCTTTTTTTTGATAGTAGGCATCATAATGGGTATGAGATGGTATCTCACTGTAATTTTGATTTGCATTTTCCCAAGATTAGTGATGTTGAGCATTTTTTCCCCCAATTTAAAAAATGTGGTAAAATACACATAACCTAAAATTTACCATCTTAACCTTTTTAAGTGTGCAGTAGAGGCATTAAGTACATTCATGTTTTGCAACCATCAACACCATCCATCTCCAGAACTCTTTTCATCTCATAAAATTTAACCTTTGTACCCATTAAACAATAACTCCCCTTTGCTCCCACCTCCCAATCCCTAGCAATACCATTCTACTTTCTATCTCTATGATTTTGATTACTCTAAATACCTCATGTAAGCAGAATCATACAGTATTTTTATCGTTTTGTAACTGGCTTATTTTACTTAGTATAATGACTTCAAGATCCTTCTATGTTGTTGCCTATATCCTTTTCTTTTTGTGTCTTTAGATCTCAATTGAGTTGTTCATAGACAGCATATAGTCAGATCATTTTAAAAATCCATTCTGCCAATATCTGTCTTTTGATTGGAGAGTTTAATCCATTTACACTTAATTACTCATTAAGTGTAATTAATGAGTAATTAAAGAGGGACTTCCTTCTGTCATTGCGGGTTTTTTTGGTTTGTTTGTTTTTATGCCCTATAATCTTTTCGTCCTCATTTTCTGTGTTTTTGTCTTATTTTGTGTTTAGTTGATTTTTTGGTAGTAAAATCTTTAAATTTCATTCTAATTTCCTTTTGTGTATACTCTATATTTTGTTTTATGTTTACCAGAGGATCACACTTAACATCCTAAAGTTATACCATTCTAATTTGAATTTATACCATCTTAATTGCAATAACATAAAAAAGTCTGCTCCTTTTACACCTCTATCCTCTCCCCTTTCAGTAATTTCCAGCTTTACTGAGGTATAATTGACAAGTAAAGTTGTATATATCTAAAGTGACAATGCAATGATTCGATATACATATATATTGTAAAAAGATTACCATTAACACATCCATTACCTCACATAGTTGCCTTTTGTGCCTCTGTGTGTGTGTTTGTGTGGTGAGAAAGCTTAAAATCTACTGTCTTAGCAAATTATATATATACAATATTCCTAACTGTCATAATCTATACTATATGCTGATCCAATTATATACAGCTTTACATATTTAATTTGCATGCTGTACATTAGATCTCCAGAATTTATTCATCTTATAAATGAAAGTTTGTACCCTTTATCCAATATCTCCCCCATTTTCCCCAGCCCCAGCCCCTGGCAACCACCATTCTACTCTGCTTCTATGAGATTTTTTTTTTTAAGATTCCACATACGAATGACAGCACACAGCATTTATCTTTCTCTACCTGGCTTATTTCACTTAGTATAATGCCTGCCAGGTTCATCCATCTCATTGCAAATGGCAGGCTTTCCTTCTTTTTATGGCTTAATAATATTCCATTGTATGTATATACCACATTACCGTCATTCATCTGTCAAGGTACACTTGTATCCATATCTTGGCTATTGTGAAAAATACTGTAATAAACACAGGACTGCAAATCTCTATGTGATACTGATTTTGTTTCCCTTGGATAAAAGCCCAGAAGACAGATTACTGGATCACATGGCAGTTTTGTTTTTAATTTTATGGGATTTTCGTACCATTTTCCCTAATGGCTGTACCAATTTACATTCCTATCAACAGTGTACAAAGGTTTCCTTTTTTCTACATCCTCAACACTTGTTATCTATTGTCTTTTTATAATAGCTATACTAATGGGTATGAGGTGATATCTCATTGTGGTTTTGATTTGAATTTCCCTAATGACTAGTGATGTTGAGCAACTTTTCATGTACCTAATGGCATTCGTATGTCTTCCCTGGAAAAGTGTCTATTCAGTTCCTTTGCCCACTTTTTAATCAGGTTACTTTTTTTCCCCATTGAATTCCTTACCTATTTTGAATATTACTCCTTATCAGATATATAGTTTGCAAATATTCTCTCCCATTATGTAGGTTGCCTTTTTATTTTGTTGACCATTTCCTTTGCCGTGAAGAAGGTTTTTAGTTAATGTAATCCCACTTGTTTCTGTTGTCTGTTCTTTTGGTGTCATATCCAAGAAATGACTGCCAAGATGAATGTCAAGGAGCTTTTTTTATGGTTTTATGGTTTCAGGACTTACATACATTTAAGTCTTTAATCTCTCGCAAGCTGATTTTTTCAAATAATGAAAGATATTTGTCCTGTTTCATTCTTTTGTAGTGAGTATCCAGTTTTCCCACCACCATTTATTGAAGAGACTACCGCTTCCCCATTGTGTGTTCGTGGCACCCTTGTTAAAGGTTAGTTGACAATCTATGTGTGGGTTTATGGACTTTCTAATGGAACAGAGTTCCTCTGGTCAGTGTGTCTTTTTATGATAGTATCATATTGCTTTTTGTTTTTTGTCTTTGGCTGCACCATGTGGCATGCAGGATCTTAGTTCCCTGACCAGGGATTGAACCTGTGCCCCACCATAGTGGAAGCGTGGAGTCTTAACCACTGAACTGCCAGGTAAGTCCCAGTATATTATTTTATTATATCTTTGTAATTAGGAAGTGTTAGTCCTCCAGCTTTGTTCTTTCTCAAAAATGCTTTGGGTACACAAGGTCTATTGTGGTTCAATACAAATTTTAGGATTTTATTTTTCAGTGAAAAATGGATTAGAATTTTCATAAGAGAATTCACTGAATCTATAGGTTGCTTTGGGTAGTATGGATACTTTAAGAATAATAATTATTGCAATCATAAACACAGGATTTTCCTTCCATTTATTTGTGCCTTCTTCAACTTCTTTCATCAGTGATTTATAATTTTCAGTGTACAGGTCTTTCATCTCCTTGGTTAAATTTATTCCTAAGCATTTATTATTTTTGATGCTATTGTAAATGGGATTGCTTTCTCAATTTCCTTTTCAGATTATTCATTGTTAGTGTATAGAAATAAAACTGATTTTTGTGTATTGACTTTGTATTCTACTTTGCTGAATACATTTATTAATTATAACAGTATTTTCTGTGCAAACGTTTCAGTTTTTTTACATATGAGATTATATCATCTGCAAAGAGAGAAAATTTTAATCCATCCTTTCCAATTTGGATGACTTTTATTTTTTTCTTGCCTAATTACTCTGGCTAGAACTTCCAATTCTGTTGAATAGAAGTGGTGAAAGTGGGCATCCTTGCTTTGTTCCTGCTCTCAGAGGAAAAGCTTTCAAGTCTTACACCACTGAGTGTGATATTTGCTGTCGCTTTTTCACATATGGCTTTTATTATGGTGAGGTAGTTTCCTCCTGTTCTTAGTTGGCTATTTTTATTGTGAAAGGATATTGAATTTTGTCAAATGCCTTTTCTGCCTCTATCTTCATTATTTATTTTTTGGCCACGCTGTGCAGCATGTGGGATCTTAGTTCTCCAACCAGGGGTTGAACCCACGTCCCTTGCAGTGGAAGCGCAGAGTCTTAACCACTGGACTGCCAGGGAAGTCCCTTTTTCTGCCTCAATTGAGATGATCATGTGTTTTCCTTCATTCTGTTAATGTGGTATATTACATTTATTATGTAAGTTGAACTGTTCTTGCATCCCAGGGATAAATCCCAATTCAATTTGATGAACTTTTAATGTGCTGTTGAATTTGGTTTGCTAGGACTTTGTTGAGGATTTTTGCATCTATGTTCATCAGAGGTATTGGCTTGTAATTTTCTTTTATAGTGTCCCTGTTGGACTTTGGTATCAGCCGTAATGCTGGCTTTATAGAATGAGTTAGGGAGTGTTCCCTTCTCTTCAATTTTTTTGAAAGAGCTAGAGACAGATTGGTATTAATTCTTGACAGCTTTGGTAGAATTCACCAGTGAAACCTCAGGTACAGAACTTTGTTGGGGTTTTTTTCATTATGATTCAATCTCCTTATTTATTACTGGTCTGTTCAGATTTTATATTTCTTCACAATTCAGTCTTGGTAGGTTGTGTTTCTAGAAATTTCTATCTGTCTTCTAGGCTATCCAATTTGTTGGCATATAATTGTTCAGAGTAGTATTTTATGATTCTTGTACTTCTGTGGTATCAGTTGTAATGCCTCCTCTTTCATTCCTGACTTTGTTTGCATCTTCTCTCTTTTTAAAAAAAGTCTTGCTAAAGGTTTGTCAATTTTTTCAAAAAACAGCTCTTGGTTTTGTTCACCTTTTCTATTGTTTTCTAATCTCCATTTCATTTATTTTTACTCTTATAATTGCTATTTCCTTCCTTCTGTTAATGCTGGGCTTTGCTCTTCTTTTTCTAATTCCTTGACATGTAAGCTTAGGTTATTTTTTAAAAATATTTATTTAGGCCACACTGGGTTTTAGTTGCAGCATGTAGACTTCTTAGTTGCAGCATGCATGCAGGATCTAGTTCCCTGACCAGGGATCCAACCTGGGCCCCCTGCATTGGAAGCACAGGGTCTGACCCACTGGACCACCAGGGAAGTCCTAGGTTGTTTATTTAATGTACACACTTATCACTACAAACTTCCTATTCATAACTGCTTTTTCTGCATCCCATAAGTTTGGTATGTTTTTTTCCCATTTGTTTCAAGACACTTTTTGATGTTCCTTCTGATTTCTTCTTTGACCTATTGATTGTTCACTTGTGTGTTAATTTCCCTTTTTTTGTGTGTAAAATTTCCTGTCAATCATTTCCGGCTTCATACCATTACAGTCAGAAATGATACTTGTTATGATTTCAGTTTTCCTAAATTTGTTATGTTTTGTAACCAAATGTATAATATATTCTAGAGAATGTTCCATGTGTGTTTAAGAACAACGTATATCTTCTGTTGTTGGATGGAATGTTTCACATATATCTGTTAGGTCCATTTGGTCTGAAGTGCAGTTCAAGTCCAATGTTTCTTACTGATTTCCTGTCTGGATGCCCTATTGTTGAAAGTGGGCTATTAAAGTCTCCAATTATTATTGCATTGCTATCTATTTCTCCCTTCACATGTTAATGTTTGCTTTATATATTTTTAGGTGCTGCAATGTTGGGTGCATACATATTTACAATTGTTATATCTTCTTAGTGACCCCTTTATCATTATTTCATGATTTATGACCTTGTCTCTTGTCACATTTTCTTACTTAAAGTCTATATTGTCCACTAGAAGTAAATCTATCCCTGCTCTCTTTTGGTTTCCGTTTGCGTAGAATATCTTTTTCCATACCTTTGCTTTCAGCCTACAACTGTCATTAAAGCTGGACTGATTATAGGCAGGATCTTGTAGGGTGTTCGGTCTTTTTTTTCCTTCAATTTTAACCCAGTCAGCCTCTCTGTATCTTTTGATTAAAAAACTTAATCCATTTACACTTAGTAATTATTAATAGGTAAGGACTTACTATTTCCATGTTGCTAAATGTTTTCTAATTGTTTTGTAATTCCTGTTCCTTTCTTCCTATTTTCATTTGTGATTTGATAATGTCTATAATGTTGTGCTTTGATTCCTTTCTCTTTATCTTTTGTGTATCTACTATAGGTTTTTGCTTTGTGGTTTCCATGAGGCTTACATAAAACATAGTTATTTTAAATTGATAACAATTTAACTTTGATCACATACAAAAACTGTACTGCTTTACACCCCCTATTTTATGTTTTTGATATCACAATTTACATATTTTTATATTGTGTACCATTAACAAATTATTGTGGCTAAATTTTGTCTTTTAGCTTTTATACTAGAGTTAAGTGATTTTACACACTACCATTACAGTATTAAGGTATTCTGAAATGTTTTTGAATTTATTTTTATTGAAGTATAGCTGACCTACAATATCATGTTAGTTTCAGGTTTTACAGCAAAGTGATTAGAATACACACACACACTCCCCTATCCCTTTGGTAACCATAAGCTTGTTTTCTATGTCTGTCTGTTTCTGTTTTGTAAATAAGTTTATTTATACTAATTTTTAGATTCCACATATAAGTGATATCATAATATTTATCTTTCTCTTACTTTACTTAGTATGATAATCTCTAGGTCCATCCATGTTGCTGCAACTGGCATTATTTCATTCTTTTTTATGGTGAGTAATAGCCCATTGCATATACATACACCACATCTTCTTTATCCATTCATCTGTTTATGAACACTTAGGCTGCTTCCATGTCTTGGCTACTGTTGTCCTGCTGTGAACACTGGGATGCATGTATCTTTTCAAATTAGAGCTTTGTCTTTTCCAGATATATACCCAGGAGTGGGATTGCTGGATCATATGGTAACTCTATATTTAGTTTTTTAAGGAACCTCCAAACTGTTTTCTATAGTGGCTGCACCAATTTACATTCTCATCAACAGTGTAAGAGTATTCCCTTTTATTTTATCCAAAATAAAACGTTTTTGTTTTTTGCAAATAGCTTCTTTCCAGAAGACAGCCGTCTTCTCATTCTCTTGACAATGTCTTTTGCAGAGAAGTTTCTAATTGCAATGAAGCCTACCTTATCAATTAGATTTTCTCCTATGTTATCTTCTAGAAGTTTTACAATTTTGAGTTTTACGTATAAGCCTACAATCCATTTTAGTTAATTTTTGTGAAGGGTTTACGGTCAGAGTCTAGATTAATTTTTGCGTGTGGATGTCCAGGTGTTCCAGTACCATTCTTTAATCTGTTCCATAGATCTATTTGTCTATTCTTTTGTATTCAGTAATTTGTATTATCACTGTATTTGGGGGCTCGGTTGTCTGTTGCATATGTTTATAATTGTTATATCTTATTGGTGAATTGACTTTTTTATCATTATATAATGTTCCTCTTTGTCTCTTGTAACAATTTTGTCTTAATTAGTCTATTTGGTCTAATATTAGTAGAGTCACTCCTGTTCTCTTTTGGATACTGTTTGCATGGAATATCTTTTCCCGTTATTTTACATTCAATTGATTTATGTCTTTGAACCAAAAGTGAGACACCCATAGTTCGACGATGGTGTGAGAAATCAATGCAGTTTGGTAAGCAAATCTATTATAGGTCTGGGTCTCTACTGTATGCTTCCATTTATATAAACTACATTAAAAGGCACAAGTGGCCTGAACTGACAGACTCGGAGTGGGTGCAGAAAGCACAAGGGCTTTGGGGGGCTACCTGCCTTCATTTGCTTTCTCATCTGGATGGTGGCTGCAGAGTGTGTCCATTTTGCAAATATACAGCCACTGGACACTTGCTTGCACTCCTATGTATGTGTGCTATACTTCACAAATATTTTAGGGTAAATAAAACAAATCTTGATTCCTTAAGAGACGAACAAAATGGATCCTGGTGTGTGTGTGTGTGTGTGTGTGTGTGTGTGTGTGTGTGTGTGCGCGCGTGTGTGTGTGTGTGTGTGTGTGTGTGTGTGAGAGACCACTGATTCCTATTGTTCTCATGGAGGCCCACGAAGGGGTGTGCTCATACTATCCAGGCAGGGAGGCCTTTTCTGTGAGTGAGGTACTGTGGCATTGCCATTTGCTTAGGAGGAGGAGCTCTGTGTGTGGTGGGGGGTGGGTGGCAGGGAGGAGGGAGCCTCCGCTCCAGGGACCTAGGCTTACCAAGGCAAGTTCACGGATGACTGAGGTGAACTCACAATAGCCAGTGTGCTTTCCCACAGAAATCTGACAAAATGATAACACATCGCTCTTCCAGCTCTGTTTGGGCACAAATGAAAGGTGAGCACAGAGGCAAACCTGATGGCATCTGATCCCTGCCAAAATTCCACACCAGGTGATGTCAAACTGAAAGCATATCTGTTTTCCCAGGAGGCTCCCAAAGGCAGGAGGCAGTGTCTCCAAGCTGGCACTGTTGTTTCCAGCTCTGGTAACCTGCTTGGGTGTGTGTGGGTGAAAACCACTGCAGGGAGATGGAGGAGGCGGCAGGAATGGGGACATTCCCTCCCGGAAAGGAAGACCGAGTGGAAAGCCTTTCAGCTCCAACTGCCTCCTCCCACAGGCTCCCCAGGACCCCACCCACTCAGGAGCCTGCCACTCCTGAAGAAGCACATGTTCAAGGACCTGAGGCACACTGAGGGGTAGGGAAGGCCTCAGCATATACGCTTGTGCAAATCAAACACCCCAAAAAGCAGGACTGGGCCAAGGACCAGGTGGTATCCCCACCTGAAAAAGAGCCTGCCCTGCTCAGCTCACTGCCAATGCCCCCTCCTCCTGGGGGTCTCCTCCAGATCTGTTGCAGGCTCTCTTCCCAACCTCTTCCAGGGGCCTGTTGGGATGACAGGCCAGTAGGGAAAGAAGACTCTTTCTAGCTCCTGAGTTAGAAAAACAATTCTCTTTGGAAAGAAAGTTTCAAACTGAACATGGGTCCACACTACTAAAATGCGATGTGTGGGAATCGTCAGAAGGAGGGGCCTCTCAGTGACCATGAAGCCAAGGGAGACTCCAGGTGGAGGGAGGGGTCCTGGGGAGATGTCAGGGTAGCAGGATCCTGACCTCAGACAGCCTCCCCAAGGGAAACCCTGAGATTTGGGTGAAATCACTCAGGCCTGACTGAGACCATCAGAAGGAGAGGTGGCAAACTGTCCCTAAGACTTCCTATTCCCTCAGACATGATTTGTACCCTATGCTCACACTCACAAGCAATCACTGGGACAGGCTCAGTGTGACTTGAACACACATTCCTGCAGGTGAACATGGTTTTGTGTTGACAAACAAGTAACTCTTGTTGCCTGCACCTATTCATTCCTGGGTACAAAGAGCAAGAGTTTGGAGGGCAAAGGATCCCTCGTCATGCAAATCTCTTTGCTTCCTGGTCGGTACAATGCAAAGGCAATGTGCTCTCACTGCCACGCTGCTGGGTGCTCACGACACCTGACGCCCGTCACGGGAGGCACCCCCTGTTTCCCCTTCCCCCCACGCCTCCTGAGATGGGCCAAAGGTCGCTTCCAGTTTCCACCACCAAGGTTAATGATAGGCTGGTTTTCTTGTTTTAGGTGCTGGAATTATAGTACATTGCTGGACCCACAGTCATCTGGAGCAAGGGGTCAGAGCAGCCACAGAGAACAAGTCTTGTGCTTTGTCTTTTTATTATTCTTTATTTACTGGTCCTACCAATGTGACCCTTTACCCAGGCCCACTGTTCCTATGTGCACTGGCTTTACAGACATTTGCGCCATATGTCTGTGTCCCAAGTTGTGACTGATTTCTCCTTCCTATTCCTTTTCCATGCTGTCTCTCATTTTCTCAGAATCTGAAGGCATTTTTGTTTGTTTGGGTCTGTGTAAAGGTTCCTTGGCAGGAGAACATGCATATGATCTTAAAATAAAGACAACATTCTGACACTAAGGTAATGCACAGAAAAAATACAGTACACAGACATCATTGCAAATAAATACCCCGTACAGATGAAGTTTTTGTAAATGTAACATTATTTCTTATGAATCAACACTGTAAGAGAAGGTAAAAATAGGGGTCCCTACAACTAGGAATAAAAATGCTTATTCCAGGAAACAGAATTCTTCTATTCTTGCTACTTATATTATTATAATTTGTCCTGTATTTTGGAGGAGAGGACACTTTTTCTTCTTCCTCCTCCTTGAGTACCAATTTGACCACTTGCACAACCTCACTCAGCAAATCAGGACAGGACACAGCTCTGGTTTGCTAAGGAGCTTTAGTGACTTCTGTTTCCTGAAATTAACAGTGATTAGTTACACCAAGCAAGAGAATATATAATGTCTCTCTCTCACATTTGCAAAGAATACTATGGCTAGCCCTCACCCCAATGCACGAGGCCGACACTGCCGGCTCCCCTGCCACCCGCCCCACTCTTCACAAACGTGGCGTGTTGTTCACATAGCTTGCTTAGCTTGTCCCATAAAGTCCATTTGGTTCCCAAAGCACACTCAAGGTTTGTGTTCACTTTCATTTTCTCAGCCCCTGAATTTGCAAGGATCTGCACAGTAAAGAATCACTGACTAACAGAATTTTGCACAATTGCTGTTTTCTTTCCCTCAATGAAGATGCCCAGGGTCAGGTTAGAAGGTGTGCACCTGTTCACACTGATTGGTCCACACTGGCCTTCAACATTCCCAACTAGCTCTTCACTGTCCACTTTAGAGAATAAACTACGCTGGGACACCTCCCTAAACTGATGAAGGCACTACTGGCAATGATTACTAACAAAAAGGCGTTGAAATATAACACCCTAAAAATCGACGACTGTAGAATTTTCTAAGTGTACCACAATTTGGCACAACAACCGGAGTAACAAAACAATTCCAATTTGGAATTTCACTGGTACAGTTGTATAAAATTCTGTTAATCAGTCATGCTTCACAATGTCCTAAAACCCAGAAAATTCTGGAATTTGTAGGTAATACTACTCATTCAATAATTTATCTTTTTGTTTTCAAGTGCCTTTTACTGTTTAACCAGAGCAAAGGTCAAGTTTTCTTCTTGTTACATTGAACTATTCCTAAGAATAATAATAATACAATATGAAAAACCCCAGAATCCGAATACCCTGGATTTCTTAATGAACATGGCATTTAAAATCTGTAATTTCAAACATGAACCACAATGCCGTATAATTAAAAGGCTGCTGAACCACAGCGTGGATACATTTAGCCGGGCTCCTTACCAAGTTGAAGCCTTCACCTAAACAGTCTAGAGCTACACGCTAGGAGGACACATCTGTGCCATGTGCTGATAACAGATCAACACACCATTGGGAGCTACAGGACCACGAGACAGACTACGGCATCTGAGACCGTCTCTACGCCAGGGATGAAGGAAGCAAATATAATATCAAAATATCAAAAGTGCACAGGTGGATTGGGTAAAAAAGGAGTATCTGTAATAGGGAGACCCCAGTGGTGAGTGTTTCTAGAGGGTTCCTAAGCAAGCCTGGTGGTCGCTGTCCAAGCAGGTTCTTCAGTGCCTGTACAAAGGCCTTTCCAAGCAGCAGCTGGCGGCATTCTCAACATTAAAGCTTTTATTTCCTCTGCCATTAAAAACTTGGGGAATGCTATTTTGAAAAGAATTGCAGTAGCATATCCAAAAACGTTTCTAAGTGGACTTTTAGGCTGCCCTTCCTTCCTCTGCGTGGGCCCATGGGAGAGGAGGGGAGGGGGCTGCAGTGTGACAGGGCCGGCGGCCGAGTCCTCCCAGCAGCTACTCTACAGCTGAAAATGGGAGAAAACAAGACAACGTTAGAACCGGTCACCCGTCAGACAACTAAAGCTCTCACCGAGCTGTGAGGGCATGGGTGTGTTAGTTGGCAGCAAAGAAGACCTGCATGTGTTAGGGGGCGCCGCTGGCCCCGAGTACCTCATGAAGACCCTTTACTTTACAAGTATGGAGAGAAGCTGTGCCAGGCTTGGCAAAGAGGCAGAAGCAGTATGCGGCGCCAGCAGGCAGCCATGCCCCTGGAAGTCCTGCTTGCAGAGGGGAGATGGCCTGACATCTTCTCAAGTGGGAGGGGAATCCAAGACATGACATCCCATCTGCAAAACAGCCTGGAACTGGGTATAGGCACACAGAAGGGACAGGTATGGTCCATCCTGTATATCTTCACTCTGAGGTTTGCCAAACCCAAGTTGGTCTGGGTAGCACCTGGCATCTGGTGGGAATTGAGCATGCTTGGGAACTAAGGGAAAGAGTGGAATGGGGGCAGATACCTGTGTGCAGGGACAATGAAAATTCCCCCTCTGGGCTCCAGAGAGAGGAGGCAAAGAGCTATTCAGGGAGACTGCAGCTTCATGGCTGGTGGGCCCCATGGATGACATGGCGAGAAATACTGAAAGAAGTTCGACTGCCAAAACTCTTGGTGTGGGTGCAGCTTCTGAGCATAGGGGAGTACTATGGCTGCCTTTCCTGCATGTCACCACCTCTGGAATTGCACTGATGATCAAGAACCATATTCCTCCTACCGTGAATCCTGAAACTAGCCCTGGGTCCATTCAGGGCTCCCTTCCCACACCAGGCCAGGCTTCAGTTAATAGCTGTGGGACCCAGTCCCTCATTTCAGCCTGGCCCACTGGTAACTCAAGCTCAGGTTGGGGGTTTCCACAGCCCTGTTTCTTGTAGTCTGAAGCCCCCTGAGAGGAAGGCCTGATAATGGGCAGAGAGTGAAAAAATCCAAATGGAAGCTGGGGACATTCTAAGTACAAAAGGATGGGCTTCCTGTGAGGACAGCGGTCTGGCCAGGCACTTGGGAAGTTTTTCTCATTGGAAAAAACCCAAGCCTTTGGCCTGCTGATTTGTCACCTTGCAGGCCACCAGACAAGCATACAAATCTCAAAAAGAGAAGCTGAGGCTGCTGAGCTCTGGTCTGGGGTGTGGCTAGGTATGCCTGTGCCTCTTGAGCATGACTGGTGCCCAGTGCATGTGTACACCTGGGCTGGAGGACATGGGCCACAGGGCTGCTCTTCCTCTGGGTTTAGGGGAAGGAATTCTGTAATTCTGTCCCAAATATAAACTGTAACAAGATGCCACACAAACTACAAAATAATTCTCTCCGTAACCTGTACCAAGCACAGAGTGTCCTCCGAGGCTGCACCTGGGATTCAGGCTGGAACCTCTAACACTGGTTTCTGGGTGCCGGGGCAGTACAACTGCATTAGACACATGCAGGGAACATGCAAGTTTCAATGCAAGTTCTGCCCCTCCCAGTGAGAGCCAATGGCACCCAGGCCCTGGGAAGCCACATTTTTGCAAGGACACGTGGCTCCAACCCCACCTTGACCACCCCACCCCTCCAAGAGAGCAGCTGCTGTGAAGGGTGGTCCCGAGGGGTGAGAAACAGACACAAAGCTTGCACTGTCCAGGTGGAGCAGCAGGCTGCCTCTGCTAAATTCTTCCCTCTGTGCATTAGTCACAGTTAAGACCAGCCTAGCACCATGGTCCCGCTGCTGCCAGGTTAGTTGAGGTGAAGCGGACAGGTGATATGCGGCAGGTTAGCTGCAGCGTGTACCCTTGCGGCCCTAATCGCAGTAAACGTTATATTTCTCGCCACAGAGCACCTGGGCAGCAAGCCCAGCACCCTCAGCCCTGTCACTAGCGCAGGCGCAGGTGTGACTTACGCTCGGGGTGCCAGGCTTGGCCTTGGGGGTGGCCTTGGTGCGGCTTCGCCGGGTCTGCTCATGGTCCAGCTCAAGCAGCTCCAGCCGCTGGGTCAGTGCCAGCTTCTGCTGGATGGCCATGCGCAGCAGCGAGTTGAGTGTCTTCTTCTCATCCTCAGCAGCTGCCAGCTGCCGCTGCATCTCATCCAACTGTGTGATGTACTCGTCACACCTGTGGGTATGCAAGAGGCGAGAGCATGGCTGAAGGACCTGGGAGAGCCAGAGGCATGTGTGATCACGGCTCCCGTACTGAGGGCTCCAGAAGGTGAGCAGACCTCATCTGCTCACTGGGCTAGAAACGAAGAGGATGTGCCCCTCTGGGAGGGGCTCCCTGAAGCCAGTTTTCACTAAAGGAAGTGGTGGCTGCCCTTCAAGGCCTCCAGGTGGCTCAGGGGCAGCGGGCTGGAGGTGTGATATCACTTGGCTCTCAGGATGTGGGGATAAACCCAAAGGCAGGAATTGGCTTGTTCCCGGAATAGCCCAGGCACATAGTAGATGCTTAGTAAGTCTAGAGCAAATGGCTAACCAGAGCCTGGGAAAAGCACTTGTGGATGTCATAAACAGCCCTATTTTAGTATCTGCTGAGCTGTGACACATGCTCCCCACCTAGGTAAGGAGCTGGGAGAGAAATGCCCACCCTGGGTCTGTCCCTGAGGGAGGGAGTGCGGCCTGGGTGAAGGGGATGGTGGGCACACCCACCCTACACCCCCATCCACCAAGGCCAAGGACCATCAGCAAGTTTTAACCCTTGCCCCGAGGTTTGTGATCTTGGCACCATCTGAGAAGTCAGGCTTTTAAATAAAACAAGTTGAGGAAGCAAGGGTCAACATACTATGTGCTGAGGACTAACTGTGAGATCTTTCCCAAGCACTTTGCCCAGGAGGAAAGAAAGCTTCCAGAGAGGCCTGGAAGCTTCTTTCTTTGTCTTTGCCCCCTCCTTCCACATCGCTGAAATGCAGGGAGTGCCCAGCACCCTGGCACAAGGCAAAGTAGGCCCTAAGCTCAGTTTCAACCCTGTTTAACCCAGAGCCTCAGCCTCCCAACCCTGACTGACACTGGCCAGCAGATGGCACCATGCCTCTCTGAATAGGGAAACACCCAGAAGCAGGCCCCCAAAGCAGCCTCCAGCTCTGCACCTGCCCGGCTTCCTGACCACAAGACTGGCCTAAAGAGAGACACTGCCCGCCACCCCCACAAACTCTAACTGGTAGGGTCAGAGGGGCAGCACTGGGACCCCGCCCCTGCTGGGAGGGGAACCTTCCTTCTAAATACATGAACTTCCCACCAAGTTCTGGGGGCAAACTCATTTGTTATCAGTGGCTTGCCCACTTGCCTGTTTCTCCTTCGAAGCTCATGCCTCCAGCCCGGCCATAAGGACCCACTCTTTTAGCTTTCTGCTTCCAACTTTCTCATCTGAGGTGTAAAGTGGAAACAAAATTGGGCCCCTGGGTTTTCACACAGCAGAAATGGAATTACCCACAGGGCCAGGCTCCTGGGCTGCTGCGTAGCGAAAGGAACAATTAAGCGTTACCTGGTGGCGAACATGGCACGCAGTGAGGAGAAGGTGGCCGCGTCCTCCTTGAGGGCCTTGAGCTCATTGCGCAGCTTCATCATGGTCTCGGTCACCATGGCCTTCTCGTTCTCGTACTTGCTCTTTAGGTTGGCGAGGGCCACCTCTGCCGTCTAGGGGGTCAGAGATGCAAAAGACGGGCAGGTGAGGGGTGTCAGGAGGGGTCTGCTGCCTCAGTGCCACAGACCAAGGCCCTAGCCAGCCCTGGGGCCTCTCAAAGGCCTCAGCCCCTCCCCACAGCATTGAGGTGAGGTTTTCTCACATCTCTCCTTCAGTAGCAGGAACAGCACGGGACAGGAGGCCAGGGAGGGTGAGAAACCCCCCACCCACGTGCCCACCCCTGCTGGACCCGAGCGCCATGCACACCTGCTTGTTGGCCTTGAGCACCGTGCGCAGCGTGGTGATCTGCTCCCGCTTGGTGCTGAGCAGTGACTTCAGCTTCAGGATCTCCTCCATGAGTGCCTCCCGGTCCTTGTCCGCAGCTGGGCCCAGCTCCTGTGAGGCCAGACGCTGCCGTGACAGCTCTGTGGTGCGGTCCACGGCTGCCTGCAGGTGCCTGATCTGGTCACGGATGATGGCGATCAGGTTGTAGATGTTCATGGGCTCCCGGCGTGGGTCACTCAGGGGCGAGGGCAGTGAGGAGCCAGGTGAGGGGCTGCTGTCCCTGGCCCTACCCTCTGCGGCAGGCGGCCCCTTGGGCAGGACAGGTGAGCGACGCCCACGGGCCTCAGGGCTGCAGCTGCCGGCGCCAGCCGGGCCCTCTCGGTAGTAGTCCAGCACCACACGGGTGGGTGTCTCGTTGTTGCACATACACACGTGGTGGTAGAGGTTAGCCAGCTCCTCACTGAAGGTCACCAGCTCGTCCTGGGCCACGCTCAGGCTGCCCTGTGTCTCGCCTGCGACATCGCTCACCTTCTTCAGCTCCATCTGCAGCCGGGACAGGAGCTCACGGTCCTGACGGCTGGCCTTCTCCAACAGGGAGACCTTCTCAGTGAGCGCCTGGCTTTCGGCCTCATGCTGGCCCTTCTCCTCGGTGTGCTGGGCCTCGCTGGCCTCATGTGCACTGCGCAGCGCCTTTAGCTGCTCCCGAAGCTCACCAGCCTCTGCCAGGGCCACACGGTACTTGCAGGCCAGGATCTCAGGCCCATTGATGTCCACCTCATAGTAGTCACCATCCTCATGGCTGTCTCGCTCCTTCTCACTGTCCAGGGCCGTCCGCCGCTCCTTGCTGGCCTGCAGGCGCCGCAGAGCACTCAGGTTCTCTGTGAGGCGGCTCACCTCCTCGTGTTGCTCCGACAGGGCCCCTCGCGCCTGCTCCAGCTGCTTCTGTGTGTCCTGCAGTGTGGCCAGCAGGCCCACCTTCTCCCGCTCCATCTGCGAAGGCACAGAAAGGGCCCGTCAACAGCCCACAGGAGTACTTGCGCTCAGAGGACCCCTGGACAGTCCCAGTAGTGACCCCATCCATGCCATGACCATCACCCTGCCAGACTCTCTGTGATAAATTCGGGTGGAGGTGTCATGTGTGGGGCTATGAATGGCTCTTCCCCCTGCCCAGATGCCTGCGGCGCTGGGTGAGTCCCTCCTCAGAGACATGCAGCAAACCAAGGGGCTGTGGTGCAGACCCTGGGATTCTGTTCAGTCGGGGCAGGAAACCCCGACGTGACGTGTCTACAGGACACAGCATGGGAAACTACACGCAGGGACCTCAGAGGGACATAAGAAAACCTCTGGTGGTGCCCAAACTTGTAACCAGAAACCTAATTCTCTGGGCACCTTCCACCTATAATGCTGCAATTCCATGTAGGTTAACAATACAGAATTACCTATGTAAAATAAATGTAAGTAAAAGAAGGTGCATAGCATTGACAAAGTGTCAGGAAAGCACTGTCCTGGTGACCAGCAGGTCTGGCCAACACCATGGGGGAACAGGCGTGGAGGTGGGAATGGTGCACGTGGGCCCAAGGCCCGGGGCTGTGACAAGACCCCGGTGGGGTGGGGCTACCCACCCGCTCACCTGCATTAGCTGCTGCTTAAGCTTCTGGATCTCAGAGATGTTGAGTTCACTGAGGAGGTCAGAAACGAGGCTGGGGGAAGGTGGAGTGAGGCCGTCCTTGGTGGGCGTGGAGGTTTTGTTATCCAGCAGCAGCTTGGCCAGGCCACCGTGCTCGAAGCCGTTGGCCAGGGCTTCGGCGTCATCACCGAGCTTAAGGCCGTCCAGGGAGACGTGCAGGTGGCTGGTGTAGAGGGAGTCATTGATGCTCATGTAGTGCGACAGCTCCTTGCGCAGACTGTTCTTCTGCTCCCGCTCTGTCTTCAGCGTCTCCAGCGCCTCCTCCAGCTGCCGCTCCGAGATCTCCTTGAGCCGAATGGCGTCCTCCAGCTGGCTGTTGAGATATTCAGTCTCCTCCTCCAGACGCTTGATCTCATGCTTGAGGCCCTCAAACTCCACCTGTGAAAGAGAGGTCAACACTCTTCTATGCCTGAGGAATGGGGAAGAAGCATCATTGTGCTGACTACACAGCTGGGAAGACATGGATGCTTAGAGGGTTAGAGGTGCTCATGCTTAGAGGCATGAGGTGCACACAGGAAATGGTCAGCCCATACCTGGGACACATGTGCACATGGTATGAACAGTGCAGAAGCATGAGACTTGCTCATCACCAGAGATGCCATGGAAATCAGAACACATCCACACTGCCAATTTGTCAGGTGACTTAAAATGTTGCCAAGTGTATACTGACTTTAAATTCTAAAACTACTTAAACAGCACTAAGAGTTGATTAAATATTTTAAGATATGTAAAACATGTTATCTAGATGTGCAATATGATCACTACTTCTAATCATATTTCAAAATGAAGAAACTAAAACTCCCACTGAAGTGGGATGTGCCTCAGCTGTACACACCACCCAGACTGAGAGAGGCCCGAGTGGGAGTGGGAGTGAGAGAGGCAGAATCCAAGGTCACGCCTGTTGAAACAATATTTGCAGGTGGACAAGGAAAGAGCAGACAGAAACCAATGCTTGATGTGGGTACTCAGGATCTATGGGCAACTTTTAAAAAATTTTATTATTCTGCAATATGTGTGCAAGAAACAAGGAACAAACCACTCAGAGGCAGGACCAAGAGGGTCTCTGTGGGTCAAGGCCTGGGGTAGGGGAACCCCAGGGAGGGGCCAGACTCTACCACGTGCCACCCAGGGCCTGGTTTCCCCCTCCTCAGGACGCTTGTGTGTGACTGCAGATGAGCACAGCATCACAGAGGGCCTGCTATGCAGCTAGAGAAGGAGCTCCTGTGCCTATGTTCTTGGGAGGAGATCCACTCCCTGCTGGTTGTAACAGTCACAGAGGTTCTGCTGTCAGCATAAACACATGGGCCCACACTTTCCTATGCAGGATTTAAATACTCAGGTCCCTGATGTTTGGGGTTCCTGGAATAAAGGTCCCCCCAGTCTCCACCCTGTAGAGCTGTGGTTCTTGGAGAGTTAGGTGGTAGGGTCAGGTCTTGAGGGGCCTGAGTGCCCAAGACCCCCTGGGTGTCCTGTCACAGATGGAAGTGACCCACTTGTCCCATCACAAGTGGAGGTGACCTTCCTGTCTCTGTCCTCTCACTGGTGGAGGTGACCCTCTTGCCCCTGTCCTCTCATAGGTGGAGATGATTCTTCTGTCCCCATCCTGTCACAGGTGGGTAGAGGTCACCCTCTTGCCCTGTGCTGTCCCAGGTGGAAGTGATCCTACTCATCCTACCCATTGCGGTGTTACTCGAGGGCACGATATGACAGCTTGGACATCTCCACACTGTTCAAGGCTCACCTGGCTTCACCCCAAGGTCCAGGACCACATGGGGGTCAAAGGGGGCTGGCAAACCTGAGACAGTGGGAGAAGTGGGTGCCCTGACAGCTCCAGGGTCCCACAGGGCATAGGGACATCTCTGGTCTCCTGTCAGCACCTGAGAGGAGACAAAGCTGGACACCCAGACTCTGGGGTTCTGTATCACCTCCATTTTTTTTTTTCCCCCATCTTTGCTGGCTGGAACACCTTGTCTAGCCCAACTGCCAGCCAACAATACAGCCAAAGGCCTTGTTTTTCTGATCTTGGAGGGGCTGGGCCATGCTGCCACACCCCTGGTCCACAGTGGCATGTGGCCCTCAGCTTGAGTGTGTGGAAGGAGGGTGAAATGCCTTCAGACCACGGAGACAGCAAAGTGAGGGTTAGGCCAGGGCCGTAGCCCAGAGCCAACCTACCTGTCCCACCTGCCCAGCCCAGATACTTGCCTGGTTCTGCCTGAGAACAGACACCTGCTTTTGCAGACTGATGTTCTCCTCCTCCAACTCCGAGTAGTCCTGCAGCAGGCGGGCCTCCCGGAACTTGTACTCCTTGATGTCATCCCGCAGGCGGCCACGCTGAATCTCTACATTTTGGTTGATCTGCCAGGAGGAAGGCAGGTGTGAGGAGCCTGCTCTAGCTGGTCTCACCACCCCTGGGGCAGAAGGAGCTCAGCGCAGCCAGGCCCACCACAGTGGCCATGCAGCTGGGGCTTGGAATCCCAGGACTGCTATGGTGCCCGATGTGGCCACCTGGCGAGGAGCTGCGGCCCTGGGCTGTGAGGTATGGCAGTGAACAATGCAGGATCTCAGCCTGCTCTGACCCTTGGTTTCTTTATCTGTAAAATGGGGTTCAAAGTAGTTCCTCCGTCACATGCTGCTGGTAGCACATACAATGGTGCAGTGCTGTGGAAACAGTCTGCAGCTACTCGAACAGTTCAGCACAGAGTTAACATCTGACCCATCAATGCCCCTCCTCGGCATACAATCTAGAGAAAGGAAAACACATGTCCACCAAAATCTTGTGCACAAATGTTCAGACACTATTCACAATAGCAAAGGTGGAAACAACTCAAATGTCTACCAACTGATGAGATAAACATGCTGTAACACAAATAAATCTTGAAAACAACATGAGTAAAAGAAGGTGTTAGTGGTGATGTATTGTATTGTATGACTCCACTTACATGAAATGTACAGAATAGGCAAATCCACAGAGATAGAAAGCAGATGGGTGGTCGCTGGGGGGCAAGGAGAAGATGGGATGGAGAGTGACTGCTAATGGGGTTTCTTCTTGGAATGATGTAATATTCTAGAATTGATTTGGGATGGTGCATAAATCTGTAAATATACTAAAATCCACTGACTGTACGCTTTAAGTGGGTGAGTTGTAAGGGATATGAATTATCTCAATGAAGTTGTTAAAAAAAGAGTTCCTGCCTCCGAAGTGCCTTGAGGATTCAAATATCATGCATGGAGAGAGGTGAGTGCAGACCTGGCATGAACTGTGCAATCAGGACTGTTGGGAATTCTCAACTGGCTGCTACTATGCGCCATGTGCCAGGACCTGGGTCCCTTGGCCCACATTCTGGGGCCATCTTGTATACTGTAGGATGCTTAGCAGCAACCTGAGCCCTGCCTACTGGATGCAACCCCTACCCCTGTTGTGACCATTGAAACTGCATCCAGACACTGGCTGTGGCCAGTGTCCCATGGGGGCAGAATCATCCCCTAGACAAACTCTCCATCTCTCCCCACATCCCTGTTCCCAATGCTCCAAGCAGCTTCCCCCACATGCCTGCAAAGATCTAACACCCCCCCTCAGGGCAACACCACCCCATCTGGACCCTCGGCTAGAAGCGCCATCACCCACTAGGCCCCATAGCTCACTCTGTCCTCCTCACCCAGCACACTGGCCTCTCTGCTGGTGCTGAGGTTTCTTGTGATCACACCCGTGCATACAGTAAGATTCCATATAGGTACACACAGAACAGCAATGTTGGATTGGTAAAATGAAATAGGACCAATAAGAAAAAAAGTTCAAAAAAGCAACAGAGAAGGGAGTGTGAGTCATTATATGTATCAAGCAGTCCTGACAAATGCTCACTACCAAAATCTCCAATAAATGGACTGATGCAGTCTTCTCAATAAGTGACCCAAGGAGGTGCCCAAGAGTCAACACTAGAAAAAACAGACACCAAGTTACTGACTGGAGAAATGCAAGGCCCCCGGAAAGCAAAACTCCTATTAGGCAAAAATAAACAAAATAACAGTGTGAGCGGCAATGGGAGGAAACATATACTTACTTGCTTCCTAACAAAGTTCTGCATACACCTCGACTCTGGCCATTTCCCTTGTTTACCACCCAACTGACTGTTATGGTTAATTTTAGTGTCAACTTGTCTAGGTCCTGGCAACCAGATATTTGGTCAAACACCAGTCTAGATGTCGCCATTCAGGTATCTTTTAGATGAGATTAACATTTAAATTAGTAGACCCACTGAGTAAAGCACATCACGTGCCATAATGTGGGTTGGCCTTATCCAGTCAGTTGAAGGTCCTGAGGAAAAAAAAAAAAGCCTTCAGACTCAAGCTGCAACATCAGTTCTTCCCTGGGTCTCCAGCCAGCTGGCACAACCCGCAGATTTTGGATCTGCCAGCTCCCACAACTGAGTGAGCCAATTCCTTACAATAAACCTCTCTCTCTCCACACACACACCCCTGTTGGTTTGCTTCTCTGGAGAGTCCTCACTAACATAATGCTTGCTATATAAGAACCATGCTTGCTGCATTCACTTTGCATAAGGCAAGCTGGTTGCTCCCCACCTGTTGTGGTTCAGCACACTCTGGGCCTGATGCACCTGCTGAGACCACCTGTCCACTCTCAGTATGGGAGGACACAGGAGGTAAGATGGTGAGACAGGGGCGGCAGCGGGTGGGAGCTGTTGGTCACGAACAATGTAAATGGGCTTTATTTAAAACTTAACAACTCCCCTCAATAAAACAAGTGGTCCTGAGGTGGACAGAAAGAAGACAGAAAGAGATAAGACCACGGGCCAGCCTGATTGCCTAGGCTGAAGCCCTCTGCACCCCAGAACCTATGTGCCCAGGCTGCACCAGAAACCTCTGCTGAGCTCAGTCTTCCTGCACAGGAATCATCTTTGTTCTTTTAATTGAGATATGATTCATATACCATGAAGTTCACCCACTGAAAGTATATAATTCAGTGGTTGTAGCTTATTCAGAGTTGTGCACCATTACCTGTTCCGGAACATTTTCATCACCCTAAAAAGAAACTACACACCAATTAGCAACCACCAATCTGCTTTCAGTCTGTGGATTTGCCTTTTCTTGACGTTCACAGAAACGGACCTGGACAACATGTGGCCTCTCTGTGTGGCTCAGAAAACCTTTCACTCGCGCTGTCTCCATACTGGCACTGCACTTGGTGCTCGACCGCCCCAAGGGGCATCACCCACTCCTTCACTACTGAGTACCAACTGTGCTAGGTGCTGCTCTAGGCTCTGTCTTGTTCACTGAGGCACGTGTACAGTCGCCCACGCACAGCACACACATTGCCAACTGGTGTCAGCTGCTGCTGAGGGAGGCTCTGAGTAGGTGAGGAGGGGTGTTGTACTGAAGTCAGGTCTGGGAGTCTGGAATGCAGAGCAGCCAGTACCCCATGTTGCAGAGGCCCAATCACAGCACAGCTGGAGCTAAGGCACAGGGAGGGAGCACCACCCTGCACAGGAGCGCTCCAGAGCTGGTCAGTATTTTACCTCAGAGGAAAGGGCAAGATGTTTAGCCAGGAGGCCATAGCCCAAGCCCCAAGAAAGGCCTGTGGCCCCATGTAAGGCCAGGGTGGAGGTGGGAGGGATGCCCCAGCCCCGTCAGAGCTGTGGAGCCTGCACAGGGAGGAGGTGAAGACAGAGGCAGAGACCGGAGCAATGTGAACACAAGACAAGGAACACTGAGGGATGCCGGCACCCAAAAAGTGGAGAGGCTCCACATGGAACACAGTCCTGCCAGCACCTTCATTTCAGATACAGAAAATCTTAGAGAATAAAATTCTGTGGTTTTAAGCCAGTAGTTTGTGGCAATCTATTATGGTGGCCCGAAAAAACAAATATAGGTTTAATACCAGGAAAAAGACATTGCTGTAACAAATACCTGAATATGTGGAAGTGGCCGTGGAGGTGGGGATGGCCAGAACCTGGAAGAGCTTTGAGGAGGACAGGAAAAGGCCAGACTGCCTTGAGACTACTGGTAGAAATATAATTGTTTCAGGTGACTCTGGTGAGGCTCAGAGAAGAGTCACAGAGAAATCTTCATTTGCCTTAGGGAATGCATATACCATCACAAAATAACACTAGAAGAGGTATGAATGTTAGTTAGAAGTGCTCCCAGTAAGGCCTTAGGAGGGAACAAGAAACAGTGGAAAGGCTGTCCTTGCTGTAAAGTGGTAGAAAACCAGGCTGAGCTGTATACCAGGGCGGGGTGGAAAAGCAGAATTAATAAGTGAGGAATTTGGATGATTAGCAACCTCTGGGTTGTCTGCCCATGTGACAACTCCATGCCCTGGCTCTGGAGCCAGGCGTCCTTCTGTCCAAGCCTGTCCACTCCACGCTGGAGCATGGGGCTGCTGCTCCTGACCCAATACCCACCACTTAACTTTGTGACCAAACACCTTGCTTTCGTCCAACAGCTCCTGGTGGCCCAGATGCCACCACAGCAGGAAATAAGCCTTTTCCTGGCTCCTAGCCAGGACAGGGGAGATGACAACCGACATGACTTCTGCTGGGACATCTTTGTCACTCACTCCTGGGCCTGTGCAGGGCCTGACATGTGCAGAGTCCACCAGGACAGCAAGGCCAGGATCCAATGGGACAGAAAGATTTTTCCTAGGGGGGGGGGTCCCACTGGGCAGATGCTGCTGAACCCTCTAACAACTCACAGTCCTGCTTCACCAGGAAGCCCTCACCCCTCCATTCCCAAGGCAAATCCGTGGAAAGCCTTGGCACGTGCAAAGGACCTGACTCTGCCTCCAGCCATGTGTGGCTGTGCCCAGCTCCTTGGGTCTCTGCTTCTCCATCTGCAAAATGGGGCCCAAGGCCATGTCTCAGGATAGAAGTCAGCGGGGTCCGTCCATTCACAGTGCAGAGGTCAGGACCCACTGACTTTAGGCATGCAGCCACACCTTCTGCACCTTGGTTTCCCGATTTGTGAGATGAGGGAAGTAACTGGATGCCCACAGGGTCACTGAGAGGACAAGTTATAGGGTAGTTGGAATTGTCCCACATGCTGAGCATGTTTGCTACACGTGTTACATGATGGAGGCCACGAGTTCCTCTTGGAGAGTTGGGCATGGGGGAATGAACCCCTAAGCCAGTCATCGCAGGGTGGAAGGATGGGGATGGGGGTGGGGGTCAGAGGGCACAGCACAGCTGGCCCATCAGTCACTGAACATGGACGGCAGCAGGACCAGGCACAGAAAGGGAAATGACCTCATGTGGAAGGGGCATCTCCTATGGCAACTGCGCAAAGCCTCCTCAGCGGGGTCACACCAAGACAGGTTCAGGTTGGTGCTTATCAGGGACAGTGCTTGGTGTTGTGTCCTCATGATCCAGGCTCCTCAGCCAGGCCCAAGCCTTGATGAAAGCCTTCTGTATGATGGAGGAGCTTAGCAGAGCAGCTCAGGCAGAAGCGGCAGGGCCAGGACCAGCAGAAGAGTAACTTGAGTGGGATGGGAGCGGAGTATAGACGGAACCAGCAATGACGGGGATACTGACCAGGGCTCTAGTCTGAGTAGGCAGTGGTGGAGAGCCTCCACTCCAACCAAGAACCCGGAATGGCTCCAAAGTGATCCTACATAGCTCCTACAGTGATCAGGGGCACAGGTGGGGCCTCAGGAGAAAGATGCACTGAGGATGTATGGGGGTGGGGAGCAGAAGGCTTCCTCCTGAAGCACTAACAGGAACAGCAGGAATCCTGACCCAAGCAGACCTGTTCTTTAATAGCAGGGTGTTGGACTGGCTGAGCTCATTTCCTGATGCCAAAGCCAGTGATCAGCAAGTCCCCTGCCACGCTCCTGACTGCCCCCTTCTGGAAGAGGGAAGGAGCAGAATGAGTCTGAGCTGGCCAGAGCACCTCTACTGGCTCTTCCGGAAAAGGGTGCTCAGCCAGCAAAGAGTCTAGTCTCCAACTTGGGTGGTCAAATCTACAGCTCCGATGGCCCCTTCTCCCCACCCTGACTAGAATGCTCCTGTGGGAGGAAATGAGATCATGCACTCCCCCTGGATCCAGCCAAGTTCCTCCCAGGCCCACAAGCCTTGGTGATCTCTGATCCCAAACCAGGGTGGGTGACTACTCCCCACTGTTGCCGGATCCTGGGCTCTGCCCCAAACCCTGACAGTGTCCCCTCCCAGCCCTGTGGGACCTTGACTGCCATATACCCTCACATCTGAGTTGTCGACCTCAGAGCTGCCCACCACTCAGAACCATCTGCTGTTCTGGTCACCTGTCACTGCTCCCCCACCTCCCCCAGGAGAATAGAGGCCAGAGAGTGGGTCTTCTCACAGCCCAGAACAAGACTTCTTGCCCTTTCTAATGAGAACTTGTGGGGCTCTAACAACCAGGGACCCCCCCCCCAAGGCCATAGCCAGGACTGCAGCTCATGTAGGCTTCTGGTTATACCTGCTCCCCTGATGCTGTCCCACCCCATCTTTTGAATGGTGGCCCACCCTCCCACCACTCTCAGAGGGCACTGGATGCCTGCCCTCCCCTTTCCACCTGCCCAGGCCTTTCATGGCCAGGCCCCTCTCAGGGGCCTAGCTGATCCTAGGAGCTGTCTGTGATGGTCCCTTCTGATTTTGTTGTCACGAGCTGGCAGGTAGACACTATAATTCTGTTGTTCACACGAGGAACCCAGGATTCACATCAGCCTAAGGGCAGAGCTGGGATCCTGCCACCCTCAGCCCTTCCTGGACCACCATGAACCACATAAAACTGGGCTGGAAGTGGAACAACTTGTGGGTGGCCCTGCCCCCAGGAAGCACTGGCTTGTTTGCCCACCCACCCACAGTCAAGCAGCCCACCCTAGTTCTGCTGCTTACCTCCTTCAGCTCCTGGGCCACTGAGGCCAGGCGCTCGTTCTCTGACTGTGTGTTGGCAAGCACGTTGCGCAGCTGCTTCAGCTCTGTCTGCAGCTCCAGCACCTTGCGCACATAGTACTGCTCCTTGGAAGCTGACTCCTGGATCAGACTCTCCTCCCGGCTCTCGCCGTCTGCAGCCACCTTCTTATGGTTCGTGTGGGCCTGTCCAAATGCCTGCAGGAGATGAGATGCTCTTGAGAGGGAGCCTGGAGGCAACCCTGTGGCCAGACATGTGGGGGAAGAGGGGGACACAGGAGGAGCAAGATACCTAAGGGCTACACAAGGGCTGTGAGGTTACAGAAGAGCTGGGACTGGGGCTAATGAGGAGCCCTGGTAGGATGGTATAGAGGGACGGGCTGAAGGAACTGGGGAGAGGCAAAGATTGGAGGCCCCAGCCACCATCTCTGCCAGTGTGGCCCCCATCAGGAGACTGGCTCCAGTCCGGGGCCAGGAAGGGAAGCTCCCAGAACTAGGGTGTGTCTGAAGTCTCCCTCCAGATATGAAAACCAAGGCTCGGGGAAGTGCCCTTCCCCTGCCTAATCCTGATTCACTCATCTTGGGAGACACCTGTGCCTGGGGAGACCTGGGAAGGTGGAAGCCCAAGCCTGGCACAAGTGAGGAGACAGGAGTGTGAACCAGAACACTCAGAATCAGCCAACAGGTCCCCATGTGTGCCTTAGTCAGGAGACCCTGCCCAGCTGTCCAGGACCTGAGCACAGAGATAAAAATACAAGGGGAGAGGACCCACCATCCCCAGACCCAGCAAGGGCTTTGGGCTGTAAGAGGCAAAGGAGCATGTGGCTGGCTCAGGGAGGAGCCCCCATGGGCAAGTACAACCAGGATTGGTGCTGGCCTGCCCAAGTCCATGCCCCAGATCCCGGCCGGCTTGGACCTGCCATCGTGTCGTGTCCCCCCAGGGGTCACAGCCCCTAGTAAGCACTTTTGCTTCTCTTTCCCTCCCACCCTGCACCATCACAGTAGCCAGAACGTGACCCACAAAGGTTTGTAGTGTGTGTCCTCCCCAGGGGCCCCCTTCCCACTGGCCACCCCATGCAGATCTCTGAGGGGAGACCTTGTCTCTTTACAGGGCTCCTGGCTCACAGAAGAAAAATAAAGGAGAGAGGGCTCCTAAAGAGCAAAGAAAGGGTTTCCCTGGTGGCGCAGTGGTTGAGAGTCCGCCTGCCGATGCAGGGGACACGGGTTCGTGCTCCGGTCCGGGAAGATCCCACATGCCGCGGAGTGGCTGGGCCCGTGAGCCATGGCCGCTGGGCCTGCGCGTCCGGAGCCTGTGCTCCGCAACAGGAGAGGCCAGTGAGGGGCCCACGTACCGCAAAAAAAAAAAAAAAAAAAAAAAAAAAAAAGAGCAAAGAAAGTGATGCCTTTATCTCTTGAGAGAAATAGAAACATTTTCATTCATTTATTATTTAATATGAATTCTAGGAATTTAGTCCAAGAAAACAACTGGGAAAATGTGCAACACCATGTATAAAGATGTTACTGAGCAGGACTGTTTGTAATATAAAAAATCAAAA
This sequence comes from Kogia breviceps, assembly GCF_026419965.1. Lineage (NCBI taxonomy): Eukaryota > Metazoa > Chordata > Mammalia > Artiodactyla > Physeteridae > Kogia > Kogia breviceps. Next base: position 33,239,754 of record NC_081317.1, read on the forward strand.
TGTAGCAAGTGTCTTGTGTCTCTGTCGGCAGGGGACTGGCTAAATAAAGTAGGGTAGGGTATGGTCAGGGTAACTGCTCTCCCTCCCAGGAGTGAGTCTTGTTCATCTGCTCTCAGCCACTGACAACCTGCTCTGTGAAGACACAGGCTCCTTTTAAAATCAAGTCAGCTCAGCTCCATGATTTCTGTTGCTGTCCTCCACCTCCTCCATCCTGGTCCCAGGGAAAGACTAAAGCACAAATCTGTGTCTACAGAGGACCTGCCGTATGCTGGGTGGCAGTCCCAAGCCTCAGCTGCACACCAGCCCTGGGCGAACCAGAACTTGCCAGAAGTGCAGGAAGAACCCAACCCATGCAGCAGGTGTACTGGAAAACATCAGCCAGTTCATGGGTGTCTCTCCAAACCTCCAGACAAGCCTAACGGGGTAAACAGAGTAGAACACGCCCTTGAATCTCGAGCTGGAGCACCGACATCTCCTGAGGCACCATGTCATCATCAGAGGCTATCCTGAGGTGGGATGGCTAAACACGCGTGTGCACACAAACACACACACATTCACACCTTGGCCTGAATCTTCACCTCCACCCAGCTCCCAGCCTGGGGCCCATGAGCACCCAGGCAGCTTTTCAAAGACAATGGAGCTGGAGACTTACACCTCCTGCCAAGACAAGACACTCACAGAGTCTGGAACTCCCTCCCATGTGGAAAACTAAAAACAACTGGGAAGTTTTTGTGACTAAGCAATAGTTTTCAAGTCACTGAACACCAGATAGTGAGAGGCAGGGCACAGGTAAGCTCCGTGACACCCCCCACTCCTCCCAGAAGGAACTTCAGCCATGGTGCAGAAAGAAACTGAGGCCTGGCAGGCCTGAGAGAAGGAGGTGGTACTGGAAGACAATGAGTGGACAAGGCAGTGAAGGCAGTAGACCTTTGAACAGAGGGGCCCTCAGTCCTCGCAGGGGACAGTCAGTGCAAGCCTGTGAGGAAGCCACCAAAGCCAGGAAACGGCCACCCATAGGGACAGAGGAAACAATTCCACTGCCTACACAGGCTATAAGCAGCACTTGTTCCTACCAGCAAGAGGGAAGCCCTAACCCACAGGCAGCAGGTAGAGCCCTTGCAGGTCAGGACAAAGTGGAGTTGGGGAAATGCTCTCTGGTCCCGACCAACAAAGCTTAAGGGCAAAACCCGAAAGAATCAAACTATATCCCAGAATAAAGCACACTAACACACAAAGGAATAACCGCACCATCTCCCAACACAGTGAAAGCCAGAACCTGGCACCCAATCACTGGTGACTGGGCCTGAAAAGCCAGTCCACGAGGAAAGGAGAGGACAGAGTGACACAATGACAGAGCCGGGAGACGGGGCAGGACTGATTTCTACAGGCTCAGGAACACTGAGCCATGCCAAGCAGCAACCAGAGAAGATAGAGAAGATGGAATTACAAGGTGTGAGATGAAAGGGGCACTGGATGGGATTAACGGAAAATTGCACAACACAGATTAGTAAACTTGAAGAAACAGCAATAAGACTACTCAAAATAAAACACATAGACAAAAAAAAAAAAGACTAAAACACCAAACACAGTGTGAGTGAGCTGTGGGATAACTTCAAGGAGCCCAACACACAGGTAGTTAAGAGTCCCTACGGGAGAGGAAGAGATGAGGATAAAAAAAAAACTTCAAGAAATAATGACTGAAATTTTTCCAAATTTGATGGAAACTATAAATGCACAAATCTTAGCAGCTCATCAACCTCCAAGCACAAGAAATAAGAAAACTGCACTAAACATATCACAAACTTGTTTAAAACCAGTGATGCAGGAAAAAAATACTAAAATCAGCCAGAGGAAAAAGGACACACTACTTATAGAGAAGGAAGCATAAGGATGACACAGGATTTCTCTGACAAGCCTGGAGACAGTGGAGCAACATCTTGAAAAAACAAAACAAAATACTTATTAACTGTAGCGCCATACCCAGTGAGAACTGTTCAAAAATAGAGGTGAAATAAAGACTCCAGACATACAAAAGCTGTAAGAATTTATCACCAGCAGATACGCATTACAAAGTGCTAAATAAAATCCTTCAGGAGAAGAAAAACAATACCAGATGGAAATCTAGATTTACAAGGAGTTAAAAGCACCAGAAATGGTGACTACATATAAAAGACTTGTTCTTCTTCTTTTTTTTTTTTTTTTTTTTGGTACGCGGGCCTCTCACTGTTGTGGAGCACAGGCTCAGCAGCCATGGCTCACGGGCCTAGCCGCTCCGCGGCATGTGGGATCTTCCCGGACTGGGACACGAACCCGTGTCCCCTGCATCGGCAGGCAGACTCTCAACCAATGCGCCACCAGGGAAGCCCCTGTTCTTCTTATGCAAATCCCTTTAAAAGATAATTACGAGATTCAATGCAATCTTTATCAAAATTCCAATGACCTTTTTTTGCAGAAATGAAAATTTATACAGAACTGAAAGGAGCCCAGAACAGCTAAAACAATATTTTAAAAAACACAGTGAGAGGACTCATATTAAGTTTTTAAATTCTCAAATTTAAGATTTCAAAACTTAATATGAGGCTACAGTGATCAAAACAGTGTGGTATTGGCATAAGGATAGACAATATAGACCAACAGAAGAATCCAGAAATAAACCCTCACATATGTGGTCAATTGATTTTTGAGAAGGGTATAAAAATAATTCAGTGATGAAAGAATAGTTTTTCAACAAATGGTGCTAGGACAGATGGAAATCCACATGCAAAAGAATGAAGCTGGATCTCTTCCTTACATCATATATAACAATTAACTCAAAATGGATCAGAGACCTAAATGTAAGACCTAAAACTACAACTCTCAGAAGAAAATAGGGATAAATCCTCATGACCTTGTTGGCAATGGGTTCTTCCATGTGACACCAAAAGCATGAGTAACAAAAGAAAAAAATAGATAAATTGTACTTCATCAAAATTTAAAAATCTGTGTATTAAAGGATACTAGTAAGTGAAAAAACAATCTACACAGCAGTAGAAAATATTTTTAAATTTTGTATTTGATAAGAGTCTAGTATCCAGAACATGTAAAGAAATCCTATAACTCAACAATAAAAAGATAAACAACCCAATTTTAAAAGTGTACAAAGGACTTGAATAGACATTTCTCCAAAGATTAAAAAAAAAAAGCCAATCAGCTCATAAAAAGATGTTCAACATCAGCAGACATTAGGGAAATGCAAGTCAAAACCACAATGAGATAGCACCTCACACCCACTAGGATGGATAAAATTGAAAAATAAAATTTAAAAAAAGAAAAATAACAAGTGCTGGTGAAGGTATGGAAAAACTGGAACCCACATACATTGCTAGTAGGAATGTAAAATGGTGCAGCTGTTCTGGAAAACAGCCTGGCAGATCCTCAGAAAGTTACATAGAATTACTATATGATTCTGCAATTCCACTCCTAGGTACAGACTCAAAAAAAAAAAAATAGAAGGAAATATATATCCACGCTAAAACTTGTACACCAATGTTCGTAACAGCCAGTAAGTGGAAACAATCCAAATGTCCAGCAATTGATGAAGGGATAAATAAAATGTGGTCTATCCGTACAGTAGCGTATTATTTGGTAATAAAAAGAAATGAATTACTGATACATGGTACAACATATATGAACCTTGAAAATATTCTGCTATGTGAAAAGAGCTAGTCACAAAGGGCCACATATTTTATGATTCCATTTATATGAAATGTCCAAAACAGGCAAAGTTGCCCATGGCGGTTGCCCATGGCAGGGGGTGGAGTTGGGAGGTTGGAGTAGGTGACAGTTAAGGGGGTATCTTTTGGGGCTAATGAAAATGTGCTAAAACTGGTTGTGGTGATAGATGCACAACTTTGAATATAAAAGCCAATGAACCGTACATTTTACATGAGTGAATTGTATGTTAAGTGAATTACATTAATAAATAAAGCCGTTAAAGTTGTTCCAAGAAGTTAAAGAATGAAAAAAGATAAACCACACTAACACTTACAAAAAGAAAGCTGGAATGGTTCTATTAATATCAGATAAAGTAGATTTCAAAGCAAAGAATATCACCAGTGGCAAAGAGGGTCATTTCATAATAATGAGTCTAGGGACTTCCCTGGTGGCGCAGTGGTTAAGAATCTGCCTGCCAATGCAGGGGACACAGGTTCGATCCCTGGTCTGGGAAGATCCCACATGCTGCGGAGCAACTAAACTACTGAGCCTGCTCTCTAGAACCCGTAAGCCACAACTACTGAGCCCACGTGCTACAACTACTGAAGCCCACGCACCTAAACCCCGTGCTCTGCAACGAGAAGCCACTGCAATGAGAAGCCCATACACCACAACAAAGAGTAGCCCTCGCTCGCCACAACTAGAGAGAGCCTGCGCGCAGCAACAAAGACCCAATACAGCCAAAAAACAAAAAAAGGAGTCTAAGTCACAAAAGAGAACCTTATAATTCTATGAAGCAAAAACTGATAGAACTGCAAGGAGAAACAGATAAATCCAAAATTATAGTTGGGAGAGTTCAACATCCAACTCTTCATATTTCTCTCAAGATTTCACAGGACAAGTAGACAGAACATCAGTAAGGACACAGGAGATATGAACAACACTATTAACTAGGTCAACCTAATTGGCATGTGTAGAATCTCCCACCCGAAAGCAGCAGCACACACATTCTTTTCAAGGACACACTTACCCAGACAAACCATATTCTGGGCCATTAAACATGCCCCAAAAGGATTCAGGCCATACAGAGAATTTGCTCTAACCACAGGGAATTAAATGAGAAATCAATAATGTAAAGCTCTCTAGAAAATCCTCAAATATTTGGCACCTAACCAATACGTGGGTCAAAGAAGAAATCAAAAGTGAAACTAGAAAGTATTTTTAACTAAATGAAAATGAAATGAATGTGAGTATTTGTGGGATGCCACTATAGCAAGGACTTAGGAGGATATTTATAGCACTAAATGACTATGTTATAGGAAAAAAAACCCCCCAAAACAAAAACCAAACACCAATCCAATCAATAACCTCACTTCCATTTTAAAAACTAGACCAGGTAATGGACACAAAGCTCAAGGTACAGCTAAAAGCCCTGTGGGGTTAAGCCCTTTTACAGATGAGACAACTGAGGCTCACAAGGCTAAGAGCCTAGGCCCCAGGTACATAGCTTGTAAGAGCCCCACGTTCGCCCCAGCTCACCATGCTTGGTCTTCTCCAGACAACACTCCTCCAGGCCTTTGCCCAAACGTTCTCTGGGCCTTCTACAGACCGAGGGATGAAGGCCTTCAAGTCCTGCCTGGTGGCTGCCACGTTCCTCACCTCTATGTCCCAGACACAAATTCTGTACTGAACACAGATCCTATAAACCCCACTGGGAGCATAGTTTTAAACCCTCCTTATAGACTGTTTATTACTTAGGGGAGGAGCTGTTTCTTATTTACAGCTAGTCTTTGGGCCCACATGGTATGTGATGAGAGTTCAGCCAGCCCCAGTCAGAACTGTCTCTCTTTTCAGCTGTGTGCTTGTGTATTCACTCAGTTGCTCAACAAACACTGGACAGCAGGCTGGTGGACTAGGACACATATTGTTATGCCCTGCCTAAAGCCCTCACGACCTCTTATCCTCTGGTAGTGGGAGTGTAACTAGTACAACCACTTAGGAAAACTATTATCTACTAACACTAAGCACACACCTGTTCTCTGACCCTGCATGTTTATAGGAGCATTATTTACAAAAAACCCAGAAAGTTCCCAAGTTTTGTCAACAGATGGAAAAATTATGATATAGTCACATGATGAAATACTACACAGAAATGAAAATGAGTAAATTACTGCTATTTAGACAACAGAGACGAATCTCATATAATATTGGGTGAAAGAAGCCAGACACAAAAGAGATATACTGTATGATTCCATTTATATATACAGTTCCAAGAATAAGTAAAACTAATCTCTGCTGGTATTAGGGCAGTGGTGACCACTGGGTTGGGGGAGGGCCCTTGAAAGAGGCTTCTGGGGCTGGAGGTGTTCTGATTCTTGATCTGGGTGCTCGTTATATGGGTGTGTTCAGCATCTGGAAGTTCACACTTATGCTTTGTGCTCTATATGTTTTTCCTCAATAAAAAGTAAAAACAGAAACAAAAAACTAGAAGAGCACATGAAATTCAAAGAAAAAAAGGAAGTAATGATCAGAGTAGAAATGAATGAAATAGAAAAAATATAGATAAAATAAATTAATTCAAAAGCAAGTGCTTTGAAAAGATTAATCAAATTGATAAATCTCTAGCCAGAATAACTGGGGTGGGAGTAAGGAGCACCACAAACAGTAAAAAGCATAATAAGGGAATATCATGAGCAGCTTTATGCCAACAAACATGACAACTTAGACAAAATGGACAAATTCCTTGAAAGACAACTACCAATGCCCACTCAAGAAGAAACAGATTATCTGAATAGTCCCATATCTACTAAAGCAATTGAATGTGTAGTTAAAATCCTCAAAGAGAACATTCTGGGCTCAGATGGCTTCACTGGTGAATTCTACCAAACATTTAAGAAAGACATAAATCCAACTGTACACAGATTCTTCCAGAAAACTGAAAAGCAGGGAATACTTTCCACCTGATTTTATGAGACCAGCATTACCCTGTAACCAAAACCAAAGACAGTACAAAAATCTACCAATATATAAAAAGGATAAGGAACCATGATCCAGAGGGGCTTATCCAAAGAATGTAGTGTTGATTAGCAATCACTAGAAAAAAAATCAATGTAATTCAGTATATTAAGACAAAAAAAGAAAATCTATGGGATCATCTCAAAAGATGCAAAAAAACCTGACAAAATTCAACTTTCATCCCTGATAAGCACTCTCAGCAAACAGAAGGGAGCATCCTCAACCTGATAAAGGGCATCTTCCAAACACCTGTCAGCTAATATTATTTAATGATGAAAAACTGAGTCTCCCTACTTCTGTTCAACCTCGCACTGGAGCTCCCAGCCTACAGTGCGATGAAACAAGAAAGACCAAAGGCATCTAGATTGGAAAGGAGGAAGTAAAACTGCCTTTATGTACACATCACATAACAGTCTGTATAGAAAATCCAAAGAAATCTACAAAGAAGCCACTGGAACTAATAAGTGAGTTCAGCTAGGCTGCAAGACACAAGATTAACATACAAAAATCAAGCTTATTTCTGTATGCTAGGATTGAACAATCAGAAAGTGAAAAAATTTTTGTTATTTACAATAGCATTAAAAATATTAGGGGGCTTCCCTGGTGGCGCAGTGGTTGAGGGTCCGCCTGCCAATGCAGGGGACACAGGTTCGTGCCCCAGTCTGGGAGGATCCCACATGCCGCGGAGCGGCTGGGCCCGTGAGCCATGGCCGCTGGGCCTGCGCTATACATTAAAAGCCACCGAATATTGCTGAGAGAAATTAAATAATGGAGAGATATATCTATTCATGGGCCAAAAGACTGAATATTGTTAAGATGTCAATTCTCCACAAATGGATTTTTTTTTTTTTGCGGTACGCGGGCCTCTCACCGTTGTGGCCTCTCCCGTTGCGGAGCACAGGTTCCGGACGCGCAGGCTCAGCGGCCATGGCCCACGGGCCCAGCCGCTCCGCGGCATGTGGGATCCTCCCGGACCCGGGCACGAACCCGTGTCCCCTGCATCGGCAGGCGGACTCTCAACCACTGCGCCACCAGGGAAGCCCCACAAAGGGATCTTTTAACTCATCACAATGCCAATCAAAATCTCAGTATTTTTTTTTGGTAGAAATTGAACATCTTATTCTAAAATTCATATGGAAATTCAAAGGACCTAGAACAATCAAAATGACTTTGAAAAAGAACAACAAAGGAGTAGGACTAACACTAACTTATTTCAATATTATAAAGCTATAGTAATTAAGAGAGCATACTATTGGCATAAAGATGGACAGAGGTACTGAACAGAATAGAGAATCCAGAAATAGACCCATACGTATGGCCAACTGACTTGACAAAGGTACAAAGGCAATTTGGTAGAGAAGGGATAATCTTTTAACAAATGATGATGGAATAAATGAATATCCTTATATATAAAAAAGCTTCAATCCATACCTTACAGCATATATGAAAAGTAATTTAAAATGGATCATAGACTTAAACATTAAAAGTATAAGACTTCCAGGGGAAAACAAGATAAAATGTTTGTGACTTTGGACATGACCCACAGAAGGAGAAACTGGTAATCTGGACTCCAAAACTACGAATTTATGCTGTTAGGCAAGTTAAGAGAATGACAAGTCATAGACTGGGAAAAAAAATGTTTGTAAATCACACATTTGATAAAGGATTTGTATCCAGAATATAAGAACTCTCAAAACTCAGTAAGAAAAATAACCCAATAAAAAATGGGCAGAAGAACTGAACAGATACTTCACCTGAGAAGATATATATATGAGAAGGAATCACATGAAAAGATGCTCAACATATTAAGTGACAAGGGAAATGGAAATGGTAACTACAATGAGTTGCCACTACGTATCTACTAGAACACTGAAGATTAAAATACCTGACCCTACCAAGGTTGGCATGAGGGTGGAGCAATTAGAACTCTCCTACACTGCTGATGGGGAGAGTAAAATGGTACAACCACTTTGGCAAAGAATCTGGCAGATTCCTAAAAAGTTAAGCATACATCTGACATATGGCATAGCCATCCACTCTTAGGTATTTACCCAAGAGCAATGAAAGCATATGTCTATACAAAGACTCATATAGGATTGTGTATATCTGTAACAGTCAAAACAAAATAAAAAACTCAAAACAACCCAATGACCACCAATAGGAAAATAGATTTTAAAAAGTGTGGAGCAGCCACACAATGGAATACTACTCAGCAATCAAAATGGAACAGCTATTAATATGCACATTAACAAAGGTACATCTAAAAATTATGCCAGACCCAAAAAAACAGTATGTGTTGTATGATTCCATTTATTTAAAACTAGAAAGTGCAAACAAATGTATATGTCATGGTCGCCTGGGGATGAGGAGCAAAGAAATTACAAATGGGGATGAGGAAACACGTGGGGATGATGAATACCTTCATTATCTTGACCACACTGTGGACCTCATGGGTATACACCTATATGAAAACTTATCAAATTGAATACTTTAAATAGATACAATTTATTGTATTTTACTTATATTTCAATAAAGCTAAGATAACAACATGGATGTCTTTGAAGCATCAACCTGGAGACTCCACCCTTATGCTCACTGCCCCAGCTCACAGGCCAGGAGGCTGAAGTTGGGAGGAGTTGAGACTATCTATGCCCCTGGTCACTCAGCCCACCTGTCTGAATTTCTTCTGACCAAAACATCCTTACTCCCACCTTGCCCCCATCCTGTGCAGGCTTGAGTCTATCTCAAAACCTGCCTCCCTATCCCAGGAAGAACTCAGAGAAGCACCATTTACCATCTGACTGGGGTGTCCAGCTGCAGATATGCTTGTCCTCGTCTCACTGCACACATCCCAGGCCAGTGCCTACTGGAGGGCCTCCAAAAGTTCCTGGGTAGCTCAGGGGCCCAGCTTTGACCTCCATCCCAGGTCTGTCCACGAAATTCCCTGGCCACTCTGGGGAAGAAAGGCAACGACCTCTCGGACCACAGCGTGCCTGTCTGGACTTTGAGGCAGCGGTGGCAGTGCCTTTGTGATGTCCCCTCAGGGCTGCTCCAGCTGTGAGCAGGCTGACGCTGCTCTTGACACAGGATTGCAGCCCATACCCTGCCCACTGCTCCAAAGCTTCCCAGGCCCAGTGAGCTCAGTTGTGAGGTCACGCCGGGCCTCGCTTCAAGTACATCCACATTCATGTGGACCCCTGGAGCCAGAACCAGACATGGTGGGGGAGGATGCATGTGCCAAATGGGGAGGGGGCCAAGGGCAAGCTTCAGCCCAGGAAGGGGAGTTGCAGGGTTCCAGGGGTAAGATTTCAGAGGCAAATGTGGTGGGAAGACGGGCCAAAGCCCAGGGAACAGTGTGAGCACATGCCAGGCAGGAGATCCCAGGTTCTCTGGGAAGTATCAGGAGCCGCTTTCTGAGAATGGAGGAGTTGGGTGTCTCAGAGACCACAGGGACAGCCGGGGCAGGAAGACTCAAGTGGGGAGCAGAGGGGTTGGGTGGGGATGGGAGTCAGGCCTGGGGGCTTCCCCAAGTAACTTAGCATGCTGCCTAGTTTCTGTGGAGTGGCAACAGTGGTGAGGGCTCAGAGACCAGGGCACTTGCACACTTTGGTAAACGAGACCAGTACCACCCTGACCCTCCCTCCCTCAAGCCTGAAGTCTCACTGCGGGAGCCCTTCGAGACAAGGCAGGATGAGTTCCTGTCACGAAGTTCAGGCTCTGCATTGCCCCACCTTGCTGCCCAGTGCAGCCACCAATCTCGGTGTGTTGGCAGTGAGGTGTCGAGGGCAGCATGGTCCAGAGCACAGGGCTCCCAGAGAGCAGGACACAGAGGGGATGGAGTGAGTGCAGGGAGGGTGACAACTAGCAGACCATCAACCGTTTATGAGGGTGGGGTCTTGGCAGGGAGGGGACTCCCATGAGGATATTCATGCAACAAAGCAAACCTCTGCTTCCACCAAGGGCTGGGACCCACCAGTGGACAAACAGCCCCCCTCCTGCCTCTTCCACCTAATGAGAAGAATGGAGGTCGGCACACTGTGGCCCATGTCTGGTCCAAGCCTCATTCTACAACTAAAGTTGCACTGGAGCACAGCTAAATGGGAAAGCTGAAGCAGGCTAGCATGATGCTGGGGCTTCTGCCTTCAGTCCATGGGTGTGAGGCCCACACATGGCCAGTGGCCCAAATGGCCCGCACAGGGACCACATAGCCCACACGGGGGTCAGTGACTGGACAGGGACCAAGAGCCTGGTGTCCACAGGGAGTTTGTGGACTTTCCAGGTAAAAGGCCCCATCTGCCTCTCCCTAACTTGCCTGGCTCAGGGCACAGACCTCAGGAACCCTTGGACACAGAAGGTCCCTCCAGAGAAGCCCTGGCTGCCACACAGGCTCTCTGGGTGGGGCACCCAGGGCAGAGACAAGGACAGAAGGGAGGGAACAGGGAGTCAAAAAGGAAGAGAGCTGAAACAGCTCCATACTCCCAGCACCAAAATCTGTATTAGTCAGGGATGCCCAGAGAAATGAAAGCAAGAGAATATACGTAGATATACGTAAGAAGAGACTTATTATAGGAGTTGGCTTAGGCAGTTACAGAGGCTGAGAAGTCACACAATCTACTGTTTGCAAGTTGTAGACCTGTGGCATAATCAGTCTGAGTACAAAGCCCTGAGAACTAGCAGCATCAATGCCTGAGGGCAGAAGATGGACATCTTAGCTCAAGCGGAGAGTGAACTGACCTTTCCTCCACATTCTGTTCCAATCAGGCCCCCAGTGGACTGTATGATGCCCACTTACACTTGGGGAGGCATCTATTGAATCAATGCTAATCTTTTCCAGAAACATGTTCACAGACACAACCAGAAATGATGTTTCACCAGCTATGTGGACACCCCTTAGTCCAGCCAAGTTGACACACAAAATTAACCATCACATAGGCATGGGGTCTGTTGCAATGACCCTCAACTCTGTTGCTGTGGTATGAAAGCAGCTATAGACAACAGAGGCAAAAATGAGTAAAATGTTATTTACAAGACCAGACTGAAAGCCAAATAAGGCCCTCAGGCAGCAGTTTGCTGACCCCTAGTCTGGGCCAGCACCTCGTCATCACCTGGCATCCACTTTCTGTGGCTCACTATAGAAAAACTATTAAGTGTATGTTGAAGGGGCCCATCCCTAAGCCAGGTGCAGAGGAGGAAATGTGCATCGGATCAGAGCCTGGAAGGATGAGGGGTGCTGCAGGTGCAGGGATGGGCATGACGAAAGCCCAAGGCAGGATAAGGTGGGCTAGGAGGAGAGCTGGGTCCTTATGCCATGCCTTTCAGCCCTGAACAAGAAGGCCCCTTCCTCCTCGGCCATGGCAGACCCTAGCACTCACCGGGCCGGAAAGAAGGTATGCGCACTGTGGCGTCTGCTGCCTTTGCTCCATCCTGGCTGTGAGTCTGGACAAGTGCCTCCCCTCGCTGAGCCCAACTGTAAACTGGGCTGTGTGTAGAATGCCCAGTCCCAAGCCAGCTGATGGGCCCTGAGCCCCAGGTAAAATAAGCCACATTGAGTCCACTTATGAAGACTGCCAGGGCTTGAAGAGTGACCCTGGGTGAGCGTCTGCTCTGCTGTGTCCTCACTGCCCACTCCCCTTCCCATTAAGAGAACGATGTGAGCATTTCTGCAATGAGCACTGGTTACCAGTCCTAGCTCAAAGAGGTTGATCCTTAGTCTCTGACACACCTACAAGGGGCCAGAAACAAGTCTGCATGAGGAGACTGAGAACAAGCCTGGCTCCTGACCCTAGCAAGGCAGAAGGAGCAGTGGGAACCAAGCTGCAAGCAGGGCTGCTCTGGAGGACCTTTCTTCCCGACCCTGCCTGGCCATCTTGTTAGCAGATAGGGTAGGGGGTCCCTGGAGAAAGAATCAGGCATGGCTTTCTTGACATAAGAGAAGCCACTTTTGGCCTAAGACATTTTGTGATCTAAGCCTGGTCACAGCACTTGTCCTTGAGCAGGTCTCAGTAATTATCTTAAAGGAAGAGAAGAATGCGGGAACAAATTATTCCCTATTATCAAGTAAGAGAAGTAATAATAACAAAGATAATACATATTTGTAAAGACTCCCAGTTCTGTTTCAATGGTAGAGATTGGCCTGAAGTGCTCAACCAACGGATCAACTGGAACCTAAGGGATGATGATATGGACCTTTTCTGACCCTTGTGACTTGCAACTAATGCTTGGACTCTGACGACCTTTGCCCCAATTCTACACTGATTTCTCCTTTGCTCTGGTCACTTTACGAATATGCATACACTGCCCAAGCCCCTTCATGAATATGCATGTGCCCTTATCTTAAAATTTCCCCAATTTAAAAAAAAAATAAATTTATTTATTTTTGTTTATGATTTTTGGCTGTGTTGGGTCTTCGTTGCTGCGTGCGGGCTGTCTCTAGTTGTGGCGAACGGGGGCTACTCTTCATTTGCAATGCGCGGGCTTCTCACTGCGGTGACTTCTCTTGTTGTAGAGCACGGGCTCTAGAGTGCATGGGCTTCAGGAGATGTGGCGCATGGGCTCAGTAGTTGTGGCTCGCGAGCTCTAGAGCATAGGTTCAGTAGTTGTGCTGCACGGGCTTAGCTACTCTGCGGCATGTGGGATCTTCCCGGACCAGGGCTTGAACCTGTGTCCCCTGCATTGGCAGGCAGATTCATAACCACTGCGCCACCAGGGAAGCCCAAAACTTCCCCAATTTTTGAGGGAATTTTATGATTGTTGAATTCTCTATATTTGTTCAATACAATGTAATATCACTTAGGAATTGAACTTTTTTCTGTGCAGCATAATCTCACAATGCAGATGGCAGTGTCATTTTGATGGAGCTCTTCATTTCCCCATATTGTCCAGCAGAGGGCGCCTTATGCGGAAGGCAGCCTTGATCGTTTTTTGATGATTATTATGGACTGAAACACATTATTCAGAAAAGTGGTAGATTTATCTTCAAAAATTATAAGGCTCTTTAGAGGATAGTTATATGCATGTGTACTTTTAAACTGTATTGTAATTCACACATTAATTTGTTCCACATAGGAACGCCTACACTGAGAATCATTACACTTTTTCAGGTCAACATTCTTTAAAAATTATTTTAGCTTGCTTTATGTTATTAACTAGTTAAATATTATTGCAAATGACCTTATATTCTCTTTCTTAAAGGTATGAAGTGAGCGGATACTGGCCAAATAATTTATACACATAGGTATTTTGCTATGTTTGTATCAATTAATATAAAAAACATAAAATACACCCCTTTTGAAATCATATCTTATAAACCTTTAGAAATAAATGTAACATAAAAAATAATTTACTCCTGTGCCTACCTTCTTTATAGGTAAGAAGACAGACCAAATTTACATTTTCTTTGCCCTTTTTCTTTAAAACTGTATCTTTATTATATTGCCTGCAGAATTACATTTCCTCGTCTCTTTTCACTGACAAATCTGATAGGGGTTCTGCCACACTATCCAGCTCAGAAATATTCTTGAGTAATAAAGTGAAAAAATATTGAATAAGAAAAGAGGGCTTCCCTGGTGGCACAGTGGTTGAGAGTCCGCCTGCCAATGCAGGGGACACGGGTTTGTGCCCCGGTCTGGGAAGATCCCACATGTCGTGGAGCGGCTGGGCCCGTGAGCCATGGCTGCTGAGCGTGCGCTTCCGGAGCCTGTGCTCGCAACGGGAGAGGCCACAACAGTGAGAGGCCCGCGTACAGAAAAAAAAAAACAAAAACAAAACAAAACAAAAAAAAAACTTGCCCAATTTTGATGTTCAGGGAGACACTGCTTTGGGAAAGGTCCCTGGTGCTCTCTTTACTTGCTGCCAAGTAATAAACCCTTCCTTCTCCTGCTCTTTGGCTTGGTCGTGTCTTTTGGCTGGATATCCACCAAGAGGTGAACCAGTTTTTCAGGTGATGATCTGATACAGCAGGCACAATACATGCCAAACAAGGAGAACCGGACTAATAAGCATTTCCAGGAGGTAAGGCGTGCTTCCAGGAAGCAGTTTTCACAATGAAGCTTGGGAGTTGGGATTCTCAACTTCTTTGGAATTCCTGGGCTGACCCAGCCGCATCCACTCACAGCAGTTCCCACCTCTTCCTGAAGGGCTACCAAACAGGGTGTGGGCATCCCGGAAATTCCTGAGTTCTATCAGCTGCCCATCCAGGCCCCTCTGTTGGGTTTCCTGCCTAATCCTGTTCCTGGGACCAGGGGCTGCGGATGGTCATTATGTACCCACCGCACATGGTCTTCCTGTGCAGGCTTATAGGAAACCCCACCGGCTAGCTTCACAAGGACCTTTCCAGGTAGCATTCAGCTCGCCTTTAGCGAGAGCATGCTTACTGAGTGTCTGGCCTCAGGTGGGTGCCAGTGGTACCAGGACAGCCAACACTGTCAGGCCCTCAGGACCCAATTCTATCCCAGCTGGGACTCCAAAGCCTAGCATCCTGGGGAACCACTTGAAAGGACAGAAACACCGCCCACCCTCAGCTCACCAATGGTCTTGATTACTATAACCAGTCAGCACCACAGCCTCTCTATCCCCCAACCAGAGTGAGAAGTCCCTAAAGTGTCCCTCACTTCTTTTCTGGTTCTAAGTGGTGTCCCTACCAGAACCTCACCCTGGGAAGCAGATCCTCAGAGCAAATGTGTGCTGAGAACCCCAAGGTGCAGGGCACCAGTCTGGGGCAGAGCTGGGCCACATGGCAGCTGGTGCTCAGGGAGGGAGGACTCCCTCCAGTATCACTCCACATGGTCACCATCTGCTGGCACACTTGTGCCTGCTGGACCTGGCGGCCCAGGCTCAGCCCCACCTGGAGCACAGAGCACTTACTAATCAGTAGAAAGCTGTAGTTGTCTGCTTCTGCTCTGAGGCAGGAAGGAGCAGCCTTGGGAGCTGGCCTCCCTCCCAATCCGTATGCAGGGAGCTAGGCAAGGAAGAGGAACCAGTAACTCAAGTTCAGTGCAGACTGCCGCAGAAGTTGTTCAGCAGATAGTGACAGCTGATGGATTTCCCCCTACCCCAAAACTAGTACATACAAACCACAGGGCTTCACGACTCGCTTGAGTCAAGGGGGATCTGGCAACTCTGAGAAATGGAAAGAAGACATGATGGGGGGACCTGTGATATGGGGCCACACACTCTCTGTGTGAGGTTGTCAGCCCCAAGAAACCACGTGAGCCTCATTAACCTCAAAATGGAACTCAGGCTTATGAACTGGACACAGATAACAAGCTCTATAATATTATGAGATAAAGAGTTTATAGCATTAGGAGATTAAAGTCTCTCAAAGGTTGATTAAACCTATCAACACTTAATTCACTGGCCAAAACGGCCTGGTACAAAACACTGTATAATGGTAGACATGCAAGAATGTGTCAGCTGGCAGAGAACCTGACTGGGGTTCAAATGAGTCAGAATTAGCATCAACGTAGAGAAGACTCAACAGAAGGATGAAGGGCACACGCTTCCTTTCAAGCTTTTTCCTAAGGAAATGGTATCACAATGGGACAGAGTGATATCACAGTAATCTGACAAAGGGAAGATAACTACATATACGTGTGCATCATTGTAGAAGAAACATTTTTAAATATATTTCAAAAAGTTTTCTGTAAATCTAAAACTGTTCTAGAAAATAAAAGCTATTAAATAAAATCAGTTCACACCCAAACACATGGAAGTTGATCTCTTAAATAATGTCTGGACCGGAGAGGGCATACAGAACAAACAACAGGAAACCAAATAAAACAAAAAACAGAAACATCTCATAACAGAACTTGGGGATCACTGCCAAAGTAGTACTGTGCTGTGGGATGGGTTACACTAAAAATACATATTAATGATAAAAAGAAACAGAAACTGAACAAAGTAATGAGGCAAAGGTCTCACAAAGGGGAAGTGACACAACAAAAACCCAAAACAAAAGAAAAAAAAACAAAAGCCACTAAGTTAGTGTATTTTCTCAAGCTGGTGATGATTATATCCATAGGAAAAGCACATGCCCCCTAAAACAGGGAGCTGCAAGCCAGTCCCCTCCGCCCTGCCACCCCACTCCCTGGGACTTTGAACTGTGTTGCAGGACTGGAACCTGGGACTTCTCTGTCCACTTCCATGTCCACTCACAGCACAAGACAGGATGGGGGGAGGGGAAGGAGGGGCAGTCATCACAGGCTCAATGGACACCCTGTAACTCATAGAGGAGCTCCACAAATCCTTCCTTCAAAAGCTGGCGGGGGTGGGGGGTGTCCGAGGACACCTGGGCTGACTGTGCATGCAAAAACTTGGGTGAGACCTCAGCAAACAGAAGCCAACAGTTCACCTTGAGAATCATTCACCTGCCGCAGGAACACAAAACCAGTGGCACTAATTTAATTCAATTTAAAAATATTGCTTTGGCACCTGTCCAGGATCAGGATAAGCAAGCACCATAAGTAAACCATACAGTGCTGTCAGAAGGTGAACTATCAACATCCCTGTCACAGACAAACTAACGTTTAGAAAGGATGTAAGAATGTCATCTGCACTAAGATGCTTTCAATTCACTCCTCAACTGAAGTTTTAGAAAAATGGATATTAATTTCATAGAAAGAGCACCTACAGCTGTAGTAAATCTACCTAGACAGATTTAAAATGAGAGCCAACTTAATAAGGAACAGAACACGTTAATAAATAATGGACTAGCACTAGAGTCACTCCACTTAAAAGGACAAGGCAAGATAACCTCTCACCACACTTCAGAGACTGGAAGAAAGAAACAGAAGAAAGGATATATTAATTCCATATTGTCTGCAGGTCTGATTTGTCTGATTTTCTCCAGAAGATGCGCTAAGAAACACCTCCAAAAGGTCATTTAGAAATCTCCAATCCTCCCAAGTTAAATTAGGAAAACATACTTAAAAAAAAAAATTACATTTGTAATCTCAACATCAAAAAACATTAACCTTGAATATTAATTTAACCAGAAAATGATATTCAAAGAAAATGACAAATACACTCACAAGAAGAGCTGAACCTAAAAGGGTAAGGTGCCTGTGTTGTCACTTGGAACTCATGTGTCTGGGACACCACAGCTATAAGGCTGAAGGAAGCTGCCCCAAATCCTCTGGGATTACTTGAGAGCAATAGTGCAATTTATCCAGATGATTTAGCAAAGAGACTCTCCCCTTTGCCTCCAATGAAAAAAAAATTTAAGATATAATTCACATACCATAACATTCACCCATTTAACATGTACAATTCAGTGGTTTTTAGTAGATTCACAGGGTTGAGCAAACATCACCACCATCTAATTTCACATTTTCATTCCCCATTAGCATTCACTCCCCAGCTCCCCTACCCAGACCCTAAGAACTACCAATGTACTTTATGTCTTTAAGGCTTAGACTATTCAGGATATTTCATATAAAGGGAACCACACAACATGTTATCTTCTGTGACTGGCTTCTCTCATTGAGCATAATGCTTTCAAGGTTCATCCATGTTGTAGCGTGTACCAGCACTTCACTTCTTTTTATTGTCAAATACTAACCCGTTGTATGGATGGACCACATTTATTTATCCATTCATCAGTTGATGGACATTTGTGTTGTTTCCACTTTGGGGTTGTTATGAATAATGCTGCTGTGAACACTTACATACAAGTTGTTGTGTGGACACCTATTTTCATTTCCCTGGGTATATATGTAGGAGTGAACCGATGGTACATATACATGGTAATTCTATGTCTGACACATTGAGGAACTGCCAAACTGTTTGCCAAAGCAGCATATCATTTTCCATTCCAGTGCGGGTTTTGATTTCTCCACAGCCTCATCAACACTTGTTATTGTTGGTCTTTTGATTTTACCTGTCCTAGTAGATGTAAGGTCTCCTCCCATTTAAAAAAAGATTAATATTAGTATCAATAATAGCTACCACTCTTATAATTTTCCTTAAATCTATTATTTCACTTAATGCCTAGCTCAAAGTTCTCAGGAGAATTCTGGTTCCCATTTTATGGAGGAAGAAACTAAGGGTCCAAGAGGCTGGGGCCATGTCAAGCTGTCAGCTATCATGCTCAGCTATCCTGGGCAGAAGCACAGCTGGGACTCTGGGTCATCCCTACCCCCTCACACCAGCTCCTTCTGCTGCACCAGTGTCAGAACTACTGCTGGAGGGCAGGAAGATCCATGTCCAGAATATATCAAGAACTCTGACACATCAGGAAGAAAAAAGTGGACACCCCACAGAAAAAAGGGTAAAGGTCCTGAACAGGCTCCTCACAAAAGAGGGTTTCCAAATAGGCAGTCAACACAGGAAAGGTCCACAGGGAAATGCAAACTAGCACCAGGATGGCGACTAGGACACAAAGATCAGAAAGGCCAGAATTTAACATGGAAAATGCCAATGCCCACCCTGGGTGCTATCTACATGCATGCTCACAGAGGCACAAAGTCCAACAGCACAAACCTGGGTAAGGAAGCAGGGTGTGTCCACATGGAACCCTGCCAGTGATGAGTGCCGACAATCTGCAAATTCAGGTTAACAGTGTCTCTAGATAGAAAATGCTGGTGAACACACAAAACCCAAGGTCTGTAGGACTGCCTATAGTAAGTTGAAAATGGGTAAGGTCAATTTATGGGGCAGTGTCTGAATTATTAACCCTGGACAAGCATTAGAGAACAGTCCCTGGGATGCTGACAACATGCTCCTTGCTCCATCTGCAGAGCTGCTTGGAAACATCAAACTGTAAAAAGTATGATCTGTGTAGTTTCTATATTTTATACTCCAATAAAAACTAACTTTAACCATTGTCAAAACTATCATAAATAGGGCTTAAAAATAAATAGGAAGTAAATTATATCTCAAAAAGTAAACAAAATGATTTATGAAACTGCATACTGAAATAGAATCAAACCATTGAAAAGGATGCAACATCTGCAACGTTACCTAAATGTACAATGCTAGAGGTGAGATGCTCAGAACCTTAGCTACCACCACTCCTGGTGATGAGAAAGCAGGATGCAAATGTGCCAAGGGTTGGTGTGTACATGCACTTAAAGTCTGTGCATTTTACTGTATGTAATTACAGTTATAAGATTAACAAAACCCAAACCAAATGTACCCCAGATCTGAATATAGCCCAGGGAGACCAATTACTCATTACTAATGAAACAGAAGGTATCAGAGAGACAATGAGAGATCAACTTTCCATAAATGCACTTCAGCAAAAACCTGATATAAGAATGCAAGGCCCAGCCAGGAAATGGGACAAAAAAATGGACTGCATGCTCACTCTGGGCCATATGCTTCCAATCGCCCCACACAGGAACACAATCTTGCTGGCCACTGGAGAGAAACAAGTTACAACAGCTACAAAGTACCAGCTTGGATGGAGGACCAGATGGGGTAGGGAGAGAGGGGCATAAAAAGGGCTAGAGCTGGCAATCAATGAGGATGCATCCAGGACAGATGTCCTTGAGAAAGACCCTGAGAATCACACGGCACACAGAAACAGAGTGGCTCCAAGGCCCATTTTCCTGGGCCCCTCTTCCAGCTCTGATGGGAGTCCAGGCAAGAGATGAACCAGCTGGGAGAGGCCCAGGAGGGCGGGCAATAACCCGAGGCCTGTGCACTTCACAATCTGCGTCAACATGAGCCCATTAGGTTCTCTCACAGGAGGGATCTCCTTTCACAGGTAAGAAACTGAACTCTGAGAACAAGCAACTCCATATGATTTCCCAGGTGGGACTGCCAGAAAAGGCAGGAAGGAGGCATAACAGATTGGAAAGCAGAACCAGCACCTGGACCCACGACTCTGCTGTTCAGTTGCCCACACCTAAGAATCACACCACGAGCCAGAAATGTACCTTCCCAAGTACAGGCCCACCTGTCAGTCAGCCCTGCCAGTCTCAAGCCTGGAATCTGGAATGTTCCAGCTTACTGGGGCAGTGCTTGTTAATCCCCAGATCTGGCTGAGGCTGGTCGTGATGGTCCTTGGTCCTACTTCACATGACTTATGGAGATTACCTCCTTCCTGGCACAGCCCTGCCACCCTCAAGCACTAGCTAAATAAAGGGGCAGAGGCAGCAAAGGAGCTGACCTTTTGGCCAAGGGACCAAGGTGGCCAACTGTATGTATCTGTCCTGGACAAAAGGAGGTGAGTTCTGTTCCTTGGGTATCACCGAGGAAACTGAGAATGCAGGTCCACACAGAGCCTTGCACAGGTGACCCTGATGTCCTCCAAGGGGAGGTGTTGGTGACTCAGGAACTGCTGCTCAGAGAGGACAGCAACCACCAACACTCACTCACAGCTCTGATGCCTTTCAGAGGAGCCAGACAAAAAGGCCACCTGGGTGCAGCCCGTCAATATGCAAGTCTAGGAAAGAACCTAATCACTGCAGCAGAAGGTCGGCAGGGCTGTCTCGGATGGGGTGGGCTGGAAGGCATGTGAGGACGACCCTCAGGCAGGGCAGCCACAGGAGCACAAACAACTCTGTGACTTGTAATAGGTAAATTATGCCCCAATTTTAAAATGAGAGCTGATTACACATAGAATCATCTGGGCAGCAGCCAGAGCTGTCACTCCAGAAGCATCTGTCAGAGGTGTACCTGAACAATGCAGTCTGCCACTGGAAGAGGGACTCAGTTTCGCCTCGCAGTGAATCACCCAAATTCCGACAAGTGGGTGAGACCAAACTGGCCAGAAGCAGCTTCCAGGAAGAGAAACCAAGGTGGGGAGGGAGGTTGACATGCCAAGCTCACACACAAGGACAGAACCTTCTGGAGGGCTGAAGAGAGCCCAGTGACATCCCCACTGGGTCCCCATCAGGCTATATCTCAGACCTAGGGTGGGTGTCACCAGGGGTCAAGGGAGCCTGGGTTGGGGGGGCACTCAGGGCAGTCAGCCCCAGGGACAGCAGGGGACAGGCAAAAAAAAAGTGTCAGGGGCTACCCTGGGACCTTCCACCTTCCCTACAGAAAGCCATCCTAGGGCTGGTGCTCTACCATTTGAGTTCACAGATGCAGAGCTGGGCTGGGGGGAGGCAGGCTTCAAACTCTTTAGACACATAGTACAGGCCAGGGCAGTGGGGGTGAGGTGGCTTCTCACACAGGCAGGTGGGCCTGGACTGTGGGAATGCAAGCAGTGGTGCACCTTACGGCACCCCATGCCTGTCCTGTGCCCAAGGAGTCTGTGCCTCCTAAGTGGGGTACAGGCCTGGAGTGGGCAAGTCCACTCCCGGCAAGAGAATGGCACTCAGTAAACATACGCGGACTGACAGGAGAATAGGGAGGATGTGGGGACACCGCAATGGGGTGACAGGCCCACACCAGAAGTGGGTGGACAGGGACAGAAGGTCCAGTGAATGGACAGACAGGTGGTAGGGGTGCGGGATGAGGCTTGATGCTTGCGGGAGCTGGGAAGCAGGCCCTGCAGGCATCTCCTCTTTACCGCTCCTCCCCAGCCAGCAGGAGACACACCCCCAGTGACTTGGCAGCAGGAATGGCTCCTAGGCTCACCCCTCTACCTGGGTCTGCCTGTGGCTCATGCACACCTCCAGAGAGGGGTCCTTTCCAGGGCCAGCCCAGGGTAGCCAGTGGCCCATGACCTGGCCGTGGGAAGCAGACAAAGAGGCAGGCCCTCCCACCAGCACGTGGACACAGCCAAGGGCATTCCTGGGCCCCCACTGTGCACCAAGGTGGAGAGATGCAGATAAATCCTGTAGCTGTGCAGAAGTACAGAACGACAGTCCACCCATGTGGCCAGGGAGGGTTCAGATCCCTAGCATAAGCTGCAGTAACATGATAGGTTTCCCAAATGCATCTTCCCACTGGGATCCTTCCAGAAACATGAAATCTCCTGATGCCCATGTCGCACCCTGAAACTGTTTGATCCTTCTGGGTGTGGCCAATGTTTTGGAATTTCTGAAAGCTCCCAGGTGACCCTGGCGTGCAGGAAATTCAATACACCACACTGGCTCTGCATGAGCTTCCCAGGGAACCCAAGCCAGCTGACAAACCAGAAACAGACCCATTCCCTACGCAGGCCCTCAAGAGACATGCAAACCCACACAAAAGGACCCCCATGCACTCCATGGGAGAACTCAGCTCACCACCCTCAGCCAGCTCTTCTCATCTGCTCTCACCCTACCCCAGACCCATTCCCTCTTCCCTGTCTCACACGTTTCCTGAACAGACAGGTGGTGGCAGGCATGGCCCCAGGCCCCTAGACATTTTTGAAGGCAGCCTGGGAAGGCCTGGGATCTTCACAACAGCCACTCAAAGTACAAACTTATCACTCCCATTTCAAAAGTGAGCAAACCAAGGTTCAGCGAGGTCAGATGATTCCCCCGAATGGCACCACAGGGCTTCCCACTCCAAAAACAACTTTTCTTCTTTGCAGCAAAGTAATTCCCGGAGCTGGGAAGGGCGGGGTGGGATGAGGGTGGAGCTGCGCTCCAAAGAGCCCCCAGCAGCCTCACCTGGTAGGAGGGCAGGGAGGAGCTGGGGAAGGCTGCACAGATATCCCCTGCAGGATAGGATGGGGGCCTCCTAGGGATGAGGGTTCCACCTGGGAACTGGAGCAGAACACAGGCTACAAGCACACCTGCATACACCCTGCCCAAGCAAACAAGCCTCATCCATCAGATGAGCATGCCAAGGGCCCAACCCTGTCCCAGACTCCCTCCAAAGGCCCAGGAGGGGCACGTGTGTGATAGCTGTTCTCCACTGGCCTGCCCTTCCCACTGTGTGGCTTCCTGTCTCAGTTTCCCATCAGAACACCTGTGCACTGGCTGTAGGGATCAGAAGAACTGGCCCCAAGGGGTGGTACTCACACAGGGATCACCCCCAACCCCCACATGCGTCCCACAGGTCCACATCTATCCCATCACCAACCACAAACCCCAGCTGCCCTGGGCAATGTCCAAACACTAAGCTGCTTTTAGAAAACGGAATCCACTCCTGAGCAGGAGGGATTTAGCCAGAATCGGTGCCATTTAGAGAAGATTACACTCTAATTGCCCCAGTGTCAGCAGACCGGCTTCTGGCCAGCTGAGCCCTGTAGCTCGTGGCACTCCCCACAGACCCTGGCTCCTCTGTCAATCCTGGGGCCTGGGGACAAGCCCTTGTCTTCTGAGGCAGCTGGCTACCGGACACAAACCTCTATTCAATGGCCTGCAGTCGAGGGAGCTGTCCAGCTCCCATCTATCCCAAGCCTCAGAAGACATCTGGTAGGTAGAGCAGCCGGGACTATACCCGGCTAGAAACACCAGGAGAGTGGATTGTGGTTTCTCACCTCATCTCTAATCTCAACACATGTCCTCACGTTATTAGCCCCATTTAGGAAGGGACATCCAGCAAGTCTCACAGTCAGCAAGTGACCAGAGACTCTGTAACTCAGGCCATGTCCCTTCAAGAACCCAGAGGTCTGCAGCTTTAGAGACAAGAGTGGAGCCAATGGAACTATGTATGGGCATGGGTTGCAATGATGATTCAATTCTCACATCTGCCCTAAGAGGCTCTGGAAGGCAGACGGGCCTGTCAGCAGCTGTAGCCATGATGAGATAAAGGGTCTCAGGAGCCAAGTGTCCCCCAAGTCTGGCATTCTGTCAGCCACCCTGGCAGGGTAAGTCCCTGTCATGAAGGACTCCCACACCCCGAGGAACCAAGGATGCTGCACTGCTCATGAAAAGAGGTGAGAAACTGAGGCTCAGGGTGGGCGGCTGAGACCCTGTAGTGAAGCCAGGTACCTGGTCTCCCTGCCTCGCCCCTCCAACCTGCACACATCGGGGTCACCCAGAAGAGTGAGACCTGCAAGGATCCTTCCTGTGCTGTCTGTGACACACACACATGTGAATACATGCACACACATGCACATATGGTTCACTTCATCATAGCTCGGGCATGAAAGCCTAACACTCCTGACTCATCCTGGACACCCTCCAGTAGGCTGCCCAGGGCCATTTCTCAGCCCAATCACAACAGCATCAACATTGCTTTAAGTTGCAGCAGCCACCGTGCAAATCGCAGCCAAAGAAAGTGCCACGTCAGGAACTGACCCTCCGCCCTGTGCCTTCGGCCCAGGCACGCTACCTCTCCCCAAAGCCTCACAGGCTCCTGTGGGTCCTGAAAACAGAGATGTGTTCCAGACTTCAACCAGTACAGGCACAAAGGGGCATCCCACAGTGGAGGTGAGACACTGATGAGCGAGCATGAGGAAAAAGAGGTGTGCTTGGTAGTGAGAGTCTGTGAGAGATGCAGACTTGGCTGCCTGGCATGCATACACCACCCACACCAACCATAAATCCATTGTGGGTCCCTACAGACCTGTTCCAAAGGTAGTGAAGAGTCAGAGCTGGCATAGGGAAAGGCTGGGAAAGCATCTCTGGGGTGGAGTCTGACCCTAGCACCAAAGAAGAGGGCCAGACCTAGAGGCCTGGCAGGCTGGAAAGGGGCTCACATAGGGTGGTGAGCACCTTAAATAATAGTGAAGGTACCTGAAACCAAGATGAGGATGCGTCTGTCACAGTTTTGGAGGGACCTAGCCACCAGCTTCTGCCTGTGGGGCAAGCAGCTAGTAAATGCACAAGTGGGACTCAATCCCAGATCTGAGCAGTGGCTGAGTCCACACCCCTCCCCTAACTACTGCCTGGGTCAAATGCATAAGGCTAGTAAGTTAAGCAGCTTTCTGGGTGGTTTCCCAGGAGTAAAGTCAACCCTGACTGAGCTGCGCAAACAGAAGGTCCCATGGACCACCTTGATAACAGTGACACAAAGACACAGAGAAGTATCACACTCATCTATCAAAAATCTAACCAACTGTACTAGTGATTTTTGTTTTTAACAATTTGCATTCTATTACTTTTTCTCAAGATTCAAAAAAAAAAAAAAAAGGACTATCAATTGATTATGACCAGGACCAACCCTGCCAACCCAGGGCTGAAGACCTAGGCCAGCAGATCCCAGTCAGGTGTGCCAAGTCACATAACAAAAATCACAGGGCTTAAGGGAAAGATTCACCATTAACACATAAAAAGACAGAAACCTAAAAAAATCAGCAAGATACATTCAAGAGGGCGGGGTGTTGGAAAAAGTATAATTGCACAGATGACTGGAACAGAACAGAACTCCCAGGAGTAGACCCACACACATATAGCCAACTGATCTTTGACAAAGGAGCAAAGCAAGTTCATAAAGAAAGTACAGTCTCTTCAACAAATGACGCTGAACAACTGTACATCCATGTATGAAAAAATGAATCTGGACAAAGACCTTATACCTCTCACAAAAACCAACCTGAAATGAACCACAGATCTAAGTATAAAATGCAAAACTAATAAAACCTCTAGATAAAAACATAGGCAAAAAATCTACATGACCTTGGGTTTGGTGAGGACAATCTTAACATGAAAGCAAAATGACATTAAAATTAAAAACTTCTCAGGCTTCCCTAATGGCGCAGTGGTTGGGAATCCACCTGCCAATGCAGGGGACACGGGTTCGAGCCCTGGTCCGGGAAGATCCCACATGCCATGGAGCAACTAAGCCCGTGAGCTACAGCTACTGAGCCTGCGCTCTAGAGCCTGCGAACCACAACTACTGAAGCCCGCATGCCTACAGGCTGTGCTCCACAACAAGAGAAGCCACCACGATGAAGAAGTCCACTCGCAGTAACGAAGACCCAACACAGCCAAAAATAAAAATAAATAAATTTTAAAAAATTAAAAACTGCTCTGTGAAAGGCACTATTACAGGAATGAAAAGACAAACCACAGACTGGGTTATTTATTTGCAAAGTAGGACCTGTTTCTAAAATAGATAAAAGACTCTTAAAACTCTAAGATAAGGAGACAATTCAATTTTAAAATGAGCAAGAGATCAGAACAGACACCTCACCAAAGACAATATACAGATAGCAAACAAACACATGAAAACATGTTCCACATCCTATGTCAGCAGAGAAATGCAAATGAGAACAATGAGATGCCCCTATACACCTACTCTAGTAACAATGCCAAATGCAGGTGAGGAGGTGGAGCAACAGGAAATCTCATTCATTTCTGGTGGGAATACAGAATGGTGTAGCCACTTTGCAAGACAGTTTGGCGGTTTCTTACAAAACTAAACATACTCTTACCCTGTGATCCAGCAAGTCGCACACTCCTTGGTGTTCACCTAAAGGAGCTGAAAACTTATGTCCACACAAAACCTGCACATGGATGTTTTATAGCAGCTTTATTAATAATCGCTCCCAGCTGGAAGTAACCAAGATGCCCACTTTGAATGGATAAACAAACTGTGGTACATCTAAACAATGAAATGTCATTCTGTGATTAAAAAAAAAAAAAAGAGCTAATAAGCAATGAAAAGACATGGATCAATCTTAAACACATATTGCTAAGTAAAAGAAGCCAATCTGAAAAGGCTACATACTATATGATTCCAGTTATATGACATTCTGGAAAAGGCAAAACTATGGAGAAAGTAAAAGATCAGCGGTTGCCAGGGTTTCTTTTTTTGGGGTGGAGTGGTGTTGAATTAAGCACAGGGGATTTTTTTAACAGAGTGAAACAATTCTGTATGATACTGTAATAGTAGATAAATGACACTACTTGTTTGTCAAAACCCAGATATAACTGCCGCACAAAGATTGAACCTTAATGTATAAAAAGTTTTTAAAAAATCATTTAGGAGGTATGGGGATCCTAGCTGGAACACAGAATGTGGTAAAACAATCTAACTGCGTTAGAGATAGATGAAACCACCTCACTGAAGGGGATAGCAAATAAGGTGCTTGCTTAAGTAATGTATTTGGAAATCAGTGGAGTATATAAGACCAAAGTCAAAAAGAATGGCACATGAGCACTATACTCTAGTTGATAAATTATTTCACAAAGGGGTATAGGTCAACAGTTCTGACACTACTGTGATGTGTGCTGGAATGGAACAATTATGTAGCTGTGTGGGGGATGGGGAAGCCAGGTGTCACACTGGTGGAGAGAGGTTACATACAGATAAGCAAGGGGAGGTGGTGGGAATGATCTACGTGGTGATAGATCAGAGTTGGAGACATCAGTAGGAACTCATGTTCAGCTTAATATAAATACTTGTGACTACATCTAGAAATGTTTATAGATGTGTGTGTATATGTGGGCCACATCTATCTCCTGCCTCTGTTGGCTGAGAGGGCCTAGAAGCAGGGACACTCCAGCAGCAACAAACACCCAGCACCCAGATCTTGGCTTCTAATACCATTCTCCAATAAAAGGAACCAGGACTCCTTGGAGAATGCTTACTCCTGTACTGGGGCAGGGAACATACAGGATGACTCTGGAGAATCCTGTAGCACCAGAAAGTAAAGAGGCTCTCAGGAAGGGAGGGAGGGAGGGAGGGAGGGAGGGAGGAAGGGAGGAAGGGAGGAAGGGAGGAAGGGAGGAAGGAAGGAAGGAAGGAAGGAAGGAAGGAAGGAAGGAAGGAAGGAAGGAAGGAAGGAAACAATCACAATGATGGGTATGTTGAAGGGGCACAGGAGCCAAATGAAAGAGCTGCCAGGAGCCAAAGCTGTAACAAGCTGAGCAACAAAATAAAGCCCAAATATAAAATAAATATCTGTGAGTCCATACCAATATAAATGAATGAGATGAATAAACAAATAAATTGGGAAAAGACATGTCTCCCATGGGGAAAAATTGAGAACAATGTATGTACATGCTTCCCCTCAAGTCAGTGAGTATGACCGTCTCTCGCCCCCCCCCCCCCTCCTTAGGGTGGCGGCTGTGCAGTTTGGAAAGGATGAAAGAGCACCTTGAAGTGGAGATGCCTGACAAACACCTCAGCCAGGGGATCTAAAGTAGTTTATTTTTTAAAATTAATGAAAAAAGGCAGCACAGTTTTAGAAGTGTCAGGTAGTTTAAAAACACAAATGCTGCAACACATGGCACTTTATCTGGACAAAACCCTGAGGTTTGCCCGTGGATATGATGTTTCCAGAGGAGGAAAGCAGGCCTTCTGAAATGAGATGGAAAGTTGCACCAGATGCAGGTGGGTGGGTCACTGGGTGCAGGTTCTGTGTTCACCTGGTGTTTTCTGAGGACAAAATCACACATACACTCTCATTATGCTCATATTATTCCCTCAAATATCAATCACTCTGGAAAAAATTTGCATTTTCAAAATCAGTGTTATGGCAGAACTGACTGCTCCCATAAGAAATAAATCAAACCCTCTGAGACACCCTTTCTCCCTCATCATGCTGGCCACGATGACAAAACTGACAACACTAAGTGCTGATGAGAATGCAGACTTGCTTGTCAGCTGCTGCTGCACTCACTGCAATCCCAGCCTCTCCAAACCAGCAACAGGGCAACATTAGGTACAGCCTTGGGTTCATGACTGTTGGACGCAGCAACTTCCAGGGGCCTACATCCCCTCTGATCATCCTGGGTCACAGTTCCACAACACCCAGGCAATCTCTCAGGTTGGTGGACAAGCCTGGACCCCTGCAGAGCATTTGGGGCAGGATGTGAGGGGGAAGGTGGGAGGAGAATGCCCAGGGGACGCCAGGAGCTAGAAAGGTGAGGTCCCAGGCCTGCCCTGACACCATCACTGAGGGAGAATCTGGTCCACTGCCAGGGCTTCAGGGATGTGCTGGCCTAAAACAAGGAAACCAAGGCCCAGGGAGAGGACCACTCAAGATCATGTCAAGCCTTGCTAGCACACAGTGTGGGATGTTAGCCCTCACTCTGAAGCCCAGCATCCTCACCTATGGAACTGGGACAAAGAGTGCTCCTCCCTCCTGGTTCAGAGAGAGCTGGACACCTCTCAGCATCACAGTCAGAATACACTTGACAGGTGACCATGAGCCTCAGTGGCACAATAAAAGCTGGTTTAATGAATGAACTGGATGGGCAACAATGACCCAGCAGTGCAAGGGCAAGGCCATGTATCAGCTGAAGGTAGCACTATGGCCCACTTCTTAAAAAAGAAAAAGGAAAGACAAGACAAGAGTGAGGTGCCTGGCCTGCACAGGGGCAGGGACAGCTACTCCAGGTTGCCAGTGTGGAAGCAGGACAGGAAGCCTCAGGATGGTCACATGAGGCCCTGTAAGCAGTGGTGCCCTCAGCCAGGTACACCAAGTGGACCCTGCTTGGCTCCCAATGCAAACAGAACAACTGTAAAACAACTATAAGACAAATAGGGAAATCTGGATGCTGACCAGATAGAAGATGACATTAAAGAGTCACTGTTAATCTTGTGAGGTATGAAAATTAATCTGTGATTCTGTTTTTATAAAAAACAGAATCACAGATTAATTTCTCAACACAACACACCAATGTACTTTCAGTAGAAGTGAGGCACAGAATGGAGGATGCCAAAGCTGGAGCTGCCAAAGTGGGTGCGAAAACATGCAGGCCAATCTCTCTGCTCTGGTTATGCTTAAAACTTCTAAAGATAGAAGACCTTTAGAAGGGGAACAGTGCAGAAAAACTGCCTTAAAAAAGCAAACCCATTGATGAAAGAAATTAAAGATGATACAAATAGATGGAGAGATATACCATGATTTTGGATTGGAAGATTCAACATTGTGAAAATGACTCCACTATCCAAAGCAATCTACAGATTCAATGCAAACCCTATCAAACTACCACTGGCATTTTTCACTGAACTAGAAAAGAAAATTTCACAATTTGTATGGAAACACAAAAGACCCCGAATAGCCAAAGCAATCTTGAGAATGAAAAATGGAGGTGGAAGAATCAGGCTCCCTGACTTCAGACTATACTACAAAGCTACAGTAATCAAGACAGTATGATACTGGCACAAAAACAGAAATATTGATCAATGGAACAGGATAGAAAGCCCAGAGATAAACCCACACACATATGGTCACCTTATCTTTGATAAAGGAGGCAAGAATATACAGTGGATAAAAGACAGCCTCTTCAATAAGTGGTGCTGGGAAAACTGGACAGCTATATGTAAAAGTATGAAATTAGAACACTCCCTAACACCACACACAAAAATAAACTAAAAATGGGTTAAAGACCTACATGTAAGGCCAGACACCATCAAACTCTTAGAGGAAAACATAAGCAGAACACTCTATGACATAAATCACAGCAAGATCCTTTTTGACCCACCTCCTAGAGAAATGGAAATAAAAACAAAAATAAACAAATGAGACCTAATGAAACTTAAATGCATTCGCACAGCAAAGGCAACCATAAACAAGATCAAAAGACAATCCTCAGAATGGGAGAAAATAGTTGCAAATGAAGCAACTGACAGAGGATTAATACCCAAAATTTACAAGCAACCCATGCAGCTCAATAACAAAAAAACAAACAACCCAATCCAAAAATGGGTGGAAGACCTAAATAGACATTTCTCCAAAGAAGATATACAGATTGCCAACAAACACATGAAAGAATGCTCAACATCATTAACCATTAGAGAAATGCAAATCAAAACTACAGTGAGATATCATCTCACACTGGTCAGAAAGGCCATCATCAAAAAATCTAGAAACAATAAATGCTGGAGAGGGTGTGGAGAAAAGGGAACACTCTTGCACTGTTGGTGGGAATGTAAACTGATACAGCCACTATGGAGAACAGTATGGAGGTTCCTTAAAAAACTACAAATAGAACTACCATACGACCCAGCAATCCCACTACCGGGCATATACCCTGAGAAAACCATAATTCAAAACGAGTCATGTGCCAAAATGTTCATTGCAGCTCTATTTACAATAGCCAGGACATGGAAGCAACCTAAGTGTCCATCAACAGATGAATGGATAAAGAAGATGTGGCACATATATACAATGGAATATTACTCAGCCATAAAAAGAAACGAAATTGAGTTATTTGTAGTGAGGTGGATGGACCTGGAGTCTGTCATACAGAGTGAAGTAAGTCAGAAGGAGAAAAACAAATACCGTATGCTAACACATATATATGGAATCTAAGCAAAAAAAAATGTCATGAAGAGCCAAGGGGTAGGATGGGAATAAAACACAGACCTACTAGAGCATGGACTTGAGGATATGGGGAGGGGGAAGGGTAAGCTGTGACAAAGTGAGAGAGTGGCATGGACATATATACACTACCAAACATATGGTGGATAGCTAGTGGGAAGCAGATGCATGGCACAGGGAGATCAGCTAGGTGGTTTGTGACCACCTAGAGGGGTGGGATAGGGAGGGTGGGAGGGAGGGAGACGCAAGAGGGAAGAGATATGGGAACATATGTATATGTATAACTGATTCACTTTGTTGTAAAGCAGAAACTAACACACCATTGTAAAACAATTATATTCCAATAAAGATGTTAAAAAAAAAAAGAGCAAACCCATAAAACTCAAACTATGACAACTATCTCACATGATACAACAATAGACTGGAAGTGCACAGAACCTTCCAAACCCCTGGAAACCTTGTCTTCGACCACTTGAATGAAACCTACTTTTCTGCACTCAAAGAGTAACACCAAACTCTTGTGTCTTTTTTTTTTAACATGTTTATTTGAGTATAACTGTTTTACAATAGTGTGTTAGTTTCTCCTTTACAACAAAGTGAATCAGTTATGCATATACATATGTTCCCAGATCTCTTCCCTCTTGCGTCACCCTCCCTCTGTGTCTTTTTAAAAACAACTGTTATAGATGCTCAAAGCACTTTCTAGTTTTTATAGATCATATGTATCTCACATACATACACAAGAAAAAAAAGCTGGCAAGTAGAAAAACCCGGTAGTTCCCCAAACATACTCCATGATTCCTACAGAGACATGCTCATTTCTACATTTTGACTTTCTTAAAGTGAATGAAGAATTTTTTAAAACATATTAAACTCTAAAGAAGAAGCCAGGCCCCTATCCTCATTGATGCCATCACCTGCCTGAGCCTGGACTGCCTGTTCCACCACATGTCCCAGAGACGCGCCCTGCCCCTGCAGCCCCATCTGTCAGTCCACCTCCCATGGCAGAGCAGGGCTGGGACAGAAAGATTTGATGCCCAGGACAGCGGCTGGGCAGTCACACGGGGCCCTCTCCGGCTCTGGGGGACAGCTTGAGGGGCCACACTTCAAACACTGGACAATATGGGGCCTGGGGCCCAGGAGGGTCTCATCCATCAGAGCCTGCAGGGTCCTGGCCAGCCCCTGCCTGCTAGCCACCTTCACTTGGCTGTCTAAGAAGAAACCAAATCTTTCTTTACCTTCAGCGTGTGTAGTGGCCCTTTATCCAGTGCACGGATATGGAGAAGTAGGTCTGACTGAGGGGTGGATGCCCCAAACTGACAAGGGTAAACTGATCTCTCCTCCCTCACAGTAAGGGATTGGGGTCCCTGAGGTGGGAAGGCCCAGCAGGAGTCTGTGTCTACCTGGCCATGGCTCTCTCTGAGGCAGCTGCTCAAACTTAAGGAGCCTCAGCCACTACCTGCCCAAGTGCCCCAGGTACACCAGCCTGATCCTGAGGGCAGAGCCATTCCTCCAGGGCCACATAGCTCCTGAGGGCCCAGGAAGGGTCCAGTTGCTCCCTTGGAGCCAAAGTGTGGAAACCACAGCCCTGGACAGCACATGCAGTACCTCCTCACCTGCCCAGGCAGTGCCACTCTTAGGCCTGGCCTCCCTCCTGCACCCGTTATGGAAAAGCAGCTCCTTCACAGTGTGCCCAACCACCCGTCCAAAGCCACGCCCTGAGAACATTGAGGTACACAGCTGCTTAACCCCCAGGCCCTGAAGGAAGACAGAATGCCAGGTGACACAGGAGTCTTGGGAGTTTTTAAAAATGGAAGAGCCCTCAAGATTGCTTCACAACACCCTGCCAGACACAAGCTCTGCAGGCAGGAAAGTGGGGAGTGCCCAGCAATGCAGCCACAGTGGGGCGTGTGGTCATTGCCTTTGGATGCTGGTAGCTGCCTCTCCCAGCTGTTAGACCCCTGGGAGCAGGGCTGTCTCAGCACCTCCAAGATTCCCTGGAACCCAACTTCCACCACAAGTCAGGCTTCTTCATGCTGACAGCAGACCACCACACAGCTTGCCCTGAAAGGCCCACAGGTCTCCTAGAGTCTCCCAACACGCAATGGCTCTCTGCTCCAAGTTTTAGGGTGGTATCAGATGAGCAGAATCCTCACAGGGTTTTGTCCAAATCAGGACTTTTCCTGTCTCAAAACAAACACTTGAGGAGGATGCGCCTTGCACAGAGGCCTCCAATTGCCCTTCCCTCCTCCACAGGTGCCTGCTCTCTTGGGGACAGGCTTCCTAGGCTCAGAGCCTTGAGTGAAACTCAGCTTCTCTATGCCTCGGTTTCCCCAGCAGTACAACAGACATAACAGGGTGGTGACCCCAAGGGCTGGCATAAGGACTGCAGGAGTTGGTGGGGCATGCGGAGGCTATGGCAGGAACAGCTCACCAACGGGGGTGAGGCCTGAGCAGCAGCCCTCACACCACCCTCCTTTGTGAAGCCAGCTCATGGCCAGAACTTCTACACAGACTTGGACAGGAACCTGGTGCCCAAAGACAACTTCCAACTTGGTCTGAGCTACTGGACCTTCCTCAATCACTCACACCCATCCCTACCTTGGTTTCCCCATCCTCTGAGCGAGGAAATTACAAGAGGGATGGGAAGGAGGAAGCGAAGAAGACAGAGCAGCTGCTCCCATCAGCTCTGCCACAGTTGTTCATGCAGCCACTGTACCTGCAGGATGGGAGGGATATCCAGATATTGGGAGCTGGGCTCAGGCAAGTCCAGAGGAGGCTCTGAAAAGTGTTCAGGCCTTGAAGGGCAGGCAGGGCTTCCAAGATCCAAGACTGGGAAGAGGCAGGGATGGTGAGGGCAGTGAAGGCAACCAGGATGCAGAGAGCAGTGCAGGCTGAGCCAGGCCAGAGGCCCGAGGCAGCAGGCTCAGGCCGCCCTCTGGGACATGCAGCGGGGCCACTCCAGACCTTGCAAGAACAAGGAGCAGAGACAAGGTGACTACAGGGACAGCAGGGAGGGGATCCAGGCCTGGGTGAGGTGGAGGGAAGGAAGGAGCTGATGACACCAGCCAACACACACTTATTGCTTAAGCACTAATTGTGTGCCAGGCACCAGTCCCAGCCTGTGACAGGCTTCAGCTCACCAAATTCCACCCTCGGCTTTCCTGCGATATAAGTATACTGCACAGACAAGATCCTGAGGTAGCACATAAGTCAGCAAGGGCATCCAGACTTTGTCTTCCTGCTCTCTCTGGGAGCCAAGCAAGGGTGGGGCTGAGACTGCACCAGGACCCCCACCACCTGCCTGGGGCATGCCCTCCAGTCCTCACATTCCCAACCTACAAGGACCACTCACTCATGGTACCTGCCTGAGCCATGCAGACAGGAACTGTCTTGAAAAGGGCAGCACACCTGTCCTTTTCAAACTGCAGCTAAGGACACAGAGTGAGATGTTCCATGGCTACTGAGGACAGGAAACATCACATGGCTGACCAAAATCTGTCACCACAGTGGGGAAGGGGGCACAGCAGAACTTGGGACAAACAGGGCCCTTATTAAGCCAAGCTCAATCACTAGCAAAATGGTTAGGCAAAATGGGCAACTGGGTACCCTTCCTCCCGCACACCATGGTGTCAGTAGGACGCAGACACACATACACTCACCAAGTGAGAAAGGCTGTAGGGCCAGCACCACTGCCACTGGCCCCACAGAGGACCCTCCCTCAGGTCTGGTCACAACCCAGTCACCTGGGACAGACCAGCCAGCTTCTCTCCCTCTAAGACAGTATTATCCACAAATGCTCAACAGGAATACAGGCCCCTCTGTTTGTAGCATAATTTGTTAGTAACTGAACCCACTTTAGTTAAAGAAATAAAGTTTTAAAAGAATGAAGATGCCTTATCTCTCTACAGGAGAAAACATAAAATTTTAAAAAGACCCAACAGATATGGTCTCCTTAAATCTTGATTTTTAAAATAAGAGTTAATATTTCCAAGTATAACAATAACAAGAACTAAGAGGTTGACAAGAGCCTGTGCTGACATGGCTTTGAGTAAACTGGTGTGAGCTTTCTGACAACATCTACTGAGGCTCTGATGCACCTTCCTCTAGTTCTGCTGAGACTTCCAGCTGAACTGTTCTTATCCTACCTAAAATGAGGGAAACTGAAGTTCAGGACAGTGGGACAATGTGTCCAAGGCCATGTGGCCAGTGTGTGCAAGAGCCAGGCGGTAACATCAAACTAAGCAAGGAGCCACCTGAAGAACACCTGTGAATACCGATATACCTTCTTCCCAATTCCCCTGGGGACCCATCCTCCAGACACATGCCACAAAACTGAGTCAAGATTCTTTCATTGGCCAAATGTCTGTGACAGTAAAGAGCTGACAACTGAAAGGTCCCTAAGCAGGGAATGGTTAATTCCTGTGCAACTTTCCCTTCGGTCTGCTCTTACATCGGACGTGAATTCGAGCTTGTGAACACAGAAGGGGACTGAACATGCTGCCAGTGGGGGCTCACTATGAACTCTGAGGGGAGAGGCTAGGGAAGACCAGGCTCACCTCTGAGCTGCAGAGGGTGAGCCTAAGTTCTCCCACTCCATATTCTCAAGGCCCCCTCAGCATCCTTCCATCTTGGGCACATTCCCCTACCCACACACTAAGATGAAGCCCTTGCCAGAGGGGTCACATGTCACCCGTCTTGTAGATCTAGTGCCTGATAAGCCTGGCTTGGAGTAGGCACCAATACATGCTGACAGATACAAGACCTCGGGTCGAATGAGCTCCACCGCCACCCTCCCTGGGACCCCTATCTGTCTTCTACAGGGCACCTGCTCCACCAAGCACAGATTTAAGTACCTTCATGAATTAATTCCCTGCACTATCAGAAGGGGACCCAACTGGTCTCCCCAGTGAGACACGGAAGCTCGAAATAGCCCAGGCACCTTCCTGAGGCCACTGGGAGTGGGGTGCTGGGAGGTGGGCAGTCCGGGAAGCAGCGAGCATGGTGTATCCTGAGACCAAGGGCCAGGAGCCTACCTGAACAAGGTAAGAATCAAGTAGGGAAGGGGCAGACTATTTCAGGCACTGACAGGCTAGATACCTAACACCTCGTCCAGGCTCTTTAAATATGCCTCAGACGAACCCTTTCTGGGTGGGATGTTGCAGAGGGAGAAGCTAAGATCCCTGCTCATAGCCACATCACCAGCAAAGGGCAAGACCTGGATCCAAACCTGGGTGTTCCACCCAGGAAGCAACTTCTCCCTCCCCCCCACCACAACAAGGTTGGGGAGGCAAGAAGGACTGAGAGAAAATGGTGCTTAAATCACCCAAGAGAATTACTTCACGGCAGGACTGCGCAGCTCTCTCGCTGCAAGACTCTTTGGCAGACTGGGGGTCCAACCTGCTCACCCCGGAGTAAAAATCACACAGGAGACACAAGGCTTTTCCCTGACAAACACCCACAGACCTGTCCCCCAACTTCAGGGAAGGGCCTGGGAGGGCAACCAGGACGGGAAGTGGACAAAAGCACTGTAACACAGAGAAGTAACTAGCGGGGTGGTCAGCGAGCTGAGCATGGGGAGGGGCTGTGGAGTACCCCCGCCAGCTGTGATGAACACATGCAAGGCAAACAGCCGACTTCGCCTTTTCCTGGTCTCCCGGCGCGGAAACCTCTGAAGACAGCTGCGCCCAGAGAAAGGAGGTGATGTGCCTGGAGACGATGGAGACACACGCCCGGTCTTTCCCAGACGGTCACCTGCACCCATCCCACGTCCCCATCCCCCGCACTCGGAAAGTCAAACACCGCAGAGGACGCCATCCCACCGTGCCCGAGACCTGCCATCAGCAGCAGAAAAGCTGACCACACGGCTCCACCGCAGCCCTTGCCGCGGAGGCCAGAGTTTCTAGAACGCGCATCGCCCACCACACTTGGGACCCGTCACCCACCGCAGGGCCGCCTCCCGGCCGGCCAGGCACACTGACCCTGGGCGCCCCAGTGCTGGTCCAGCCTGCCTGGAGTCAGGGGTCGGCTGGGGGGTCGACCTGGCCCGGGGTCAGGGGTCAGTTTAGCCTGCGTCGGAGGCCGGTTGGGGGTCCGCACGGGGGTAGTCTTGGCCAGGGTCAAGGGCCGGCTCTGGGGTCAGTGCTGAGGTCAGTCCGGGTCCGGGGTCGGGATTGGCCGGGGGCGCGGAGGGCGTGGCGCCGGCGGCCCTTGCTCCTTACCTCCTTGAGCTGCTCCATCTCGCCGCGAATGGCCTCGTAGTCCACCTCGAGCTCCTCGAACTGCAGTTTGAGTTGGTGCTTCTCCTCGAGCACTGCCAGCCCGTACTCGGCCGCCTGGATCTTTTCACGCGTGGTCTCGGCCAGCTCGTGCGACAGCCGCTTCACCTCCGCGCGCAGCCACTCCGGCTGCGCCTCCATCACTAGCCGCGCGTACTCCTCCTCCTCGGACGGCGCGGACATGGTGACCACAGCTGGGGTCACGCCACTCGCTCCGAGGCTCAGGCCGGGTTCCCGACCGCCGCCGCCGCTGCCACCGCCGCCGCCGCCCAACCCGACGGCGCCCCGGCCGCCGCCGCCACGCAGCCGCCGTGAGCTCGCCGCCGCGCGGGGCACTGTGGGGGCCATAGTCCCTCCCGCGGCAACTACAAGGCCCGTCGTGCCCAGCGCCCGTCCTCCCCCTCCCGTGATTGGTCCGCGCCCCGTGCCGGTAGGCCCCTTCCAATGCTGTAGCCTCCGTTGCTGCCGCGCGGGGCATTGTGGGGGTCGTAGGCCCACCAGTGCGCCGACTACAAGGCCCTTAGTTCCACACGCCCGCCCGCCCCCGTCCGTGATTGGCCAGGGCATCCGCCGTCGCGGAGCCGGAAACTGGTATTTTCCGGTGCCCGCCCCCGGGCCTGCGAGGCGTGGGTCGGTGGTGCGGTAGGTCATTGGGAGGACGCGGACTGCGCTGTGCAGGACCTGGGTGGAGCCGGCCACCGGTCTGAACCATCCCACGTGGAGCGCTCGGAGCGTTGGGGGAACGGCGGGCTGGGTGGCGGTGGGGACTATTAACCCGACGGTTCAGACGGGCGAGGCCTGCGGAGCCCAAGACGTATCCAGTGGGACGGATGGTCAAACCACTAGCGGAAGAGACGCCTTCGCCCCAGCTAAATACGAAATAACCTTGTGCGTGTTTGCTAAGAATTAGGCATTTCCGTGCGCCTACGATGATCCAGTTCAGGACCGCTGACACTGACGGGGCCTCGAATCCAACATCGCTTCCCTGCGCTATCCTCGTAGCATGGTTCTGGTCCTGTGTCACGCCTCTAATGGCAGTCAGGTGTCCTTACTGCCCCTCAATCTGGGAGACTTTCTCCCTCTTTGTCTTTATGACTTTGACCTTTCTGAGGCGTGCAGGCCAGAGATGTACACACCGATGCACCCCCACGGTTACATTAAGTTATGCACTTTGGCTGGAATATCAACGAGGTGGTGCTATATTCTCACAGAATCCTGTTAGGAGACTCGCAAACCCATGGCCCGGATGCTGCTGGATGCTCCTTTGTAATCATTGATACTATCCTGTGAGAAGACAATTCAGACTTTGCAAATATCCCGTCATTCCTCAAGCTTTTAAAATTTTTATTAAAGTATACTTGATTTATAATACATGAGTTCAGGTGTACAATGTAGTGATTCACAATTTTTAAAGATTATACTCCATTTATAGTTATTATAAAATATTGATTATATTCCCTGTGCTGTACAATATATCCTTGTAGCTTTATTTTATACGTAGTGGTTTGTACCTCTTAATCCCTTACCCCTGCCCTGCCCCTCCCCGCTTCCTTCTCCCCACTGGTAACCATTAGATTGTTCACTACATCTGTGAGTCTGTTTCTTTTTTGTTATGTTCACTAGTTTGTTTTGTTTTTTAGTTTCCACATAAAAGTGATAACATACAGTATTTGTCTTTCTCTGTCTCATTTCACTTAGCATGATATCCTCTAGGTCCAATCATGTTGCAGATGGCAAAATTTCATTCTTTTTTATGACTGAATACTATTCCATTGGGTGTGTGTGTGTTTGTGTGTGTGTGTGTATACACCACATTGTCATTATCCATTCATCTGTTGATGGACATTTAGGTTGTTTCCATATCTTGGCCATTGTAAATAATGCTGCTATGAACATTGGGGCACATTGTATCTTTTCGAATTAGTGTTTTCATTTTCTTCAGATATATACCCGGGAGTAGAATTAATGGATCATATAGTAGTTCTACTTTTAGTTTTCTGAGGAACATCCATACTGTTTTACACAGTGGATGCACCAATTTATATTCCCACCAGCAGTGTACAAGGGTTCCCCCTTCTCTACATCCTCACCAACATTTGTTGTTTGTGATCTTTTGATGCTAGCCATTCTGACAAGTGTGAGGTGATATGATATCTCACTGTTGTTTTGATTTGTATTTCTCTGATAATTAGCAATGTTGAACATCTTTCCATGTGCCTGTTAGCCATCCATATGTCTTCCTTGGAAAAATGTCTATTCAAGTTTCCAGCCCATTTTTTAATCGGGTTGTTTGTTTTTTTGATATTGAGTTATATGAGCTCCTCAGACTTTTTTTTTTTAATCAGGAGAAGAAAGAATTTATTACTTGCAGCAAGTAAGGAGAACACCGGGGATCTTTCCTAAAGCAGCATCTCCCAGAACAGTAAAATTGGGGAAGTTTTAAGCTGAGGGTACATGCATATTCATGAAGGGGCTTGGACAGTTGACAGAATCCAAACTTTAGTTGATTGAAGTCACCAGGGTCAGAAAAGGTCAACATCATCATCCCTTAGGTTCTGGTTGATCTGGTGGTTGAATGATTCAGGCTAACCTTTACCACTGAAAGATAACTGGCAGTCTTCACAACTGATATATTATCTTTGCTACTGTTACTTCTCTTGCCTGATAGCAGGTAATGTTTCTTCATTCTTTTGTTCCCTTAAGATCATTAATTACTGAGACCTGTTCAAGGACAAGCACTGTAGCCAGGATTAGATCACAAAATGGCTTAGGCTGAGCTCCTTAAACTTTTAACTCAGTAGTTTTCATTGATATTTCTTGCCTAAAAGAATTATTACCAGACTATTCTTTTCTATATGTTTATTTATTATTATTAGTTTTAAACATCTTTATTGGAGTATAATTGCTTTACAATGGTGTGTTATTTTCTGCTGTATAACAAAGTGAATCAGCTATACATATACATACATCCCCATATCTCCTCCCTCTTGCGTCTCCCTCCCAGTCTTCTAGGTGGACACAAAGCACCAAGCTGATCTCCTTGTGCTATATATGGCTGCTTCCCACTAGCTATCTATTTTATATTTGGTAGTGTATATATCAGACTATTCTATTTCCATCATTCCTTTTCCACTTACTAACTTTGTACTCCAGGGAAGATATTACATTCATTAGTGGTATGGATCTGTGGATTCTTATTTTACTTAATGAGTTATAATCCATTACTCTCCATATTCACTTAGATGCTCAAATGTGGCAGATTTGGCCAGTGGGAGCTCCGCCAGCTGGCTTTATATCCTTTCAACATGTCACGATTTTTGAGAATTTTCTTACATTCTAGCAAAGTTTTTCCAGGATCATCTTGTACTCTGGACCCA
This sequence comes from Kogia breviceps, assembly GCF_026419965.1. Classification (NCBI taxonomy): domain Eukaryota; kingdom Metazoa; phylum Chordata; class Mammalia; order Artiodactyla; family Physeteridae; genus Kogia; species Kogia breviceps. The sequence continues at coordinate 33,281,105 of NC_081317.1, forward strand.
GACCTGGAATCAGCCATTTCTCCAAGGAGCCCTGATTCCTTTTAGTGGTTTAATGTTTTATTTGTATGAGGAGAATATGTCATAATTTTACTTGCGAAATTAAAAAATAATTTTTAGGGCATCCAATCACAGTAGGAGTAAGATGCCCCGTCCTTGTCTTAGCACTGAGAGTCCCAAGTCGTAGGAAACCCTCAGGCCTAGGCTCACCATTCAGTCTAAGTGGGAGAGATGCCAGGGAAAAGAAGGGAGAAGAAACATAAGAGGAAGATGCTCTGAGAATTGGTGGCCCCTTCTGACCCAAGCTGGCCAAACTCCAAACTCCCACCCAACTCCATGCCTTCATATGAGGCTGGCCTGAGGAGGGAGAAGAGAAAAGGCTGTGGGAATCTGGTGCAGGCAGGCATTGACCACGGAGACAGGGTGGTGGTGGAAGGGCACAGTCAAGGACTCTTATAGGTGCTGGGGACAGAGGACCTGTCACTGGAGGAGCCATGATGCGTGACAGTGTTGGGGGAATAGTCATCAGGAAGAGATTCCCTGAGGATGTGACACCTGAGTGGAGACCCAGAAGATGCACAGGAAGTGGCCAGTCAGGCTGCTGGAATAGGGGATTGGCAAAGATAAGAGAAGCAGGGCTGCTGCATTTTGGGCTCCAACTGGGCCTCCAACGTAGCCTGGTACTTCACGTCCATCATCTCATCGAGTCCTCCCAATACCCCAGGATATGGGGCTTATGCTACATGTTTTTACAAATGAGAAAACAGGCTCAGGGCAAAATCCTTAGTTATCACATTTGGCTTCTTACACCCTCCATCTGATTCGTCAGTCTGTGAGCAAACGACAGACCCAGACCTAGCCTTGGCCTCCTGCCTTCCTGATTGCCCCCTATTTGGCTCAAACCCAATTGCCTCCCAACTGGACTATGTAGTCATCTTCTTATTGGCCTTCCCCCAGCCCCCTCACCCTACCTTTTCTCTAACAGCAGCAATAGGATCCTTAGACCCAAGGCAAGTCATACCCCCTCAGCTCAAAACTCTTTCCTTTAGTACATTCAGGCTGCTGTAACAATATCACAGTTGGGAAGCTTATAAGCAAAAGACATTTATTTCTTAAGGTGCTGGAAGTCCAAGACCATGGTGTCAGTAGATTCAGTATCTAGTGAGAACCGGCTTCCTCTTCTCTCACTGTGTCCTCACATGGCAGGAGGGATAAGGCAGCTCTCTGGGGTCTCTTTTATAAGGCCACTTATCTTGGGGGCTCCACCCTCATGATCGAATCACGACAAAGACCCCACCATCCTAACACCATCACCTTGGGGGGTAGGATTTAATGTGTGAATTTAGTGGGGCACAAAACTTCAGATCATAGCGCCGTCCCAGAGGCAAAGCCTAATTACGGCAGCCACCCCCTGAGACCCTTCACATTCTGGAAAGTGGCCCTTCTGCCCTCCTGACTTGTTTCCCTTCCTAGCTTTATCTTCCTCCATGGCATCCTGCATGTTGTGCTTATTCATGTTTGCACCTTTGTCTCCCCCTGGAATGTCAGCTCCAGGAGGCAGGGACCTTGACCAGGCCTCAGCAGTCTCCTGACCCACACACCAGTGCCTTCAGCCAGGGTCCTGCAGGGGCTCAGGACTCAGCAGACTAGGCTGTCCTTATTATCCCCCCTCCCTGGACCCTATACCCCTTCGCCAGGATGGAAGACATGGGAGAATGGAGGCCTTTGTCAGACTGGGATGCTAGGTGCCCATGGTGCACCCCCCTGCCAAGAATGACTGGGTAACCCTTAGCCTGGGGGCAAAGGTAAGTGATAGCCTCTCAGAAAACTGCTCTACCTTCATAAGCAAAGGCTCCAGGTCCCCCACTCCTCCCATCCAGGGCAAAGGGGCAGGATGCTCATGCGCACAAGTGTCCGGGCTGGGACCTGGCCTAGAGGTGGCCACTTTGGTAGCCTTTTTTGCTACCAAAGCTATTTGCTCAAAAGCTATTTGCTATTAGCTTCCCTTGTTTGCTATTTGCTCAGGAGCTCTTCGTGCTCACAAAAGCCCCTCCTCCTCCTGGAATCCTGTCTCCTCTCTGCCTGTGGCTATCTGGTTGTAGACCAAGGAGCAAAGCCATCCCCTATTGGTGACTCCCTGCCTAGGCATACTTAGCTCAGCTGACAGCAGAGTAAATGGCATGGCATCCCCCATGTATTCATATTGTGTAACGTAGGATGAGTCTTTGAATATGATGTTTAGTCATTCATTTGATAAACTCTGTGCCAGGCCTTAGGGGTTCATATATTGCATATCCAGTTTTTCCATTGCCATTTGTTGAAAAGACTGTCCTTTCTCCGTTAAATGGTCTTGGCACCCACATCAAAAATCAATCAACCTTATATGCAAGGGGTTGTTTCTGGAATTTCTTTTCTTTTTTCTTTCTTTCTTTTTTTTTTACACTCTTCTTAGTATTTTTTTGTTTTAATTTAATTTTATTTTTTTGATGTGGACTTTTTTTTTTTTGGCTGCATTGGGTCCTCATTGCTGCACACGGGCTTTCTGTAGTTGTGGCGAACGGGGACTACTCTTCATTGCGGTGCATGGGCTCTAGGTGCATGGGCTTTAGTAGTTGCAGCACACAGCCTCAGTAGTTGTAGCACACAGGCCCTAGAGTGTGTGGGCTTCTGTAGTTGCGGTGTGTGGGCTCAGTATTTGTGGCACATGGACTCTAGAGCACAGGCTCAGTAGTTTAGTTGCTCCGTGTCATGTGGGATCTTCCCAGACCAGGGATCAAACCCATGTCCCCTGCATTGGCAGGCAGATTCTTAACCACTGCGTCACCAGGGAAGTCCCTGGAATTTCTTTTCTACTCGTCTGTATGTCTATCTTTATGCCAGTACCACACTGTTTTGGTTACAGTAGCTTTGAAGTAAGTTTTGAAATAGGGAAGTGTAAATCCTCCAACTTTGTTCTTTTTCAACATGCTTTGGCTATTTGGGGTCCCTTGAGATTCCATATGAGTTTTAGGATTTTTTTAAATTTCTGCAAAAAAAACATTGTGATTTTGATAGGGATTGCATTGAATCTGTACAATGCTTTGAGTAGCACTGACATCTTAACAATATTGTCTTCCAGTCCATGAACACAGAATGTCTTTCCATATTTGTGTCTTCTTTAATTTCTTTTAGAAGTGTTTTATAATTTTCAGTCTGCAAGTTTTTACCCCCTTTGGTTAAGTTAATTTCTAAATATTTTTTTCAGATTGTTCATTGTTAGTGTATGCAACTGATTTTTGTGTGTTGATTTCGTATCCTATAACTTTTCTGAATTTGCTTATTAGCACTAATAGGTTTGGGGGTTTGTTTATTTGGTGTGGAATCTTTAGCATTTTCTATGTATAAGATATGGACAAAGATAATTTTACTTGTTCCTTTCCAATTTGGATGCCTTTTATTTCTTTTTCTTGCCTAATTGCTCTGGCCAGAACTTCCAGTACTATGTTGAAAAAAAGTAGCAAAAGCAGGCATCCTTGTCTTATCTTAGGGGGAAAAGCTTTAGGTCTTTCATCATTGAGTATGATGTTCACTGTGGATTTTTTCATATATAACCTTTAGCATATTGGGGAGGTTCCCTTCTATCCTAGTTTGTTGAGTGTTTTAATCATTAAAGGGTGTTGGACTTTGTCAAAGGTTTTCTGCATCAATTGAAATGATCATGTGTGTGGGTTTTTTTTTCCTGTTCATTCTGTTAATGTGATATATTGGTTGATTTTCATATGTTGAATCATCCTTGCATTCTGGGAATAAATTCCATTTGGTCATGGTGTAGTCCTTTTAATATGCAGCAGAATTTGGTTGGCTAGTATTTCGTTGAAGATTTTTGCATCAATATTCATAAGAGCTAAATGGTCTGTAAGGTATTTTTAAAGGTATATTAACTCACCCAGCTCCCCTGGTTAAGATAGTGGGGCTACATGGAACTGAACATGATACAATGTTAAGAGGGGGAAGAAACAGAAGAGAGAGTTCCTGTGCTTGAAACTTTGGAGCTGGGCCTTGCACACTTCCTGCAGAACTGGAAGAGAAGTGGAATCACTGTGGTTTAAATAGTGATGGGAGTATGGGGAATTATTTTTCTTTAAACATTTTTTGATAAAGGAATTATTGTTAATTTAAAGTGTGATTATGTAGAAAAATGACTGTTTGGATGTAAATACACCTGCAAGTATGTATAAGTGGAGAACATGATGTTTAGCATTTGTTTTCAAATACTCCAGAGAAAAGGGGAGATGAGGATAATGAAATTGCAGAAGTTGTTGATGGTAGTTGAAGCTGGGTGGGTGCTACATTATGCTCTTGACTTTTGGGTCTATTTTGAAATTTTTAAGATAAAAAATTTCAACTGTTTTAATGTTGTAATGATATTTTCTTCATAAAGCATGAGAAGACAAAAAAAAAAAAAAAGGGTCATTTACCTGTCTCTGAATGGCTATCATCTGAGTGCCACTTGACTTCTAGGTGACTGTCCCTGCTAATGGACATGAATTCTGACCTCCTGCTTCGACCTACTTCTTGTTTTAAATGAATCCATTGGTTGCTTTCATGTGCCTGGTTTATCTTATTTAATCCTTACAAAAGCCTAATGGCCTAGCTATTATCCCCATTTTTCAGATGAGGAAATTGAGGAACAGAGAATGATATGGACATGGGTTTGAACCCCTGAGCTCTGGGAGATGAGGAGGGGAATCTACACTCTCACTCATCATCATCACCCGACTGCCACCTAAACTGTTCTTCATGTCTTACTCCACCTCTGGGTCCTCCAGGATCCCCAGCCAACATGGCATTTCCAGATGAATTTCCAAGGCTGTGTTAAACATAGCTCCCCCATGTGGCCTCCCCATCTTTCCAGACTCTCATCCAACTACCACTGTGACAAATCTGTGTTATTTCTGGGCCCCTAGGATCAGAACCCTTTCCTGTGCTGGGAGAATGCCCCCATCGTGTGAGTTTTGATGGAAGACGAGCCAACCTCCCAGTATTGAAGCTCAAATAAGGGGCCGATCCTCACCTCCCAGGCTCCACGCAGCTGGGATCTGGGTATCTGAACTGAAATGTTTGAGATTTCACCAACAAACAACTCTTCTCACCACCCCTTTCCCATATACACACTTTAAATAATGCCCACACCTACATAAAATACATATCAACCCTGCCCAATGAAGACAATCCAAGTCTCATACAATTGCCACATCCCAGTCCAGGAACTATGGGTGATTTGTGATTTTCTCAGTCAGGCCTGGATAATAGCCCCTCAAGGGACAGTAACCATTGCCTAAAAGAAGAGTTTAATCATCCCAAATTCTCCAAAGTATAATTGTATAGATGAAGTTGTAGTTCAGGAGATAGAAATCACTCTAGATGTTTCAAACAGGGATTTAATACAGGGAATCAGTTGCTTGCAATATCATGGAAAGGACTTTAAGGTTTGAAGTCAGTGGGGCTATGACTAGACCTCTAAGTCATGCCATAGCATCTGTAATTCAGAGATCAAGAAGCTGCACGAAACCATTGCCAAGGTCACAGACAGCTGCCACACCCATGAAACTGGGTGAAAGTGAGTGGGACATGGAATTGGGCCATTGCAAAAGTTCACATCTGCCAGAATCTACACATCAGTGCCATCTCTGCCAAGAGAATGGCACCCTCCTCCCTTCTGCCTTCCATATCTCATGCAATCACATCTCATTTGCAGAACCCAAGTCAATCAATCCAGACTCTTAAGAGCAAAAGTCTCTGGGAAATGTAGTTTTTAACCTTCCCACCCTTCACAAGGAGTAGAAGGATAAATGTAGAAATGGATGGTGAGTAAAGATAAACAATGTCTAGCATTGCAAGAGAATTCTTGCAACAAAAATACTCTTTGGATTTTTTTTTCCGGGTATTAAGGCAAATAGTGCCATCTAGCATCTTTATTCAAATGGCAATCAGCACTTGGACAGAAATCGCAGTTCAACAGCAAAAACTTTCTCTTACAAGTGCTAAGCCACGGCCCCTCCCTACAGCCATCTGCCACAGCAATTATCACCATCTGCTCTCCAGCTTCACAGCCCCTGCTCTGCCTGCCCTGGCTGAGCCAGAACTCCTGACCCATCACAGGAGGGGGCAGGAGGGCCACAGGAGCTCAGCTTTTGCCCCCCAAAGGTGGACCACGGCCTCCTGGCTAAGCAGGCACAGAATCCTCCCTGGTGTCCTCTGAAGTCTCAGCCTCTGGCAGCATCAGATCTGAGCCAAGCTGAACCTCGTGAGGAGGGTGGGGATGGGGGCATCTGGGGGAGTCAGGGAAGGAGGTACAGGGCTGGGGGAAGGTGCTTTCTAGCTGCTGGCCCCCACCTAGTGCAGAGGCCCAGAGACATGACTCTCCTGATCTTGGCGCAGCATCCCCTCCCCAGGGGGTCAGTATATCTTCTGCCGACTGGGTAGAATGGCTTCTTTGATGAAGGAGAAGAAAACCAGGATTCCTAAGCATTTGCTCCACTTGCCTTTGGTGAAGTAATTGGAGACCATGTCGTCTCCTGGCTGCATGGTGGAGGGCAGGACGTTCTCTCCAGCCGACAGTGACACAAAGAATGCGAATGGGATTATCCACAGGCAGAAAGTGAAATAAGCCAGGACCTCTGAGAAAGGATAATACTCCTCTGCAAAAAATTGAAACTCTAGGTAATGATTCACCACCACTAGCCCACACAACAGGATGAAGTTAAGCGAGGTCAGCATGACTAAGGCGAAGGTCTGGAGGAGGCCAAAGTAGACAAGGTTGGTGCAGAGACCCATGCCAATCATGCAGGTAGGGAAGCACTCAAAAAGGTAGAGGCCAATCGATACAGCTGTGGAGAATCAGGTTATGTATTTTATGATCCTACTAGTGGCCACTGTGTATTCTTCTATCAATTCTGCCAGGTAATAGAATCTGGCTATGATGGCCAGCATGATGAAGGCCACCTGGATGAAGAGCAACAGCCAGCTCAGCAGGTACATGAGCCACATGATGCCCACGCCCTGCCTTCCCACTGACCGCTGGGATAGACCTGCACGCTTGCTATTTGGATTTTTGACATGACCTGTTAGCAAGTCCACACATCCTCTTCCCATAAATCATTTATCAAAGCTGGAGAAAACTATCAAAACTGTCAAACAACTATTTCAGTGCTTGGAAATTCACACATCAAACTGAGAAAATTTTATTCATGAAAACTACTGAAATTCAATTACAAACAGCAAGAGTGTGTGACGTTCTTTCTTGGGGAAGCTGCTGTCACCTCCCATCATCATAGTTCAATAAATGTGGAGGCAGGGGCTTCCCTGGTGGTGCAGTGGCTAAGAATCCACCTGCCAATGCAGGGGACACAGGTTGGAGCCTTGGTCTGGGAAGATCCCACATGTCGCGGAGCAACTAAGCCCATGGGCCACAACTACTGAGCCTGCGCTCTGGAGCCCACAAGCCACAACTACTGAAGCCCACGCACCTAGAGCCCATGCTCCACAGCAAGAGAAGCCACTGCAATGAGAAGACCGTGCACCGCAACAAAGAGTAACCCCAGCTTGCCGCAACTAAAGAAAGCCCATGCACAACAATGAAGACCCAATGCAGCCAAAAATAAATAAATTTATTTTTTTAAATATGGAGGCAGGGCAAGAAAACTATCACCTTTGATTCCACTGCTAGAGAGATCTCACTTGATCTGGAGTTGTTTCAGTTAAAGTAGACCTCATTGGCAATTGATCAGGGAAGACCTGAAGCTCTGCTAACAGTTCAGGACTGTTTTGAGCAAGCAATGGACCAGAAGGAAAGCTGAGGATTTACTATGGAGCTCCAGGAGGTGAGACAGCAATGGGGACTTGATAAATTCTCAACATATCCCAGAGTGTGTGCACATGTATGAGAAAGACTAGAGCAGACTGAAGACATTTGCACATCTCCAGCCATCACAGTATGCCTTCTTATGGAACGAAGATGCAAGAGATTTCAGTGGAATGTGAAAGCCAGGGTAGACTTGAAAGTCACTTGAGCTTAGAGGGTGCTCCCCTGCCCACACACAGACCCATCAGCAGAAGGTGGAAACCTCATTAGCTCTGAGAATAATCTGATTAACCTTTACCTGAATGCTAAGCTATGTAGTCACCAGGACAAAACCTGGGAATGAGGGCTTAAACAAAAACTAAGAACAAACAACTGAGCAGATAAATCAGGCGCCATACACTGTTGGGGAGACAGAGTACACAAACAAAACAACAGTAATGCATTGGAATCCAGAGTTGCTACAATACATTATATTTTCAATAATACATCATGAAACAGGCAAAGGCACAACAAAGTGTGGCCCATACCCAGATAGCCAATATCTAATAGCCAATAGCCAATAGCTATTGGCTCTGGTTATCACCAGATATTGGATATAGCAGACAAAGCCTTCAAAACAGCTATTGTAAATAAATTGAAATAGCTAAAGGAACCCATATTTAAATAACTAAAGCAATGCATTACAGCAATCACTCAATACATAGAGACTCTCAATAAAGATGTTGTTATACAAAAGAACCAAATGGAAATTCTTGAATGGAAAATTACACAATAACTGAAATGAAACCTTTAATAAAGGGGCTCAAAAGCAGAATTAAGATGACTAAAAGAAGAAATAGCAAACATAATAGATCAATAAAAATTGTCTAATCTGGAAACAAAGGGAAAAAAAGTTTGAAGAAAGTTAAAGACAACCACAGGCATGTGTGAGACAACATCAGGTGTACCAACATAATTGTAATGGGAGTCTCAGAGGAGAGGAGAAAGGGAAAGGGACAGAAAAATATATGAAGATATAATGGGCCAAATTTCAAAAATTTTATGAAAACCATTAACCTAGAGATCCAAGAAGGATAAACACAAAGAGATCCACACCATGCTCTTCATAGCCAAACTGTTAAAGCCAAATACAAAATGAAAATCTTGAAAGCAAGAGGAAAAGGACATACACTTGAATGATAAAATGACTTCTCATCAAAAACAATGGAAAACATACAAGTGTAGAATGACATATTTAAAGTGCCAAAGGAAAGATTGCCAAACAAGAATTCTATATCCAGCAAAACTATCCTTTAAAAATGAAGATGGAAAAAGTTTTTTCCAGATAAATAAAGATCAAGAGGTGCTAGCATATTGGCCTAACAAGAAATACAAAGAGAAAGTCCTTCAGACTGAAAGAAAATGATACCAGATAGTAACTTGAAATACACAGGAAGAAATGAAGGAGTACATAAGTAAATATCAAAGGTTTTATATGTATTTTTTCTCATTTCTTCTCTTAATTAAAATGCATAACATTTTAAAGCTATATTATTGGATTTATAATATATATATAAATGCAATAGATGTCACAATAATAGTGTAAAGGCCAGGGAAAGAAATGATAAATTTGAGCAGATGTTCTCCATTTGGCCAAATTTCAGTTAGTATTATTCTAAAGTAAACCATGATAAGGTAAGATGCATATTGTAATCACTAAAGCAATCATTAATAAAATAACTTAAAAAATAGTTAAAATGTCAATAGTGGAATAAATAGTGCTCTCTAAAGTTTCATTTAGAAAAAAAGAAGATAGTAAAAGAGGAATGGAGGAAGAAAAGAGATATGAGACATATAGAAAAAAGGTAGCAAATTGGTAGATTAAGTCCAAGCATATCAATAATTACATTAAATGTGAATGTGTTAAACATCCCACTTAAAAGGCACAGATAGTGAGACTGGATGAAGAATCAAGATATAACTTTGTTTTCTACAATAGACACATCTTAAATTCAAACAAATTTGTGTGGAAAACATATAGTAGGCATATAATAACCACAAGAACACTGGAAGGGCTATATTCTAGTTTGTCTTGAAATCAGATAAAGTAGACTTTAAGGAAACAGCTGATACTAGAGACAAAAAATTCATTATCAATACACAAGGAACATAACAAAATTTAAAAATACACACACCTAATGACAGAGTCCCCAATTACATGAATCAAATCTTGACAGAACTGAAAGGAGAAATACACAATTCAAAAATAATTGTTGGAAATTTCAGTACTCTACTCTCAGCAATTGAAAAAACAACCAGGCAGCAAATCAGAAAGGATGAAGAAGATTTTAACAACACTATCAAGCAACTTGACTTAAGTAACGTTTACAGAACATACACCAATGACTGCTGAATACATATTCTTTTCAAGAATTCATGGAACATTCTCCCGTATAGGTCATATGTTGAGACACAAAACAAGCCTCACGAAGTTGAAAAAAATAAAGATTATGCAAAGTATGTTCTCTGAACACAATGGGATTAAAATGGAAATCAATAACTGAAAGAATCTGGGAAAACTTCAAGTATTTGGAAATTAAGCTTCTAAATAATCATGGCCCCTAACAAGATAGCAGAAGATTAAAATTTAAAGATTTAACTCAGTTAAAACAGAAACACAAAAAATCAAAATATAGGGTATTCAGTAAAAGCAGTGCTTAGAGGAGAATTTATTGCCTTAAGTCAAAAAAGAAAAAAGGTATCTCGACCCAACAAATCAAGCATTCACCATAGGAAACTAGAAAAAATGAGCAAACAATTATAAAGCAAATAGAAGGAAATAAATGATAAATATTAAAAGCAGAAATCAATGACACAGAAAAAAATTAATAGAGATAATCAACGAAACCAAATTTGATTCTAGGAAAAGGCCAACAAAATTGACAAAACTTAGCAATATTAACCAAAAAAATAAGAGACAAGACACAAATTACCAAAACCAGAAATGAAAGAGTGGACTTCACAACTGACCTTACAGAAATCAAAATGATTATGAGAGAATATTCTGAACTAATTATAGCAACAAATAGACAACTTTGTTAAAATAGACAAATTCCTAGAAAGATGCAAATAACCAAAATTGAGTCAAGAAGAAATAGAATATCTGAAAGACCTAAATGTCCATTGACAGAAAAATGGATAAAGAAAATGTGGTACATATATATACAATGCAGTACTACTCAGCCATTAAAAGAAAATGAAATAATGCCATTTGCAGCAACATGGATGGAACTAGAGATTATCATACTAAGTGAAGTAAGTCAGAAAGAGAGAGATAAATACCATATGATATCACTTATATGTGGAATCTAAAATATGACACAAATGAACCTACCTATGAAACAGAAACAGACTCACAGACATAGAGAACCGACCTGTCCTTGCCAATGGCAGTGGGGAGGGATGGAGTGGGAGGTTGGGGTTAGTAGATGCAAACCATTATATATAGGATGGATAAACAACAAGGTCCTACTGTATAGCACAGGGAACTATATTCAATATCCTGTGATAAACCATAATGGAAAAGAATATGAAAAAGAATATATATATATGACTGAATCACTTTGCTGTACAGCAGAAATTAACACAACATTGTAATTCAACTATACTTCAAGTATTTATTTATTTGACTGCATTGGGTCTTAGTTGTGGTGTGCAGGATCTTTGTTGCAGCATGTGGGATCTTTCATCATGGCACACAGTCTCTTCTCTGTGGCGTGTGGGCCCTTCATTGTGGCTCATGGGCTTCTCTCTAGTTGTGGCTCACTGGCTCCAGAGTGCATGAGCTCAGTAGTTGCGGCATGCAGGCTCTCTAGTTGTGGCACATGGGCTTAGTTGCCACATGGCATGTAGAATCTTAGTTCTTCGACCAGGTATTGAACCCATGTCCCCTGCATTGGAAGGCAGATTTTTAACCATTGGACCACTAAGGAAGTCCCTAATTCTTAAAAAAAGAAAAAAATCTACAGTCAAAACACCAATGCTAAAATAAAGGAGGTGAAAAATATTTTTTAAAAAAGAATAAATAGAATATCTGAATAGACGTATAACAAGGAAAGTAGTTTAATAAGGTATAAAAAAATTCCAAAAAGAAAAGCATGGCCCAGATGGCATCACTGATGAATTTTATCAAATACTTAAAGAAGAAATAATAATAATATATCACAAATTCTTTAGAGAGTTGAGGAGGAGGGAGACTCCCTACTTCTTCAATGAGGCCATTATTACCCTGATACCAAAGCCAGACAAAGACATCACAAGAAAAAAAAAATTAGTACAATATCCAGTCTTATCACAGTCACAAGATTTCTTTACAAAATATTCCCAAGTCAAATTCAGCAATACATAAAAAGGATTATATACCATGACCAAGGGAGATTTATTCTAAAGTGATTTTAATATCTAAAAATAAATTCATGTAATACATAGTAATAGAATAATATATAATCATAAGTTCATCTCAATTCATGAAAGAAATAAAACATTTGAGAAAACCCAATACAGATTCATGATGAAAACTTTCAGCAATGCAGGAGTAAAAGGAACTTCTTCAACCTCATAAAAGGTATCTACAAAACCTACAGACAGCATCATACTTAAGGATGCATTTACAATAGCTCAAGATGAGGTGAAATATTTAGATGTAAATATAAGAAAACATGCACAGAACTTCAATGCTCAAAACTACAAAATTCTGAAGAAAGAAATCAAACAACATCTAAATTAATGGAGATATAATATGTTCATGTATGGAAGACAACATAATAAAGATGTCAATTGCCTCTAAAGTGATATACAGATTTATGGCAATTTCTATCAAAATCCCAGCAAGAGTTTTTTGTCAATATAGATGATATTATTCTAAATGTATTTGGAAAATCAAAGGAACTAGAATATCTAATAAAATTTTGAAAAAGGAGAATAAATTGGGAAGCAATCTCAAGACTTTTTACATAGCTATGGTAACCAAGACTGTGGCACTGGTGCAAGGATAAACACATAGGTCAATGGAACAGAAGAGATTCTCCAGAAATAACCCCACAAGTATGGGTAGCTGATTCTTAATATAGATTCAAAGGCAATTCAATGAAGGAAAAATAGTCTTTCCAACAAATGGTGTTAGAGCAACCAGATATCCATAGGAAAAAAGTTAACCTTGACTTAAAACTGCTGCTGAAAACTCGGCATCTGTGCACCAGTGCCGAATCAAATCTCAGAGACAGAGTTTTGGGTGAAGTATAAAAGAATGGCTTTATTGCTTTGCCAGGAAAAGGGGGACACAGTGGGTTCATGCCTCTCAAAACTGTGTGTCCCAACCCAGGAGGCTTTGGTGAGGAGTTCAAGGGCAAGTTTGCTGATAAGGATTAGGGTGTGTGCAGGGCCTGCACTCCTTTAATCTGGTCTCAGGTAGTCTCTTGATGAACTTCTCTGCTTCCTTTAATCTGGCCTCAGGTGGTCTTCTTTGGAATGAAGAATGCTAACATCTTTTACTTGTTGGGGGTTTTAGTTCTGTAAAGAGCTCAAAGATGTTATGTGTGTCCCTTGAGGCAGAACCAGGACACTGCCCCAAGGCTGCACTATTGTTTCTTGACTGCTCCTCCCTTGTCTCTGCATCCCCTCCCTTACCAGATTAGCAACTGTTCAAATCTGCCCTTTGGAACTCAGGGAAGGTCGTGGAGGCTGGAGTCTATTCCCTACAAGAAACGGGGGACACAGAAAGTCTTTTGTGCCCAGGAGTCCCACAGGGTCCTGCTTGGTTTCACAAGTATTTGGTGATTTTCTAGGTATCTCTCTAATATTTATTTCTAAAGTAATTCTATTGTGATCAGAGAACATACTTTGTATGATTTAAATTATTTTAAATTTATCAAGACTTGTTTTATAGCCCAGATGTAGTCTGTCTTGGTAAACATCCCATGTGCACTTGGAAAAATACGTATTCTGCTGTTGTTGGGTGGAGTATTTTATAAATGTCAATTAGGTCAAGCTGATTGATAATATTGTTCAAGTCTTGTTCAAGTCTTCTATGCTTTTCCTGATTTTCTGCCTACTCATTCTTTCAGTTGTTCAGAGAAGGGTGTTGGAATCTCTTGTTACAATTGTGATTTGTCTATTTCTCCTCACAGATTTCAACCTGGTATGATTTTCTTCTTCCTGAAGAACTTTAAATATTATGTCCTTTACTACAAATCTGCTGGAGATGAATTCTTTCAGTTTCACTATATCATAAAAAGTCTTTGTTTTGCCTTAGTTTTCTAAATATTTTTGCTGATTATAGAAATGTAAGGTTTACAGCCCCACATTTAGAGCCCAGTCCTTTAAAGACGTTGCTGCACTATCTTCTGGCTTTCATTGTTTCTGAAGAGAAGTTCATTTTCATTCTTATCTTTGACTTTGTGACATAATATGCCTTTTTTTGTTCTGGCTACTTTTAAGATTTCTCTTTATCACAGATTAAGGCAATCCAATTATGACATGCCTTCATGTTGTTCTCTTCTCTCCCCCCCACCCCCCACCCCACCGCCCCTCTGTGCTTGAGGCTGATTGGGCTGCTTGGACCTGCGGATTTAGAGCTGAGTTTCTCAGTCTCAGCACTATGGGGCCTGGTGGAGGCTGTCTATGCATTATAGGATGTTTAGCATTCCTGGCTTCTACCCACTAGATTCCAGTAATATTCTCCTCTGTGACAACCCAAAATGAATCCAGACATTGCAAATGTCCTCAAGGGCAAAGTCACCCCCAGTTGAGCACCACTGGTTTAGAGTTTTTATCAGATTTGGAAATTTAGGGGATGTTATTTTTTTCAATAATATTACCCTTACCTCTTTTCTCCTACAGGGACTCCTGAAACCATGCACCTCAGATTGGGACTTGAACCCACGAGGCCAGGACTCTAACCTGGCCAGAACCCTGATTGGGACTCGAACCCATGTGGCCAGGACTCAAACCTGGCCAAAAGCCTGACTGCAACTCAAACCCGGCCAAAACCCACAGTCTTCCAACTGAAATCACACAACTGGTTTCAGGAGTTAATGAAGCTCAGGTTCTTGATGTCTCATCTCAGAAAGAATTCAGTGAGAGACAAAGTGATAGGTAAGAAGTGGATTTATTTAGAGAGAAACACACTCCACAGACAGAGTGAGGGCCATCTCAGAAGGTGAGAAAGGCACCACGGTATGGGGTTTTCAGTTTTTATAGGGGTGGGTAATTTCATAGGCTAATAAATGGGAGGAATATTCCAGCTATTTCAGGAAGGGGTGGGGATTTCCAGGAAATGGGGCACTGCCCACTTTTTTATCCTTATGGTTGGCCTTGGAACTGTCATGGTGCCTGTGGGTATGTCATTTAGGTTGCTGATGTGTAACAGTGAGTATATACTGAGGCTCAAGGCCTAATGGAAGTCAACTTGTTGGCCATCTTAGACCCATTTTGTTCTAATCAGTTTATGTCATGTCCTTGGGCTGTGTCATTCCTTTAAAGTTTGTGCCCTTCCCCCTTCCCTCCTGTTTCATTCCGATTATATGTGTATTAATCTGACTGAATTTGTCCCACAGCTCACTGATGCTCCATTAATTTTTTTCAATCTTTTTTCTTTGTGTTTCACTTTGGATAGTTTCTGCTGCTATTTCTTCAAGTTCACCCATCTTTTCTTCTTTATTGTCTAATCTGCTGTTAGTCCCATCCAGTATTTTTCATCTCAGAGATTGTATTTTCATTTTAGGTAGCTTGATTTTGGGATTTTTCATATTTTTCCTATCCCTAATAACCTGTGCAATCTTTCTTGAACATTGAACATGGAATACAGCTATGATAATTATTTCAATGTCCTTATCTGCTAATCCTAATAACTGTATCATCTCTGGGCTTATTTTTATTAATTGATTTTTTTCTTCTCATTATGGGTCATATTTTCCTAACTCTTTGCATGACAGACACTGTGAGTTTTACCTTGCTGAATGCTGGCTAATTTTGGGTTCCTGTGAACATTAGTGAACGTTGTTTAGAGATGCAGCTAAGTCACTTGGTAACAGTTTGATCTTTCAAGGTTTGCTCTTGAGAGATGTTATGTAAGACCATGAAATGGAGCAAGACCCTGTGGGACCTTCCCTGGTACAAATCCCTTCTGTGTCCCCTGTTTCTTATTTGCAAGCAAAAGGCTTCAGCCTCCTTGACCTTCCCTGAGTTCCAAAGGGCAGATTCAAGTAGTTGCTAATTAGGGAAGGGAGGGAATGCAGAAAGAAAGGAGGAGCAGTCAAGAAACAATAGTGTAACCTTGAGGAAGTGTCCTGGTTCCTCCTCAAGGAATATACATAACAATATCTTTGAGTTCTTCTGTAGGAACTAAGTCCTTCACCCAGGTAGAGGATGGTAACTTCAGGCTAAACATAAGATTCCTGGAACACTGCCCTGTTACCTCACCACCAGCCAGTCAGAAGAAAGTCACACACCCTGCAGCCCTCACTCCAAATTTTGCTTATAAAAACTTCTCCCTAAAAACCATCAGAGAGTTCAGGGATTTTGAGCATGAGCCACCCAATCTTCTTGCTTGGCCTTTCAATAAACTTTTCTCTGCTCTAAATGCTGATGTTTTGGTATATTTGGCCTCACTGTGAGTCAGGCACATGAATTGCATTCGGTAACAACCAGAGCAACCTTTGTTCTAGCGCTGATTCCACTATACCACCAAGGAAGTAACCTGCTGAGTACCCTATCTAAAAGCTTGAGAATTGCAATGTTTTCTCTTCTGACTGGTGGAGCAGGAACTATTCCCAGCCTTGTAAATCTCTGGTGATTTTTCTCTCACTCCTCACTCGTAGTTCTTTCCCTAGCCTTGGGTGGCATCCCCACACTCACACACTACTCAGTTCTGTTTTCTAAGGGGACCTTCTGGAATTCTTCAGAGCTCTTTCTCCATGTAGTTCTCTCCTCTTGTGCACTCTGCTCTGTAAACTCTAGTGGCTTGGTTCTCCCAAGACTCTCAGTTCCTTCTCCTCAACTCAGGTGGACCATCTGTTCCCCCTGGAGTCACCTCCTCCTGCTGCACACTGGATGCTCTCTCCAGGAAGTGAACTGTGGGCAGTCATAGGTCTCTCCTTATTTGCTTCCCCTCTCTCAGGGTCATTTTCCTTCACCTTTGAGAGCCAATGTCAGAAAAATAATTGTTTCATATACTTCATCTGTTTTTGTGTTACTCTATCTTAGAAGCAGAAATAATTCTTTAAACACATAATTTTAATTTCTATATCACTTTTCAAAAATTTCCTGTTTCTATTTTGAAAGGTGTTTTCAGAGATCTAGCTGCTAAGCACAGTTTAAAAATTATGTTCCATTTTAAAAAATCTGACAGTTTTAGTATTTTTGTATAAATGCCTAAAATAGCAAGAGGGGAGCATCTAATTAGGATTTGGCATTCCTTAGTATAGGAAATAAATTGTGACTATTCATAGATTATACAATATCTTTCTACAGATTAATATATCCCATTTTCAGTGTCTAACTGTGACAGGGAAGAGCCAATTTCAACCCCATCTTGGATCTGTTTCTTTGACTTTAACCTTTGCTTTAATTATAATCATACATAACGGTCTGTCTCAGGTAACCCTGCCCCTCTGCCTGAATATGAAACTAAAGTGCCTTTGTTCAGCTCACAGGGAGACAATCTGACCCTACCCACCTGTGAATGGCTGCGGAAAGGAAGAAATTAACATATCCCCTCCCCAAGGCTGGCCTTTCCTTGAGATGTTTTGCAAGACTGATGGCCCTTTTTACTTTACTTCTTCACCGCCTCTCTCTCTCTGATTCTATAAAAGAAACTGGCATCCAGACCCCATAAGATTTTTGGGGGGAGACCCTAGTCTTCCATCTTCTCCGTCTGCTGGCTTTCCGAATAAAGTCGTATTCCTTGCCTCAACACCTCATCTCCTGATTTATCGGCCTGTCATGCGGCGTGCAGAGTGAGCTTGCTTGGACTCAGTGACATAACTTCCATAAAAGAATCATAAATGAATTCTGTGGGAATATGCACCTTCTTTCTGAGATGCACACCTTTAATTTACTTATATTTCTCTAACATTCCCATAATTAAACTTGGTTCATATGAAGTGCAAATGGCTGACCTCACACCAGAGCTGACACATCATAAATAGCTTTGAAGTGGATCATGAAGGGAGAAAGTATGACTTGGTTCTATATTACTTTAAAACTCCACACCACATGTCTACTTTCAAGCTGAAATAACTCATTTTTGAAGACCACAGAAATGGTAAGGAAACAAAAATAAATCTAAGGAAAAGTCCTTGTCAGATCATTTTAGGATGTTAGGTAGTGTTCTCTCTTTTCTTTTCTTCTTCTCTTCCTCCTCCCCCCCTTCTTTCCTTTTTCCCTTCCTCTCTCTCTCTCTCTTCCAATTACTTTGTTTTTACATTTTACAAGTTATCTTTTCTGCCTGTATTTGAGAAGTAGAGAGAAGAGCAAAGCTTCTAATTGAAAGGAGCTCTCAAGATGTTCCACTTGCTGAATATGGATAACATCAGGGCTTCTGTCTTCCACAGTTCAGATGTAAGAACTTTAGGAGTTTAGGCTTTTCCTGACACAAAATGAAGATTTTTTTTGCATACACTGCTGAGAGTTAATGTCATTATGGAATTTACGTTTTAGACTGTGCTTTTTTTACCCCCTTAGTTCCAACCAGTAGATTTGCTATTATGGAGTCAACAAAAAACTAGGTTGAATGATTATAAAGTAAATCAGGTTACTAGAGTTCTTTCTCAGATTCACTAAGAAAATAGGTTCTGTTTTATAAATACAGCATTTTAGACAGTAAATCTATTGAAGGAAGAGCAATTTCTCATTTACTTTGTACATTGTGTGTAGTTCACATTCAGTGAATGTGTGTTGAGAGCAAATAAGCATTATACAGATACTTTGCTTTCCATGTGAGTGAGCCCTCTCCATCTGTCTATGTGATATCAGTGTTCTCTGTCTTTGACCTCTGTCCTATCCCTTATCACTTGTTAATTTATTTTCCAGCTTTTAAACCTACATTCTTTAGTTTAATGTGGGATATAATTTAAGAATACCCTGTTCAATTTGAAAACTTAAGGGAAAAAAGTAATAAACCTGGTATATGTTTTATTTATTCATCTCAGGTCCAGTAAAATTGGATTCTTAATTATGTAATGTTCAATTCAACCTTCATCTCTGTCACTTATTTTCTTATGGAAGTCTAAAATTTGTTATAGTGTGACTTTAATCTTTTTCTTAGTAACAAAAAACAAAAACTCTAATTTCTGTTTTGCTTTACTCCTCTAATGTGAGATATTAGACTACAATTTTAACTTTTCACTTAGTAATTTAACTTTAATATTCTTTTCACACACATGCATTCGTGTTAGTGATTTCCCCCTTATTCTCCTCCATGTGCCATCATTGGTCACAACTATCTACTTCCATATTGTCTGCTCCACCTTCCTTCTCACACGTAACTGCAAGGTGTTGACTGCAAGGAAGTCTTCCTTGCAGGATGCCTTCTGGCCCCTACAGTGATGGCCCTTTCTTGAGGGTCTTTTCCCTCTGCCTCTGTGGTGTGATAATATCCAGATTCTCTGGTCTCTGCTTCTCTTTCCTCCTATGGATTTCCCCTCTAACCTCCTAATAGAAACCAGGGCTTGTTCTGTGGCTTTCCTTGCTTCAAGTTCTTGCCCTGGAGACTACATTTGTTTCTGAATTGATGGCTGCCTAACATTTTTTCTAGACCCTTTGTCCTGACTTCTAGTTCATGTCTGCTTAAAGGATATTTTAAATTGTCTCACTGTTACCTCACCTCCATTGTATCTAAACAAGTTTTATTTCTTCTCTCTGTGGCGAATCCTTTTTCCCCAGTTCAAACTTGGCTAGAAACTGGAGTCAATTTTGACTCAATTCTTTCTTTCCCTTTAAACAGTCAGTTGCCAATTCTTTTTTTTTTAACCTTTATAAAAATTTTTTCCACAACTCACACACACACACACACACACACACTGTATTTTATTATTACAAGAGTTAAATAAACTGACACCAAACATTGTAAATGGATGACCACAACAAAAACAACAATGATTACAATTACCAAACATGAAACACACTCATACTATGTCATAATATTGACATCCAGTCCAGTAATCCTCCGCTGTAACAGCTCCTTTACTTTGCAGTGAAAATTGATTTGTATATTTTTTGCCTCTGAGTCCTTGTGGGATTTTTTTTTTATTCAAACAGAAAGTCACAAAAATTATAATCATCCTCATCAGTTCACTCAGTCCCATGTAATTATTTTTTTTAATCTTGATCTTTTGTTAGCACTTTTATGAATTCATCAGTTTTCCATTAGAGATCTGAAAATGCTTATTCATTCAGTTCAGCAGTATAGTCAGTTACCAGAAACCTGTACTTGTCAGAGTCTTTTCCATGAATTCCTTGAAGATGAACCAATTCTTATTGCTTCCACTTTTGGACACATCTTTCATCTGCCCCTTTAGGATCTCACATCTTGCTGGAATGACATACTGGCCTCATGAGACCTTCTGTGGCTTGGCTTCCACATTAAGCCCATGGTTCAGATTGCAAATGGTACCACAACACTGCCTTCTTCTGCCCCTTCCTGACAAGACATGGCCCACTCACCCCATCTACTCTCATTCCCTCCTCCACAAGGCTTATCTTCTTTTTCTTTCTTTCTTTCTTTCTTTCTTTCTTTTTGCCATGCCCTGTGGCATGTGGGATCTTAGTTCTCTGACCAGGGATTGAACCTGTGCCCCCTGCATTGGAAGCATGGAGTCTTAACCACTGGACTACCAGGGAAGTCCCCACAGGGTCTTTCTTACAGAGTGGGCTCTTGGTGTGTGTGGATGCTGACCTCATTCCTATCTCCATGCCTTAGTGCATGCTGTCCTCTGTACCACTGTGTTCTTTCCTTATGTTCATCTCTGGTCATTACTAGGTGAGAAGGAAAGATTTGCCTTCTCCCAGGGTTTTAGAGAGGCATTGACAAACTTTCTGTAAAGAGCCAGGTAGTAAATATTTAGGCCTTGTGGATCACAAACTACTCAACTTGTCCTTTTAGCATGAAGCGGCATAGGCAACACGTCCATGAATGGGTGTGACTGTGTTCCAATAAAACTGTTTAAAGGCACTGAAATTTAAATTTCATATAATTTCCACCTCATGAAATATTCTTCTTTTAATTTTTTTCAACCAGTTTAAACTGTGAAAATCATTTTACATCACAGGTAGAACCAAAACAGGTGGCAGGCTGGCTCTGGCCCTGGGCTGTGCTTTGTCAACCCCTATTTTGGAGGAAGAAGCATCTGAAGGAGGACCGAAGACAGGAGTATATAACTACATGCCCAATTTCGAAAGAAAGTCTACCCAGAAAGAAGTACTTGACAGCTCTGACCTTACTGCAATGCATTCAGAGTATTTGTGGTGCCCACAGTGTGCTGACTACAGGATTCCTTCCTCTTCTCTAATCTCCACTGCCACCTCCTCAGCCAGCTCACCATCAAGACCTCCTGCTCTGCCTCTCCATGCTTCCCCCACCAGGAATTACCGTGATCCACAAAAAATAAGGCAGGTGGAAGGCCTGAAGCCTTACATCCCTCAGTGCCCTCACTGCTCTGAGAAGGAGTTCGAGGGTCCTATCCTTATTCAGAGGTCCTGCCTGGCCTGGATGGACCCCTCTCCTCCTGCATGCTCCACTTCACCAGCTGCTACTCACTTAGGGATACGGGTGCTGTGTTCCTCCAGCAGGATGCTCATTCCAACCTTTCTGATGGCTCCTCCTCTCTGTCCTCCTGTCCCAGCTTCATGGGACCTCTTGTTGCTGCCTTGTCCTCCCCTCACCCTGCATGGTTTGGGGAGCAGTGGCACTGCACTTACCGTGCTTTTTTGTTTATCTATTTTCTCTCTCTTCTCCTTTTCATCGACCTCCAGCTTGTCCCTATAGAACACAAGTCCCATGAGAGCAGGGCCTTGGTCATGTTGCTGACAGCTGTATGCCCATACCTAGCGCAGTGCCTGGCACATGAAGAGAAGGACAGGGCCAGGCCCTCAGAGAAGCCCAGTTAGAGACACATCTCTTGCCCAGCAGAACAAGTATGGTGTAGTCGTGCATGGAGAGGGCTTGGGTGTACATCCAAAGGAACCAAGTGGAGACGTATGAGGTAAGCCTGTGATGGTTACAGCTGGGTGAACTGGGCTTTGGGGGGACTGCCTGAGAGCCACTTCAAGCAGAACTTGCTTTAAACACAGAACTTGCTTCAAACACAGAAAGAAGACAGTGGCTTCAAGGAAACATCAATGACCTATCATTATTTTTTCTTATCTGTGTTACTTCTCCCATGTTGGCCAACCACTTAGCTGAAAATGATGACATGGAAGGAAAGGGGAAGACAGGGCTGCTCACAGATGCTTTTTTTTTAGTTTTCCCTCACTCACTAGAAAGATGAAAGACTTGGCAGAATGTGAGTGTATCAAGAAGTGAAATAAAAACAGTTGACCTAGCTTTGTGCAGCATTTCCTCTGCCCAGGTAAGAATGGAATCTGTATGCACATATGAGCAATGGATTGTGTAATTTCAGTGATTCTACATATGAGCTGAATGTTCTTATATTTGCATTTAAAACTGGCATCACATAATATAAAGATAAATGGTAAAATTTATACTATAATTTTAAAATTTATTTTTTCTTTACTTAGAATGACATTAGGTAGCAAATAAAAACAAGCAAGAGAAAGCAGAAGAAAGAAAAGCACTTTCTGTATTGGTACCTTTCACAGCACTTTTTTGCTGCTTGCTGAATAAGAGGTCATGAATTTTCATTTGTACTGGGCTACAGTTATGTTGCAGGTCCTGTATGTGCGGGAGGAAAAATAAAGTCAGGAAAGCTACATCGTGGAGGTAACATTTGACCTGGGTCTTGAAAATGAGTAGGGACCTCCAGGCAGTAATAAACAGAAGGAACAGCAAACACTCCTTCTTGGGGATATAAACATGTTTCTTGGTCAGCTTCAGCTGTGCAATATTGTGATTTATAAGAAAAAACCAATGGCCAACAATTTAATCAATCATGCCTATATAATGAAGGCTCCATATAAACCCAAAAGGAGGGGATTTGGAGAACTGGGTTGGAGAACCAGAATGGTTCCACATACCACCATGCTGGATCCCAAACTCCACGGGGACAGAAGCTTCCTTGTTCAGGACCTCACATTATGTATCTCTTCATTTGGCTGTTGATTTATATCCTTTGTAATAGACTGGTAATCCAGTGAGTAAGCAGTTTTTTTGAGCTCTGTGAGCCACTCTAGCAAGTTAATCAAATATTAGCAGGGAGTCATGGGAACCTCCATTCTGTAGCCAGATGTTTAGAAGTACAGGTGACAACACGGACTTGCAATTGACACCTGAACTAGAGGGCGGTCATGTGGGACTGAGCTCTTACCCTGTGGAATCTGATGCTATCTCCAAGTAAATAGTGTCAGAATTGGGTTAAATTGTAGGACTTTCAGCTGGTGTCCAAGATTTGTTGTTGGTGGTGAAACCACTCTTCTCCCTCCACACACACACATTGGAATTGGTAGAGAATTGTTAGGCTGTCATTAAAAAATACCATAGACTAAGTGACTTAAACAGCAGAAATTTATTTCTTCACAGTTGTGAAGGCTAGAAGCCCAAGATCAAAGTATTAGCATGGTTACTCTCTGGTGAAGCCTTTGTTCCTGGCTTATAGATGGCTGTCTTTTCACTGTGTCCTCACATGGAAGACAGAGAGAGAATGCTCTGGTGTCTCTTCTTGTAAAAGCACGAATCCCATTGTAAGGGTCACACTTATGACCTCATCTAAATTTAATTATCTCCCAAAGGCCCCATCTCCAAAAACATCACTTTGGAGGTTAGGGTTTCAATATATGAATATGGGGGAGGGCACAATCCAGTCCATAGCAACATGCATGAAATGTTTGGGGAATATCGAGTAGGTTGTATGATAAGAGTAGGTACTGGATAGGACAAAGCTAGTGTCGGGTTGTAAAGTTCTTCAGTACTGTGCTAAGATTTAAATTTTACATAGGAAATAGAGAATTTGGAGCATAATCAGACTTGTGTTTTAGAATGATGCTCTGGCAATACATGTAGGATACAGCATAAAAGAGTATTATTTAGATGTAAAGGCCCAGAGAAATAGAGGCCGGCTAAGGCTATGATTTGATTTCCTGGAAAAGGGTGAGCCAAGACATTGGAGAAGGAGATGAGGATGCAGATGGCATGGTCAAATCATCTGTGTATTTTATTTTATTTTTATTTATTTTTAAATTTTTACATCTTTTTTGGAGTATAATTGTTTTACAATGGTGTGTTAGTTTCTGCTTTATAACAAAGTGAATCAGTTATACATATACATATGTTCCCATATCTCTTCCCCCTTGCGTCTCCCTCCCTCGCACCCTCCCTATCCCACCCCTCTAGGTGGTCACAAAGCACCGAGCTTCTATCCCTGTGCTATGCGGCTGCTTCCCACTAGCTATCTATTTTACGTTTAGTAGTGTATATATGTCCATGCCACTCTCTCACTTTGTCACAGCTTACCCTTCCTCCTCCCCATATCCTCAAGTCCATTCTCTAGTAGGTCTGTGTCTTTATTCCCGTCTTACCCCTAGGTTCTGCATAACATTTTTTTTCTTAGATTCCATATATATGTGTTAGCATATGGTATTTGTCTTTCTATTTCTGACTTACTTCACTCTGTATGACAGACTCCAGGTCCATCATCTCACTACAAATAACTCAATTTCGTTTCTTTTTATGGCTGAGTAATATTCCATTGTATATATGTGCCACATCTTCTTTATCCATTCATCTGTTGATGGACACTTAGGTTGCTTCCATGTCCTGGCTATTGTAAATAGAGCTGCAATGAACATTTTGGCACATGACTCGTTTTGAATTATGGTTTTCTCAGGGTATATGCCCGGTAGTGGGATTGCTGGGTCATATGGTAGTTCTATTTGTAGTTTTTTAAGGCACCTCCATACTGTTCTCCATAGTGGCTGTACCAATTCACATTCCCACCAGCAGTGCAAGAGGGTTCCCTTTTCTCCACACCCTCTCCAGCATTTATTGTTTCTAGATTTTTGATGATGGCCATTCTGACCTGTGTGAGATGATATCTCACTGTAGTTTTGATTTGCATTTCTCTAGTGATTAATGATGTTGAGCATTCTTTCATGTGTTTGTTGGCAATCTGTATATCTTCTTTGGAGAAATGTCTATTTAGGTCTTCTGCCCATTTTTGGATTGAGTTTTTGATTTTTGGTAATGAGCTGCATGAGCTCCTTGTAAATTTTGGAGATTAATCCTTTGTCAGTTGCTTCATTTGCAACTATTTTCTCCCATTCTGAGGGTTGCCTTTTGGTCTTGTTTATGGTTTCCTTTGCTGTGCAAAAGATTTTAAGTTTCATTAGGTCCCATTTGTTTATTTTTGTTTTTATTTCCATTTCTCTAGGAGGTGGGTCAAAAAGGATCTTGTTGTGATTTATGTCATAGAGTGTTCTGCTTATGTTTTCCTCTAAGAGTTTGATAGTTTCTGGCCTTACATGTAGGTCTTTAATCCATTCTGAGCTTATTTTTGTGTATGGTGTTAGGGAGTGTTCTAATCTCATACTTTTGCATGTACCAGTCCAGTTTTCCCAGCACCACTTATTGAAGAGGCTGTCTTTTCTCCACTGTACATTCCTGCCTCCTTTATCAAAGATAAGGTGACCATATGTGCGTGGGTTTATCTCTGGGCTTTCTATCCTGTTCCATTGATCTATAGTTCTGTTTTTGTGCCAGTACCATACTGTCTTGATTACTGTAGCTTTGTAGTATGCTGAAGTCAGGGAGCCTGAATCCTCCAGCTCCGTTTTTCGTTCTCAAGATTCCTTTGGCTATTTGGGGTCTTTTGTGTTTCCATACAAATTGTGAAATTTTTTGTTCTTTTTCTCTGAAAAATGCCAGTGGTAGTTTGATAGGGATTGCATTGAATCTGTAGATTGCTTTGGGTAGTAGAGTCATTTTCACACTGTTGATTCTTCCAATCCAGGAACATGGTATATCTCTCCATCTGTTTGTATCATCTTTAATTTCTTTCATCAGTGTCTTATAATTTTCTGTATACAGGTCTTTTGCCTCCTTAGGTTGGTTTATTCCTAGATATTTTATTCTTTTTGTTGCAATGGTAAATGGGAGTGTTTTCTTAATTTCACTTTCAGATTTTTCATCTTTATTGTATAGGAATGCCAGAGATTTCTGTGCATTAATTTTGTATCCTGCTACTTTTCCAAATTAATTGATTAGTTCTAGTAGTTTTCTGGTAGCATCTTTAGGATTCTCTATGTAGAGTATCAGGTCATCTGCAAGCAGTGACAGCTTTACTTCTTCTTTTCTGATTTGGATTCCTTTTATTTTCTTTTCTTCTCTGATTGCTGTGGCTAAAATTTCCAAGACTATGTTGAATAAGAGTGGTAAGAGTGGGTAACCTTGTCTTGTTCCTGATCTTAGTGGAAATGGTTTCAGTTTTTCACCATTGAGGATGATGTTGGCTGTGGGTTTGTCACATATGGCCTTTATTATGTTGAGGAAAGTTCCCTCTATGCCTACTTTCTGCATGGTTTTTATCATAAATTGGTGTTGAATTTTGTCAAAAGCTTTCTCTGCATCTATTGAATGATCATATGGTTTTTCTCCTTCAATTGGTTAATATGCTGTATCATGTTGATTTATTTGCATATATTGAAGAATCCTTGCATTCCTGGAATAAACCCCACTTGATCATGGTGTATGATCCTTTTAATGTGCTGTTGGATTCTGTTTGCTAGTAGTTTGTTGAGGATTTTTGCATCTATGTTCATCAGTGATATTGGCCTGTAGTTTTCTTTCTTTGTGACGTCTTTGTCTGGTTTTGGTATCAGGGTGATGGTGACCTCGTAGAATGAGTTTGGGAGTGTTCCTCCCTCTGCTATATTTTGGAAGAGTTTGAGAAGGATAGGTGTTAGCTCTTCTCTAAATGTTTGATAGAATTTGCCTGTGAAGCCATCCGGTCCTGGGCTTTTGTGTGTTGGAAGATTTTTAATCACAGTTTCAATTTCAGTGCTTGTGATTGGTCTGTTCATATTTTCTATTTCTTCCTGATTCACTCTTGGCAGGTTGTGCATTTCTAAGAATTTGTCCATTTCTTCCAGGTTGTCCATTTTATTGACATAGAGTTGCTTGTAGTAATCTCTCATGACCGTTTGTATTTCTGCAGTGTCAGTTGTTACTTCTCCTTTTTCATTTCTAATTCTATTGATTTGAGTCTTCTCCCTTTTTTTCTTGATGAGTCTGGCTAATGGTTTATCAATTTTGCTTACCTTCTCAAAGAACCACCTTTTAATTTTATTGATCTTTGCTATCGTTTCCTTCATATCTTTTTCATTTATTTCTGATCTGATCTTTATGATTTCTTTCCTTCTGCTAACTTTGGGGGGTTTTTGTTCTTCTTTCTCTAATTGCTTTAAGTGCAAGGTTAGGTTGCTTATTCGAGATGTTTCCTGTTTCTTAAGGTAGGATTGTATTGCTATAAACTTTCCTCTTAGAACTGCTTTTGCTGCATCCCATAGGTTTGGGGTCATCGTGTCTCCATTGTCATTTGTTTCCAGGTATTTTTTGATTTCCTCTTTGATTTCTTCACTGATCTCTTGGTTATTTAGTAGTGTATTGTTTAGCCTCCATGTATTTGTATTTTTTACAGATCTCTTCCTGTAATTGATGTCTAGTCTCATAGCGTTGTGGTCGGAAATGATACTAGATACAATTCCAATTTTCTTAAATTCACCAAGGCTTGATTTGTGACCCAAGATATGATCTATCCTGGAGAATGTTCCAAGAGCACTTGTGAAAAGTGTGTATTCTGTTGTTTTTGGATGGAATGTCCTATAAATATCAATTAAGTCCATCTTGTTTAATGTATCATTCAAAGCTTGTGTTTCCTTATTTATTTTCATTTTGGATGACCTGTCCATTGGTGAAAGTGGGGTGTTAAAGTACCCTGCTATGAATGTGTTACTGTCAATTTCCCCTTTTATGGCTGTTAGTATTTGCCTTATGTATTGAGGTGCTCCTATGTTGGGTGCATAAATATTTACAATTGTTACATCTTCTTCTTGGATCGATCCCTTGATCATTATGTAGTGTCCTTCTTTGTCTCTTGTAATAGTCTTTATTTTAAAGTCTATTTTGTCTGATATGAGAATTGCTACTCCAGCTTTCTTTTGGTTTCCATTTGCATGGAATATCTTTTTCCATCCCCTCACTTTCAGTTTGTATGTGTCCCTAGGTCTGAAGTGGGTCTCTTGTAGAGAGCATATATATGGGTCTTGTTTTTGTATCCATTCAGCCAGCCTGTGTCTTTTGGTGGGAGCATTTAATCCATTTACATTTAAGGTAATTATCGATATGTATGTTCCTATTAAAATTTTCTCAATTGTTTTGGGTTTGTTATTGTAGGTCTTTTCTTCTCTTGTGTTTCTTGCCTAGAGAAGTTCCTTTAGCATTTGTTGTAAAGCTGGTTTGGTGGTGCTGAACTCTCTCAGCTTTTGCTTATCTGTAAAGGTTTTAATTTCTCCATCAAATCTGAATGAGATCCTTGCTGGGTAGAGTAATCTTGGTTGTTTGCTTTTCTCCTTCATCACTTTAAATATGTCCTGCCAGTCCCTTCTGGATTTCAGAGTTTCTGCTGAAAGATCAGCTGTTAACCTTATTGGGATTCCCTTGTGTGTTATTTGTTGTTTTTCCCTTGCTGCTTTTAATATGTTTTCTTTGTATTTAATTTTTGACAGTTTGATTAATATGTGTCTTGGCGTGTTTCTCCTTGGATTTATCCTGTATGGGACTCTCTGTGCTTCCAGGACTTGATTAACTATTTCCTTTCCCATATTAGGGAAGTTTTCAACTATAATCTCTTCAAATATTTTCTCAGTCCTTTTCTTTTTCTCTTCTTCTTCTGGGACCCCTATAATTCGAATGTTGGTGCATTTAATGTCGTCCCAGAGGTCTCTGAGACTGTCCTCATTTCTTTTCATTCTTTTTTGTCTATTCTGCTCTGCAGTAGTTATTTCCACTATTTTATCTTCCAGGTCACTTATCCGTTCTTCTGCCTCAGTTATTCTACTATTGATCCCATCCAGAGTATTTTTAATTTCATTTATTGTGTTGTTCATCTTTGCTTGCTTCCTCTTTAGTTCTTTTAGGTCCTTGTTAAATGTTTCTTGCATTTTATCTATTCTATTTCCAATATTTTGGATCATCTTTACTATCATTATTCTGAATTCTTTTTCAGGTAGACTGCCTATTTCCTCTTCATTTGTTTGGCCTGGTGGGTTTTTACCTTGCTCCTTCATCTGCTGTGTGTTTTTCTGTCTTCTCATTTTGCTTAACTTACTGTGTTCGGGGTCTCCTTTTCACGGGCTGCTGGTTCGTAGTTCCCGTTGTTTTTGGTGTCTGTTCCCAGTGGCTAAGGTTGGATCAGTGGATTGTGTAGGCTTCCTGGTGGAGGGGACTAGTACCTGTGTCCAGAACCATTCTGTTTCATTTGTTTATTCTGTCTCCCTTGCAAGAACATGAGCCCCATGTTCGAGGACGGGAACCTCATCTGTCTGGTTCCTCATTCTTCTGTGGCCCCATTTCCTGGCACAGGCTGGCTGAGATGGGGGATGAGTGTGGGAGTAATGATTTCTGAAAGCCTCCCTGACCTCTTTTGCCAGCCCCCTTCCAGGGTGCTGTGATGACCTCTGACCTTGAAGCTGCACATTGTCATGATGGCCTCTGCTGACCCTGGAACATCATTCTAGAAGCAGAGACTCTTGCTGTGTGGAGTTTTTGGTGGTGTGTACAGCCTGGAGCTCTGAGCTCACTGGTGCAGTGGCTAGTTTTACATATATCTGCCTGCATGCTTGCAGGGCACATCACTGCTAGGGTATGGGCTCTGGAAAGCAAAACACCAAGTGACAAGAAACCCCATCCTGCCAAGGGCAGGGGCACTGATAAGTGTATGGCCTGCTCTCGGCCCAGCCTGCACATTTCAGTCCTCCCTGCATTGCACATCCCATGCACCATCCTCCTGGGGGCACCTCCTTTCTCCCCACACTCTCCCTCCTCTCCTGAGAGCTCAGCAAAGTCACACCCCTCACCCTGGCCTGGCATTGATGATGGTGATGATGATGGTGGTGGTGGTGGTGGTGATGGTGGAGGTAAGGGTTGATGGTTGATGGTAATGGTGGTGATGACAAGAGTAGGAGTCCCTCTCAGGACAGGCTTGTGCTCAGCACTCTCCTTTAGTCCCATAATGCCCTGTGCTGGCTGCTGATGTGATCTGTCCACAGAGGTGGGGAGATGAGAGAAGGTGGGACAGCAGAGGACAGCCCAGGCAAGGGATGGGGCTCTGGGGGAGGAATGGGAGAGGGTCTGGCAGGAGTTTCCTCCCAAGGCCCTTCTCACCCTCTCCTCCCCTCCTCCAACCTCCTGCTCCCTCCCCCGACAGCAAGAGGGCTGAGGAGGAGGGCTGAGTCCCTGTGAAGTTGAGGCGGGGAGAGGCCCAGAGAAACTGAGAAGGGAGAGGGGTCAGAGTAGGTCAGCAAAACCCCTGGCCCCACCTAAGAACCCTAGAACCTGGCTGGGAGGTGGTGGAGGGGGTTGGATTTGGACCCCAGTGGGCCACCCATCTTGGACTCAGTGACCTGGCACAATCTGTGACTTGTCTGAGAGCCATTCAGCCTCTGGATGTTGTGAGGGTCCCCAGGTGGGGACATGTGGGAGGTCACATCATCAATGACCCTGCCACCACTGAGGAGAGCATCCCTGGTGGATCACCTCTGGTTCTGGGGCTGGGAAGGCCTCTAAGTTCAGGAAACAGTCACACGTCCACACTGGCTGTCCAGCTGGACACAATCAGAATCACTAGGTCTTCTAGGCTGGCGGGGAGCAGCAGTGGCCATACCTGATCATTGAACTCTCAGCCTGCTGCTCAGGCCCTGGGATGCCACAGAACTTACATTTTGGAAGAGGTGGGAAACAAGTAGACAAGATAAGGCTGGCTTTGAAGAGCTTGTGCGGAAATGAAACAAGGCCCTGGATGGGAGCAATGGCTAGGGGAGACGAGCGGTCAGAAGGATCTCCCTGCTCAGTGGCAGGGAAGAGCTGGTTGGTTTGGGTAAGATTAAGGTCAGTGGAAGCAGACAGTGACAAGGACAATTGGGTGTGACGGGGGCCCTGTGGAGGATCCAGCTCAGCTGCCCACATGGCTGGGTATAGGTTGTAAAGGAAGCAAATAAACAAGATTAGATCAGATGGTGATGAGTGCTGGGAATAAAAGAGGTGATAGCGTAGGGAGTTCTGGATGGGTGGAAACCAGAGTGGCCCCAGGAGGGAAGGTGATGTCCATGTCTTACTCCTCTGCCATCTTGAAGGTCCCTTAGTGCATCCTATTAGGGCATCTGTGACTCAGCATATCCCTGGTTACCTTAGCTTGGTCACTTGGTTAAATTGGTTAAATTTCTCTGCTGTAATGTTCCTCCCTTGCCTTCGTAGTTGATGAGTATATTGGGGGTGACGGTGCAAATCCTGTTTCTCTTCACATTTTCCCCATTTGCCTTTTGCCTCCACTGGGACAGGTTGTCCACAGCATTTGTTCCTAGCGTTTGCCTGATGGGGATTCTCATGTCCCTCTTTCCATCTCCATTTGTGGCTTGAAATTCTAGAAGGAAGATCTGCCTCTTCTCCTGCATTTGTTTATTGACTTCATCAGTTTTTAACATCAGTACAGATTCATGGATATTTATTTTATTCTGGGGGTTTAAATCTGACACCGTCATTAATTTTGTTGCTCGAATTATTCCAGCTTTGGCAAGTAGGAGCTCCTCCAGGTCAGGTCCTGAATTCTATTGACAAGCCCCATCTTGTTTGTTTGTTTGAGCTCAGGTGGTCTGCACTGGGCTGAGCTGCACTGGGCTGCAGGGTGGAAGGCTGGCAGCTGGAAGCCAGGTGGGATTGGCTGCCCTCAGGTTCAAGCCCCCAGCCCCCCTGCAGGTACAGATGGAATCTGAAGCTTGTGGACATCAGAGCAGGGTCTAAATGGGCTTCTTTGTCCACTGGTGCTCTTCTTGGCTAAGTGAAGGAAGTATCCAAAATTGAGATTTGGAATATGCTGTTTTTTCCAAGGAAGAGTTGGTCCGGGTTTTAAACACCATATTCTTGGAGCATTAAACTTCAGTGGCTGAAGTTGCACTTGCCATCGTTTAAGTTCGTGGTGAAAACATGTCAGCGGTGGTGGCAGAGGACCACCAGCCCGGAGCAAACTCTGTGTGCTCTGTGTGTTTCGGCGGCACAGACAGTAATGAGAGGATCAGAGATCTGGGATGCAAAACCCAAGAGCTTGGAGCTGAGGCCAGAGCTGGGAAGGGAGCAGGAGGGCCTGGGACAGTGAAGCACAGATCTGAACTTCAAAATTCCTGTGAAGTTGTGCATGTTGTTCCCACTGAGGCCCTGTCTGGAGCAACGCAGAGTGTCTGTCTTTCCCATGTTATGGATGAGGCCTTAGCAAACATAACAGGCTTCCCTCATCTGGGCTGTGGTGGCCACCTCCATCTATCCATCCATCCTCAGGCCTCGGCACCATGCTCCAGGGACCACTGTCACCAGATGGATTGGAAGGGCATCAAGGGGAGGGGGTCCATGCTACCAGGTGTGGGGGCACTCCTGAAGTCACCTGGGGAAGGGCTTCTTAGAAACCCTGGTGTCCCCAGGCTGATGGGTTGAGCAGCTGGGCCTGGGCCTCCCTGGGAGAGAGGGACTCACCAGGTCCTGCCCACCGGGGACTGGCCAGCCTTAAGTTATGTGGCCCAGGGCAGGAGGGGAGCCAGGCGCTGGCCTCCGGCAGCCGTGCTGGGAGACTGGCTTTACATCAGGGCTGTTAGGATCAGATGGCACAGGATGTGTCTGTCCTGCTGCTTCTAGGTTTTCTGTGTCAGTTTCGCTCACCACTTCCTTCCGAGCCTAAAACAGGCCTGGCGCAGTTTGTCTCCTATTTTCTTAGTTACCATCCTTCAGAGAATTCTGGGTTTGTTGTGGTGGAACCGATAGATTGAGGAGGGTGCTGTGGCACATGGAGTGGCAGCACACATGTGCATGTGTGTGCATGTGTGTGCATGTGTGCATGTGTGGGGGTGTGCATATGGCTCCCGCTCACCTGCTGTCAGGATAGGACCCAGGTGGGCCAGCCTTCGTGCCCCTGCCGAGGTTGGTGAGATCAGGAACTCAGGAAGGAGGGCTGAACTGTTGAGTCAGGAGGCACTTACCTCTATCTCACCCAGAACTGCTCTTCCTGAGGCATTCTACATGCTTTGCCACATCTTCATCTATGAATGGAATTAATGATGCCCACCTCTCTGGGGGCAAATGATGATATCCTCATGTGAGGGCCTGACACGCACCAAGTGTTCAAAACGACGGATTCGTTACGTATTCAGAATGTAAATATTTAGCAAACAGTTCTTATTTCATTTATATTTGATATACAGTAATAGTTTATGCAGAGTTCCTGTGTGTCTGGGTGGTTGATTCAGCATGTCCAAGGGAGGCTGATTTCTGGGCTGTTGGCCCGGCAAGTCTGACACACACCCCATGCTGAAGGTGTGCGTTGTGCTAGCTCATCCCACTAGCACAGGAGTTTGGAATGCACTGATGCCACCACCTGTTCTTTCTCCTCCAGGATCAGACCCATGGGGTGGGGACTGGCAGGAGTGGGTAGGAGACTGAGTCTGCTGAGTGATAGGAAGCTTTGATTTGTGCTTCTATGAAATGTCAAAAGCTTACAGGCAAATGCTGCAAAGAAAAGAAAGCATGTCAAGGGAAAATACTTTCTGGGGACAAAGCATTTCTGCCCTTTATTCTCCTGGTTAGCAAAGGAGAAACATTCCATTGATGGGACAGCTGCTTGGATATTTTTAAACCCAGCAGATAAATGCTTGGAACTATGGTATTTCTGCCATTTTTTCTACATGCCACAGGAAAATCACACTGCTCAAACCTCACATAAAGACACCTTTTTTTTGCTGAAGTTTTTTTTAACAAACAAGTCAACCTTGGGCTTCCCTGGTGGCGCAGTGGTTGAGAGTCCGCCTGACGATGCAGGGGACGTGGGTTCGTGCCCCGGTCTGGGAGGATCCCACGTGCCGCGGAGCGGCTGGACCCGTGAGCCATGACTGCTGAGCCTGCGTGTCCAGAGCCTGTGCTCCACAACGGGAGAGGCCACAACAGTGAGAGGCCTGCGTGTCGCAAAAAAAATAAATAAATAAAATTAAAAAGGCAACCATGTGTCCAGGCCCGTTGGGACTGAGTTATCAGATGACACCGGGACAGGCTTGCACGAGGTCAGCCTTTCTTGGTGGGGTGAGTGGTTCTTCCCAGGGAAAGACTTGGGGTTGAACCCCAGAAATGTTGCAGGGCTGGCCCCCTTCGATATTTTAGATTGCGAAGAAGCCTTTCTCTGAGAGACATCTGAGTGCTAGCTTTGGGTGAAAAGACCTGGATTTGGATGATTAAATGAAGCCACCTGTGGAAAGCATGTCAAACATAATTCCTGCTCAGGAAACAGGAAATTCCCTTCTTTCCTGGTTTTTGTTTATTACATAGTTTTCATCACAACAGCATGAGAAAAAAGAACATTTTTGTACAATCCACTGTTGCTTCGTCCCCTCCTCATTTGCAAAAGTTGGTTTTACAAAGTGGTAATTCAGTTTCTACCACTGCCTTTTTTCCCGTATTGCTACACAACCCTCCTAATTATTTTAATGGCTACACAATTGTGCATCAGCACTTCAGGAGCAAATGAGCATTTAGTGAGACAATGGCATTTTTCCTAGCTCACAAGCCTGTGTTTTTATTTGTGGATATTCCGGGCACAGTAAAGGCCACATTGGGACATTTGGAGTTGTCTCCAGGGGATGAGACAAGAAGAGCAGTGTTACCTCCTGTCCCTGACACTGCATACATGTCACTCACATGTGAGCACACGTGTGTGTGCATGTCCCTCACTGACAGTGACAGTGGCCCCAGGAGGCTGGCATTCTGGGTCATAGGCATAATGGAATTGGAGCGAAGAAAGCCTGCCATGCTGCCTGTCCTTTTCCAACACGAGAACTGAGGACACACCAGAAAAGTGGGACTGCAGGGAGGCCCAACCTGACAGACTTAGACTGTGGGCATGTGATGAACCATGAGATCCAGAGGGTTTTAGGTCTACTTAGTCTGGACAGCAAGTGTTATCCTGGCTTCAGAATAATTTCTCCATCCATGTGAGCATGTAAAATGGGTCATTGCTCATAGTGTTATGAAAGCAATTAAGGCTGGGTGCGTTCTGTGGTTCAGGGCTAGAGGAGAGAGAGGTGCCCATCAGAGAAGGAGAAATCACTTGATTGCTGGTTTCCACCCATTTCCACCCTGTGTCGGGCTGAAGGGGCAGAGGGTGGAGAAGCAGCAGGAGAGATGCTCTCCATCACTCTCCACCAACTCAGCCCGGGGGAAGCAGCACTGGCTGGGGCAGAAAGAATCACATGGCTATAGGAGAGTATTTACGAATAGGGGTAAGTTTGCAATATACTGTGGGGTGAGGGTACCACTTTCTAAAACAAGATGTTGTAGATTCTGGTTGGAAAATAAAAAAAAAAACACGTGTAAACACTGGCATGCTGGCATTAACTGGGTAATTGCTGTGAGCTGGGCCCTGCACTGAAGTGTGTATGCATCAGCACCCCATGGAATCCTCCGGCAACTCAGGAGTGCCCCCCACTAGCAAGATCTCCACTTTACAGATGAGAAGATGGGGTCACTGGTCATACAAGGGGCGAGCTGAGACTTGAACCTGGTTTCATCTGCACTCAGGGCATCTTTTTCCTTTAAAAGGTTTTCTCTTCATTGCACTTATTTATAATTTCGTAAGTAACATATTAGCACATTCCCTTTGCAAGGTGTTGTAATGCTACTGCACGTGTATATGGATAGATAAATTCACAGGGTGAAAAGTGAGGACTTTGGGGTTTCAGACCCTCTGTGTCCTCTCAGGTCCCTCGCCAAGGGGACCTCAGTGGGCAGTTGAAGGCCTTCAGACATTGAATTACGAAGATGTTTAGTGAGATTGCGGGCATGGGGGGGTGAAGGACACTCAGACCTGGTGGGAAGCTGAGGCATAGCTGCTCAGGGCTTCAGGGTACCAAGCCAGGAACGATGGCTGGCCTGGGCCTGGCTGCCTGCTTCACGCCCATGCCCTATGTCTGCTCAGTGCTCGCTGGTCGTGGTTTCGGCACTTACAACAGTGTGCGTTGTGGCCATTCAGTCCAGGCTTGCCACTAACAGAGGGAATGACCTCAGGGGGGCACTTATCTCCTTGGCTTCCTTGGCAGAAAATTCCGTGATAACAGTACTCACCTTACAGGTTTGCGACAGGAAATAAAGAAGTAAGTCTGTGTCACGTTCACAGACAGGGCTCAGTTGAGCTGTCATACCCTAAGGATCCAAGTTTCAGTTAGCGTCCCCCAAACTGAGGGATGCAGGCAAGTGTGAGGGTAAAATGTGAGTGTGGAGGTAAGCCCGAGTGTGAGGGACACACACACACACACACACACACACACACACCCATAGTCTCCAAAGAACTCTTTAAGCAGATGCATATTCCCTGTGTGCTTACCTAGGCATGTATTAAGTGTCCACACACTACAAAAGGGGGTTCATTGTGGCGATGAAACATTTTAAATGCCCTGTTGCCTCAGAACTTTCTAAAAAGTCTGCAAGAGGGAGGGTGGGTGGTAGAGGTGTTCAGAACAAGAAACAAGGCCCCTCCCAGCCTGCCGGGGCCCCCTCCTTAGCCCATGACTGTAGGGACTCCCTGGCCCTACAGGTCCCACTAGCCTGTCGTCCCCCCACACCCTTCCTTGTTGCCATGGTGACAGTCGGCATCCCAGGCTGCGGGCTGCGGGCTGCACTCCCCTCACCCCTCCTGCTGGCTCTGGAGGAGCAGGCTGGCTTTGTCAGGGCTCAGCGTCTCCCTGCAGCTGCAAGATGGAGAAGAAAAGAGGCTGCTGTGGGTGCCTCTGAGGCCCCTTGAGGGCTGGAACCGGCAGGCAGGGCCACTCCTGACCACCAGCCCCGAGTTTGTGGGGTCCCTGCCAGCCTCATCCTGGACTGACTGCCCACAGCACAGCGTGCCCGGAGGGAGGAGGCCAGCCCCGCCCCAGTGTGGGAACCTGGGGCGGTGTCCTGCTCCTTGGTGATCTGCCTGGGGTCCCCTCCTGCAAGCTCTCCCAGGCAGGAGTGGCTGATGGTGCTTTACAGGCCTGTGGAGAACCCCTGGCTCTGCTTGTTTCCATGTTTCTTGATTTTCCTCCTCAAGGGAAGGCGGTGAGTAGACAGGTGTCTGAAAAGGGGAGACTTTTTCTCGTTTCAGGTGGTGAAGTCCTAGGTGGGTCACTTCTCTGGGTTCCTTGGGTGCTGCTTATTCTCCAGGGTTGTAGGGCTGGGGGATGGAACACTGCTGCTGCGTGACTTGAGGAGGGGGTCCCCCTGCATCTCAGCACACTGGGTCTAGGCTGACGACCTGGGCTGGCTTTGCTGAGGGATCCCTGGCTCTTGAATGGAATTGTCCAGAATATTTTTTAAACAAATGCAGGATGTTGGATTCTGTAATGGGACGTGGTCTAATTCTGGATTTCCCTCACCTTCACCTCAGTCTTCTCCTTTCTTTTTAAATGGATGGGAAAGGAATAGAGTGTGTGCTTTAGAAATACCACTTCCTGGGGTTGCCATGATAACAGGGACCCCATTTCAGATGTCAGGATTGTCTTTTAAAAAAAACAGATTTTATTTTTTTTAGGGTAGTTTTATGTTCACAGCACAATTGAGGGGAGGGTACAGAGATTTCTCTTATACTCCCCTGCCCCTGCTCCCTGCCTCCCCCATTATCGTCATCCCTCACCAGAGTGGTGTATTTGTTACAACTGATGAACCTGCACTGACACATCGTAATCACCCAGAGTCCACAGGTTACATTAGGGTTCACTCTTGGTGTGTACATTCTATGGGTTTGGACAAATGTATCATAGCAGATATCCACCTTTATAATATTGAACAGAGTAGTTTCACTGCTCTAAAAATCCTTTGTACTCCACTTATTCA
Organism: Kogia breviceps; assembly: GCF_026419965.1. NCBI lineage: Eukaryota > Metazoa > Chordata > Mammalia > Artiodactyla > Physeteridae > Kogia > Kogia breviceps. Next base: position 33,319,255 of record NC_081317.1, read on the forward strand.
CCCCTCCTGCCTTAACCCCTGGCCAGTCCTGAACTCCAGTAGTTTTTCTGAAAGGTCACACAGTTGGAATCATACAGTATGTAGCGTTTTCAGATTGGCTTCTGTCACCTAGTAATATGCATTTTAGGTTCCAGGGCTGTCTTCTTTTTATTTCTTTCACTTACTTTCTTTTTCATTAGGAAAACCAGCCCTTCAGATAAATGTGGGCAAGGACACCTTTTCTTTAAAGAGGCTGTAAGGTGCTCATTGCCAGGTCCTTGGTGACCCCAGGCTGTCCCTTGCTCTTTCGTGATGTGTTGCCTGCTCTACATCTGTGAATAAGGACAGTGAGAACATCTTAGCTGTTGTTGTGGATTTCTAGGGTGACTGGGTTGAATCAGCTTGCTTGAATCAGCTTGGAGTGAAAAGAATGATTATGTGTGTTGTGTCTGTGCATACATGTACACAGACTCAATTCAAATGACAGCACACCCCAGCTCCAGATAGGTTGTTTACGAGAGGTTATATTGTGCAGAAAAGTTAAACATGTCTTGGCAGTCGTGGCCTTTCCTTCCAGGCCCCTATGTCTAGCCAGTTGGTCAGCTGAAGGCCAGCTGGCTTTGGACGCAAGGTCTGCTCTGTGTAGGCGAGGGTCCCAGCCTAGCCGGGTTGGGCTGGATCCCGACAGAGACCCCATCAAGCAGAGCTTGGGCTGGGCCTCAGTTTCCTCATCTGCACTTCAGGGGGTCTCAACAGGTCGTCCTCGGGCCCTTAGTTGCTCACTCGGTGACCTCAGCTGGGGCTGTGGGGGGCCTGGCCCTGCTCTAGGCACTGGGAACAGTCCAGCTCACACAGGTCTGGGGGGCTCAGAGCAGGACATGTCTGCCTGCCAAGTGAATTGGTGGGGGGCACACAACCAGGTGATGGTGGCCCCTCCCACCGTGTGACCTTAGGCAGCCAGTGCTTCAGTTCCCCCCAGCTGTCCAGTGGGGCTTGCTGTGCGTAAAAGGAGCTGAGGGGTACAATCTGTGGCAGGTGGAGTCTGTCTGACTGAAGTACCTGCCAGGGCTGAAGGGACACCCAACCCAAGCTCCTGGGCTCCAGTTCTGCTTCAGTCCAGTAGCTTCGGGCCAGCTTTGGGGGTATCCACCTTCTCCAGGACACCCAGAGGAGGGGTTCCCCAGAACCAGGTTTGTCGTGCGGCCATAGCTCAGTACTCCCAGCCCACCCAGGGCCGCCAGATGTGTGCGTGGGCCAACTGTGTCCAGTGAGTGGCGAGGCACCAGTGTTTGCAGCAATCTTCCCGGGAAGAACCGAGAAGCCATCCCTTCCGAGCCAGCACCCTCCCCGTGAGCACTGCTATGCCCTCGCCCTCTGTGTGCTGCCAAGGGGTGTGGTCCCCCCTGCCCTCCCTCTACTCTCCCTGAGAGGCTCTCAGCCATCCTCTGTCCGAGAGCCACAGGCAAGATCCCTGTTAGGGTTTGACTAACTGACCAGCCAGCCACTACCCAACCACTAACCAGCTAGCTGACCTCCCTCCTTCGCATTTCTTTAGCTTTTCCTCCCTTCTTTCCCTCCCTCTTTCCCTCCCTCTCCCCCTCTTCCTCCCTCTCTCTCTTCCTCCTTTTCTCCCTTCCTTCCTTCCCATCTTGTTCCAGAAAGGATTTGGTTTAGCCTAAAGTATTCAGGATAAAGAGAAGCAGGTGAATACAATGTAAGAGCTGGTTGTATTTGCAGACAGAACTTGTGGGGGGGGGGGGACGTGAAGCCCCATGACCGAGTTCTGTGGGAGTTCTGGACTTGAGCCTACCCATCTGAGAGCCCGGGTATTGGAAGAAGGCAGGGGAGAGAGAAAGCTCTGTACCTGTGAGTTCAGTGTGGGCCAGTTTAGTCCGAGCCTCCTCCCCACTTCCAGGTCAGGCCCTTGTGAGCTATCAGAGCTTGTGAACATTCTTCAGTCTAAAGAGTGGAACCCAGAAACAGACCCAAGGAGCCCACTCAGAGGGGATCTGAGGAGTGGGAGCCCCTAAATGACTATCCTCCTGGCTGTCCCTCCCAGCACTCTGTCCCCTGTCCCCTGCAGGAACAAGGGAGAGGGGACACCATGGGGGTGGATGACTCGCTCCCCCTTGGCCTGGCTGGGAGATAAAGGCTAAGTCAAGTGTGTTTAGAGGGAATTCTAACTGGCTTTCTAGAGATCCACCTGGGGCTTTTAAAATGAAAAGTTATTAGTGATATATGCTTGAATGGATAAGTGAGGAAGGCCTGTGTTCTCCTGGTACATAATTTTGCATCTCAGAATATTTCACATGAACTAAGCTGGATGAGGCTAGAATTTTTTGCTGAATGCATCTTACACTGAACTTATAGCACCCTAAAAGAAACTGCTGTCCCATGAAGATGTGGGGTTATATCTGTCGACTCCCATGTTCTTAACATCGTATCTAAAGGATCCCTCATAGCTGGTGCTCAGGCTGCAAACTGGATAAAACCTCTGACCTCTGAGATTGAAGCCTCCGGGTCAACAGGCTGTGACTTTTCAGCAGCCTGTGCTGCTTCTCCAAAATGGTTCCAGGAGAGTGTGGCTGTTGCTTTTTTATCCTAGATGATTGGTCAGGGAACCCTGGTGTAGGTGGGAGCCTGGCCTGTGTCCACCTGTGTGTGCGCATTGTGTGCAGGGAGTGTCTGCAGGAAACCATTGAAATGGTAACCTTGCTAAGGTCAGGAGTTGCTGCAGAGAAGGTCCTTCCTCCCTTCCCCATTCCCCACAGGTATGGGGAGTCTAAGATCTTCCATGGCAAAGGGGGCATCTGTTCTCTATTCTCTCCATGATCCTTTGTCTTAAACCAAGTTCCAAAAAATTTTGTCTGCAAAATAAACTATGCTGCTTAAGAAATAATCAATTGCAGGGGTGGGCAGATGCTCCCAGCCTGCTATTGCTTCCTGACACTATCCCTCAGCTTTAGACCTCTGTTAAGGGACACTCGGGTCCTCTCCCCATTCTTCCCTCCCTTCCCTCCTTTCTCACAAGGACAGTGGTGTTGAGTAGATTCCAGTTCTCTCTATTTACCTTCTCCCAGAATCTCCAGCACAGCAGTGCCCTGAAACAAAGCCCTCTAAATAAGCAGAGCTGTGAATTGCCTTTGGTTAATCAGGAGCAGAGACTAAGGAGCTGAACACGAAAGGAAGGGTTCAAGTGACTGCAAATGCCACCTGGCTAACTCTAACGTGAGTGGATCTTGAGCACGCAGGGGAGACCCCGCACCTCTCTGGGCTCGGCCATGCTCTGGTTGAGTCTGTGCAGTTGCCAGAACAATGTTGGAATCACCCTGTATCCAGACACCTGGACCTGAAGAGTGGGGCAAGACCACTCTTATTGTCTTACTCCTTCATATAGCTCTCTATTTACGCAGTGATATTTTTTTCTTACAGGATTAAAAAAAAAAGATTGTACCCTGGACACAGCACTTTCCTTTCAGTGTAGATCATCAGAGCTCTTTGTTAAAGATAAGAGGTTGCTTCCACTTCAGGCTTGAATGTCATTACAGCCCACACCAGGGCCTCTCTGTAATTATCCTGTCCTGTCTGGAAAGTACTTAAATGCCACTTCATCCAAGGGTTTGAGGCTGAGATTGCTTCTCCAGTGCAGTGCCAAAGGCTCCTCTTGGCTGAGATGACTAAGTTTAGTCTCAAATGTTTTTAGAGCAGTTCTTTTTTTTTTTTAATAAGAAAGTAAAGCGAATGATGATTAATCAGCTCCTCACTGCCCACCCCGTAGCCCTGTGTTGGTGTGAAGGGGCTCTCCCACTGTCACCTGCCCAGGATGTGGCCTCACAGACTCCAGGTGCTGGCCTGTTCACCCTCCTAGCTGCCTGACTGCTGGTGAAGATGGGTGATGTTCAAGGCAGTGCCTAATTTAGGAAATATTTTAGGTCTTTGAACAAAACACACTTTCAGTTTAGAGCAACCTAGAAAACTTTTTGCAAAAACATGTTTTCAGAAAGCAGAATTACACTCAGAGTCCCTTCTTTTGGGTTTCTTGACCACATTTTTCCTAAGAGAGATTTAGGACAGCTAAGTAGAAATTAAAATTTCCATACGTAAACAGACGTGGAGACAGCTGGCTCTGACTATGTAATAGCTGGAGGTTTGGAATATCAAAAGAGCAATGGAGAAGCCTTTATTCTCTTATTTTTAAATAGATTGGCTTTTCTCCCAATTGCAAATACAATAAACGTTCTTCGTAGAAATTTAGATATTACTGAGAAGCATTGAGAGGAGAATGAAAATTCCCAGAAGCTCACCACCCAAAGATGGCGAGGTTTTTGTAGGTCTGGAAAGATTTCCCTTTTCCTTTCCTGGGTCTTGTCTATTGATAAGTAGAATATTCATTAGGATTTGTCTTGGGGCCTGAAAGCTAAGTTGTCCCCCCTTCCAAAGCCTGTTGGATTCTCATCCCAGCCTCCCGCCCAGCGAGTTTAGCATTTCTGTGGCTCTCACCTGCCTTGTGGAAAGGAGAATGACAGTGCTGGACACTTTGTCCTATCCTTGGAGTCTGACAGGTGCCCCCAGTTCCTGCTGCATGTGTGCCCCATGTGACCAGTGAGTGGAAGGGGTATGGGCACAGGGCTCACTTGTGCAAGTGTTTGTCTTTCTCTGTCCAAATGATTTCACGTAGCATAATACCCTCAAAGTCCAACCATGTTATTGAAAATGGCAAGATTTCATCTTTTTTTATGCCTGAGTAACATTCCATTGTGCGTGTGTGTGTGTGTGTGTGTGTGTGTGTGTGTATGAAACATCTTCTTTATCCATTCATCTATCCATGGACACTTACGTTGCTTCCATATCTTGGCTATTGTAGATAACACTGCAATAAACATAGGGGTGTTCAAATTAGTGTTTTTGTTTTCTTCAGAAAAATACTCAGAAGTAGAATTGCTGTATCATATGGTAGTTCTATATTTAATTTTTTGAGGAACCTTCATACTGTTTTCCACAGTGGCTGCACCAATTTACATTCTTACCAGCAGAGCATGAGGGTTCCTTTTTCTACATATCCTCACCAACACTTGTTATTTGCTGTCTTTTTGATAACAGCCATTCTAACAGATGTGAGGTGATATCTCTTTGTGGTTTTGACTTGCATTTCCCTGATGATTAGTAATGTTGAGCATCTTATCATGTGTCTGTTGACCATCTGTATGTCTTCTTTGGAAAAAATGTCTATTCGGGTCTAGTGCCCATATTTTTTTTTAACATCTTTATTAGAGTATAATTGCTTTACAGAGTTGTGTTAGTTTCTGCTGCACAACAAAGTGAATCAGCTATATGCATACGTATATCCTTATATCCCCTCCCTCTTGAGTCTCCCTCCCACCATCCTTACCCCACCCCTCTAGGTGGTGGCAAAGCACAGAACTGATCTCCCTGTGCATGCGGCTGCTTCCCACTAGCTATCTATTTTACATTTGGTAGTGTATATATATCAATGCTACTCTCTTACTTCGTCCCAGCTTACCCTTTCCCCTCCCCATGTCCTCAAGTCCATTCTCTACGTCTGTGTCTTTATTCCTGTCCTGCCCCTAGGTTCATCAGAACCTTTTTTTTTTTTTAATTCCATATATATGTGTTAGCATACGGTATTTGTTGTCAGAATGGCCATCATCAAAAAATCTACAAACAATAAATGCTGGAGAGGGTGTGGAGAAAAGGGAACCCTCTTGCACTGTCACTGGGAATGTAAATTGGTACAGCCACGATGGAGAACAGTATGGAGGTTCCTTAAAAAACTAAAAATAGAACTATAGGACCCAGCAATCCCACTACTGGGCATATACCCTGAGAAAACCATAATTCAAAAACATCTATCACAATGTTCATTGCAGCACTATTTACAATAGCCAAGACATGGAAGTAGCCTCAGTGTCTGCCCATTTTTTAATCGGGTCTATGTTGAGTTGTATGAGTTTTTTGTATATTTTGGATATTAACCCCTTATCAGATATACTGTTTGCAAATATCTTCTCCCATTCAGTAGGAGGCCTTTTCATTCTATTGATAGTTTCCTTCACTGTGCAAAAGTTTTTAATCTGATGCATCTCCTTTAACTTATTTTTGCTTTTGTTTCTCTTGCTTGAGGAGCTATATCCAATAAATATCGCTAAGACTGATGTCAAAGAGGGTACTGTCTATGTTTTTCTTCTAGGAATTTTATGGTTTCAGGTCTTACATTTAAGTCTTTAAACCATTTTGAGTTTATTTTAGTATATGGTGTGACATAGTTCAGTTTGATTCTTTTGCATGTATCTGTCCAGTTTTCCCAACACCATTTATTGAAGAGGCTATCTTTTCACCATTGTATAGTCTTACCTCCTTTGTCATAGATTAATTCATCATTTAATTGTGGGTTCATTTCTGGGCTCTCTATTCTGTTTCATTGATCTATGTGTCTGTTTTTGTGCCTGTACCATACTGTTTTGATTACTGTAGCTTGGTAGTGTAGTCTGAAGTCAGGGAGCTTGGTAACTCCAGCTCTGTTCTTCTTTCTCAAGGTTGTTCTGGCTATTCAGGGTCTTTTGTGTTTCCATACAAACTTTAGAATTATTTGTTCTCATTCTGTGAAAAATGCCATTGGTATTTCAATAGGGATTGCAGTGAAAGTGTAGATTGCCTTGGGTAGAATGGTTATTTTAACAATATTAATTCTTCCAATCCATGAGCACAGTATATCTTTCCATTTGTTTGTGTTGTATTCAATTTCTTTCATCAATGTCTAGAGTTTTTTGAGTACAGGTCTTTTACCTCCTTGTTTAGATTTATTCTTAGGTATTTTTATTCTTTTTAATGCAATTGTAAATGGGTTTGTTTTCTTAATTTCTTTCTCTGATAGTTCATTGAGAGTGTATAGAAATGCAACAGATTTCCATATATTAATTTTGTATCCAGCAAATTTACTGAATTCATTTATTAGTTCCCATAGCTTTTTGGTTGCATCTTTAGGATTTTTTATACAGTAAGTCCCCAACATGCAAACAAGCTCCATTCCAAGAATGTGTTCATAAGTCCAATTTGTTCGTAAGTCCAACAAAGTTAGCCTAGGTAACCAACTAACACAATTGGCTATATAGTACTGTACTTTGATAGGTTTATAATAATTTTCACACAAATAATACATAAGAAGCAAACACAAAAAACAAAGGAAACATTTTTTAATCATATAGTAACTAAAAAGTACAGTACAACAGCTGGCATACAGGGGCTGGCATCAAGTAAACAGGCAAGAAGAGTTACTGACTGGAGGAGGGAGAGGAGGTGGGAGATGGTAGAGCTGAAGGATCATCAGCAATAGGAGACAAAGAGCAAGCTACAATTTCACTCACACCTGACGTTGATGGAATGCACATTCTCATCTTTGAAAGTTTGCATCTTGAAGGTTCACATGTAGGCGACTTACTGTATATATCATGTCATCTGCAAACAGTGACATTTTTATGTCTTCCTTTCCAATTTGGATTCCTTTTGTTTCTTTTTCTTCTCTGATGCTATGGCTAGGACTTCTAATACTATGTTGAATAAAAGTGGTGAGAGTGGGCATCCTTGTCTTGTTCCTGATCTTAGAGTAAATGGTTTCAGCTTTTCACCATTGAGTATGATGTAGATTCTTGGAATTTTCTTTGTAGACAATCATGTCATCTGTAAATATGGATGTTTTTATTCCTTCCATCCTGTTCTGTATGTATTTTAGTTCCTTGCCTTGCCTTATTGCACTGGCTAGAGAATCCACCACTCTGATGAATAAGAATAGTGAAAGCAGACATCCTTGCCTTGTTCTCATTCTTAAGGGAGGTTATGGTCTATATTGTGTCCCGCAAAATTTATATGTTGAAATCCTAATCCTCAGCACCTCACAAAGTGACTATATTAGGAGATTGAGCCTTTAAAGAAGTAATTAAATTAAAATGAGGTCTTGCAGGTAGACCTTAATCCAATATGACTTGTGTCTTTATAAGAAGTGGAGATTAGGACATAGACACACACAGACAGAGAGAAGACCATGTAAGGACACAGAGAGAAGACTGTCATCTCCAAGCCATGGAGAAAAGCTTCTGTGGCAGGTGGAGTTTATTGAACTATTGAACTAGTTCTTTATTGTTGGACATCCAGAACACCTCCAATTTTCCCCTATTACAAATATGACTGTACTGCTTGTCCTTGCTCATCTGTGTGAACATGAAGGATTGACACCTGGAGGGGGCAGAGCTGTGTGGGAGGGGGTGACCTGTGTATTGTCATCCTTGTTTTGGTCGAGGCTTCAGACTGCCTCCCACAAGGTGGTGGGGGGTGGGGGAGTGGTGCACCCCAGGCACTACTCTGACCCTTTCCAAGCCAACTTCTAGTGTTCGGTGCCTGTGGAGTGCTATCTCATGTCTTAGCTTTGTGCTTTGTCATAGAAACAGCCATGAGAGGAAGTAGAATTTTTTTGTTTGTTTTAATTATCTTAGTCTTACAAAATGATTAAAATAAAATTAGGTAATATGGTTATATGGCTAAAAAAACAAAAAGCTACAAGAGAAATCTCACTCCCTCCCCTATGTTCATTCACATCTTTCCTCTTGTTCTCTATAGATAACCACTTTAAACTGATTTTAAACATTTTCAAACTTACAGAAAAATTGTAAGAATTGATTCACCAAGTGTCAATATTTTCCCATATTTGCTGTCTCTTTCTGTATATATAGGCAGATTTTTTTGTGTGTCAGAACCATTTGAAAAAAAAATGTTTCAGAGCTCACCCATGGAACGTTTTGTGGCTAGGTACTTCCCATTGTGTCACTCAGGCTCTGATCATCTCATTTTAGTGACTAGCTGCATCATCCTTTGAGGTGGCTTTGCCAGATCCCCCCATTGTATAAATTTCCCTCTGCAGTTAGCAGGTGGCCACGTGATTTATCAGCAAGTCCCCCCTAAGTGGGTCTTTGTTGTTTCCAGACTTGCTCTTACCAGCCCTGATGCAGGGAACCACCAGGCACACAGTTGTTGTGTACCTGGGCAGGTGTACCTGCAGAACTGATTTCCGGAGAGTTGAATTCAGGGCATATGTGCCCTTTCACCCTCCCATCCACCATGTGGAAGGAGCCTCTTCCCACAGCCTCACCTCCCCCCTCCCCCAGTCATTGCCAATCTGACGGGGAGAAAATATATCTCAGTGTGGCTATAATCTGTAGTTCTCTCATTATGTGTGAGGTGTTTAAGAACCACTCACATTTCCTTTTCTATAAGAACCACTCACATTTCCTTTTCTATGATTATCTGTTCCTGCTCTTTGCCCAGAGTTACTGGCTTCTGGATCATTCCACAGTTCCACTCACCACCCCCCACCCCCCACCCCCAACACCCTAATTTGGACTAAATGATGGAGAGTGACTCATCTGATGGCAGATCAGCCATCTGAATCTTAAAAAAAAAACCAAAACTGAACCATTTTGGAATAAAACCAAATTTAGGTTGAGTCAGATTAACTCATCTAACTCCACATGTATAAATCTGATAAACAGCAAACAAATTACTTTACATCTGGTAGCTGTTTTTATCATTTTGTCCCTCATGCTGCCTCACTGATTGACACATGAGCCAGGAAGTTATTTAGAATGTGAAATGCCGTAAGAGACAAGATTTTGAGACAAAGCCTAACTTGCTCATGGCCTCGCAACAGGACTGTTCCATCTCATTAAAATATTCAGTACTGAATTTATAATCCCTTTATTATGGAGTAATTTTAGATATACAGACAAGCTACAAAGATAATACAAGTTCCTATACCCTTCACCCAGCTTGCCCCAGCGTGGGCATCTACAAAACCGGGTCCCATTTGTCAAGAAATTGGCATTGGTAGAATACCATAAACTGCAGTCTGTAGTCAGATTTCACAGCATCCAATCTGGGGTACCATATTATATGTAGTGTATTGGATTTTTAAAAATTTTTTTAAAGCTTTTATTTTTTAAGAGTAGTTTTACTTTCACAGCAATGTTAAGAGGGAAAAGGGATATTCCCATATAACCCTTGCCCCTACACATACATAGCCTTCTCATTAACAACCCCCACACCTCCCCCAGAGTGGTACATTTGTTGCAATTGACTAACTTACATTGACAGATCATAATCATGCCGCAGGCCCAGTGGCCATGGCTCACGGGCACAGCCTCTCCACGGCATGTGGGATCTTCCCAGACCAGGGCACGAACCTGTGTCCCCTGCATCGGCTGGCGGATTCTCAACCACTGCACCACCAGGGAAGCCCTGTTTAAGTTTTTATACAAGGAAATAAAACACCTTGTCATAATGTTTCTAATGTCTTGTCACAGCATATTGAATAAATGTTGGTTTTACCATTTTTCATCTTTCTATATTTATAGCAACAGTGAGAGATTTTCAATATTCTGAAAAACATTTCTAAAGGTCCTGGAACAATGGTAGTTTTCCCCTTTGGTCAGGACCACTTGGCAGGCCATTTTCTTGGTTCCACACTGCTGTGCAGTGGGGACTGCCTGCTGCCTGGCCAGTGAGGAGGGATTTGTTGACGCGTGCTCTGGGTCATTGTGTTGGCACAGGATACCCCATCAGGGACACTGAAGTGGTGTTGGCGTGTGGTTTTGGCCTGATCCCCAAGGACACAGAGAGGACCATGGGGCAGGGAGTGCATGCAAGGGCCAGCAGCAGTGCTGAGGGGTTGTGATGGGAGACCAGTGGGCTGACAGCTCTTGGAGGATGCAGAAGAGTGGCTGCTCCATGTGTCTCCCAAGCTGCCCAGTACTGAAGCAGCGATTGCCCAACACCCTTGGTCCAGAGTGTCCACCTGATGGTTCACAAGAGTGTCCTGGGAGAGGTCGCTGGCACCTAAGGTACTGAAGGACAGCAAGAGCTAGGTCATCTCAGATCAGCACAGGCAAGAAGACGGGGCTAACCCCAGCCCTGCCACTTCCTGGTGACAAGGAAACTGGAGGCTCTGCTCTCTGCTCTGCTTAGAGCCAGAGGATTTGATGGGATCTCTGAGCATCAGAGATGTATGCAGAGCACTCAGAATGTATGCAGGTGGGTTAGGCACCCTCTTTTCTAACAGGGGCTTTTCCATTGCTGGCGGCTGTGAGTAAACTCTGAATTTGTCCCCATGGGAAAGTGTCTTAAACATCAGAGTCTCATACAGGGCTTAGGTATGATCGCAAAGCTCAATGACACATACAGTATAGGTGAGAGGTGACTTTTGCCCAGAGCGAGTGCTTTTGCTGTCCCCTGGCCTCTGTGTCTGCAGGAAAACCTCAGTGAGGCCTGGCCACACATTTGATTCTGCACATTCTGGGACCATCAGATGTCCACAGCCAGGGACACCCTTGCATGACCGGAGGATGTACCCTGGTAGTTGATCTTATTCTGAGCAGCATTTGGGGTATGCCTGTGGGTGCCAAGTTACCCCCAAAATCCAGCCCAGGCAGAGTCTGGCTCAGGCATGTGCTTACTAAATACCAGCTGGGAAAGAAGGGTCCTACCAGCAGACCAGAACCATGAAGGGGGACTGGTGGAGATACACGAGGAAGGCTGTGACCCTGCTTCTGGGGCTGGGTTGATGGTGGTTGTTGGGAGGTGTGGAGTGGGACAGAGAGCAGAGAGGAATGGGGATGAGCTGGAACCTGCTAGCACTGTTTGGGTCTCTCTCATCTAATTACAATGACTTTCAGAAAGGGAGGCACCGCTTCCCTTTCATCTCCCAGATCATGGGCAAATTTCCCTTGTGACCAGCCCTAACTCAGGTCCCTAGGGAGAGCGGTTCTGGGGGGCAAAGGTCCAGCTTAGCTCGTTGACAGTCTGGGGTCCGGTCCTCTCCATCTGGTGGCTCCTGGCCTTGACTTCCATGCGTTTGTCTGGCAGATGGGGAAGAGGATCTGGAAGATTGCGTGGGCATCTTTTGAGAGGCCAGGCCTGAAGGGGGCATGTCGCTCCCATTGTCCAGTGCTGGCAACATGGCCCACCATCAGCAGGGGAGGTCAGGAGTGATAAGATGTGGTCACTTCACTCTCCAGAAGAAAGTGGAGGTGGTACTGTCCTCTACTCCTCACACTCAAGGAAGTGCAAATAAGAAACAACCATATGTGGCCATTTTATGTTCAATATTTTATACTATAAAAATACTTGTTTTGGATGACCTCTGTTCCTCAAGCTGGGACACAGCACTCTTGGAGTGAACGAAGAACCAGGGAGTTCAGGGTTGGGCAGGAAATTAATGTACAGATGTACAGAGAGACAAACAAATTTTCAGAGAGACTCCATAAACGCTGGACTTAACCCCCAAGGCCTCTTTCTTCATGCTTTCCACTGTTCTTCGTGAAGACCTGTTTGTTGAAGGGCACAACAGTAAAGTCAGGTAAGAATCACGGGATTGGAGATACACGAAACGTAGCTAACATTCAATTCACGAATCAGTCGGTTTATTGCACGCAATCAGCACACAACACAGCTTAGTCAAAGTAGGGAGAAAATAGGAAGGGGGGTAATGAACCACTCCAGGGAGAAGTCCCGGAAGGAGGCATCTCAGCACCAGCAGCAATCTCTGGTCCAGCAATGGGTGTCTTGACAAGTGTGAGTGGAAAGTCGCTTCTGCTCCAACAGAGCCTCCGGCAGGTCCATCTGAAACAGTTCTCAGCAGCGTGGAGCCGGGTCCTCCAGCAAAGAGACTTTAAGTCATTTGGCTCAGTGGTCTCAACTTTTAAGAAGTCAGTAAGGTGTAATGGTTACACCCCAGAGGGTTTTGTCTCTATTAGTCACCCTTTCTGTTCCCGAAATCTTTCCAAGGATGTTGCCAAACAAGTTCCTTATCTATATTGACACTCTCAGTGTATTATACTCACAGTCCTGTATTGGACATTTCAAAACAACCAGTATGGAAGTTCACATTCACCACTGTGACTCCATCTTGAATTACTTAATGTAGCTCAAATCTTATGCGTTTCATACAAGATGAGTAGGAATCATAATACAAAAGAAATCATATCACAAGACCTTCCTGGGTTCCGCACCAGCCTGTCCCTTATGCCAAGAGACTGCCCCATACTCTCCTCTGTGAGGGCCGAGAGCTAGGCAGCAGCCCCACCTCGGGATGTGGGCTCTGCCCCATTCAGTGTCCCCAAGACCAGTTTCTTATGGCTGGCCTGGGGCGCTCTCCCTTTGGATCACCTCCTGAGTGAAGTGAGTGAACATTCCCCCTGGTAGAAAGGTCTCTGCTCACCCGCTCTCTCCAGCCTTTGGTTCCACACAAGTCCCTTTTGGTGACTGCTTTCAGGGTTTTTCTGCCTTCCTCAGATGGGCCGCCCCTAGGTCCTTGCCAGCTGTCCTTGTGGGTGAGGCTGGGCATTTCTGGGGCAGAGCAGGGGCCATGGGGGGGAGCCCTCCTGATCAGTGCTGCCCCTGTGCAGTGAGCTGCTTGGGGGAGGAGTGAGCATCCCCTCTGGAGGATGGATGGGCAGAGGCATGACAGTTTGGGGCACTTGGCCTTCCCTTGAAGAGCCTCTGATTCGTGAAGCTATTCAGGGCCACTGAGAGTGAATGACAGAATCTTCACCATTGTTACCAGGGAACCCTTCAGGGTTGAGGAAACAATTTGGACCATTGGGTCACTAATGAAATAATTGGATAGAGAAATAGGAATGTATACCATTAATACCCTGTAGCCACCTCTTCACTTTGGGCTGATGCCCCCTGACCTTAAGGTGATGCCCATTTCCTGATGACCATATTATATCACTGCATAACAGATCTATCTATTATTGCATAATGAAATGCCCCAAACTTAAGTGGCTTAAAAAGACAGTAAACACTTACCAACTCAGTTTTGGTGGGTCAGCAATTTGGGTACATTTTATCTCTGGCTTGGGGTCTCTTGTGAGTCTGCAGTCTTACCCAGAGACTTGACTCTGGGTAATTCACTCCCTCATGGCAAGTTGGTGCTGGCTGTTGGCTGGGGGACCCAGCTCCTCCACACATGGGGCTCTCCTCAGAGATGCTTGAGCTCTATCATGACATGGCAGCTGGCTCCCCCAGAGCAAGTGACCCAGGAGAGAAAGGCAGAAGTTGCAATATGATGGGTGACCTGGCCTCATAAGTCACCCTCGATATTTCTGCAGTGTCCTATTGGCTGCATTAAGGGATCAGCCCTATTCAAAGGGGGCATGGCTTCAGAAGAGTGGGATCACCAGGAACTACCTTGGGAGCTGACTGCCACAAGTACGCTTCTTGTTGGATGGTGTCACCTCCCAGTGGAGACCCCCATCTCAGGAAGAGAGGGCACTTCACCCCAGTTCTGCTTTCTGGCCATGCCCTGCCACCACATGACCTTTGGGTCATTATAACTGGTCTGCTGCTGTGCTGCCAAGGTTCATCTCTTCTTTCTTAGGTCAGTTCCATACAGCAGAGGTCTGGGCTTGGGTCTCCATGTCCTGGTGGAGTCGCCCCTGCCACTCTCTTGTCTGAGGGATGTCAACAAGGGGAAGGGCTGTGCTGGAGGATGGTGGCAGGCACTGTCCTTCCCAGTCTGGGCTGGAAGCATTCCGATGGTCAATCTGCCACAGGCCAGGCTCTCGTTCCTCACAAAAACTCCAACCACGCATCCTGTATTATCTCCATTTTATGAGAAGAATTGGAGCTCTGAGGGGCTCAGTAATGTGTGGAGATCACACAACCTGTGAGCCAGGTGCCCCTGAAACACAGGCCACCCTGTCTTCTGTCACCTGCTGGCCGGGCTACTCTGAGTCCTCAGCGATGGCTGGGGGCCAGATGGAACTCATCCTCAACTTGGTCTTCAGATTCCTGGAGGGAGATGCACCTGTGTATCCTAGAGCTGGGCCTGGGTCCAGGGTGGCCGTACTCCTAGGGTCTGGCGCATGGTGGCTTTCACTGAAATTAGTCATGGAGGTGAGTGAGAGCTCATCAGTGTCCAAGTTGTACAATTCTTCAAATCTTTGGTTGAAAGGAAGAATATCTGGAGGTGAAAGTGGGTAGCATGTCTCAGCCTACCCCCTCCCAAACAACTGGTAAATATTTAGTAGAACTGAGGGCGGAAGCAAGTCCTTTCTCCAGCTGGTGTAGACATCACTTAGGAACTCATGGAGAAACATGGCTGTGTGCTCTGCCAAGGGAGGTCAGGGTGGGCTGGAGAAATTATCTCATTAACTGGCCCTTTCGATGATTTCATTCGTTACACTCACATGATCCCTGTGTGTTAGGTACTGCCTCTGAGGGGGGGCTCTATGGTGATACCCCTGCAACAACAAGGAAACCAAGGCCCAGAGAAATTGCTTTGTTTTTTAAAAAGCATGTAAGCCTGGATGAAGAATCCATCATTTAAATTAGGTCAGAATTCATGGTCTAAGCCTTGTAAGAATCCTGTATCTTTATATATTTACTTTCACCCTAGAAGTCATGGAGCCCTCCCTGTGGGTGCTGGGGGTGCTGGATTGGGCTGGAGCATCTGTTGTGGAACAGGTCTCCTCAGGAAGTGGCAGAGGACTGGCTTCACCCCTGGGAGCATCTTGAAATAATCTGTTTTCACTGGGACCTCTCAATTTTCCAACCATCTGCGGCCATTTTCACCGTTCCCACCAAAGAAGACCTGAAGAAGCCTCTGGGGGCCCATTAGGCCCTTTCTTTGATCTAGGGGCCACTGCCTGTATGGTCTGGGGCCAGTCCCACGGCTCAGGCACTGAACCCACTGATGACCCCTCTCTGAGGGTCTGAGCGACAGGTGCCTGGAGGTCTGCTTAGAAAAACCCACAGAGGCAGAGGCAGAATGGCTGCAGCTTCCACGCCCAGAACAACTCAGGGACACCCAAGCAGCCCGTTAAACTTTAAACCAACACAGACCAGGATGGCCTGGGCCTTGGACAGCGTTCCAGCCGGTTTGGGCTGTATTTTTGCAAATAAGGCAGGGGGAGAACCAGTGAGCTTGGATGTGTGATAGTGCGGAAATGCAAATGCACTGTCGTTTAGTGACCCGTATTGTGAAAACCGGCAAAAGGAAGTTGTGTTTTGCTGCTGCCTGAAGTCAGTCCTGGAGAGAAGTGTGTGTGCCGCAGAAGACAGGTGAGTGGTGCTGGCTTCGGGGTCTTCGCCAGCCCTGAGAGCCTGTGCTGGTCCTGTAAGGGCCACTTTCAGGGTCAGGGGAAGTTCAGAGCAGGAGCCATTTGGGGTCGGATGTTTTCAAGGCAGGAAGCTGCCGTGGTGGCGCTGAGTGGTGTCTTGTGTCCCTTTGTCTTCCTGTGGTGCCTCTGGCATGATTTGTAACAAGTCAGGTTATTGTGGGCATCATGGATCAGCAAATGAGCACACCTGCCAGGACAGTGTTGAGTGTCATCTGCGGTGGCTTAGACTCTAGCAAAGATGAACCTGAGGCCAGGGTCCCTGAGTAGGCTGGGCCTACGGAGGAGGGATGAATGGTCCCAAACACAGTCCCTAGGGGGCTAGGCCTTTCCACATGGTGGGACTCCAGAAGATTCCTCTGCAATCTGCATTTTAGGTATTGACAGACAAGACCTGTCCATGATAGTGCTACTAGGAAGGAAGGCCAAGCCCATCAGGGCCTCCTCAGAATCCCACACTGTGCCCAGACAGTGCAGAGTAGTGGACGGACCACCTGTGAGAGGCTCGCAGACTGGGGGAGGCTCATGGGCAGCCATGGGGTACCAGAGGCAGCGGTGTTTGTGCCCGTTGCACAGAGTGGACATGTTCTAGGGCACGACTGCACCCAGAGCACTTGGTTCCCAGGACCCTCTGGGGTTTGTAGTGTGGGAGTCCCTGTGATTGCTGACAATCAGCCCATTTACAGCTTCTTGCGGTCGGTGCGGTGCTGTGGAGTCCCCTTGGGAGGTGGAAAGTTGGGCCTGGGGTTCTCTGAGACCCCACTGGAGAGGGGAAACTGAGCATGGGGCAACAGGTGGCTGGTGCCCTGCTGATGTTCGTGGCCAACTGGGACGTTTGGCTTGCAGCCCCTCCCCCAGCTTGTGACTTTGGGCAGATGCTTCGACCACTTAGCTTTCCTGTATGTGAACTGGGGTCCGAGTGGTGCTGGGCTCCAGACATGAGCACAGCCCCCTGGAGGCTGGGTGTGCTTGGGGCAGCTCTGCTATTATTCGGATTAGTCCTCAGACAAAGCCCAGGGTGACCTCGCCCCGCCGTTCTTTCAGGAGAGGAAACTGAAGGCCACAGAGAAACTGAGGCCCACCGCTTGCCCTAGACCATGGACTGCAAGATGCCAAGCCGGGCAAACTCAAACCTTTGGAGCCTGACAGCTTGACTGGCAAGTGGCCCTGGGGCTGGGTGGGGCCGGGTGCGGAGGGGGAGGAAGTGGTTTGTCTCCAGCTGGTCGGTTGCAGGAGGCCAGAGGCCCTGGTTCCTCTCCTCGGGCTGATGTCTGTCTGCGCACAAAAACCAGCACCTCCAAATATGCAGTGCCTCGCAAAGCTCGACAAGACTGTGTGCTCTGCACACACAGAAGCCTGGACTGTGGTAGGTCTGTTGGGGTTAAAGCTGAGATGAGGTGCTGAGTGAGCCCCCAGAGGAAGGGTGAGGATTTGCTGCCCGGAGCCCCTTGAGAACCTAGGGTGACGGGTGTCCCTGGACCCAGAACAGTGACCATGGAAGAGTCGCTGATCCAGTGCCAGGAGCACCTGCCTTGCTGCATCCTTGCCACCTTCCCCAGGTGGGCTCTGACAACCCTACTGACAGATGAGGAAACAGCTCCAAGGAAAAGTGGGTGAACATAGGGGTAAAAATGTAACCTTGGGGCAGTATTAACCATAGCTGAGATGTGAAATGCAAACCTGGGGCTCCCCTGGTGGCACAGTGGTTGAGAGTCCGCCTGCCGATGCAGGGGACACGGGTTCGTGCCCCGGTCTGGGAGGATCCCACATGCCGCGGAGCGGCTGGACCTGTGAGCCATGGCCGCTGAGCCTGCGCGTCCAGAGCCTGTGCTCCGCTGCGGGAGAGGCCACAACAGTGAGAGGCCCCCGTACTGCAAAAAAAAAAAAAAAAAAAAAAGAAAAAGAAAAAGAAATGCAAACCTGGATGGGGTGTCACTCACTTTCATGACCCCCTGGCTACCCACAGCTATGAGATCCATCCTGGCTCCAACCACCAGCTCCCATCCCCTCCCTTTCTGGGCTCACCCACCTAGGCACACCGTCAGCTCTTCAGATGGCCTGACTCACTCTTGTTTGCTTTGTGCCCTTCTCTCTGTCTGATACTATCTGATGCTGTTCCCTCAGTCTGGGACACTGGTCTCTCTTCCTCAGATGCTGTTCTCTCTGTCTGAGATAATGTTCCTTCTGCCTGGGATATTGTTTCCTCTGTCTGGGACTCTGTTCCCTCTGCCTGAGATGCTGTTGCCTCTTCCTGGGACACTGTTCCCTCTGTCTGAGACTCTATTCCCTCCGTCTGGGATGCAGTTTCCCCTGTTGGGACATTGTTTCCTCTGTCTGAGATGCTGTTCCCTCTGTCTGCAATGCTGTTCCCTCTGTCTGAGGCTCTGTTCCCTCTGCCTGAGGCTCTGTTCCCTCTGCCTGAGAGGCTGTTTCCTCTGCCTGGGATGCTGTTTCCTCTGTCTGTAATGCTGTTCTGTCTGCCTGGGATACTGTCCCCTCTGTCTGAGCCCCCATGTGTGATGACTGGTCACCTAGGTCCCCAGTGAAGTGGATGGTGGCTGACCTTACACATCAGCTCTGGGGATTTTGGTGGGGCCCAGTTGGACCCCTCGGTGCCCAGGACACAGAGCTCTTGCTGGTGCAGGTGTGTGGCTTTAGGAAGGTGAAATCCATTGTCTGGGTGTCCCTTTTGCTGTAATTACCTAACAGGGTCACTGTGAAGTTAGATGAGACGACGCGGGGCTGTCGAGTGATGGACTGTAGGAGGTGGGATTTGACCTTCTGTAATATTGATTTACATTTTATATTTTCAAAATTTGGACTCAGCCAGAGGACATTTTGGTATGGTTATGTAAAAGTACGTTATCAGAAGGGAAATAAGACCGCTTGAGATGCTGATTCAAATTCATCTATTCACTTCCTCACCGAACATGCTTACTGAGTCCTGCTGTTTGCCAGGTGGGGGACCATGTGAAGGAGGAGAGATTTCCACCTGTGTGGGCTACAGCCAGTGGGGAGTGGAGGTGGGAGGTGTGGCTGAGCCTGGAGGGGTAGGGGGGATGGAGGAGGGCGGCCTCATCTGGGGAAGGCTTGTCACAGAGCAGGGAGTGAGTCCAGGGAGCTGCGCCAGGCTGTTCCTCTAGAGGGAGCACCTTGCAGAGGCCCCTGAGGTGGCTCAGTGTGGAGGCAGTGGCAGAGTTACATCTGTGTTCAAGGATTTCAGTGTCAGTCGGAAGCTGTTGGAAAGTTCTTATCTGTTTTGTTTCATTACTTTTTTAAATAAAAATTTCAAACGTAATCAAAAGTAGAGAGAAGTATGTAGTGAGCCCAGGGTGCCCAATGGAGGAGGTCAGAATGGAACAAGGAACGCCCCCTTGCCCCACCCCAAGTGTGGGCCTGGAGGTCTAGGGTACTGCAGAGATCAACTTTTTTCCCAAAAAACTTTATTGCAAAACATTTCAAACATACAGCAAAGCTCCAAGAATTTTACAATGTCCCCTCCTGAGATTCTACTTGCTTTATCACACATCTACCTGCCTATGCAAGGAAAGATTTATTTTTTATTTCAAAGGTTGTGATTTTATTTTTATAGTTGCTCTTAATGTATGGTCATGTACAGTGTCTGCAGTGTTTATATTTATACTCCTTCTAGATGAAAGTAAAATAAAAACAGAAACAAAATATGAAACAGAAAGAAGTATAGAAAATTCAAAAATAGGAAATAAAGAAAAATATTAAGTAAATACATAAGTAAAAAAGATTAAGCAGCAGGTTCGTGCCCCGGTCTGGGAAGATCCCACATGCCGCAGAGCGCCTGGGCCCGTGAGCCATGGCCGCTGAGCCTGCGCGTCCGGAGCATGTGCTCCGCAACGGGAGAGGCCACAACAGTGAGAGGCCCGCATACCACGAAAAAAAAAAAAAAAAAAAAAAAAAAAGATTAAGCAGAAACAGTACAGGGACTTCCCTGGTAGTCCAGGGGTTAAGACTCCACGCTGCCAATGCAGGCAGCATGGGTTGGATCCCTGGTCAGGGAATGAAGATTCCACATGCTACGCAGCGTAGCCAAAAAAAAAAGAAACAGTGCAGTGGTCTGTTTCCCAGGCACAGCCACCCTGCGCACAGTGCAGCCCTGCATGTAACCCTTCTTGTCATAGCTCCTTATACTGCACCCAGTGCGTTCCCTGAGTTTCTGTCAATCCAGCTCTGGGCACACGTCATCACTACTGGGCTCATTGTGTGATTTCACCAACTCCTACTGTAGCTGAGCAGGCCTTGTGACAGGGGACCTGGGAGCTTCAGGCGATGCTAATGGCTGAAGGCCATCACCCTATGAGGTGTCCTGACCATGTTTGTCATTTAGGGCCACTAAAAATGTATGACATGACCAGTTGAGGGTAGAGTGCTGTGCACTGTCTCAAGCTTTAAGAACCTTTGCAGGACTGTTGTTGGGTCCAATTTTACAGACAAGGAAACTGAGGTTTGGGGAAGTTGAGCTTATCTCTGGTTACCGGGTCAATAAGTAGTAGAAACTGATCACTCTGGATGCAGTGCCTCAGACCCACTGTGCTGCTGCCTCCCTGGATCCACGTAGGAGGGCCAAAGATGCATCATGCAATCCATGGGGGCTGTCATGCCCCCATAGGCCCAAGAAGACGGCCTGGGGTCAGAGCAGGGAGAAGTCCAGGCAGGGCCTCTACATAGCTGGAGCTGGCTGACCCTCCCTGGTGGGCAGGGGTCTCTAGTCCTCCCACCTCCCTCCCAGTGAGGCACCTGTGGTTTCAGGAATGTAATCAACCAGGAAATCATCCTGCATTTTCCCCACAATCATTTATTGAGCCTCTAATAATGATACCCATGTCCTGTGCTGGGCCATGAGCTGTTTCTGAGCCTCACCTCGTCAGGTGGGGGACCAAAAGACAGTCTGGAGGCCGAGACCAGAGCCAGAGCCACACAGAGCGTGGGCCACAGTCCAACCACCAGGTCTGTTCGAGGCCCTACCCTGGGGGCAGCAGGTTTGTTTCCTGAGGAGTAGGGTGGGCAGTGCAGGGTGACGATGCATCAGCGGCGGGGTGAGAGGTTTACAGGCAGCTCTTGCTGGGGACCAGGCCTCTCCACAACCACACGTCACCGTGGGCCTCGAGGCTTCCAGGTGGGTGAGTGGAGAAAAACCCTGGGTTTGAGGCCCAGGGTGACAGGAATGCAGGGCAGGGAGTAAGTTTTCAGTGCTTTTGAATCACTGTCACTTTGACCCTAATTTACAGAAGTTCCTATGCAAACCTTTCTGAAATGCATTCCTTTTTTATTTTTATTTATTTATTCATTTTTATTTTGCGGTACGTGGGCCTCTCACCGCTGTGGCCTCTCCCGTTGCGGAGCACAGGCTCCGGACGCGCAGGCTCAGCGGTCATGGCTCACGGGCCCAGCCGCTCTGCGGCATGTGGGATCTTCCCAGACCGGGGCATGAACCCGAGTCCCCTGCATCGGCAGGCGGACTCTCAACTACTGCGCCACCAAGGAAGCCCTGCATTCCTTTTTTAAAAAGCTTTTTTATTTTTCACTGTGGTAAAATACACATAACATAAAATTTACGATTTTAACCACTTTTAGGTGTACAGCCCAGTGGCATTAAGTACATTCACGTTGTTATGCACCATCGCCACCATGCATCTCCAGAACTTTTTTATCATTCCAAAATAAAAATCTATTCCATTCAATACTAACTCCCCATTCCCCAGTCTCAGCTCCACCATTCTACTTTCTGTCTCTATGACTTGCCCCCTGCAGGTACCTCATACAAGCAGAGTCTTTTTTTTTTTTTTTATAAATTTATTTATGTATGTATTTATTTTTGGCTGCATTGGATCTTCTTTGCTGCACACAGGCTTTCTTAAGTTGTGGCGAGCGGGGGCTACTCTTCATCGCGGTGCACGGGCTTCTCATTGCGGTGGCTTCTGTTGTTGCAGAGCACGGGCACTAGGCACGTGGGCATCAGTAGTTGTGTCACACAGGCTTCAGTAGTTGTGGCACACGGGCTTAGTTGCTCTGGGGCATGTGGGATCTTCCTGGACCAGGGCTCGAACCTGTGCCCCCTGCATTGGCAGGCAGATTCTTAACCACTGCGCCACCAGGGAAGCCCCAAGCAGAGTCTTAATATTTATCCTTTTGTGTCTGGGTTGTTTCACTCAGCACGTCCTCGAGGTTCTTTCATGTTGAAGTAGGCTTCCAGCTTTTGGCCACTGTGAATAATGCTGCTCTGAACCTTTGTTCACATGTGAACAGAGGGCAAACATCTATTTGAGTCTCTGCTTTCAATTCTTCTGGGAGAAATGCGTGCTTGAGGACATAAGGGATTCATGTTGGAATTTGGTGTTGAAACAAATGCAGCTTCTCTAAGAAAAGCTGCAGCACACCTAGGAGCTTTAGGACCCCCACCTACCTCACACCCCCACTGTCCAGCCTGCAGGCCCCTGCCCACTCACCAGTATCCCAGTACTAGAACGGACAGGTAACTTTCTTCTTTTTTGTTTTTCCATAATATCTAAGTTTTCTTTAAAAAAAAATGACCCATCACTCATGCAGTTTAAAAAAATAACAGTAAGTTTTTAAAGTGATGGTGTGAACTGTTTGGGGAACATCTGATCAGGGCATCCCAGCAAGCTGGGTAGGTGCTGTGCTGATCCATCTCCTTTCCTCTGCACTCTGCTGGCCCCATCCCGTGCCGAGGTCCCATTAACCCCAGCGAATTTTGAAGCATGTGGCACCCCACAGTACCTGTGTCCATCTCTGTGTTCTCAGCACACAGGATGGAGAATGCAGACTGTACCAGCTGCAGCCAGAGCACTTCCTGGGCTGAGGCCCCAAGGCAAGTATTGCGCTTCTGGATCCTGACACTGGAGTGCAGGCACCACTGGGTCACGGGGCAGCTTTGCTGACATGTCATTGATTGTTGCATCTGGCATGGCCAGCGCAGCCAGACCTTTGTCACTGCTGATACAGCCTTGTGGGTTTCTTCAGCCTTGTCTCCCAGCCTGCAACAACCTGCATGCAGGAGTGTGCAGCACAGCAGTTTCTGGTATTGCCCTATGGTGCTTTCAGTATTGTTTGGATTACCTCCTTCACGTAACCAACCACCTGGATATGGTAGGGTAAAGAGCAACCCCACCGAAGATTGTCATCTCTCATGATTCTGGGGCTCTTGGGGTGCATTCCCATGGCTCTCCCTCAGGGTTTCTCTGGGACTGTCGCCAGTGAGGGCTGGAACTGTTTCAAAGTCTTCTTCTCAGGCTCACACATCTGATGGCTGCTGCCAGTTGCCAGCTGGGGCCCCATGTGCCTTGGCCACTAAGCCATGTCAGTGACAAGACATCCGAGGTCTCTGCCCACTTGGGGCCTCCAGGGTACCAGGTGACAGGCAGCAAGTGAGATGGGCATAATGGTGGTTTTAGGGGGGGCTCCTACACTGTTTCCAAGGTGGGGACGTCCAGCAGCAGGTGGAGCGGACTTGTGGCCCATCTGTAAGACTATCCCTGCCCATCTCAGGCAGCTACCAAGTGGTTCAGAGACTCCAGGGCAGGCACCACAGCATTCATGCTACCCCATCCACTGGCTGCTGTGGATGGAGCCACTTAACGGTCCACAACGCACTGGATAGTGGGGCACATTTAATTTTTCTGTACTTCTCCTGTCCCCACACCTCCCCCAGTCCCAGGTTTGGGGCCTTTGATGCTGGGTGGTGGCGGCCTCGGGTGTCAGGGGCCCTGGGTCCTGAGTTCGGCAGCAGGCTCAACTCACCTAGGGTGGGCTCTCTCAGCTCAGGGCTTCTAAAGGGAGAGCTGAGTGGCTGGGAAGACAGAAATGACCAATGCTCCTTGGCTCCTCCGTGATTACACGTCCCTGGCCTTGGGCACATCAGAATGAGCCCAGAGACCAGGCCAGGGGTTTCAGAGCAGCATGTCTGGGGGACCCAGCTCCTGGGTGCTGATTACCCCAGGCCAGCATGGCCAGGGTCAGCCTTGGCATCCTTGTCTGAAACGTGGAATGTCACCCACCTTGGTGATTGTGACTGAGCAAGGGTACAAAAGCACTCAGCACATCTCCTGGCACATGGGGTGTGTGGGTCTGTATATATAATTGGATATAGGTTTATATGTATTTGTGTATGTGTGCATGTGCATATGTGTATACACGTGTGGAGGCATGTGTGTGTTTATATGTGTGTATGTTGGGCACCCTTGAACATGTGTCTCCTCTCCC
Organism: Kogia breviceps; assembly: GCF_026419965.1. NCBI lineage: Eukaryota > Metazoa > Chordata > Mammalia > Artiodactyla > Physeteridae > Kogia > Kogia breviceps. The sequence continues at coordinate 33,343,671 of NC_081317.1, forward strand.
CCAACTCTACCCTAGCCCCCGGCTCCTCTGAGCAGTGTGGAGGGGAGGTTGGGACTGGACTGGGCTGCCCTGCACTCACTTTGGCCTTGGACAGGCAGCAGGGAGACCAGTCCTGAGGTAAGCGAGGCTGTGGGCTGTATCCTGTGGCTTCTCAAATCAGATCAGAGAGTCATCTGATCTTTAGGAAGGTTGCTCTGCAACCAGGACCTCCCTCCACCACGTACTCTACTCCCTGGAGGGTGTCTTTATGCTGAGCCCTGGGCTTCCCACTCTGGCCAAGCATGGTTCAGCTGCCCTTGCACTAAAACCCTTGGAAGATAAGATGGTCATGGCTAAAGGGCCTCCAGAGGAAAGGCACACTTCCTCCCTTTGAAGGTCATCCAGGCAGACCAGCCTCCCCAGGCTCTGGGCCTGCCATACCCCTCACCACCCTCCTCTACATGATTCATTGTCCCTTCTGTAACAAGGAAAATGACACTTGGTGAGTGTCAGCAACTCACCAAGTTTGCACAGCTTGGAGGTATCCGATATTCCACAGGGTATAATCAACATACAATTAACTGCATATGTTTAAAATGTCCAATTTGACGTTTCAACATACACATATACACCTGTGAAAGTGTCGCCACTGCCAAGATGATGAGCACAGCTGTCACCCCTTGAAGGCTTCGCTGTGTTCCATTGTAACCCCCACACCACACCTACCCCTCCTTCCAGGCAACATCCCTGTCTGCTTTCTGGCACCACATGTTAGTGTACATTTCCTAGAATTCTATGTAAATGAGAAAAAATAGGTGCCTTTTCTTTTGTCTGTCTTCTTTCACTTGGCATGATTATTTCTAGATTCATCCATGTTGTTCAGAAGTATTCTCTTTTCCTCTAAATGTTTGAAAGATTTGTGTAGAATTGGTATCAATTTTGGTCATGATTTTTCTCAAATATTTTTCAAGCTCATTCTTTTTTTGAGACTCCACATATATGTTCTGGTTACACAGATATTATGCTGCTTAAAGTTTTTCCACATCTCACAATTCATTCTCGCTCTTTCATTTTAGATAACTTCTATTGTCTCTCTAAACTCACTAATTTTTCTTCTACAATATCTAATCTTCCATCAATCTCTTCCAGTGGGTCTTGATCACACTTTGTGATTTTCATCTCTAGAAGTTGGATTTGCATCTTTTTTTTATTCTTCATGTTTCTACTGACCTTTTAAATATAACGCGGGTAACTGCTGCCGCCTTAATGACCTTGTCTGGTAATTTTAACATCTGTATCATATGTGGGTCAATTTCAACTCACTGCCTTTTTCTCCTCACTATGGGTTGTGTATTCCTGCCCTCCGTGTCTGATAATTTTTGGTTGGATGCCAGACACTATAAATCTCACCTTACTGGATGCTGAATATGTTTGTGCTCTTATAATTGTCCTTGTTTAGGCACTGTTTAGGAAGGCATTGTTTAGGGTGGCAGTTAAGTTGTTTGTAAACAGATGGACTTTCCTGTTAAAATTCATCAGTATTTGTTAGGTGGTACCTGAGCAGAGCTCACCGTGGGGCTAGTTATACCCCACACTGAGGCAAGACCCTTCCAAGTTCTCTAATTCCCTGTGGATCTTGGGGTTTCCAGTCTAGCTGGTGGACACAGGCATATTCCCCACCCTGTGTGAGCACCAGGTGATGTTCCCTCTGACCCTCTCAAGTAGATCTTTCTCCAGCATTGCAGTTTCCTCACACATGCACTGAGCCATCTCTGAGGGCCCTTGTCAGCTCTCTGCGCTCTCTGTGCAGCTCTCTCTCTAGTGCTCTATCCTGTGACCTCCAGCTGCCTTCGTGTTCCTGGACTCCCAGCTCTGTCTCCTTACTCAGGGGTCTACCTGGGATCCCCTTCTCTGGGCAGGAAGCTGGGGTGAGAGAAGGATCACTGCATTTGTACCCACCTCTCAGGAGCACCGCGCTTTGCTGCCTGGTGTAAGGTGTCTCTCAACTGTTGTTTCGTATGTTTTATCCATGATTTGGTTATTTCCAGTGAGAGAGTATCTCCAGTTTCTGTTATTCCATCTTGACCAGAAGCAGGAATCCCTGAGGTGTGATTGCAGCAGGCTCCACCTGGCACCAGATGGCCGCATTGGACACACCAAAGCTGAGTGTGTGGCTTGCATTCCATCTGGCATATTTTGACTGCTGTGTCATGTCTGATTTCCTGAAACTGGAGTTTATCACCTGTGCTATGAGAAAAATGCAGCAAAGCATGCATTTTCTGTTTAGAAATCTTGATATTTCTCCCCATTAAGCTCTTTAAGAATGTGGCAGTAGCCAATACTAAATGTGCACCCTGCACTGGTTTTGGTGTCACTTAAAGAAAGGTCCACTCAGAAGAAATCTGACTGCACTGGAAGGAAGAGCGCGGGAGACTATGACAGGGTCTGGAGTTGGTGCTTAACTCCTGGGGCCTCGCCAGCCCTCAAGGCCATGCATGCACAGAGGTGGCTCATGCTTTTCTTCTGAGCACACTGTGACAGGAGGCCCTTCTGCTGCATGGATGGTCGAGGGTCAGGCTTCAGGACACCTTTTTGGTTGTGTGTGCTGCGGGGAGGGGAAACTGCATCTCCACCGATGGTTCTTTATTTTGTTTAGCAAGGGAGGAAGGGAATGTGTGAAGAAGCCACTGGCAGCAGAGCTGAGTGAGTGCCTGTGTCTGGGAGGGCGTGTGGAAATGCCAGCCAGCTCTCCTCAGACACAGTGGGCACTGCACACTCAAGGGGACCCTTTCTCCCTGAGTCACTGCATGACTGGGGACAAGCTCAATTCTGGCCCCAGTTTTAAGCCAGGGCCTAGAAGCTGCTGAACGGGGGCCAGGGACTCAGCCATGTTCCATCCACCTGCAGACCTCTATGACCTGCCCGGGGGTCTCCTGCACTGGGTGGTGGCATGAAGATGCCCTTCCATATTCTCCCTTGAGCACTGGGTCTGTCACCCACGCTGCTCCAAGTGCCAGTGGAGAAGGTGGTTTTCATTCTCCTTTCACATTTTTTTTTTAGAACCTCCTGAACTGCTCCACTTCAAAACTGCTGGGCAAGAAAAAGATTTTCAGCAAATCCCCCCAGACCCCCAACCCTGTACAAGGCCTGGGCTGGCCAACTCAAACGACCTGGAACGCAGCCAGCAGGGAGCCTGGCACCCACCCTTCCACCTCAGTGTCCTTGTGGAGTCTGACAGCCTCAGGTAACCCACCTATTGCCCAGGAATAAGTGACTGCTGCTCCTGGTCCCTGGCCTCCTCTGCAGCTCCACTGGGGGTTCAAGTGGAAGATTCTGGGGAATGTCAATCTCCTCCCAGTCTAGTCTCACCTTTGACCCTCTCTGTGCACCTAGACTGACACTTGAAGGTGTCTTTCCTCCATGAGGGTTTCCAGAAGAGGCACCATGTGAGGGCATGACGTAGCTCCAGTGCTTAGCAGGAAGAGGAATTGGGGACCAAGATCCATCCTCCTCAGGCTCCAGGTGTCTAGGAAATGACAGGTCATCTGTCAGAATATCGACAGTGATATTGAGGGAGGGTCTCGATGGGGATCCTGCCTCACCTCAGAGCTACATGGCAGGATAGACTGCCACAGACGCTAAAGCATAGTACAGACCAGATTCACTGTGCTTGTGATGGTTATTGCTATTCTTTGTTGCTCAGCGCCCATGGCTCACGGGCCCAGCCGCTCCGCGGCATGTGGGATCTTCCCGGACCGGGGCACAAACCCGTGTCCCCTGCATTGGCAGGCGGACTCTCAACCACTGAGCCACCAGGGAAGCCCTATCGCTATTCTTTTACACATATATTCTGAATTCATTGAGGGGCAGGTAGCTTCACGCTACAGAATTCATCCCTCCCTCTCCTTTTTTTTCTTTCGCTCTCTCTTTTTTCTTTCTTTCTTTCCTTCCTTCTTTCCTCCCTTCTTTCCTTCCTTCCTTTTTCCTTTCTTTCTCTCTTTCTTTCTCTCTCTTTCTTTCTCACTCCCTCCCTCCCTCCTTCCCTCTCTCTCTTCCTTCTTTGTTTTAATGAAGAAATTTATTTTTAGAATAAAATGCTTTCCATTGGCCATTGCCCCAAAGCCTGCTTAGTCAGGACCCAGCTGAGGCTGGCCAGGGTGTTCACTTCACACTCAGCCCCAGCCCCCCTCCTCCATGTTGAGTTTCTCCAGAGGGCCCCACCTGGGGGCTGATCCTTGGCCCAGCTGGCATTGACTGCACTCATTTCTCCCTGACAGGAAGCCCCGGGCTGGCCCCTCACAGAGCTCAGAGAACTCAACTTTGAGGATGGAGCCAGGAGGGGGTTCTTCAATGCCCCCAGCCCCCATTGCCACCCGGGGGGAGCCAGATGCTGGGCCTAGCAGCTCCTCCCTGGAGCATACAAGCACAGACCCAGGGAAGCTCCGAGCGCTCCCTGTTGGGCCTGAAGCCCACTGCGGTGACCCTGCCTCCGGGAGCCCTGGAAGCAAGGCCTCTGCGGGGGACATGGGCTCTGTGGGTGAGCCCAGCAGCGGCACTAAGATCCCTAACCGGGACAGCGGGATAGACAGCCCCTCCTGCAGCGTGGTCGGCGAGCACTTCTCCTGCGAGGATGGCAGCGAGGCGGGCCCAGGCCCCACCCTCAAAGGGCTGCACCTGGAGACAGCCCCAGGTGGCAAGGCCCCACGGGAGGAGGCCGATAGCGATATGGGCGAGGGCAGCAGCGAGGAGCCAGACCCCGAGAATAGCCCCTTGAGGGCTGACGCGGATCCAGCCAAGGTAGGCCACCTCTCCGTCCCAGGTGTCAGGGGTTGCAGAGCTCTCCTCCGAGGGTATTTGAGGTTTACAGTGCCATCACCCAGGCCTGGTGCCATTAGCAGAGTGTACACTCAGACACCATGCTCAGAGAAGCCCCTGCTATGGGTTGGCGGGCAGGCCCTGGGGAAGGACCATGCAGGCAGGGGTCTCCCTGACACATCAGACAATGATCTCACTCCCAAGCCTTAGTTCCATGGCCCCACAGTGGCACAGGGACCCCACCCCAGGGTGGCTGTGGCGGTCCATCTTAGCGGAAACAGTGCTGCCACCACTCTTTGCCAGTGCTTGCTGCCTGCCTTGCAGAGCCCCCATGAGGAAGACAGCATGCTTGTCACCTCATTTTATGAATGGGGAAACCCCAGGGTTTCCCATGGGGTGTGGCAGAGGCAGGAAGGGAGCCCAGGCATGTGAGGGGAGCCCCGTGCAGATGGCCCCGGGAAGCAGGTGTGGGGGCTTGGCCTTGCAAGAAAGCTCATCTGTGTCCCTTTAGCATTTTGCGCTCTGGGCTCTACACTGGGACTTGTGGGGACATGGAAGTAAAGCCGATAGCCCCGGCTTAGAGAGACCGCCTGTGCATGGGAGGAGAACAGCGTAGGTAAGCTGCAAGTGACTGGGTCCCAAGACAAGCACAGGTGGCATTTGGCCAGGGTCAGACCCGCTGGCTCCTGGCAGAGATGGTATGGACTAACATGGCCGCATCAAGAGGCAGGCTTAGTGGGCAAAGGGCAGCCACAGGCCTGCACTGTTGAAAGCCAAATTCTCAGCGAGTGGGCTGGGGGCATGTTTTAATCTAAGTTTTATTATTATTCAGGAATGGTGAAGCCAACAAATCAGGAGATGACTGCCATTTGAAGACAGTTTATGACTCATAGTTCCCGAGAGGAGGGGGGCGCACCACACGGTGGGGAAACAGAGGGAAAAGCACCAGGGTAGGGCAGGAGGCAGAGGGAGTGGAAATTGTGAGCAAGAGTCTTTTTTTAAATCACGTAATGATTGTATTCTTTTAATTGAAGTATGGTTGATGCACAAATACTATATAAGTTACAGTAGAGTCTTTATTGCGGTTTCTGAGGAGAGGGATGGGTGAGACAGGGTAAGCAGGCTTAAGATTGGCCAGTTTGAATAATTTCAGTGGGTTCTGTGCACAGGGGCTGTCTCTGGATAGCTCACACCTGGACCTGTGTAATTAGGGCAGGGGAATAGGGGAAAAGCTAGTATAAAGAAGGTGGTTGGGTGTGGGCTCTGGATGGGTTGGTTTGCACTTGAAAGACATTCTTGCCAGCGAATCCTTTACATCTCTAGGAATCAGCGAACCCTGGGACAGACAGTCCCTCCAGGGTCAGCAAGGCTCCAAAGTTTTGGTATCAGGATAATGCTGGTCTCATGGAATGAGTTAGGAAGTGTTCCTTATTCTTAAATTTTTTGGGAAAAATTTGAGAACAATGGTATTAATTTACCAGTGAACCTATGTGTGTTTCTGGGGTTTTTTTTGTTGGGAAGGTTTTTTTTGTTTGTTTGTTTGTTTGTTTGTTTTTGCGGTATGCAGGCCTCTCACTGTTGTGGCCTCTCCCGTTGCGGAGCGCAGGCTCCGGACGCGCAGGCTCAGCGGCCATGGCTCACGGGCCCAGCTGCTCCGCAGCATGTGGGATCCTCCCGGACCGGGGCACGAACCCCTGCCCCCTGCATCGGCAGGCGACTCTCAACCACTGTGCCACCAGGGAAGCCCTGTTGGGAAGCTTTTTATTGCTTATTTAACCTCCTTACTTGTTATTGGTCTGTGCAAATTTTCTATTTCTTCATGACTCGGTCTTGGTAGGTTGTGTGTTTCTAGGAATTTATTTTAGCTTATCCAATTGTTGCCATTTAATTGTTCAGAGCCGTCTCTTCTGATCCCTTGTATTCAACTGTGGTATTAGTTGTAATATTTTCTCTTTCATTTTATTTATTTGAGTTCTCTCTCATTTTTTTGGTAAGTCTAGCTAAAGGTTTGTTAATTTTATCTTTTCAAAAAACAATTCTTAGTTTTGTTGGGTTTTTCCCATTGTTTTTCTACTCTCTGTTTCATTTATCTCTGTTCTAATCTCTAGTATTTCCTTCCTCCTGACTGCTTTGGGTTTAGTGTGTTCTTTTTCTAATCTTGAGGTGTAAAGTTAGGTTGTTGATTTGAGATCTTTCTTCCTTTTACATGTATGCACTTACAGCTATAAACGTCCCTCTTAGTACTGCTTTTGCCACATTCCATAAGTTTTGATATATTGTGTTTTCATTTTCATTTGTCTAAAGCTATTTTCTAAGGTCCTTTGTGACTTCTTTGACTCCTGTTTAAGTGCGTATTGTCTAATTTCTACATATCTGTGGATTTTCCAGTTTTCCCTGTGCTGTTGATTTCTAGTTTCATTCTGTTGTGACTGGACAAGATATTTTATATGATTTCAATCTTCTTGAATTTGTTAATACTTGTTTTGTGGCCTAACACATGGTTTGACCTGGAGAATGTTCTGTGTGCACTTGAGAAGAATGTATGTTCTGCTGTTGTTATATGGAGTGTTCTGCATATGTTTGTTAGGTTCATTTGTTCTACAGTATTATTCAAATCCCCTGCTTCCTTATTGATATTTTGCAAGTCCTATCCAGTATTGAAAGTAGAGTACTGACATCTCTTACTATTCTTCTGTTGTTATATGTTTCTTGCTTCAATTCTGCCAAAGTTTGCTTCATATATTTAGGAGCTCTGAGGTTTGATGAATAAATATTTATAATTGTTATATCTTCTTGGTGAATTTGTCCTTTTAACATTATATAATGTCTTTCTTTGTATTGTGTAATGTTTTTTTTATTTAAAGTCCATTTGTCTGATGTAAATATGGCCACTCGTGATCTGTTTTGTTTACCATTTCCATGAAATATCTTTTTCCATCTTTCACTTTCTGCCTATGTATGTCCTTAAATCTAAAGTGAGTTTTTTGTGGGTAGCATATAATTGGATTTTTTTAACCTGTTCAATCAATCCATGTCTTTGGATTGGGGAGTTTAATTCATTTACATTTAAAGTAATTACTGGTAGGGAAGGACTTACTATTGCCTTTTTCATTGTTTTCTGTATGTTTTGTAGCTTTTTTGTCCCTCTCTTACTGCTTTCCTTTTTTAAGTTTAATTGATTTTTTTTAATAATATGCTTTGATTCCCTTCTCATTGCCTCTTGTGTATATTCTATATATATTTTCTATTGCAATTACATAAAATAAAGTTATAGTATTTTATTTTTTTAAAGATCTTCTGTCTGCTTTTTATTTTTTTATTGGAGTATAATTGCTTTACAATGTTATGTTGGTTTCTGTTGTATAACAAAGTAAATTAACTATATGTATACATATATCCCCTCCCTCTTGGACCTCTCTCCCACCCACCCCCATCCCATGCATCTAGGTCATCACAGAGCACTGAGCTAAGCTCCCTGTGCTATACCACATGTTCCCACTAGCTATCTATTTTACACATGGTAGTGTATTTATGTCAAACCTAATCTCCCAATTAATCCCACCCTCCCCTTCCCCTCCCCCATGTCCACATGTCCATTCTCTACATCTGCGTCTCTATTCCTGCCCTGAAAATAGGTTCATCTGTACCATTTTTCTAGATTCCACGTATATGCAGTAATATTTGATATTAGTTTTTCTCTTTCTGGCTTACTTCACTATGTATAACAGACTCTAGGTCCATCCACATCTCGACAAATGACCCAGTTTGTTCTTTTTTATGGCTAATATTCCAATGTATAAATATGCCACATCTTCTTTATCCATTCATCTGTCGAAGGACATTTAGGCTGTTTCCATGTCATGGCTATTATAAATAGTGCCGCAATGAACATTGGGGTACATGTGTCTTTTTGAACTATGGTTTTCTCAGGGTATAAGCCCAGTAGTGGGATTGCTGGGTCATATGGTAGTTCTATTTTTAGTTTTCTAAGGAAACTCCATTCTTTTCTCCACAGTGGAGGTATCAATTTACATTCCCACCAACAGGGCAAGAGGGCTCCCTTTTCTCCACACCCTCTCCAGCATTTATTGTTTGTGACTTTTTGCTGATGGCCATTCTGACTGGTGTGAGGTAATACCTCATTGTAGTTTTGATTTGCATTTTTCTAATAATTAGTGATGTTAAGCATTTTTTCATCTGTATAGCGTTTTATTTTAAGCTGATAAAAACTTAACTTCAATGATATACAAAAACTCTACTCCTTTACAGCTCCCCCTCCCAGACACTCTATGTTATTGGTGTCACAAATTATGTATTTATATATATAGTATGCAATTTCACTTAGATTTATAGTTTTTAAATGTTTTTGTCCTTTTTGTGTTACTTTCTGCCAAAATTATGATAGTACAGCTTACTATATTTGTTCATGCATTTATCTTTATTGAAGAACCTTATATTTTTGTACAGCTTCATGTTGCTATCTACCATCTTTTCACAACTTGAATGACTTACTTTAGCATTTCTTGTATGGCAGGTCTAGTGATAATGAACTCTTTATCTTCTGTTTATTTAGGAAAGTCTTAATTTCTTCTTCATTTTTAAAATTTTTATTTTATTTTGTTTTATTTTATAAATTGTAGTATAGTTGCTTTACAATATTGGGTTAGTTTGTGCTATACAGCAAAGTGAATCAGCTATATATATATACATATATCCCCTCTTTCTTGGATTTCCTTCTCATTTAGGCCACCACAGAGCACTGAGTAGAGTTCCCTGAGCTATACAATAGGTTCTCATTAGTTATCTATTTTATACATAGTATCAATAGTGTTTATATGTTAATCACAATCTCCCAATTGATCCCATCTCCCCCTTCCCCATTGGAATCCATGCGTTTGTTCTCTACTTCTGTGTCTCTATTTCTGCTTTGTAAATAAGATTGTCTATACCAATTTTTTCAGATTCAATATACATGCATTAGTATATGATATTTGTTTTTCTCTTTCTGATTTACTTCACTCTGTATGACAGTCCCTAGGCCCATCCATGTCTCTACAAATGACCCAGTTTTGCTCCTTTTTATGGCTGAGTAATATTCCATTGCATATATGTACCACATCTTCTATATCCATTCATCTGTCGATGGACATTTAGGTTGCTTCCATGTCCTGGCTATTGTAAATAGTGCTGCGATGAACATTGGGGAGCATGTATCTTTTTGAATTATGGTTTTCTCAGGGTATGTGACCAGTAGTGGGATTGCTGGGTCATATAGTAGTTCTATTTTTAGTTTTTTAAGGAATCTCCATACTGGCTGCATCAATTTACATTCCCACCAACAGTGCAAGAGGGTTCCCTTTTCTCCACACCCTCTCCAGTATTTATTGTCTGTAGTTGTTTTTTTCTTCTTCTTTTTGGCTGCTTTGGATCTTCATTGCTGTGCACAGGCTTTCTCTAGTTGCGACGAGCGGGGGCTACTCTTCACCGAGGTGTGCGGCCTTCTCATTGTGGTGGCTTCTCATTGTGGAGCATGAGCTCTAAGTGCACAGGCTTCAGTAGCTGTGGCTCACGAGCTCTAGAGCACAGGCTCAGTAGTTGTGGTGCATAGGCTTAGTTGCTCTGTGGCACATGGGATCTTCCTGGACCAGGACTTGAACCCATGTCCCCTGCATTGGCAGGTGGATTCTTAACCACTGCACTACCAGGGAAGTCCTATTGTTTGTAGATTTTTTGATGATAGCCATTCTGACGAGTGTGAGGTGATACCTCATTGTAGTTTTGACTTGCATTTTTCTAATAATTAGTGATGTTGAGCATCCTTTCATGTGTTTGTTGGCCATCTGTATATCTTCTTTGGAGAAATGTCTATGTAGATCTTCCGCCCATTTTTGGACTGGATTGTTTGTTTTTTTGATATTGAGCTGCGTGAGGTGCTTGTATATTTTGGAGATTAATCCTTTTTCAGTTGCTTCATTTGCAAATATTTTCTCCCATTCTGAGTGTTGTCTTTTCATCTTGTTTATGGTTTCCTTTGCTGTGCAAAAGGTTTAAGTTTCATTAGGTCCCATTTGTTTATTTTTGTTTTTATTCTCATTACTCTAGGATGTGGGTCAAAAAAGGTTTTGCTGCAATTTATGTCAAAGAGTGTTCTTCTTATGTTTTCCTCCAAGAGTTTTATACTGTCTGGCATTACATGTAGGTCTTTAATCCATTTTGAGTTTATTCTTGTGTATGTTAGGGAGTGTTCTAATTTCATTCTTTTACATGTAGCTGTCCAGTTTTCCCAGCATCACTTATTGAAGAGGCTATCTTTGCTCAATTGTATATTCTGGCCCCCTTTGTCATAGATTAGGTGACCATAGGTGTGTGGGTTTACCTCTGGGCTTTTGACCCTGTTCCATTGATCTATATTTCTGTTTTTGTGCCAGTACCATCTGTTTTGATTACTGCAGCTTTGTAGTATAGTCTGAAGTCAGGGAGCCTGATTCCTCCAGCTCCAATTTTGTTTCTCAAGATTGCTTTTGCTATTTGAGGTCTTTTGGGTTTCCAAACAAATTGTAAAATTTTTGTTCTGGTTCTGTGAAAAATGCCCTTGGTAATTTGATAGGGATTGCATTGAATAGGTAGATTACTTTGAGTAGTATAGTCATTTTCACAGTGTGGATTCTTCCAATCTGAGAACATGGTATATCTCTCCATCTTTTTGTGTCATCTTTGATTTCTTTCACCAGTATATTATCGGTTTCTACGTACAGGTCTTTTGCCTCCTTTGGTAGGTTTTTTTCCTAGGTATTTTATTCTTTTTGTTGCAATGGTAAATGGGATTGTTTCCTTAGTTTCTCTTTCTGATCTTTCATTGTTACTGTATAGGAATGCAAGAGATTTCTGTGCATTAATTTTGTATCCTGTAACTTTATCAATTTCATTGATTAGGTCTAGTAACTTTCTGGTGGCATCTTTAAGATTTTCTGTGTATAATATCATGTCATCTGCAAACAGTGACAGTTTTACTTCTTCTTTACCAATTTGGATTCCTTTTATTTCCTTTTCTTCTCTGATTGCCGTGGCTAGGACTTCCAAAACTATGTTTAATAATGTTGGCGAGTGTGGGCACCCTTGTCTTGTTCCTGATTTTAGAGGAAATGCTTTCAGTTTTTCACCATTAAGAATAATGTTTGCTGTGCATTTGTCATATATGGCCTTTATTATGTTGAGGTAGGTTCCCTCTATGCCCACTTTCTGGAGAGCTTTTATCATAAATGGGTGTTGAATTTTGTCGAAAGCTTTTTCTGCATCTATTGAGGTGATTATATGGTTTTTATTCTTCAATTTGTTAATATGTGTATCACATTAATTGATTTGTGTATATTGAAGAATCCTTGCATCCCTGGGATAAATCCCACTTGATCATGATGTATGATCTTTTTAATGTGCTGTTAGATTCGGTTTGCTGCTATTTAGTTGAGGATTTTTGCGTGTATGTTCATCAGTGATATTGGCCTGTAATTTTCTTTTTTGTGATATGTTTGTCTGGTTTTGGTATCATCTTCTTCATTTTTGAAAGATGGCTTTGTTGGATACATATTCTTGGTTGAGGGTTTTATTTTTTCTTTCAGAACTTTAAATTTATCATCCCACTCCTCCCACCCCCTTTTTTAAAATTATAATGTGTCCCAGTGTGGTTCTTTGGATTTATCCTATTTGGAGTTCTGTGAGCTTCTTGAATCTGTATGTCCATTTCTTTCCTCATATTTGTGACATTTTCAGCTACTAATTCTTCAAGTACTCTGTACTTGACTCCCAAAATGCATATATTGGTCCCTTGGGTAGTATCCCATAAGTTTCTTAGGCTCTCTTTGCTTTCTTCATTGTTTTTTCTTTTTGTTTCCCTGATTTATGATTTCAAATGACCTAGCTTGAACTTTTCAGTCTAGTTATTGCAATTTTCAGTTCTAGAGTTTCTGTTTGGCTCTTTTTAAAAAATAGTTTGTATCTCTTAATTGATATTCTCATTCTGTTGATGCATCACTTTCCTGATTTCACTTAGTTGGCTGTGTTCTTTTTTAGTTCATTGAGCATCTATATGACAGGTATTTAATATTTTTTACAGGCAGCTCATAGAGCTATGTTTCTTTAGGTTTGGTTTCTGGAATTTTATTTTGTTCCTTTAATCACACTATGTTTCCCTGTTTCTTTGTAATTTTTTGCTGGAATTTGGGCATCTGAAAAACAACCATCTCTCTAGTCTTCGCATACTGGCTTTGTGCAGGGAAAACCTTAGCCAATCAGGCTGGAATTTCTAAGACCTATTAAAATTTTTCTGATCTCTTGCTCCCCTGGCATCTGCCTGCAGAACATCAGCTCTAACATGCTGCTTGCCTCTGTTTTCAAACTCTGGCACTGGTCATGACAGCATTCCAAATCAGGCAAGACAGAAACCAGTCCCTCAGGCAGCTTCCAGATGAGCCAAAACTTTGGATGCACAGTTCACTCCTTTGTTTCCATCCTGAGGGAGGAGCCCTAGTTGGTGGGGAGGAGATTTCTTCCCAGTTGTGCTGTGCTATGCTGCATGGGGGAGGAACACAAAACGGTGTTCCAAACATGCCAATTTTCATTCTCTATTTGATAGAATCTCTTCTTAGTTTTACAATGCCTTGGAAGCTGTAGCTTCTCAGCTGGTCTCCAGAGTTTTCACAGAGGTATTCTTGTTTGTATATTGTTAACTCATGTGTGAGGGAAGAAGGGCCTATAACTTTCTTTTTTTAAAAAAAATATATTTTCTTTTTTTTTTTTTTTAAATATATTTTCTTGAAGTATAATTTATTTACAATGCTGTGTTAATTTCTACTGCACAGCAAAGTGATTCAGTTATATATATACATATATTTTTTTAAAATATTCTTTTCCATTATGGTTTATCACAAGATATTGAATATAGTTCCCTGTGCTATACACTAGAACATTGTTGTTTATCCATTCTATATATAGTAGTTTGCATTTGCTAATCCCAAACTCCCAATTCATCCCTTCCCCCACTCTGGCAACCACAAGTCTGTTCCCTATGTTTGTGAGCCTGTTTCTGTTTCATAGATAAGTTCATTTGTGTCATATTTTAGATTCCACATATAAGTGATATCATATGGTCTTTCTCTGTCTGGCTTACTTCACTTAGTGTGATAATCTCTAGCCCACGTTGCTACAAATGGCATTATTTCATTCTTTTTAATGGCTGAGTAATATTCCATTGTATATATGTACCACATCTTCTTTATCCATTAATCTTTTGATGAACATTTAGGTTGTTTCCATGTCTTGGCTACTGTAAATAGTGCTGAAATGAACATTGGGGTGCATGTATCTTTTTGAATTATAGTTTTGTCTAAACATATGCCCAGGAGTGGGATTGCAAAATCATATAGCAACTCTATTTTTAGTTTTTTGAGGAACCTCCATGGTGGCTGCACCAATTTACATTCCCAGTGTAGAAGGTTTCCCTTTTCTCCACACCCTCTCTAGCATTTCTTATTTGTAGACTTTCTAACAATGGCCATTCTGACCAGTGTGAGGTGGTACCTCATTATGGTTTTGATTTGCATTTCTCTAATAATTAGCAATGTGGAGCATCTTTTCATGTGCCTGTTGGGAGGGCCTGTAGCTTTCTAATCTGCCACCTTGCTGATGTCACTCCACCATATATTTTGATGTGGCTATTGCAGCTCCTCTGTAGTTAAAGCACCAGGAAGATAGAGTTCTCTCTGGGCTGCAGAAGGTTTGCAGGGGGGTGGTAGAAACTATTATGTCTTCCCCAGAAACCTCCCTGGAAATTCCATCTGCGAGAACTGAGCCCCACATCCCAGTCCCAGCAGCCTCCTCTGGTCTTTTGGGGCCCCTGGTCATCCCTGGCATACAGCGGGTAGCCTTTGTCATATGCTGCCTCTCCAAAACTCATCTTCCCCAGGTGAGCTATGGCTCTTCTCTTCACAGTGCTCTGAGCCCCAGAAGCTGCTCCACATTGCCCAGGAGTTGCTGCACACTGAGGAGACCTACGTGAAGCGTCTGCACCTGCTAGACCAGGTAGCCCTCCTGGCTTGGGCCTGCCTTTGTCCACTTCCAGAGTTTCAGTGGGCAGTTTCAGAGGCAAACTTTCTATCTTAGCATTGGCTAGGGCTTGCAGTTGGAGTATGACTGACATGAATATTAAAACTTGGACAAATTTAAGTCTCCTCCAGAAAGTCTTAGTTTTTGCTTTCAGAACTTGTGGCTCTGGGGCAACGGTCTCATCCAGTCACCTTGGGGTTTTTTCCTTCTTGGCGGTTAAATTATCTGAGCATGTAAATGGCCTCTGGACATCTTTCTGCATAAATAGTTGGGACAGTGGGTGGCACTCTCTCTGTCCACCTGGTAATGTGGGGTTTATGAGCACAGGAAGTAAAACTCCAACAGAAACTGGGTTTTTGTTTTTGTTTTGTTTTTTCGCGGTACACGGGCCTCTCACTGTTGTGGCCTCTCCCATTGCGGAGCACAGGCTCCGGACGCGCAGCCTCAGCGGCCACGGCTCACCGGCCCAGCCGCTCCGCGGCATGTGGGATCTTCCTGGACCAGGGCACGAACCCGTATCCCCTGCATCAGCAGGTGGACTCTCAACCACCGCACCACCAGGGAAGGCCAGAAACTGGGTTTTGACAGGTGCTGCTTCTGTTTGTAGCTCACAAAGCAAAGAAAGGAAATCAGGACCATCCATTTCCCTTGAAAGGCAGATGGAAGAAAGTTGGCCTGTCCCCATCTAGAGGGGACTGTCCCGGCCTCACTCCCAATTCTTAGCCATAAGTAAGCTTGCTTTAAGACCATAAGTTTCTTTGAGCCAGTTTGATGAAGTGGAAGGTTCACTAAGAAAACATAAGGCAATGGCAGCCTCTCTTGAGCTCCCATACCTGCAGCAGAAGCATGATCGTAACCATCTGCAGTGACCCCCACTCAGTGACCACTTCATGGGCTTCTCCATGCCCAGGTTTTCTGCACCCGACTGATGGAAGCAGGGATCCCTTCGGAAGTCACCACAGGCATCTTCTCTAACATCTCCTCCATCTATTGCTTCCACGGGCAGTTCCTCCTGCCTGAGCTGCAGACACGGATCATGAATGAGTGGTAAGTACAGCTCATGGTGCCTGGGAAGTGTAGGCGCTGGCATCTCCCAGGGAGTTTGGCTCCAATGCCCTTAGTGGTTGAGGGTCATGGTGACACTATTGCAGTGGTTTTGTTAAATCCTCTCTGCCAAGCAGCCTCTAAATCTGGGGGTTGTATGCCCAAAAGCCAGGAGGCACCTGGGGAGCCTGTCTCATAGTGCCCTGGGCTCTCTTTCTGTAGGGTCCTGGGCCAACACTGACCCCAAGCCCTCTCAGTGTCTTAGCTTCTTCATCTGCAAATTAAAGGGACTTTAATACCTGCTCAGGGCTTTGTGGAATTTAAATGAGGTTTGCCATCTGCAAACACCAGTGAATAGACAGTGCTTATTGGTTTATTTTCCCTCCTAGTGTATATTGCACCTCTGCTTTAAAAAATGAGATGTTTTTCTTCCTCAGCAGTGTCCCCAGAGGGCTGTCCATCTGTCCCTCTGCCGCTTCCCTTCATTTGTAGCAGAGGGACTGCCAGATGTAAGAAATGATAATAAAACATTACAGGCATGGCCCTCAGCTTGCCATTCTCCACATTATGTGCTTCCCCCTCTGTTCTGGGTGCTGCTGCAGCTTTGCTTTGGGGTCTCTGCTGTCTCCCCTCTTCACTGGCCTGGCTTGAGACAGTGTGTGGTTCTCCTGTGGTAAGAGGAGAAGAGGCCATTCTCCAAGCTGCAGCCAGGCCAGGGAGAACACAGAGGCCAGGGGGCTTGATTGGGGATTGTCCCTGCACCTGCAAGGTTCAGCGAGGGTCCAGGGCAATCTGTAAATATTTAGAAAGACATGTTCCACCTGCAGAGCAGGTTATACTGTGTCCAAGGCCATGAGGTTAAAGCTCAGGGCTAGATTGGCTTTCTGGCTGATGCAGTGCACACCTGCTAGATACAAGTTTTCTCCTCAAGGCCCTGGAGAAACTGTGAGCGCACAGACACTCCTTGTATAATAATGGTGCGAGAGTCCAGCAGCTTGCCCATCTGTCTTCACAGGTGGTGGGCCTTTGAGTGCACGTTCCTAGTAATGCTGCAGAGGATGACTTTATGCATATGCCTTTTTTTCTTCTTTTTGATTATTTCTTTAGGATAAATCCCCCACAGTTCCAAGGTCAAAGGTTATTAATATATTTTCTGCTCCTTGAAATTTATTTCCAAATCGCTGTCCAAACCATTCATTATTACACAGTGCTACTTTCCCATGACATTGCCAGAGTTAGATTGCCCCATTGTTCCTAATCTTTGCTCATATAGAAGTATAATGGGGTTTTCTTGATTCTTTTTGATAACTGTGGCTCATCATTAAAGTGATTCCATTATTACTAACAACTCCTGGTTTTGAGCAATCGTTCTATGACTGCACGGTTGAAGTACTTTACATGATCCTCTAGGTAACACACTATTTTCCATCCCATGTGATACAGGGGAGGAAAGGAAGGCTTAGGGAAGTTGACCAGTTTGCCCACCATCACACAGAGCTGGGAGTCAGGCCATTGTCCCATAGGTCCCTGGTGAAGTCCCTGTCTCACCCTGGCCCTTCACTGGAGCTGTTTGTCTGACGATCTCACTCACTCCCCCACAAAGGGATACAAACCCCCGGCTTGGAGACATCCTGCAGAAGTTGGCCCCATTCCTCAAGATGTATGGTGAATATGTCAAGAACTTTGACCGGGCCGTGGAGCTGGTGAGCACCTGGACCCAGCGCTCACTGGTATTTAAGGACATTGTCCAAGGCATCCAGGTAGGGCAGTCCCACCTCTGCTTCATGGACACAGTGCTGGGTTTGTGTTTCAACATGGAGAAAATCAGTAAAATTGTGGGATGTGTCCAGATGCTCCATTGATGCTTTGATCCTTAAAATAACTTCCAGAGACAAATCATCATTCTCATTTCATGGGTGAGGAAATCGTGGCTCAAAAGGTTTGTGCCATCTGTGTCATCACAAACTATTATTCAATAGGACCTGGATCCAAACATGCTGGTCCCCCACCACAGCATCCCCCAATGGCTAGTGGAAGCACTTAGGAAAACGTTGCATTGATCTTTTCTTTCTCTTTTTCTGCAAACAGCCTGTTCACACCTCTGGTTGCTGTTGTCTTCTGCCATGTTGGTCTTTTTCTTACTGATTCATGAGGTTTTTATATGTTAAGAATGTCAGCGGTTAACTGTCAAATGTGTTGCAAATTATTTTTCTCTATTGATGTTTTATTTTTTAACTTTATGTACGATTTTGTTTTCATACAAAATTTTGGACTTTTAATTAGCCACATTCACCAATTTTAAATAAAGTAATTCTTTAAAAAATATTTTAAGTATGTGCCACATGCACATACATGCATACACGCACACACGTAATACATAGACACATGTGCATATGTCTACATACACATGTGTTCACACATGCATACGTGCACCTACATTCCTCACTGTACCCTGAAGGGTTAATGGGCACAGAGTCTCTCTGTGCTGAGGGTTTGGAGGCCAGGCTCGGATTGGGGGTGGCCCCTCGATAACATTCTGTGTTTTCCCCAGATCCCACTGTAATCAGGTCACCCATGATTTCTCAGCATAGTGTCCTAGATCCCCCTGCATCTCAGCATCCCTGTCCCTCCCCAGAGAGTATAGCTCTGATACTATCAGAGTGTTTCCTTCTCCCCTTTTGCCTGCACTCCTTGCACGCTCACCCTCTCACTTATGTCTGGGCCCTCCCAGCTGTCGCACAGCAGTCTCCAATGAGGATGTGTATAAAAAGGCCAGCGCTGGGTCTACAGCAGGCCTGCCTGGGGTCCAGCTCCTCACTCCATCGTTCAACCTCTCCAAGCCTCCGTTTCCTCTGCTGTAAGATGTGGCCTGCAGTCAGTTGGGTACGGTACTCCAGGCAGCCTCCTGGGGGATCCACATGTGTGTCCGTGGGTGCCCCACACTGCCTCTATCTCCCCCACAGAAGCAGGAGATGTGCGGAAACCTGACGCTGCAGCACCATATGCTGGAGCCCGTGCAGAGGGTCCCCCGCTATGAGCTGCTGCTCAAGGACTATCTGAAGAGGCTCCCAGAGGAGGCCCCAGACTGGAAGGATGCAGAGAGTGAGCCAAGCCGGCCACAGGCTGAGGGGCTCCTGGGCAGTGGGAGCTGGGGCCCCTGCTGAAAACCCATATTGAGAGTGGCAGAGAGTCAGAGACAGAAAGAGAGAGACAAAGAGATAGAGACAGAGAGACAGATAGAGACAGAGAGACGGAGAGAGCTCCAAGTGACCCCTAAACAAGGAGGTGACCGAGAGTCTGAGTATAAGGGAAAACCGCCCCTGCCCCCACTGCAGTGCGAGGGGTGGATGATGGTTCTGTGGAGGGGGCTGCTAAGTGTTGGCAGAGCTTAGGCCTCACGGAGGACCTTATGGGGCTGGCAAGGCTGCTGCTGGTGCATGCGCAGCAGCTGGCAGGCAGCATGGGGCAAGGT
This sequence comes from Kogia breviceps, assembly GCF_026419965.1. Classification (NCBI taxonomy): domain Eukaryota; kingdom Metazoa; phylum Chordata; class Mammalia; order Artiodactyla; family Physeteridae; genus Kogia; species Kogia breviceps. The sequence goes on from NC_081317.1 coordinate 33,363,079, forward strand.
CTGCACAGGGGAGTGGCATGCCAGCCCTGGTGGGCCCCCAGCAAATGGGATGCATCTTCAGGGTCGCACCCCCACACCCAGGGCCAGGTCTCATGAGCAGTCTGGTACAGCCGTGGGAAAGGGCAGGAGCAGGGCAGAACCTGACACGAAGCCTCGTGGGGCGACTACCTGGGTGGAGCCACCAGGCGCCCTGCAGCTTGACTCTGTCTTCTTCCTGCAGGGTCCTTGGAGCTCATCTCCACAGCTGCCAACCACTCTAACGCTGCCATTCGGAAAATGGTGAGTGTGGGTGACCCTGGAAGATGCCCGAGGGACCAGTAGTTTGGGGCAGGGAGGGCACAGGGTGGGCCAGGTACTGTCGGCATGCATACTCACCCACCTGTTCCCCAGGAAGACAGAGGCTCCACTGAGAGCCAGACAGGCCTGTCCCTTACTAGCTTGGTGATTGCTGGTAAGTTATATAGTGCTCCATGCCTCGGTTTCCCCATCTGTAAAATGAGGTCACTGACAGACTCTGTCTCATTGGGCTGTTGTGGGGATTAAATCACTCTACATAAAGTGCTCAGAACAGGACCTGGCATAATTTAGTGTTAGCTCTTGGTGTTAGCATCATTCATTTGTTCGTTCATTCACTTACTGAAGCTCTGTCAGCTGGGGCTGCTCTAACAAAGTATTGTAGGCTGGACAGCTTAAACAGCAGACATTTACTCTCACCATTCCGGAGGCTGGAAGTCCAAGACCAAGGTGCCGGCAGATTTGGTTCCTGGCTTGTAGACAGCCACCTTCTCGCTGTGTCCTCACATGGCAAAAAGAGAGAGCAAGCTCTCTGGTGTCTCTCTTAATAGGGCTCTAATCTCATCATGGCCCCACCCCATGACCATGACCTCATCTAAACTTAATCACCTACCAAAGGCCCCACCTCCAAATACAGCCTGAAGGTGGAGGACATGGTGTCCTCTTGTTGATCTAATGCCCCCGAGTAATAGGCTCTGCTGATGGGGAGGACTCCTAGCCCATACCAATGCCTTTTGACCCAGTGGGCCCTGTCTTCAGAGGCCCTTGTTTGGCCTGCACACTGCCTGGACATGGTGTAAGAATTTCTAAATCCTTGTCCAGAATTAGAGATCAGGTCATTTCACAGGAGAATCCAAATTCCTGGCTTTACTGGAAAACTCTGAAAACCCCAGGCCCACACTACAACCTGGGACGAGGCGAGGTGCCCCCTAAGTGGGCCGGCTCTCCAGGCTGCCACAGTCCCTACCCAGCCCTGGTTGCCTCAGTCCTGAGACCTATTTACTTTCACATGGGCACTGTTGTTTTTTGAGAGGAAAAAGAAAGTGAAATATTTCTTTGACCCCACATCTCTCGAAAAGGAGAAATGAGAGATGGGACGCCTGTTTGGGGGCAGCTCTTGCTATGTGTGGTCCACGTCCTATGTCCTCATTACCTGCCTGTCCCCGGGATTGGGTCTGGAGCCCCCAGACCAGATGCATCTGAGGTCAAGCCCACAGTGGGGCACCCATGGCAACCTAAAGAGGTGACATTTCACTCTAGATCCTTTTTATCTAATTTCCCCTTTTTTCCCTCCCCAAGACTAAATCTAATGGAGGAGAAAGAGCTGCTTCATGGAACTCCGTGGTCATGAGCTCACACAGAGCCCATGGAGGAGCCCCCATGGGCCTACATCTCTGAGGGGCTTGGGGTGGACTCCTGTCCCACAATAGCATGTCCACCGTGTGGCAGTTCTCGCTCCAAGTCTGGTGAGGCCTCTGTGACCAGCAGGGGGCTCTGGTCAGGTGTGGGGGAAGGCTTATCAATGTGTGCTCATGGGACCCTCTTCATGCTTCCACCTGTCCATCCCTAATCCCCTCAACCTGGACCACCACCCCAGCCTCCCCACCTCCAGTCTCCCTAGTCTCTGATCCGTACGTCTCTACTCAGAGCTTTCTATGGGTTGCTTATTTTGTCACTCCCTGTCCAGAACCCTCCTGGCCTGCCACTGCCTCACAGGTACACACATAAGCTCTCCTACATGCCCACTGCATGCCCAGCCCCCAGGACACACAAGGCCCTTTGGCCCTGCCTTGCCTGCTCTTCCTCACTCTCCATGCTGGCTCCCCCTCCTGCTCCCATGCCCACATCTACCACTTGTTTCCACACCAGAGGCAGAAGAGCTACCAAGCCAGCCTGCTTCCAGGGAGTGCAGGCTAAGATTGGTCAGGTCCAAGAGCAGTGGCTGCTGTAGCATGGTGGATCCATGCTTCTTGTTGCTGGGTTAAGGTTCCTGTAGGCTCAGCTCTGCCTTTTGCTGAGTTCACTCCTTCATTCCTGGCTCAAGCCCCTGGTCAGGGCCTATGGCCTCTTGGCCCAGAGCTGGAGCAATGAGCTGCCTACCCTCTCCCCTCACACCACAAGGGTGCTGGTTGGCCATATGACCACACAACCAGCCTCAAGAACAGAGGGAGATGACCTGCGGATAGGCAGAGGTCTGGTCTCATCATGGCCCTGGGCCATCTGAGGGTGGAGCAGGAAACCAGGTAAGGCTACCACAAGAGGGGATGACTGTCCAGGGCAAAAGCTGCAGCTGCCCAACATATGTCCTCTGACCCAACGCCCTTCACTGTGAAGGCTAAGAGAGCCAGTCCCAGTTCTCTAGCTGAAACATCTCCAGCAACTCACTTGATTTCTCTGTGCCTCTGTTTCTCTGTCTATAGATTGAGGATAGTAATGGCATCTGCCTCTTAAGGCCGGTGCTAGAATTAAATTAATTAATACCCACATTGTGTTTAGAACAGGGTGTGGCACATAGCACTGGTGCTAACGGTTGTTATTATTTATTACTCTCTGCAAGGTGAACCTCTGTTCTTCAAGGCTCCTGTTTTCCCTCCCACCGTTGTCAGCAGGATCGTGGTCCCATCTTGGTTCTGGACCACACTTGCAGGGCAGGGTTCCCCACACCTCTGGGTCCCCAGCCCTGGCAGGCCTCCAATCCCTGTGGTTGTGCAGCTGCCTGAGCCCCGTGTCTCTCTCAGGAGAAAATGCACAAGCTCTTGGAGGTGTACGAGAGACTGGGTGGGGAGGAGGACATCGTCAACCCTGCGAACGAGCTGATCAAGGAGGGCCACATCCAGAAGCTATCAGCCAAGAATGGCACCACCCAGGACCGCCACCTCTTCCTGGTGAGCCCCCATCCGGTCACACCCAGCCCTGCCCAGTCCTGCCCAGCCCAGCTGCAGAACCACGCCCGTGCCACGCCACACCCAGCCCAGGTGCAGAGCCTGGGCCTACCCAACCACTCAACCACACCCTCACCCAACCCAGGCCCAACCAGCTGCAGAGCCCCGCCCCACTGCTAAGCCACTCCCCCAGTCCAACCCCCAGCGTGCCCTCACCACGCCCACATTCAGCCCAGCCCCGCCTAGCCCTGCCCACTCCTGCCAGAGCCACGCCCAACCTCCCCCCTGGGGTGCTCCTCTGTGGAGTCAACCACCCCTCACCCCATACCTGCCCGTCACTATCGCAGTTCAACAGCATGATCCTTTACTGTGTGCCCAAACTGCGGCTCATGGGCCAGAAGTTCAGTGTCCGGGAGAAGATGGACATTTCTGGCCTCCAGGTGAGTGAGCCCCTCCCACCGATCTGTTCCCCTGGGAAAGCACAGAGCAGGTGTAGAGACACAGCGTTTTAGCCACCAAAGCACTCACTGCTGTGCAACTGGTTCCCTGCCTGCTTCTCTGAGCCTTGCTTCTATCCTGACCCAGGCGTGGGGGAACATCTCTGAGGGCACCTTGGCCTAGCATCCTGGGCTGAATGGGCGGGATCCCCTGTCCCTCCACTTGGCCTACCTGCCAGTGCGCTGCTGGCTTCATGTTGGCAGGATGAAGGACAATGCCAGGACCTGGGCCATCTCCTGTCCCCTGCGAAGTCGGCCCTAAGGGCCCCATTTACAGACTCTTAAGGGAAACTTGGGGTGAATGCAGATGGGGTGCCCATCCTGCCTGTTCCCTGGTCCTTGGTCCCATGCTCTCTCCACTCCTGCACCAATTTGGAGCCCAGAAGAGGTTCTGCAGGCACTTGTACCCAAGGTCCAGATGACCTGTTGTCCCTGCTGTCCCTATTCCTTGAGTCTATCGATGTCTTGTGCTGTGGGGCTGCTAGAGCTGGAGTCAGTCCCCCTCTCCTGTGGGGGAGTGCTTTGAATTAACGGGCACTCCAAAAATACTGGCTAAATCAAAGTATTTCGTTATTCTAAAAAGTGAAGCGTTGCATTAGTGATACAAAAAAATCCCTTCTGACAGTGGCCAGCCTCTGGGCCACATCCAGCCAATGGCTGTGGGAGTCGGGTGTCGAGGGATAAGGGAAGTCTCCCTGTTGCAGACACCTGCAGATAGAAGGTACCTGCCCATGGGGCCTCAGAAACCCCATCAGAGTAGTGGAGATCCTCCTGGCTCTTCTGCTAAGATTCTCATCCCTGTGTCGGGAGTGCCCGTGGGTACCTTTGTGGGGAAAGGCACTGGGGCTGACTTCCTGGGAAGCCCTGAGAGCAGGAGATTTGGCCGACACAGTTCCAAGAACAGTGGATGAGTGGTCCTAGCCCTGCTTGAGCAGGTCGGTGGTCTACCCTCCACCATGGACTGACTCATGGAGTGGCCTGCAGCAACCATGACCCTAAGCCAAGCACTTCCCTGCAGACTCACTGGGTCACCTCTGCCCCCACTTCTCAGGGAAAGACCTCCAATTCTGAGAGTGTGAGTCCACAGTTCAGGACCTGCTAAAAGTGACCTACTGTTTTTGTTTTGTCCTTTGTTGTATGCCTTCAGGTGCAGGATGTCGTCAAGTCAAATGCAGCCCACACATTCATCATAACTGGAAAGAAAAGGTCCCTGGAGCTACAAACTCGGTAGGTTTCAGTTGCCTTGGTGTCTGCTGCTGCGTGAATGTGTTTGACCTGAAATTTTAGCAGGTGGCTTCCTTTTCTAAACTGGATAACCTTTCGATGTGTTTTTATTCATTTTACTCGCTTATTTGTAGTTTAAAATGTAACAGTACTAAGGGGAAGTCAATGAAAATTAAGCCTCTGCCCACCCCCTGTTCCCCACCCCCAGCAGACATTCTTAACCATCTCTGAAGTATCCTTCCATAATTTCTGTCCCCATACATATGTGCCTATTTTTTATCTTATTTATTTATTTTTAAAAATAAATTGATTGATTGATTGATTGATTTTTGGCTGTGTTGGGTCTTTGTTGCTGCGCACGGGCTTTCTCTAGTTGCAGCGAGCAAGGGCTACTCTCGTTGAGTAGCTCTTTGTGCTGCACAGGCTTCTCATTGTGGTGGCTTCTCTTGCTGCAGAGCACGGGCTCTAGGGCACACGGGCTTCAATAGTTGTGGCACGCAGGCTCAGTAGTTGTGGCTCACGGGCTTAGTTGCTCCACGGCATGTGGGAATCTTCCTGGACCAGGGCTCGAACCCTTGTCTCCTGCATTGGCAGGTGGATTGTTAACCACCGTGCCACCAGGGAAGCCCTGTATCTATTTTTTAAATCACAGATGACTATTTTCTATCTAGTCTGTTCTGCATCTTGCTTTTTTCATTTAATTTATCAGAAATCATCCCATATATGAGCACCATTTTCTAAAGCAGCATAATTTTCCAATATGATCGTTGGCTGGTTCCCATTGACGGGCACCTAGGTCCTCTGGGGTCTTGCTGTTGCAAATGGTGCTGCAAGCAGTATCCACGAACCAAGTTTTGTACATATGTGTCGTTACGTCCATCTGGTAGATTCCTGAAGTAAAATTGCTGGCCAAAGGGTAGCATGTCCATTTTAAATTTTGGTGGCTATTGTCACACTACCCTGTAAGATGGTGTGTGCCTTGTGGCAGGGCTTGGGAGACCCCATCTCTCACTGCTGCCAATGACGTGAGATCTTTGCAATGACCCATTGTGGCCCAGAGAAGTGTTGATTTACATCCACTGCAGAGGGCTCTGCATAGCAAGCTTACCACATCTAGCCACATCTGACTTCATCTGGCCACACCTGACCCCACCTGCACCCACAAGGCCACACTTAACTCCACCTGGCCACACTTGACCTCGCCTGACTTCACCTGGTGATACTGGCCACAGTGTTCCAGAGCATTTTGGGCCACTCTCCCGAGCCTTGAGTTGCACTTCCAGGCAGTGAGCAGCGCAGGCATGTACTGCAGGGCTGAGAGGAATCAGGTGGTTTAGAGTCAGTATCCAAGACTAAATGAATAAAATACTCTTTTGGCTTTTATAGGACAGAAGAGGAAAAGAAAGAATGGATTCAGGTGAAGCTCCTAAAGTTTTAAAGTAACCAAATAACCAAATTCTTGAGCGGTATGGCCATTTCATGTTGGAGCAAGGGATGGGATGGCCCCGTGTCCCCCCGCCAGGTATTACCCACCCATCTATCCACCTTGAAGTGATGGAGTGACCAAGTTTATAAGCACCTTCAGACTCCACAAACCTTTGAAACCATTCTCTTATTTGGGGCTCCCCAGTAAACAAATAAACATAAAAGCCTGGAGGTGGGCATGCAGGGAGGTGCCCTCACCCTGGGGAGGATCTCCACTGCCTGGCAGATCCAAGGTGGGTCCGTGTTGTCCTTCCCTCCATGGCTGGCAGGAGCGGTGGGTCTTGCAGGACGAGCAGCTTGACTTCCAGGATGGAGCCTGTGCTTCCAGAGACAGGCCAGGCAGTGTCCTGGGGCAGCCAGAGCAGGCTCAGCTCAGAACCAGCCATGGTAGGGACACAGGTCAAGAGGGCCACGTCAGAGCGGAGGCCAAGGCAGTGACCCGGGTTGGCAGACCACCACCAGGCCAAACGCTAACCACTAGTGATTTGTGGCTCCCAAAATTCATAAGACAGAAATCTGAGTGAGAAGAGAAAAAGGAAATTCAAACAGATATTAGATGGGAATGCCGTTGCGGGAAATGGAAACATGGCCTCAAATCCATATAAAATGTTCCAAGAGTATCTGCTCTTGGCTGGGGGTACTGCATGTGGGGTGGCACTGGGACTCGTGGAGATTGGAATGGGGACCTGGTCAGTCACTGATCACATCCCTGAGCCTTGTTTCCTCATCTCAGAGGACATGTGAGGCTGTTGGTCAGGGGAAAACGCAATGACCACAAGACCCTTGTCCTCACCCTCCTGGAATGCTCTCTGAGGGCCCTTGTTCTTTTGGGGTTTGTTTCAGGTCATTGAGGCCACCATTGAGAAGCAAAAGCAGAACAGCCAGACTTTCAAGGCCTTCAGTGGCTCCTTCAGCCAGGATGAGGATTCCTCCCTCACTCCAGAACCACCTGTGAGTGCCAGTGTCCCTGGGGCAACCCAGGCCCTTTGCACAGGACTGGTGTCTGGGAGGGAAGCTGGTCCCCATGCTCTCCTCTTGCCCACCTTTATTGAGCATCCATGTGGGGACCCCTGTACCTCGTAGCTGGGGTGGTCAGGGCTTGGACAGGAGGGAGGGAAGGACAGGCCTGGATAAAGCTGCTACATGAGGCATTGTCCTATCACATGCACCTAGGGGCTGTGATCTTATCAGCAGGGGTAGCTTGCTCCCAAGGGAAAGCTGTCCCCAGGCCTGGGGGGAGCCAGGAAGCAGGATCCCCACCCAGGGCCAGATGGGTCCACCCTAGGCCTTGACCATCCCCTCTGTCTGGGTACAACCAAACATGACTTCACAGTAAGGGTCCCTCACTCCATGCCTCAGGGACATCCCTAAAACTAAGGGATACCCAGCCCAGCCTGGCTGAGCAGCCCTGAGTCCCAGACACCAGGCCTGGTTGGCCCTCCCTGTGGTCTCACTGGTCTGTGGCCCACAGGCCACCTCATTATCCACTTAATATTTGCATCAAATCTCCATTTTGTCTGCTTTCTGGACTATTTTAGAAGAAAACTTTGTGTTGTCCCCGGGCAGGGAAAGTACTATCCCCTGCCTTGAAAAGAGGTGACCTGGAAACAGAACACTCTGCCCCACCCCATACCTGCCGTTAAAGTTGGTGCAGAGACAGAGCCTGACTGACCATAGAAGGCAGGGCACCGAGCTCTCCACAGATGCCTGAGGAAAGAGCTAGAGGCCAGGGCCACCTCACATGGTGTGATGCAGCTGGTTAGGCCTGGTGGGCCTCAAGGAGGTTCATACCTGCCCACCGCCCTCCACCCCAGCTGGGAAATGATAACTCTTCTGAGATGCTTTCAGACCAGTGAGGACAGATTCCCAAAGTCATAGCAAACACTAGGCCCCGACATTCTTCCTCTTGACCCTGTGACCAGACATAAGGAATGGTGGCATTTCAACACTGCATTGGATGTCAGCATGTGGCCACAGAACCTCTGCTCATGCCAGCTGTCTTTGTCCCCTCCAGATGGTGAGCGCCAACTCAGAGGTGCCTGCAGTGGTAGCCACTGGTGGAGGGGGTGCTGCAGGGGTGAGTGACCCCCCCCCAGCTTTGACAGGGGTGGGAGGTGGAAGTTGGGGTCAGACCAGGGTGACCTGAGGGTAAAGGGTTTAGCCTCCCCCTTCCATGTGACCTGGGTCCTCACAGTGATGTCCTCTGGGGCCTGTTGGGGGAGGCCTGGGGCAAGCCCGCTAGGACCCAAATGTCCATTTCCTTGGGTGGGTGAAGTTTACACAGCTGAGTTCTTCTGAAGACTTGTGCTCTTAATCACAGGTAAAGTATGCCTGGATGAAATGTGGATCAAGGTGGTACCTGGCCCTCAGGTGGCTCAGTCAATGTGGGCGGACAAGGCGTGGTCCAGGGTCAGATAGCCTGTGTCCATGTCCCCACCCTGACAGGGCCAGGCCACGGGACTATGCCCGAGTCCCTCCTGCTCTGTCAGTTTGGGAGATTAGTAACAGGGTAAATGTGTGTGCCTTGCATGCAGTGAGTATCCAGTACAGGGAAGCATCATTATTAACCACTGGGCCTAATAGTCTTGAAGTCTGATGACAATTATAAGCCTAGACTACCAAGGAGGTGCTGTACCCTGCATCCTGAGAGGGGATTCTCCTGGGCATCTTCGCTTTGCTGTATCCCTCAGTTTTCTGGGCTCAGAAGGAATGAGTGGAGGCCTGAGCCCCAGCCTGACCCCTAACAGGGGGTTTGCTGCTAAAGGGGAACTTCTTCCATGGGTAGGTCGGTACTGCCCCCACATTCTCCCCACTGTGCCTGCCTCTCCTTCCCTCCCCCCAACTTCTCTTTCTCACATCCCTCATCTGGGCCAGCACTCCCTTGGTGGCAGGTGCTCCCCAGTTGGACAGCAAAGTCTGCCTGAACCTAGCACCAACTTGCAGAGCTCCTTCTTTTCTGCCTACAAGGGCCACCCTGCTGGTCATCACAGCCATTCTGGGTTGGCACTTGTTAGGGTCAGCCCATTTTAGGAAGAGGAAATGGGCTTGATAGGTGAGGAGACCTGGCCTTTGGCTCGAAGGCCTTGTGGTGGGACTTGACTTTCCTGGGACAGCAGCAGAGTGAGGGACAGATGTCTAGCTCATCATGGGGAGTAAGTGTTCCTGTCCTGACTTAGATTTTTAGTAAGAAAACTAGTCCCCTCCTCCCACACAATCCATGCTGCTGGGTAGCATTGAGCCCCTGCTGAGGCCCCAGAACAGATGTGCCCAGATGCCCCAGTCCCCTGCTCTGTTACAAGAGCACAAGCTTTGCCAGGTTACCACACGACCCCTGACCCGACGTGTCCGACTGCCAGGCTCTGGGAAAACCTTGAGAAGTTTTTGGGCTCCCATGGAGGGATGGAGCGTTTCTAGGGCATGATGGGCTTCAGGGACCAAGTGAGAGGAGGGAACCCCCTTATCTGAGTGCTACTGCTGCCACAGGGTGGCACTGCAAGAACCAAAGGGAGCCTGTGCTAATTTGTTTGAACTCAGAGTCAGGAACTCTGAAAGCAGCACTATCAGCAGGGAAGAGATGGTCTCGTCACAGCCCCTCAAACTCCCTGAGGGGCTTCCTACATTGTGGCTCTGTCTGGCCTTGACTTCCTTCCAGCCCACCCTCCCCCACCATGCCCTGGCCTCCCTCACTTGGCCGTGTCCCAGGGCCTTTGCACCTGCTATCCCCTCTGTGCAGAATGCTTCAAATATGCCTACTGTGCCCCAAGGCCTCATACGTGAAGCCCTCGCGGCTGACCCCAGAGTCACAGACAAGTGTTTCTCACATGAAGCAACCCACCATCAGCGTTCTAAATCACCAAACTGTGCGTGTGAGGCTGGCAGTGTGCTATTGGGCTCCTTTCTGGAACGTCTAGGAATGTCATGAAAAGCAGCTTGCACACTCAAGCTTCATCTGTATAACTAACTGACCAGAGAAAAATGACAGATGGGGCCTCTGCAGCTTTCCAGTCAGCTCCAGGGTCCCTCGGCCAGGGTCTCTGACAACCTCCATGATGGCACTTTGCATGAAGCACTGCTTCTCCCTGCCTCTGCAGGGGAGCTGAGCTGGACCCCCTGCAGGGCCCTCTGCTATCCGACCCTTGGCCTGGGGCAGGCCGGAAGGCATCAAGGGCCGTGAGCAACTCCCATTCTTTGTAGGGTGAGTCCACAGGCAGGCCTCAGTCCGTGGATGCAGGGAAAAGTGGAAGTGGCTGCGGGCTGTGTGGTCAGGGAGACAGGGCTGAGGAAGATCCAGTGCCAAGGCAGAGAGAGAGGAGCAGGAGGTGGGGCTGGCACACACGACAAGCAGTGCCCATCAGAGAATGTTCTAGCTGGAAGGGACCTGAAGGTCACATGTTTAATGTTTTAACACGTGGAGTGGGTCCTGATATGAGGCCTTAGGCAACTCCTCCCCCTCTATCCTCACCTTCCCTTGGGTGGGGAGAGAGAGAGAGAAGCTGTGTCATGTGTCTGTTGGCCACTTGGGTGCCCCTCCGATCGGTTACCCAACTCCTTTGACAGATGAAAAGGTAATTGAGAGTCCCTGAGGCTCAGGGCCTCAGCCCACTCCAGGGGTCTGCCCAGGCCAGGCTGCAGACTCGCTGGGCACCGATGGCGACGCTCAGCCAGTGGATGTGCAGGCCACTCCACCTTCTTCTACCCAGGGGCTCAGCCTTCCAAGGGCTCTGCAGCATCTTTGACTTGCCAGATGCTCAGGATCACAATTCAAGTTCAGGCCTCCTTGTCCCAGTCCCTTTATCCACCCAAAGCCAGGCCCAGGCCCTACAACAGACAAACGCTTGTCAGCAACAGACTTGCAGCTCCGGCCCCGGCACACATGGCCCGGCCGTGGTTTTTCTCATTTGTGTTTCTGATGAGCACAGGTTTTGGTGGACCCAGGAGGGCAGCTCAGTGAAGCTCCTGCCATACAGGGCGAGTCCGAGATGTGCTCAGTGGATATTTGTGGAAAGTACCCCAAAGTGGGTTTTAATTCTGTTACTTGAAAGAGTGATCTTTGCTACAACATGCCAGATGTAAGCTTTTGGAGAGGAAATGTAAACTCCCTCTTGGTGTGCTCATTTGATTTCCTGGTGTTGTCCTCAGACGCACAGTTCCCACAAGGCCCTCTTTCCCAAGAAAAGCTAAACCCAAACCAGGAAGTTTTGCAAGGGAGTCTTACAGAATCCAAAGACTTCCCCGTTCTGCAAAAGTTGCGTCTCTCTTCACAGAAGCACAGAAATGTCAGAGTCCAAAAGGCCTCCCTGGGCTCCAGACCCACCATGGCAACATATGGACCCTTCCACGATGCCGTGAAAGGCCCCATCCCTGCCAGCCGTCATTCAGCGTGCACGAACTCAGTGCCGCCCTTCCACCCCAAGCCCAGGACAGGGCTGCCTGTGAAGGGCAGAGGACCTGGGCTGCACCCACCACAGGGCCGGGCCTAAGACCCAGGCCTATGTCCACACCCTTTAGGACCAATGATAACTGTGTGGCTCCATCTTCTCAGGCTGGTTGTCAGGGTCACTGTTTGGGACCCGAATCCTACCTGAATTTTCCTCCTGCTTCCCTGCTTTGTAAGTGAATCTGCTGAAGAGGAAACGCTGAGTAAAACAGGCCCTCAGCACAGACCTCCCAGGCCCACGCTTGTGCATTTGGAGCGCTTTGGGTGAAGTTACTTGGCTGTTACTGGGGAAGCCACGGTTCCACACCTCCCTGGTTAGACTTGGCCCGGGCCTTTCCAATGTCTCCACATCCAAAGAGAAAATCTGAGCCCCTCCCTTTGGTTGACCTATTCTATATCCTCATCCAAAAAGGAAGTATGGTTGGCCAGGAAGACCTGTCCTCAACGATGCAGGTGGGCTCACCTCAGCCACCTGGTCACCAGCCCTCGGTGTCGGGAACTGCCTGGGGGAGCCGCATCAAGCATGGGCCGTGGTGGCTCACAGTCTTCAGCACCGAGGAAGCTGGTGCCCAGCCAAGAAAGCTGATACTCAGACCCTGTCTGATCACCGAACTGCAGCCTAAAAAAGGAAGCCAGGAAGGGTTGCTCTTCCAAGCCCCAGCCCCAAGATGCTCAGCTCTAGGAACTGCCCTCTGGTCCCTCTGGCCAGGACGGGGTCCCTGCTGACCTTCAGGAGCTGAGCTCTTGGCCACATACCCGTGGCCCGCTACAGCCTCTCCTCCATCTCGTGGGCAGCCCTGCCCCTCAGGGATGCCCCAGTAGCCCCCATGGCCTCCCTGTGTTCTCAGCAGTTGTGCAGTGCTGTTCGCAGGGTCTGGAGAGCCAAGGTTCTACAGCACGTGTAAGTGCTTGAAAACAAGACAGCGGATCCAGCCACCCTGCCACTGACCACTCCCACCTCAGGTGCCCTTGGTGTCCTCACCTGGAAAACAGGCATGGCAGGGTCACCATGAAGGCTGGTAGAGGGCTGAGGCTCCTGGGCCACGGCAGACCCAGGGATGGCCCCTCCTCTCTCTTCTCATGTCTGAACCCAGCAGTCCTGAGAGATGGTCTCAAGGGAAGGAGCCCTGAGTGGGGCAGACAGATGTGCCTCAGGGCTAGAGTGTGGCTGGCAGCCAAGGTCAGGTGACAGGGGTGGCCTCCAGTAAGGCATGTGGCTGTGGGGAGCGTCAGTATTGCTTGTCAGGTCTGTGCCACCCATTTTCCACCCACAGGGCTCTGTGGTCCTGAGCTGCATGGAATAAACTGAGAGGGGGCCCAAGGTTTTCTTACACCCAGTGTCCATGGAGTCAGGGGTCATGAGATGGAGGAGGAGGGTGATGGGGTCTTGGGCAGGACAAGTGTCCCTATCACCCTCAGAGGCACCAGCTGATCCCAGGGCTCCTCGTACCAGGGGGCCAGCACTGGCCTCACAGTGGTGGGGCCCACAGTGGGTTCTATGAGCAGAAGCAGCAGAGCTAGAAAGCATAGGCCAGAATTAGTGTGCTCAGGCTACTTAACAAAGTGCCACAGACACTTACTCTCTAACAGTTCTGAAGGCTGGAAGTCCAGGATCAAGGTGTTGGTAGGGCTGGTTTCTCCTGAGGCCTGTCGACTTAAAGAAAAACACACAACTTAGAGTTGAGTTTAAGTTTTATTCAGGATCTTACTGAGGACTATAGCCTGAGAGACAGCTCTGAGGAACTGCTTGTAAGAGGGAGGGGAGGAGCCAGTATATGTACGAATTTTTTGGCTAGGAAATACATATAGTCAAGCATACATTTTGGTAAAAGATTCCTGCTATATCACAAAGAACAGATATCTTAAGTTAATACTTTTAAGTGTTTTTCTCTGCATGGGAAGCTGCAAGAATCTGTGGTCACTGAAATTCTTTCTGAGATGTGCATCTATCTCGGGGCCTGTTTCTCCCAACACACAGAATGCCTCATCTTGTTTCTTCATCCTGAATTCCCTCCAGGGTACACTGTTGTGGGTGACTGCAGTGGGTGCATCTTAACACTTATATAACTGGATGATAAGTGGCACTCTTTGTTCTTTTTTTGTTTACAGGTATCTCTCCTTGGCATGTGGATAGCCATCTTCCCCCTGTGTCCTCACATAGTCTTGCCTCTGTGTATGTCCATGTCCTAATCTCCTCTTCTTATAAGGACACCAGTTATATTGGATTAAGGCCCACCCTAGTGACCTCATTTTACCTTAATCACCTCTTTAAAGGCCCTCTCTCCAAATACAGTCACATTCCGAGGTGCTGGGGGTTAGAACTGCAAACTATGACTTTTGGGGGACACAATTCAGCCCGTAACAGCCTCCAATGCCCAAGCCCCTCCCTTCTGTCCCCCTCACCCCCAACCAGTGCATCTCTTTCTCCTTAAACTTGCAGAGTTTATATTAAACATATATTTAGTTTATTTTGTTCAAATTTTTATTAGGGAAGCTTTGGACACACACAAGTAGAAATAACAGACAGCGAGACCCCCACACCAGCCTGGAGCAACTTCAACTTTGTACTATTCATGTTTTATCTGTCTTTCCACCCCTATCCTCACCCCACCCCCACTTACTCTTCTTTCTCCTGGAATATTTTTAAAACAAATCTCAGACCTCATTTTATTCTGCTCAGAAACACTAATGTTAAACTTATTTTAAGTGTTTCTCTTTTAAACAGAAAAAGTGTCTCTGGGCCTCAGTTTCCCCATCTGTGCAAGGGAGAGGTTGAGACAAGAACTTCCAGTAGCCATTCTAGCTCTGACATCCTGGGGAGTTTGATACATATCTGCGACATTTCTTAAAATCTTAAGTTTGTGGTGAATTGACTGTGTTTTCTGCTGGGACCCCAGCGCCCCCTACCCACACAGAGAGGAAGTGCTAGGGGGCTGGGGCGGTTCAAAGCTAGAAAGCGCTTTCATCAAACGATGGGGCATTTCCTGAGAGCCATAGTAATATGTAAGGGCAATAGCAAAACCAGTCAGGATTCTTGTGCTGTGACAGGGTTCAGGGCCAGGGGCGGTTCCTCACCCCACTTTACAGATGAGGAAACCAAGCTTGGAGAGGAGAAGTGACTTGTGCAGCGTCTCATGGCTGATGAGGGGCAGGGCAAGGGCCTGGGAGCTGTCCCGCAACTTGCACCACTCCTAATCATATGGGGAAACCTAATCAGACAGTGCTACTGAGCCCCCACCCCAGCCTCGCCCTGCATGGTCGGTACCAATCCCACCTTCACTCCCTCCTGCCTCCTGCTCACCTCCCAAGCCCTTGCATCAGGTGGGGCTGGGGTCCTGGACACGACTGATGTCACTATGGCCAGGGGTAGGCAGCCAGAGCAGACCACATAGGTTCCCTCACCCAGCTCTCAAACCGCCATCCACAGTGCAGAGGGAGCACAGTCCTCAATGGGAATGTGAGGCAGGAGGTGGGGGGGTGGTTGGGGGGGCTGGTCAGTGAGTGGCTGGTTTGCTTTTCTACGTGTCTATTGGTTTTCTTCCTCTTTCACAAGCTGTTCTCGGTGAACACTTGAGAAAATCCAGATAAGAGAGTCAGATAAGAGTAACTCTACCCCAAACAGCCAATAAGATCATCAGGGTGTGCTTCCTTCCAGTCTTTTTTTCACACACGTACTCTTTTTGGTATAAACACTATACGCTATTGTACGTTATTTTGCAACTTGCTTGTTTCCCTTAGCAATATAACTTGACACCTTTAAACAGCCTTCCAACATGTCGCCTTGACATCTACCTCCCATCTATGATTTATATAACTGTTCCTTAGTTTTAGACTGCATTCGACTTTTTAAAATTTGTAAATATGTTTAACTAAAAAAGGAATACTTTTTTTTATTTTTTCTTTTTTTTCTTTTTTTTTTTTTCACGGTACGCGGGCCTCTCACTGTTGTGGCCTCTCCCACTGCAGAGCACAGGCTCCGGATGCGCAGGCTCAGCGGCCATGGCTCACGGGCCCAGCCGCTCCGCGGCATGTGGGATCTTCCCGGACCCGGGGCACGAACGCGTGTCCCCTGCATCGGCAGGCGGACTCTCAACCACTGCGCCACCAGGGAAGCCCAAAAAGGAATACTTTTTAAAAAAAAAGTAAAGTGATAGAATAAAATGAAAACCTCTCTCCCACTGTTGCCTGCCACTCTCCAATTCCTCTTTGCTCCAAGGAGTTTGATGTGGATCTTGTAAAACTTTTTGAGAAACCTTACACAAAACAGCTGTTTAAACGTAAAAGAAAACAAACACAAAAGAAGTAAAAGCATTTTATAGTGTGTTCTTGTGACTAGTCTTAAAGATCTTCTAACCTCTCTGAACACACAACATGTTTCATGACTTCCTGTTGTCTTGCTGAAAGGACTCATCCCTCTTTTGTGGGAAATTCAGGCAGCATCGGAGGAGATAGAGAGGGGAGTCCAGCCCCTGACCCTGCTCCCACCCCAGGACAGTGCTCTCGCACGTGTTGGGTGGGCAACTGCATACCCCTGAGTGCCTGGCATGGAGCAGGCACCATGCTCTGGGGTCCAATGAAGGACAGAGCATGAAAGCAAGGGCCACCTGGCTGGATGCTGGGTGCAGACACCCCAGTCCTTGGCGTCTGGGCTCCTGCGCAGAGCAGCCACCATTTCCCCCAGTGTGGGTTCCGGTTGTTATCTTTGCAGACACGAGAAGCCACTGACTTCCGTGGTGGGACAAGTCATTCCAAGCACAGAGTTCCTGTTCCCCTTGGACTCTCACCCTGTGTGACAACAGGGCAGCTTCTGGGGAGTGAGGCTGGGCAGGGGGCCATGGCCAGTGTGGCTCCTGCTTAATTCCCTTCTGCACATCTGGCTTTCTTGCCCTGCATGTGCATTGTCTGTGTATCGCACAGCTGCCACTCCACATGTGCTGGGAAGCTGACTGCAGCCGTTTGCCTCCCACAGCTTGAGCCCAGGAGAGGCTCCTCTAAGACCAGACGTGACAAGGAGAAGCAGGGCTGCAGCAGCTGCGGCGAGACCTTCAACTCCATCACCAAAAGGAAGCACCACTGCAAGTTGTGCGGGGTGGTGAGTCCAGGTGGGAGGAGGCCAGCTGCTGGGGCCTCCATGTGCTTAGTTCCTCCTCCCAATCTTCTTTCCATGCACACAGACTCCTGGATCCTGGACCTTCTGAGCAAGAAGGCAGGTCCTGGAGGCCCAGCAGGGGCCAGACTTGGGGTCTCTGCCCTGTGGACAAGGCTCCCGACTCCCATGGATCACAGACAAGCCCTTCCCCTCCACATGCCGTTACACCTGTCCTTCCAGCCTTCTTCTGGATAGTCTTCTGTCCCTGGGCATTGGGGTCACAGGTGCCCTTGTCTTGCAGGTCATCTGTGGGAAGTGCTCCGAGTTCAAGGCCGAGAACGGCAGGCAGAGCCGTGTCTGCCGAGAGTGTTTCCTGACCCAGCCGGTGGCCCCCTCGAGCCCCAGCCTCGAGGAGCCCTTGGAGCCCAAGCAGAGCACAGAGGTGGGTGGGCTGGGGCTGGTAAGCCTTCCAGACACAAGACCCCAGAAGCCTTGACAGACTGTGCTCCTAGAGCTGTCGCCTTCCCTGGGACCAGGACTGGTAGGGCTCAGTTGGGTCCATAGGCCACTGAGAGCAGCAATCAGTTGAATGCCAAATAATCACGTGTGTGAGTGTTGGGCTCTTAGGATCCAGTCATGGCCGAGAGCTTGGGAACCATTTGCACTCAGGAGTTAGATGGTGCATTAGTCAGCTCAGGCTGTATAACAAATACCACAGGATGGACAGCTTAAACAACAGAAACTTATTTCTTCATAGTCCTGGAGGGTGGAATTCTGAGATCAAGGTGTCAGAAAGCTGGTTTCTCCTGAGGTCTCTCTCCTTGGCTTGTAGATGGACATATTCTCCCTGTGTCTTCACACAGTCTTTTCTTTGTGGGTGTCTGTGTCCTAATCTCCACTTCTTATGAGGACACTAGTCATATTGGATTGGAGCCCATACATATGACCTCATTTTAACTTAATTACCTCCTTAGAGGCCCCATCTCCAAACACAGTCACATGGGGGGTTAGGGCTTCAACATATGGGTTTGAGGGCAAACAATTCAGCCCACAGCAGATGGGAACAAGTGTCACCTTCACTCATGGTCCCTCTGATTGAAGGCCTGGAGGCCCTGCCGAAAGGAGATGCTGCCCCTGCCTTGCCCAAGCCATCATGGGGCTAGGGGGCAGTCAGGACACCAGCAACCTTCTCACCTCCTGTCCTCCTGAGCATGGCTGCTGCCTTCCAGGCCCTCCTTCAAGGGCAATGTACCTATTTGTTGAGGTAACAGGAAAGCTGGAAAAGTGAGAATGTGGTTTCCAAAAAAGTACATTTTTCCATTCTCTCCACATAACATAGTGCATAATTCTCAAGGCCAACTGCACATCGGGGTCTTCTGGGAAGCTATTTATAATGTCAGTTTCCCTTCCCAAAGGTTCCAGGGAGGGTCATCCGGGTGGGCCAGGACTCTGGTTGGAGGCCCAATTAGGGTCTCTGTATGTTAGAGGTCAAGTGCATCAGTATATTAGAACTGAGTGCAGGATTATCTCAATAGAGGAGAGAGGAGCCCCTTGCACAGCCCTCTTGGTCCCCTCATCTATACACTTTAAATGCTGTGTTTGGGAGACCCAGGTCTCAGGTCCGAGCAGGGATGAGTTTTGCCAGGTGTGTCTGAGGGGCTTCCTGATGACCTAGGGGTTGTGTCCATGACTGCTCTAAACACATCAGAAGAAAGGGAGGGGTGTGTGTGTGGTGTGTGTGTGTGTGATGTGTATGTGAGTGTGTATGTTTGTGTGTACTGTGTGTGTGGTGAGTGTGTGTGAGGTGTGTGAGGGTGTTGGGGGGGTGGTACGGGTGTATATGTGTGTGTGAATGTGTGTGGTATGTGTGGTGTTATGTATGAGAGGTGTGTGTGTACAGGAAAATCATCAACAGCTGCCACATTCTGGTTCCTTGCTGTTCCATTTTTTCCTACCTTATCTTTATTTCTGTCCTGACCCTCTTGTGGTCTCACTGCCTAGAAGGTCCAGCCCAATCCCAAGTGGCCTTGCAGTGACCCTGGGGAAGCTCAGGCTGGCCCAGGCCTTGTCCAGTTGTCTCCCCCTCCCCTCTCCCTCCAGAGCTTTGGCCTTGGTGCTTCCTGGAGAGTGGCTCTTACAAGGGAGACTCCACCTGACTTGTCCTCTGTGTCCCCAGAAGCCAGCCACTGTGGACCCCCCGCCCAGCCTGCTCTGTGGCCCCCTACTGGTGTCGGATGGCGGCACAGCCTGGAGCAAGGTGTGGGCTGCCATCTCTGAGTCGGACTCCCTGGAGTTGGTGCTGCACCTTCGAGGAGGCAGCCAGGTGTGTCCTCTGTCCACTGGGCCACACTGGGGGTGGGGTGGGTCCACCCTGCTCCGGCAGCCCACAGCCTCAAGCCCACGGCGCCCAGATAGGCCTGGGCCATGCAGCCTGGGGCCAACCCCACGTGGGGGGTGGCTCATGTGACCCTAGGGCCTCGGTTTCCCCCACTGTCCAGAATCACCCTTCTGCTGCCCACTTGTGGGAGATGGTATTTAGTGATGCCAGGACTCCAGAGGCCGGGGTGCTGATGCTCCTCTCCTTTTCTGCAGGATGGCCAGCTGCTGCATGCCATCCCCCTCTCTGGCTGCAGGGTGAGTGTGCCAGACCCCGCACAGAGGCTGGATGCTGGACACATGTGGCAGCTGCAGCAGGCCCAGCAGTCTTTGTACCTGAGTGCCCCGTCCGCCGAGCTGCAGCAGCAGTGGTTGGAGGCCCTGAGCTCGGCAGCCCACTGGCACCCGGCCCAGGCCAGCCCGGGGGCCCAGCAGCCCCAGGCCCCAGCTGCCCCATGAGCTGAGTCTCTGCCACGTCTCCTAGCTGTACAGCCACCGCGGCAGGGCCTATACTCATCTGAGAGGTGGCATCAAGGCCACATGCAGGCATGAAGGGAGCCTGGACTGCTGAGGGACCAACAGGCCACATAGCACTTGGCCCTGGAGGGTTCCTCCACATCAGAGAGGAGAAAAATGAGGCCCAAACAGGGGCAGCCAATTGCCCAGGGTCACCCAGCACGTCCCTCAAAGACCCAGGCCTCTGCCTGCAGGCCCAGCAGTGTGGCCCAGAGTGGGGTGTGGGGTGACTGTCAAGAAAACTCCATCTGAGTGGGCAGTGAGGGGTCATCTGCGCCGGAAGACAGAAGGAGCTCATGGGTGGTGCCCAGGGACACCTGGTGGATGTCTGCAGTCATGCCACCCCTCCTGACGGTTGCCCACCCATCTATACCATCTATATCCGTGTGAGCTGAATCATACTGGCCCCCTGGACTCCACCTCTCTCCTCTTTCCTCTCCCGGGGACTGGGCACGCCCTGTGCCACCTCGTAGCTTGCCACCCCATTTGGAGATGCCCACGGGAGCGAGTGGTGGGTTCCTGAATATCCGTGCTGCAAAACTACAGGGGGACCACACAGGCGTTGTGTGGGGGCCTGAGATTTGTGCCTGGTGGGTGGTGGACAGTGCTTATCTACATAAATAAATGCTGGCAGCCAACAGGTGGACACAGCCCTGGGGCAGGGTCTCCCCACAGGGGGCCTGCTGGTTGTGTGATGGAGAATGAGGGTAACAGATGGGCACAGCCGGTAATGAGGCCCTGGACCCCAATCCAGGCCTGAAGGGTGCAAGTAACACCCCTGTGGTTGCCCCAGGATGCAGCGGCATTAGACAGCGGGGCCTCAGACAAGGTGCCATACCTGGTGACCTGCTCTGTGTCCCTGGCCATGCTAGTGAGGTAGACAGGGCCATCTGCCCCTGTAGCAAGTGGAGCCAGACTTAGATATGGGATCGTGGGGGTGCTGGCTACTCACAAAGGTGTCGGGAAGGTCTATTTGCACCGGAGCCCTGAGGGCCTTGAGGGAGAGCTGAGGGACTTAGAGACTGATGACTGAGGGGTGTCCAGTCCCTTGGGACCCCCATCCCTCTAACATCCACAAGGCACCCTGCAGGGATGCCTGTCACTGCCCAGCCATAGGCAGGCTTGCAGGGCACATATCTGTGGGCTGAGAGGGCCATTGTGGGAGCCAGAAATGGATGACTGGGTATGGGTGAGGCGGGGGTGGGGCCCAGGTAAGGAGTGACAGGGCACAGGTGAGGTGCTCAGGGCACAGGTGAGTTGGGACCCAGGTGAAGTGGGCAGGGCCCAGGTGAGGTAGGACAGGACACGGGTAAAGTAGAGACCCAGGTGAGGTGGGCAGGGCACAGGTGAGCTTAGGCATGAGTCAGCGCCGTCCCCCACATACACACCCTGCTATGCCTGGACGCTGCTGCAGCTGTATACCTGCTGCATACCTGGGCCTCAATCCTGCATCTGTGAGAGCTCACCACCCTGCAGATGGTGTTCTGAAGCCGCTTGGTACCGGCAACTTGCTCACTGGGAAGGGGAAGTCAGGCACTTCCAACTGTGCTCTTACTCAAGGAAATACAGCAAAGTCCCTGCCCATGGAGCCAAGGCAGGGACAGCAGATGTCAGAGGCATTGAAGGGACCTGAAGCCCAGCTGGCCTCTTCCCGCTGGTCCTGCCCCTTCTCCCTCAGAGCTCTGCTCTCTCTGCCTCATGCACTGACTGAGCGGGCCTAGTGGGGCTCCTTCTCAGGGTCAACTCTGTAATACTCCAGTCTCACCTCAACCCCAGGATGTTCCCACTTGACAGTCGAGGAAACAGTCACAGAAAGGATGCCCCCAAGAGTTCCACAGTTCCAGACCAAGTGGGCAGCCGGAATTGACCTGCTGGACATGGTGCCACTCTGCTGGGGTCTGAGGGGGAAAGACTGGGCCCCCCACCCAGGGTCCTCACCCGTGGCTCCCACTGTGGGTTCCTGCCCAGGGTCCCCGTGGCCTGTTCCCAGTGAGCTCTCTGTGCCCCAGGGCAGACCTGAGCCCTATCCTCTCCCACCCAACAGCCTGGGGAGCCCGGCATGCAAGCTTCCACAGTAATTTCAGGAGGGTCCTGTCCTTAGTCAGCACATCGGAAGGCTGGCAAGGTGGGCGTTCTGTCCCTAGCAGCTCGGTGTACACCAGGACATTATATTCCATCACAGGCCATATGGCCTGGGGCCAGCTACAAGGGTGAAAGCAGGAGGCGTCCCAAAGGCTGTGGCTGCAGCAGGACCTGGAAAAATGTCCTCGCTGTCCATTTTGGATAGTACTGGGCCCTGAGAACACAGAGGAAATGAAATCCCTGTGTTTGGAGTGGCTATTCCCATTGAGACATTGAGAAGATGTGCAGCCACAGGGGAGGAACAGAAGCAGGGAAGGGGAGTGGGCATGGCAGGGGGGGTGGCAGGAGGTCCCTAGGAGCCCCACTCCCAAGCAGGACACCCTGGGGGAGGGGTTGCAGGAAGGGTGCCTAAGTTGAGTGCAGGGCCACCAAGGCCTGGAGGAGCCGGTGACACACAGCAAGGAGCAGAGGGGGAGACAAGGCCTGGTCGTGGGGCCTCCACGGGGTCTCATCTGGTGATGCTCCAGGAGGCAAGAGCCACGGGGCAGGCTTGGGTGTCTTAACAGATCCAGTTGGCTGCAATGGGGGCAACAAGGGCAGAGCTAGAGACAGGGCCTGGTGTCTCCAGCAAGTCTCAACACAGACCCCCAGGACGGGCATGCTGGAGGCCAGCAGTCATGGTGATATAGGGGAGCCTCTGCCAGCTGTCCCCACGCAGGATGGACCTGGTGGCCAGAGCTTCCAGCTTTTCAGGAGATTAAAGAAACTCAGATGTTCTTGTGAAATATCCTGATAAATGTTAATACCTATTGTGGAGTCTGAAGTCATGGGGTGGGTGGCCGGTGCATGGCCCCAGAAAGCAGGTCTGTCCCCAGGGACCCTTCCGGCTATGGGCATCTGGCCTGCCCCTCTGGATGCCCCAGTAAGGGCTGTGAGACGCAGGCTGCCTGCCTGGAGTCTCCACACCATGCGTGGGGCTGATCCTTGGGCCTGGGCTTCTTCCTACCTGCACACTGCCCACCTCTGTCCACCTTCATCTTGCTCCCATAGCCTGGGGCCTGGGCACTCTGCACTGCCCACCCACAGAGGGTGGAGGCTGGATGCGCACTGGCTTTCAGCCTCTCCACTGTCCTTTTCTGTCTGCTCCTCCTCCTCCTCCTCCCCAAGTCCAGCCCCCAACCCTGCAGGACAGGAGGTCATTCCCTGGACAGAGGGAGAAGGGAGGCCAGTGGGCTGAGCAGGAGGTGGGCCCTGGGGCCTCTGGGGTCCTAAAGAATGACAGACGGGGCAGGAAAGGGTCTGAAGTACCCAACTGTCACAGGAGTCAAAGGCCTGAGCTGAGGGTCTTCTGTGCCCCCAGGGGCTGCTGCCTCTTCAGCCTGGGGAAGACACATTCCCCACTAGGGCCCAGGGGGGATGCTGGCCGTGTCCCTCACAGTCCTGGAAAGAGGAAGGAGCCAGCATACACAAGGGCCTCCTGCAGCCAGGCACCCAGCCCAGCCATTCACTGAAAATAATGACAACTCAGGGTGTCTTAGTAGCAGTGAAACTAAGCCCCAGGGAGGGAAATACACTTGCCCAAGGTCACACAATGAGTTAGGGACCCAGCCAGGAGTCACTCATTCACTCTGTCCATTTCTTCATGCAGCAGGCACTGCTGGCATATCTCCTGTGTGCTGGGCACTGGTGTGCCGGCCACTTGGATTTCTGGGACTCAGGGGTTGGACTCAGGCCCTGTAGCCTCTGGCCCTGTCACACTTCCAGCCTCATTTTCTCCTGGCGCTCCCGCACTGCTTCTTTCCCACCCCAGGTCACCAGGCTCCAGCCACTGGACCTTCAGAACACACCAGTCTCCTTCCCATCTCAGGGGAGATGCTGTTTGCACATGCTGTTCTGTTTGCCTGGGGTTTCTTCCTGCAGGACTTTGCAAGAGTCTGCTCTGTGAACCTCAACAAAGAGCCCTTGCCCCAGTCTCTCTACTTTTTGTTGGGGTATTTGCCCTCTTGTTTAACCTCTGTCTCCTCATCTAGAATAGAAGTTCTGAGAACAGAATGAAGCACCTACAATAGTGCCCGGCACAGAGTATATGCTCAGTTAATATCTGCCAACAGCTTGGGTGAAAGCTCAGAGACTTTGTTCCTGCCATGCAGCCCCAGAGCACTTTGGGTCTGGAATCCTCTTTTAACAGATGGGGAAATCAAGGGTCAGAGAGAGACAGAGGCTGCCTGAGATCAGAAAGGCCCAGTGCTCTCCTGCCTCCTTTGAGGTCCCCAGGTCTCCAGGACATAGAACCAATTCCTCCTCAGATGTCTGGTCCCATTGCAGAAACCAGCACAAGAGACCCAAAGGGGCTGCCATGCCCCAGGAAATCAGCAGAGGGGCATTTGGACCCACATGGGTCCAACACACACCTGTGCCCATCCCTCACCACCCTCCAAGGGGACAGTGTACCACTGTGCACATGGAAGTGGCAGGATCAGCCCCTGAAGTTCCTGCTTACCTGAAGCCTCAGAGCCCAGGCCTTGGGGGGCTCTAGCCCTCACCCCCCAGATGCTCAAAGTGCCTCCCCACCTCCTGGGGTCTGACAGGAGCAGCTAGTCCAGGTGCTACAATGTGTCTGCAGATGAGCTCTCTCTGAATGATCCTTCTGGGAGGCCCAGCTGGCAACAGAGGGTGGCTGCACTATGGACCTCCCCACCGCCAATTCCTTTTAGTCACCTCCCCCTCCCTGTGGGTTCCCCAAGGGGCTCTTCGTGGTCCCAGAGGGCTCCAGGTGGTCACAAGGTGTTCCAGGAGGTCCTGAGGGCCCCAGGTGGTCCCTGAGGGACTCCAGGTGTCCTAGGAGGCTCCAGGTGGTCCTGAGGGGTTACAGGTGTTTCCGAGGGCCCCAGGGATCCTTAAGTGTCTCCAGTTTGTCTCAGGGGCCCCCAGATGGTCCCCAGGGGCTCCATACGGTCCTTGTGAAGCTCTAGGTGTCCCCTGGGGGCTCCAGGTATTCCTAAGTACTCCAAGTGATCTGAGGAGCTCCAGATGGTCCCAAGGCAACCAGCTGTGACAAGAGACCAGGCTTCTCCCTGGTCACATACCCTCCCACACCCACCACTGCCCCCCATTTACAAGAGAGAAAACTGAGGACCAGAGAAGTAGGTGGGGCTAGGGCAGGCCATGGGGAACAGCCAGGTTCCCACCCTACATTCTGCACATTCCGTCCTAGAAAGCTGGCCTCCCTCGCCCTCCTGGCCACAAGGCTCACCAGGCCTGGTCTTGCTGACCCAACAAATTTCTGGGCTTGGTGCCCTGCTCACAGGTGCAAAGCTCTGATGGAGGCCCTTGCAGCCCCAGGAAGCCATTGTCCCATGGCACCCGCGCCATCTTGCAGCCTGCAGATTTCTTTCCCTCAAAGCCCAGGTGTTCTCAAGCTGCTGTCTGCTGGGCCTCAGTGGCCCCTCCTGATGGGAGTATACCAGGGATCCCTGAGGATGGTGGCACACCCATATTGCTCTCTCAGCCTTGCCTTACCTTCCTGATGGCCCCTCTGTGTTGTCCCCATACTGGACTTGGTCCTCTCTGACCAGCAGGATGGCAAATACCAGGTAGTGCCTAGGGAATTTCCTGCCAAGGAGAAGAGCTGGTGGCTTGGGTGGGCCATCTGGCCCCAAGATCCTAGAAAGTGAAGGTTACAGGGGAAGGATTACAGCTAGCCCTCCTGTGGCACAGGCTCACTGACCAGCTCTCCCACTCCCTCTGCTGGGGTTGGTCCAACATGGCCACGTGACCTAAGATAGTCCCCCCCATTGAGGGTGGAGGGGGGCCATCCTGGAATGGGATGGAAGGGCCTCCCGGGGAGCCCAAACCAGGATGGGAGAACAGAGGCAGGAAGAAACCTATCTCTGACTTCACCTGAAGCAGCCATGAAATAATAAAGTTCATTTGGAGTCTGATTTCTTCTATGGCCCTGCCCCACCCCACAGACCCCATCTGCAGGGACCAGCCTGCACTCTCCAAAAAGTCCTGCCTTGATCCTATCCCCCCAACAGAATCCAAGCTGGCAGTATCCCTGAGAAGGACAAAAATCTTCCATTTCCTGCCAGAGCCAGGCCTGCCCTGGGAGCCTGGTCTTAAGCACTCCAGTTCTGCCCACTGAAAATGCACATGCCACCATCCCATGAATCTCCACCTCAGAGAGGTAGCTCCACTTCCTTGTGCCCTGTCAGAACTCAGAAAGCACATTATAGCCCCCCAGAAGAATATCTGCCCCCAAGGGGCACTGGAAAACTGACAAAAGAGCAGCCCATCCACTTCAAGGAAAAATATTGGGGTCATTCCCAAAGCACCCCACTTCCCAGAAGTAGGGAGTGGCCATTCCCAGTGTGTGGTCCTAGACCCAGAGCCCTATGGCATTCTCTCCTCTATGCTCCTAAATCCTCAGAGGAAAGGGCCATTATCTTCACTCCACTCACAGAGGGGGACACTGTAGCTCAGCACCAGGGGTTATATCTTAAATGGGTTGCCAGTAGCTCACGGGGTGGGTGGGGGTGGGCATGTCTTAGGTGGGTCCCCATTGGCTCACAGCAGGGGGCCTGTGTCTTAGGTAGTTTTCTCCCAGTAGCAGATCCTGCTACACGGATTGAATGCAAGTTTATTTGGGAGGCAACCCAGGAAGAATAGTAGGGAAATGGAGAATAAGGCAGAGAAGGAAAGAAAGCCAACACAAGTTGGCTTCCTGGGTTGAATGGTGTTCCCCACCCTAAACCTATGTCCACCTGGAACCTCAGACTGTGATTTTATTTGCAAATAAGTTCTTTGCAGATGTAGTTAGTTAAGATGAGGATAGAGTGGGCTCTAAGTCCTACGACTGGTGTCCTTATTAGAAGAGGAGGGGACACACAGGGAAGGCCTTGTGATGATGGAAGCAGAGATGGGCATGCTGCAGCTATGAGCCAAGGAACACCAAAGTTCACCCAGAGTGGCCAGCAGCTGGAAGAGGTATGGAAGGATCCTTTCCGAGAGCTTCCAGAGGGTGCACGGCCCTGACAACATCTTGATTTCAGACCCCTGGCCTCCAAAACTTTGAAAGGATAAATTTCTGTTGTTTTAAGCCACTAAATTTGGAAATTTGTAAAACAGTTCTAGAAAACTAATACAGACTTTGTACCAGGAAGGGGGATGCTTCTATAACAGATACCTAAAAATGTGGCTGTGGAATTGGGTAATGTATACATGCTGGAAGAGTTTTGAGGCACATGATAGAAAATGCCTAGATTTCCTTGAAGAGATTGTTGGTAGAAATACGGACAATAAAGGCAATTCTGGTGAGAGAGAGGTCAAAATGAAGTGAGGGCTCCTGGGCATATAGCTGGAGA
Source organism: Kogia breviceps (assembly GCF_026419965.1). Lineage (NCBI taxonomy): Eukaryota > Metazoa > Chordata > Mammalia > Artiodactyla > Physeteridae > Kogia > Kogia breviceps. The sequence continues at coordinate 33,390,324 of NC_081317.1, forward strand.
AAACCATAATTTGAAAAGATACATGCACCTCAATGTTCACTGCAGCACTATTTACAATAGCCAAGACATGGAAGCAACGTACATGTCCATTGACAGATGAATGGATAAAGAAGATGTGATACACACACACACACACACACACACACACACACACACACACACACACACACACAATGGAATATTAGTCAGCCATAAAAAAGAACAAAATAATGCCATTTGCAGCAACATGAATGGACATAGAGATTGTCATACTGAGTGAAATAAATCAGAGAAAGACAAATATCATATGTTAATGCTTATATGTGGAATCTAAAAAAAAATGATACAAATGAGCAGGATACAAACAGAAATAGATACAAACAGAAATAGACCCACAGACATAGAAAACAAATTTATGGTTACCAAAGGGGAAAGTGGGAGAGAGGGATACATGAGGAGCTTGGGGTTAACATATACACACTACTACATATAAAATAGATAAACAAAAAGGACCTACTGTATAGCACAGGGAACTATATTCAATATTTTGTAGTAACCTATAAGGGAAAATAATCTGAAAACAATAGATATATATGTATGTATAATTGAATCACTTTGCTGTATACCTGAAACTAATGCAACATTGTAAATCAACTATATTTCAATTAAAAAAAAGAACCTCCAAAAAAGAAAAAAAAAGAAGTGAGGAGAATGTAAAGAAAGTTTCTATTGTCTCAGAGAATATATATATGGTCATGAACATAATGTTGGTATTAAGTATGAACATGAAAGGTGCTTCTGGTGAGGTCTCAGATGGAAATAAAGAGCCAATTATTGGAAACCGGAGGAAAGGCCATAAAGCAGCAGAAACTTGGCTGAATTGTATTCTAGTGTTGACTGGAAAGTAGAAATTGTAAGGAATGAACTTGGATATTTAGCTGAGGAAATTTCTAAGCAAAATATGAATGATATGGCCTGGTTTCTCCTTGCTGCTTGTAGTAAAATCTGAGAGGAAAGATATAAATTGCAGAAGGAACTGTTAAGCAAAAGGAACCAGCACTTGATGATTTGGAAAGTCCTCAGCCTGTTAAAATTAGGAAATTCACTGTTCAGAAAGTGTGGTCTAAAGACAGCACCAGGGCTTCCCTGGTGGCGCAGTGGTTGACAGTCTGCCTTTCGATGCAGGGGACGCGGGTTCGTGCCCTGGTCCGGGAGGATCCCACGTGCCGCGGAGCGGCTGGGCCCGTGAGCCGTGGCAGCTGAGCCTGCGCGTCCGGAGCCTGTGCTCCGCAACGGGAGAGGCCACAACAGTGAGAGGCCCGTGTACCGCAAAAGAAAAAAAAAAAAATCTAAAGACAGCACCAAAGATGTTGTGGGAGAACCTACTGTTGAAGAGATTAAATCTGTGACTTGTGGGTATACTCCACTATCTCAGCGGAATGCAGGAAGAGAGATGGGGCTATTCAGGAAAGATCTGTGGAGCCTCTTACCTGATGGTGTAGCTCCCTGTGAATTATGCAGAGGACCAACAAGACTTTTGAGACTGTTACATTAGTGGAAACTCTGCCAGTCTAGATTGAGAGGCCCAGAGATGAAATGAAGTGAAGAAAGAATGGCTTGGAGGGCAGAGCCATGAATGCAGAGGCAGAGCCCAGAGAAGGTGGGATGCAGCTGCTGCCAAAGCCCCAGAGAGCAGGGCCACCTTCATGCACCCAAAGGACAGAGCATCAAGCCACAAAGGGTTATTTGCAGGCCTTGAAATCTACTGGAATGTGCATGCTGGGCTTCAGACTTGCTTTGGACCGGTGACTCCTTCGTTCCTTCCTTTTTCTCCCTTTAGGAATGGGTTAAGACTTTGGGAGATGTTGGGATGGGGTGGATGTATTTTGAAAGTAGGACCAAAGTGACTTTTGAGGGGGTCAAAGGGTAGATTATGATGGGTTAAATAATGTCCCCCTCCAAAATTCATGTCGACCTGGAATGTCAGAATGTGACCAAGACAGAAGGTCTTTGCCGATGTAATTAGTTAAGATGAGGTCCAACTGCATTAGGGTGGTCCTTAAATCCAATCACTGGTGTCCTTATAAGAAGAGGGAAAGACTTGCTAAATATTTCTCTATTATTTTGGAGGTATAATATTTCCAGACTATTTTTTCAAGACAGAAGCAGGAAAATTGCAAAATTATTTAATGGTTTATTTAACTGATTTATTGGTGTATAATTAATGCACAATAAACTACATATATTTAAAGTGTGTAATATTAAAAAAGAAAAAAAAGAAGAAGAGGGAAAGGACACACAGAAATGTGATGGTGGAGGCAGAATTGCAGTGGTACAGCTACAAGCCAAGGAAGGCCAAGGATTCATTTGTTCTTTTAAGCTTCCTGATCTGTGGTACTTTGTTGTAGTGGCCCCAGGACACTGATACACAGAGTGTGGTATCAAGCAACTTAGGTCTGGAGGCAACTGAAGCTTGGCTGTAGGGGAAGACTGTGTGCCACTCACCCTGTCCCAGCAGAGCCCCAGGATAACGCTGGGGTTTTTAGACCTGCCATGATGAGGTGAGGTGAAACACTTGCCATGCGAAATCGTAAAGCGTCTCAGTGCAATGGTGTTAGGGAGGACATAAGTAGGGTTTGGGCTCATGTAAGGCAATTTTGAAGAGGTTCAAAGAAGCAGAGCTGGACTGGATGCTGTTAGGAAGTGGGGCTTGTTCTATGTTTGAGTATCAATAAGTTTTATTAGAAAGTATAAGGAATGAAGGGAAGCTAAAGCTGTAGTTGGTAACAAAGCAGCAGCCACTTATATCACCAGGATAGGTACAGTTGATTGTTTCTTTTTCTCAGAGTGACCTTGTCTGATGTTGATGTTCTGTGACTGTTTATGTTCAACGGGAGAGCCCCAGGGCCCGGCTTTCTCACTGTATAGAACCAGCAGCTCAGAGCTAACCTGCCTGAGGGGCCAGGGGGCTGGGAGCACACTGCACCATGTAGGGCCACACAGGGAAGCACCAGGTTTGCTCAGGAGGCAGAGGGAGAGGGGGACATGTGGTGAGAGCCTGTACTATGGTTTCCATTGGAAGGAACAAGTGAGCAGCGTGTGCAGGCTTAGGATTGGCCAGTTTTAATCACTTTAGTGGACCAGGGCACAGAGGCTAGCTGTATGGTACCTGGCCCTGGGGTGACTGGGGCAGGTGGACATTGGTCTGGAGTGTGAGGTGATTGTGGCGTTGGCTCTGGATGTGTTGGTTTGCATATGAAAGATGCTCATGGCAACTGCGTTACTCTCTCTAGGACTTGGAGGCCATCCCTCCAGGGTCAGCCTGGCCTGTGTCAAAGCATCAGAACACAGAAAGTAAAAGACATGACTAACGCAAGACCCCAGAGGGAGACTCAGGTAGCTGGGAGTTGGGCCTAGGGCCCTGAGTGAGCTTAGCAGAGGAGACATGGTGGGCACAGGCAGCATCTGTCACAGATGACCTGCCCAAAGTCACCACAGCAGTGCCAGGGTTTGAGCTTAAGGTCACTGATGCCAAATTCCACAATCTGATCCACAGCTCAATTTGGTGAGTGGAGAGAAAGGAATAGCAGGAGTTTGCCCAAGGTGTCACCAACATTATCTGCCTGGACCATCTCTCGTTCTCAGATTCCTCAGTTAGTGACACCTGCCCTGTGCTCAGCCTGTGCTGGGCTCTGGGGCCAAGGAGATGAACCAGGTATGGTTCCTGCACTCCAGGTACAATCTGTCTATTGGGTGGGAGAGAAGGAGTCGCAAGCCTATGGTCTGCCTCAAGCCAGCCTGGGTAGGCAAGGAGTCCTTCCTGGAAGCAGTGGCACCTGAGTGAATTGTGGAAGCACGAGGAGAGCCACAGGGCTGGGTAGACTGCAAGGAAAGTCAGCTTAACTGAGGGCTTTATTCCTGGGCCCTGTGGACCCAAGAGATCACAGAGGTCAGCAGCATGGGGCACAGAGCCAGGCAGGAGCAGGTATTTGATGACTGGATGGAATAAGATAGGGAGTCAAGGAAGAGCTGGGCAGGGACCTTTTAACCTAATCACCTTTTGAGTCTGGTTTTAAGAGGTGGCGGCCATCAGCAAGGGAAGGCAGGACCTCTGCTATCACAGTCCTCTGAAGGCTGAAGGGGCATGTTCCCCACCGAGGATCACAGTGTTCAGTTGACAGATTGTCTACTGCACAGGGGCCCCAGTGATCACAGAGATACAAAGAGATCCAGCCCGTGCACTACCCTCAGCGTCTTGGCCTTCACCAGATGGGCTAGGCTTGGCCTCCCCTGGCCCTCCTCGAGCCTCTCAAAGGAGCTGAGAACAAGGTGGTCTCCAGGAGGACCGGGACCATGGGGGTACAGAGGACAGGGGAGAAAAGAGTACAGCAATATCCAAGATCTACATGAGCTTGGACCCACCTGGGCTGAGCTGGGTCTCGATGGGAAGGAAAACTCCTGGGCACCATAATCAGGACTCCACACGTGGGTACGTGAGAGATGACCTTGTCTCTGGTTATAGGCTCTGCCCGCCTGCCCTCAGATAGCATCGTTACAGCCCAAGGCCAGACAAATAGTGTACATTCCTCTGAACAGTTCAGAAAATGTGGACAAGCATCAAAAACACAGACATTACTTGTATCCCCTGTCAGCTCTTAACACGATGCACTAATGTCCTCCAGTCCTCCTGTGTTTGCATCCGCTTGTGCATGTTTTATCAGAACTCAGTAAGGTCACACCTGCATTTGGGGTCTGAATCTGATCTAAGTTCTCTAATTTGGAATGGCCTGCTAGTGTGCAGGTGCACATCAGTCACCCAAGAAGAGTCTGGCCTAGTGCTTGTGGCCCTCAAATTTGCTGAGGATCCTCCCTATGAAAGGTGAGGTCTGTCTACACTCATTGAACCTGAGCTCCATGGCTGCTTGATGAATAGAATACAATACAAGTGATATTCCAGGCCAAGGCCTGGATAAACAGGCAGTTTCCGCTCCCTGTCTTCAGGAACTCTTGCTCCTAGAAGACAGCACCACGCCATGAGGAAGCTCAAGCAGCTCTGTGGAGAGGTGCCAATGCCCTGGGATGCCTTTCCAGTGGAGTCTCACCGTGGATCAGAGCCAAGATGCTGAGCCCTGCCTGGACTGCAGATTCATGAGCAGAAATGACTGTTGCTGTTGTAAACAGTATCTGTGGTTATGCAGCCACAGGTTCCTGGAACCCTGGCTCATCGAGTGCACAGCGATTGGCACAGTGATTGGTCCAGGGATGAACCCATGGTCCAGTGCATCTCTGGGATGAGGTGTTGGGATGTCCCCTGCTCTGGGATCCTGAGTTTCAAGGACTTCCCTCCGAACTCTGAAACTGCCAGCAGCCATCTCCTCTGGGTTGACACTGGGTTTCTATCCCTTGCAGCTGACTAAAGCAGCTACTTAGCAAATGTGTTACTCACAGGCCTGAGCCTCAGTTTCTCACCTGTAAAACAGGGACAGCAAAGCGCTCCTGACGATTACTGGAAAAGCACAGCTGTCAGCACAGGGAGTGAGGAGGTGAGAGCAGGTATACAGCCTGCAGAACTCAGAGCAGCCCCTTCCTGCTCTCTGCTGTCCTGACCCTCCTACTAGCCCTGACTACGGGGCTCACGTGCTGGACATACTTGGACGTGTACTGTACATCTCATCCTTCCTTTGGCCCTGGTATGAGGAGTGCTAACGTGCCCATCTTGGGAAAACTGAGAGGCACAGAGAGCCAGAATGTCAGGCCCCAGAGGCTGGGCCTTGGGGATGAGCTGTGTTGCTAGGGACAGACCCTTTCCCCAGGCCTCAGACTCCCCATCTGTGAAATGGAAGCTCTCCAAGCACCTGTCCCAGGCCAGGTCTCTCCAATCTGTCCATGCGGATGGCCTCGGCCAGCCTTCCAGGCCTTGTGAGAGACCACCCTCTAGGAGGCCCAGGGGATGCCTTCCCACCAGGTATGTGCCAGGCCGCAAGCCTGGGCCTCTGAGGTGCCCTTGAGCCATAGCCTCCCGCAGGTGTGCCTTGGGAGGAGGTGGGGAGGAGACAGGAGCCCCAGAGAGGGGGCAGGGCTTACCCAAAGTCAACCAGCAGCCTGCAGAAGTAGCTAAAATGCCCTGAGCCTGATGAGAGCCAAGAGGCCACAGGGTATGTGTTAGGCAGGGGGAGGCAGGCTCTCATACTTCTGTGACTGGGGACTCAGGCTCCCTCCAAGCTGGCTGGGCAGGTGCATGGCATCAAAGAAGCTTAACTGGCTCATAATCACTAAGCCTCTGGATTGCCCTGGACCCACCTATGTAGTTCTTACCCCAGGCTTACCTAGGAAAACTTCTGGCTATGAAAACATACCCCTGCCCCCACCCGGCAGGGGCGGGGGCACAGCCAAACCCTATCATTATGAATGAGCCCTCAGACCAAAGTCATGAGGCATCAACCTAGCTGGCAAATGGCCTTAGATAGGACAGTTCCACTTCTCCGAGCCTCAGCTTCCCCAACTGCTAATAAGGGGCCAGTCCATATCTTTTCTGACAGGTAGAATTCAGAACTGTCCTGTGAATGTGTGTTATCATTTACATGTATCCCACCCTTAAAATCTTTAAGAGTTTCCTGTTTTTTGATGAGAGAATAGATTCATGCTTATTGTAAAAAAATTCAGACAACTCAGAGAAGAGTCAAGAGGCAGGAAAAAGTGACCCATAGTCTGGCTGCCCAGAGGTGGAGGAGGAGCCCTGGAAGCAGCCCATCAGCCTTTGTCCCTCCTGTGCCCCCTGTGTCATGGCTGCTGAGCAGGCCTGGCATTCAGGAGGGCCTGGTCCTATCTGTTTTAAATCCATCACCTGCTTTTGCCCCCCTAGAAAGCGTATAACCCATAGGCCTGCCTCCTCCCAGCTTCCTTGCGACATGTCTCCAAGCCATCACTGTGAACCTGTGGGTGGTGGCTTGATGTCACCTGGGGTGATTCACCTGTCTCCCTCCTGAAAGCCAAGGAAAGCCTTACTTGTACAGACCTAGGGCCAGGGAGGACAGTCCAGTGGTCAGAGCCTGAGCCCTGGTGGGGAGTGGGCTCCATCCAGGGGTTCCCTTCAGAAGAGGACCAGCTCTTGCCTTCCTGTGGAGCAGCCAGAGGACTAGTGTGTGTGGAGGATGCCAAAAAGCCTGGCGTAACCATGCCACAGATGGCCAAGAAAACATATTGTCTCATTCCTGTTATGTTATAGGCTGTTATGGGCTGAAATGTGTCCTCCCCAAAATTCAAGTGATTAAGTCCTAACCCCCAGTACCTCAGAACATGACCTTATTTTGAAATAGGGTCTTTATAGAGGCAATCAAGTTAAAGTGAGGTCATTAGGGTGGCCCTATTCCAATAGGACTGGCATTCCTATAAAAAGGGGAAATTTGGACACAGAGACAGATATGCACAAAGGGACAAAACAGCTGTATGAAAATTGAAATGATGCTGCCACAAGCCAAGAAACTATCAGAAGCTGGGAAGAGGTGTGGAGAAGACCCTTTCTAGTGCCTTCAGGGGGAGCACAGCCCTGCTAGCACCTTGATCTCAGACTTCTGACCTCCAGAACCCTGAGATTACACATTTTTGTAGTCCTAAAGTACCCAGTCTGTGGTACCTTGTTACAGCAGCCCCAGGACACATACACTTACCAGGCCTGGGCCAGCGTGTGGTGCTGTAGGCAGCCCACAGGCAGCTTCCACCAGCTCTATCCTGTAGTTTCAAGATCCACACCAGACCTCCCCTCCCAGCTCTGCTTATGCACCTACAGGCAGCTGTCCTGGGTACAGTGGTGTGCACAAAAGACCAGAGCCAATGAGAAGGTCACAAGACCCCAGAGGTGGGCACGGGGCCATGTGGTAGGGAATTCTGGGGTCCCATGTCCCTGAGTGTGGTCTGAAGGGGTCAGATCACAGTGGGCCCTGTGGACTCACCTGGCTTCCTTATGTGGCAGATGGGACATACATGCTTGGTTCACATCAAGGGAAATGAAGAAAGTCATTATGTGTGACCCACAAGTCTGAAGTGGGAATTCGATATTATGGGGTGAAACAACTCTGACCCAGGAAAGGGCAGGGCCCTTATGTATCGCACTGAACATCAGCTTCTACCAGGCTATGAAAGCAAAGGTGGGGAGGGGCTGGCCTGCTGGAACCCTGCTCTATTGTCCCACAAGACACCTACCTCTTCACTGTCGCCTGCCAGGCACTCCAGAGCCAGGCCTGTCCAGCTGGGCCACCTCACAGACTTGCAGGGGTGACCACACTGGACTTCTGGCTATCCCTCAAGCTTCCAAAGAATTAAGATCTCAAGGCCTTTGCATCAGTTTTTCTCTCTGTCACTAACTGCCTAATGGTGGATCCCTGGATTTATCTTGGTATTCACTCTTAGTCTAATGTTTGATCCCTGGGTCTATCTTGGTTTGCCCTCCTAGTCTAATAGTGGATCCTTGTGCCTAGGTTGGTCTCCACTATTTAGTCCATTGTTGGATCCCTGGATCTATCTTGGTCTCCACTACCTAGTCTAATGGAGGGTCTCAGTGTCTATCTTGGTCTCCATTCCTGGTCGAATGATGCATTCCTAGATCTATTTTAGCCTGCACTCCTAATCTACTGGTGGATCCCTGTGTCTATATTGGTCTCCACTACTTAGTAATGGAGGATGCCTGGGTCTACCTATGCTAATGGTACATCCCTGGATCTATCATGGTCTCCACTACCTAGTCTAATGGAGGATCCCTGTATCTTTCTTGGTCTGTACTCAAATGTTGGATCCATGTGTCTCTCTTGTTCTCCACTACCTATTCTAAGGATGGATCCCTGGATTTATCTTGGTCTGCACTCCTAGTCTAATGATGGAGCCATATGTCTATCTTGGTCACCACTACCTCGTCTAATGGTGGATAAACTCAGTGAACCACCATTAATCTAGGAGTGCAGACTAAGACAGACCCAGGGAGTCTCCATTATACTAGGTAGTGGAGATCAAGATAGATCCAGGGATCCACCATTGGAAAAGATAGTGTAGACCAAGATGGACATAAGGATCCATCATTAGACTAGGATTGCAAACGAAGATAGACCCAGAAACCTTCCACTTCCGTTCCCTCAACTCTACTGGGCTGGTCACCTGATCAGGAGCTGCCCTGAGATGCCCTGGCCCGGGAGGTTGGTGGGGCGGCGGGGGGCGGCGGGGGACACGCGTCTGTTGAGTCTGCTGTCTTAGAGCTCCCTCAGTGGTTGCCTGGGCCTGGGCGGGCTGCTGTGCCTGGGCTGGGCGGGGTCCTAGGGAGAGGAAGGGGCGGGCCGCAGCTCTGAGCCTAGCCAGGGGCCCCTTCAGAGGGAGCTGGGTAGGAGGAGCAAGGAAAGGGCAGGCCCCCCGGGTGTGTGAGCCCAGGGCCAGACCCTGGAGGTCTGAATCCTGCCCCCCGCGACTCGGGGGTCCCTCACTGAGGACCTACAATATCGACACCCACCACAGAGGGCCTGACCCACAGTGACACAGATGGGGTTCACATGTCCTACTCACCGAGAACACCTGGTCTGTGGGGGGCCCTGGTGGTCACAGGCGCAGGGGCAGAGGTCAACACCTACGCAAAGCGCTGGAGCGAGACTTCCCGCTCTGCTGGCTTCGCCCCCTCGGGGATTTGGGTTCCTGCGGGGTCGGCCCCGCCCTCAACCCTGGATGGGCGTGACCGGGCGGCCCCGCCCCAGCTGGCCCCTGTGCGGCAGTCTGGCTGAACGCCGCGGAGCGCGCAGGGATGCGCGAGGAGGCCACGACCCTCAGCCGCGGGGCGAGGCCTGGGGGGCGCATGGGGGACACCACGCCCGCCCCGGGGAACTGCACAGGTGAGGGCCGAGGCTGCAGACCTCGAGCGGGGCTCTGCGCCCATTTCTCAGACGGGGAAGCTGAGGCGCGGGGTGCGCAGCCCTGCGCGGGGGCGGTGGGTGCCGCACTGCCGCGGTGAGGCGCACAGTCGGAGGACAAACCGGCCTGACGCTCTCCGTCCGCCCAGCAGGCGCCCCAGCGGAACCAAGCCCAGCGGAGCCAAGCCCAGCGGCAAGCGGCCAGAAACCAGGCGGCGGCGTCCAGCTGCCCTCCAACCCAGGTGCGCGCCTTTTCCCAATGAGGGCCGCCTCAGTGCGGGGGATGTCGGTGTGACGGACGTGGGGAAATCGAAACTGGCCTCACTTAAGGTGTTCTGGATCCTCAGCTAGCTCCCCAGCCCCACTTCACAGGCGGGGAAACTGAACCTGGGAGAGGGGAATGACTGCTCAAGGTCCCGCTGCAGCCGAGCCTGGGGTGAGGCTCCGGGGTCTCCGGAAGGAGCGGTGGGCTGGCTGTTATCTTAAATGTTTGATTTCGAGATTGTTTTGTAAGGGGTTCACCTTCCTGCCTTGCTCGGATAGGGGGATTGCAGCTGAAGCCCCGGATTCGAATGTCGGCCTTGCTCCCTGAATGCGTCTAAAATCTAACCCTTTTAGAAACAAAGATAAAGCCGGACCTTGCGCCCCAGATGTTTCTGGAGGCTCACTTTAGGGCACACTGCCCGCTCGCCCTTAAACCTGAGGGTCTTTGCACACACACACTCACCCCCAACACACACACACACCCGGGATGCAGCCAGTCATGCTTAAAACAGTGACACCTGCCACCTTACGGGGAATGCTGGCTTCCTCTCAGATGGGGAAACAGGCCCAGGGAAGTAAGTCACAAAGCAGAGGCATGTGGCTTGGTGGTGTGGAAGCTAAGACCTGATACTGCCTCTGGTGTGGTGGGGTCGGTTTATTTTCTTTGACTCCCTCGGGCAGCCTGATGCCCAGTCCTGAATTTGGTGTTTTGCCCCCTGTGTGAAGAGGACAACGTGTGTGCAAGTTGTGCAGCACTGCCTGGGGAGGTGAGTGTCCACTGTGAGGTGGAGGGACTTGCCCAAGGTCAGCCAAGGACAGGGAAGGGGAGGCCCTGACTACATACGAAAGGCTGTTTGCAGAGGACTCTCCTGGGGGAAAGAGGGTCTCAGAATCCAGTTCTTGCCCTCTGGCCTGCCAGGCCTGGCCGCAGCCCTGCTTCTGACCGGCTGCTGCTCACCCTCCTCCCAGATGTGAGCCCTGTGGGTCCCAGCCTATGAGTCCTTCCCAGGAATTTATGGTTGGACCCACACACACACAACGACCTGCGGTGCGTCTCTTTATCTCTGTGCCTCAGTTTCTCCATGTGCTAAGTGGTGGGCCCTGTATACCTGCCCCAGGCTTGTGGGCAGGCCAGGGGGAGCCAGGGAGGGCCCAGTGCACCCACTTGCATGGTTCTGCTCCAAGGTAATGCTGTTGTCGTGACTCATCTTGGGCCCAGTCTCTTGGGCTCTGAAATGTGTACCCACCTCTCCTTGTGGGGCAGTGAAGTGATGGGTGTGGGGGTCTTTAGAGACTCTTTGGCACTGTGTAAAACACAGCAATGGGATGGGTGTTTTCCTGCAATCTGTAAAATGGGCACCTTATTCTGCTTTTCCTAGAGGAGGTATGAGAGTCCAGTCAGACACAGAGTCCTAGGATTCTCCCCTCATCTCCCATGCACGATGACCGGGGAGAGGCAGGTGGGGGAAGGCCGGCTCAGAGCAAGGCCTTAAATCTTTATGGCCTTGCTCTGAATGGCTGACTGGGAGGCCACCCTCCCACTGCCCTTAGGCCCCTGGCCCTGTTCCCAGGGCAGCTCCAGCACTCCCTGATGGAGGAGATTGTCCAGGAACACGGCCCTGCCAGAGGAAGACCAGTGGCCAGAGGTGACCCTCCCCCATGCCCCTGAAAGGGTGCAGCAGGAGGACTGCTGGGTGGGTGAGGACGTGCTCTGTGGACATCCTCTTTGCTTCACTCCTGCCGCCCAGCCACTGGGCCAGCCCTGGGCCCATTTCATGAAGGATACCAAAGCCCAGAGGGAGTAGGTGGGAATCTAAATGTGGCCTATGTGCCCCTAAGGCCCAGCTCTGGCATCCCACCATGGTACAGGCAGAGCTGCTGGATGAAGGAGGCTCCCTGGAGCCTCAATGTTCTCCCCTGAGAGATTTGGGCGGGGGGGTGGGGGGAGTGCGCTCTTCCTGGTTCGGAATTTACCTGGTTATGTACTGCAGGAGAATATATATTCTGGGTGTGTGAGCTGACCTGCTGTCAAAGAAGTGCCTGGGAGACCCGGGTCTGGACCATAGCCAAGGGCCAGGCTTGCAGTAGCTCTGAACCCTGCACCTGCCTCAGGACACACAACCAGGGCATGGGCCTCCTGCATGTGCCTGTCCCCACTGCTGGGGTCTTAGGGGGGTGTCCCACTCTCCATAGAGTACCTCTGTACACATCACTCTTTAATTTTTCTTTGAGAAATTCCTCCTGAGGGTTCCTCTTTCCACTTGGGGAAACTGAGACTCAGAACTGAGACTCAGAAGCGACTTTCCAGTCCCACAGGCACCCAGGCCCATAGTGGGCTGGTCCAGTGGCCTGCTTCCCCCCATCTCCCCACTGTACTATTGTCCACAGTCACAGCCAGCATAAAAGGTAACTTATTTACCTGGCTCAGCGGGTGAGGTCAGGGTTTGGGGGCCATGTCGGCTCCAGAAAGGAGGATGGGAGGGATGGTCCTGTGGTCCAAGGTTCCAGATAAAAGATTAACAAGCAAGGATTGTTCTCACCCCCACTGGCCAGGCAGGCTGGGGGAGGCATGGGCTGGGAGGACAGGCTGTCTAGGTCAGGCCATGTACCCCCTGTGTGTTAGGGGGTGGGAGAGAGCATTGCCTGGGGCTGGGGAGTGAGCTGGGAGTGTTGGGCGAACACCTGATGGGCAGGTCTGCCTCTCTACTGTCCAGTGAGCCTATAGGGTTTGCTTTTGGTTTGTATCTTGCTTGCATCAAATCCATTCCCTTTGTTTTTTCTATTGTTTTTCCTCTCCTCTGAGATTTATTTGTACATAGTAAAAAAGATAGTGTCGTGCAGGGTGCAGAGAAAAAAAATGCACCAAAGATTGAGGGTTGCAGGGGTCCAGCCAAAGGAAGGCTGGGGAAGTGTAGCATTCAGTGTTGGATGGGGGCCGCAAGTAGACGGGGCCAGGCAACAGGGCTGGAAGGAAAGGATAGCTGGGGGTGGTCTCCTTTGGGGGCCAGTCCTAGGAAGGGTATACAGGGGTAACTGGGTGTCTGTGAGGGTTTTCAGCAGGGGATGGAGGAGGTGGGATTTGCCTCTTAGGCACCAAGTGTGGGGAGGGACTCTTGGGGGCCCAGCTAGGGGGTCCAGGGGTCTCCAGGCTGTGGAGGATGCAGTGAGTAGTGTGAGCAGAGGCTGGGTTTGCAGTGGTTAGGGGATGTGGTCTCTGGAGCCAGCTGGTGGTTTCATGGAATATCCTTAGAAGATGGGTAGACTGAAGCCCTTATAGTCCCTTGATGCTGTGCCACCTTCCTACCCCATCTGGGCTACGTGTCATAAGTCCTGTAGAAAGGTCTGGTGGGGGCACTGCCAGTGTACAGCTGGGGCCTTCAAAAGTCTGTGGGCCTCAGTTTCCTCATCTGGAAAATGGGCCCAGCCCAAAGTGTTTACTGGCCTTCCAGGCCCAGAGAAGGGATGCAGTCCATCCTGTTGTAGTCTGGCGTGTGGCGGGTAGGGGTGGCAGGTGCAGGTATCCTGGGTGCTGTGGACTTGGGGTGGGGGGTAGGATGAGGTATTGAGCCTCCTCCTAGGGGATGTTCCTGAGCTCCTGGGCACAGGTTTAAGGTCTCTACCAGGTGGTCCCACTCCTGTCACCCCGGGGGGCAGGTCACCATATTTTTCAGGTTGGGGAGATGAGTCTGAGCAAGGCAAGGACCAGGTCCAGGACCTGAGGCTAGAGGTGGTGGAGCAGAGTCAGACTTGGTGGAGTGGGGCTGGGTGGGGTTTAGGTTCCTAGCAGACCAGGCCCACTTGGCTTCTCTGCCTTCTCCTCTGAGCCTGGTTGGGCTCTTGGATTACTGGGGGTTGAGCTCCCTGCCTCCCAGGTAAGGGAAGGTCACTGCAAGGAGGGGGCCATGGGCAAGGCTCATCCTCCCTCTACCCTTCCTTACCAGAGTTATTTCCTCTGACCTTTCATTTTCATTTTTAAAAGAAGAACTGTTCAAACAATACACTTAGGCTAGGAGCAGGGGCTCCCTGCCTCTGATGGGCGTGAGACCCCTGTATTGGCTGGCTGGAAATGCAGAGTGAGGCCTGGGAAGACAGGCCATGACTGCATTTAAAGCCCTCCATGCTGAGTCTCTCAGAGACCCCTCCTGCCCCCAGCCACACAGCGTGCATAGTTATGGGGCAGCAGCATTTTCGTTGGGCCTGTACTTCAAATGTTCTTGTAACTTTCCCTTAAGTCTTCAGTTTGATGCACACCATGCAGGCATCTGCAGGTCAGGCTTGTGTGCTTTCTGTGGCGTCACCTCTCACCCTCCCACCTTGATGAGGCTCCAGGAGACAGGACAGGCTCTGGGCCTCTTGGGGTGAGGGGTTAGTTCTGTCTTTTAAGATGTGTGACCCCCTTGGGTGGTGAAATAGCCTGCAGTGCTGTGTCACGATGGGCACCCTTAACCATAGCGGAACCAGCAGCAGCACAGGATGTGGCTGTTGACAGGCGAGCCCTTTCCCTATGACAGTGGTGGTTTCCTCGCTGGGGCTGGAGCTGGAGCTGCACGTCATCTCAGTCAGCCCCTGTCCTGCCCTCTGCAGCACTTACAGGTGGGTCAGAGGACCAGATTGGTGACCTGGTCACTCAACTGGGTAAGTGTGGTTTACACCCAGACACGTTTGGCTGCAGAACCAGCCTGCTGCCTCTGTTTCTGGAGCTTTTTCTTCTGTCTGTGACTCTCCATGCCAGGGCCATTAGGTAATGCAGGGTCTGGGCTGTGCTCTGGTTAGGGAGCTGGACAGCCACCCCCATGGCTTGGCAGGCCAGCTGCGGCATATCAGGCAGTCAGCCGTGATGCTTGAGGCATTCTCCCGACATTTAAAATTTTTTCCAACATACCACAGAGTTGAAAGAATTTATAACCACACACCCCCCAGCTCTATCCTACCCATAACTTTTCAGTAGGCCTGCTTCATTATATCTCTTACCATCTCTTTGTCCCTCCCTCGAGGCATCTTACTTTTTAAATAAAGTCCTAGATGCATCTTTAAAAGATGAATACAAGTTGATCCCTTCCTCTTTTCATTCACCAGGCGCTGGTGCAGGTGCTGGGCAGACAAGTGTCCACAAAGCTCTCACCCTTGATCATCCCCCCACAGGGGCCTCCCTTCTCTGAGGGCCATATGGGGCTCGGGAGAAAGAAGGTGCTTAACCATGGAAGAATGGAGAAGTGGCAGCTCTAAATTGGGGACTGGGAAGTGTTGGTTGCCCGGTGACCCTGGGGAAGGGGCCACGCGGCTGGCCCGTGGCTGCCCTGCTGTGTCTACCCAGTTCCAAAACCCCAGTCCACTTCCCTGGCTGGAAGAACAGCATGTGTCCAAGTCCACGGATCCTGAAAAAAAAAAGAGGTTCTTCCTGGGGGAGTGTTGATCACAGCTTTCAATTGTTAGTTTATTCATTCATTCATGCATTCATTCATTCCTGCTTTGGCACCTGTGGAGACAAAGCATGGTGATTAATTAAGGGCCTAGACTCTGGAATCAAAGTTGGCATCCCTCTGTATTACTGAGTACTGGGGGACCCAAGGCCAGTGAGGGTAATCAGGAAATGTCCGATTGGAGGCTCAGGGTAGGTGCTGTGTCCTCCTTGCCCTGCCTCCCTGGGGCTCCCAGCTCAGGCTCCCCACCCCTTCCTGCCTGCAAGTACCTGCCTGTCCTCTGCTACAGGGCAGGACAGCCTCTCAGGTCCTCTCTGCTGTGCCTTCTGCCCCAGGGGTTATGCACCCCTTCCCCCACACCCTCACTAATCTGGTGGGCTGGTCTTTGTGATCTTGACCAAGCTAAGAAGCCAAAAGTAATAACTTAGGTTTCAAATCTGCATTTCTTTAATTGAAATAAATATTTCCCCTGAATTTTTTAACAGCTTTATTGAGGTATAATTCATGTGCCATACAATTCACACATTTAAATTGTACATTTAAAGTGTACAATGTGATGGCTTTTAGTATATTCACAGATATGTGCAACCATCACCACACTCAATTTTAGGACATTTTCATCACCCCAAAAGGAAGCGCTGCATCCCTTAGACCCTTAGAGGTCACCTCCCAACTCCCCCTCTCCCTGGCCCCAGACAACCACTGATCTGCTTTCTGTCTCTATGGATTTGCCTGTTGTAGACATTTCATATGAATGGAATCATACAATATGTGGTTTTTTGGTAACTGGCTTCATTCACTGAGCATAATGTTTTGAAGGTTCATCCATGTAGCATGTCAGTTCCTCACTCCTTTTTATTTCCAGAAATATTCCATTGTATGGGTAGACCATATCTTATTTATCCATTTATCAGTTGATGGACATTTAGGTGGGTTCTACTTTATGGCTATTATGAATATTGCTGCTGTGAACATTTGTGTACAAGTTTTCATGTAGATGTGTTTTCCTTTCCCTTGGGTATATTGCTAGGAGGGGCATTGCTGCATCATTTGGAAATACTTTGCGAAACTATTGGAGAAACTGCAAACCGGCTGCACCATTTACATTCCCAGCTGCAGTGTGTGAGGGCTCCAGTTTCTCCACATTCTTGGTACACCAGTTATCATCTGTTTTTTTTTTTTTTTTAATGTGTCTTTTTCATGGCGGATGTGAAAAAGTACCTCCCTGTGGATTTAATTTGCATTTCCCTGAAGCTAATGACGTTGAGCATCTTTTCATGTGCTTATTGGTGGCCATTGGCATATCTTTAGAGAAATGTCCATATCTTTTGCCCATTTATAAATTGGGTTGTCTTTTTATAATTCAGTCTAATAATTTATACATTTTAAATACAGTCCTTTATCAGATAGATGATTTGTAGATATTTTCTCCCACTCTATAGGTTGTCTTTTCACTTTCTTGATAGTATCCTTTGAAGCACAAATTTTTTCATTTTAATGGAGTCCAGTTTATCTATTTCTTTTGTTGTTTGTCTTTTGGTATCATTGAGAAACCATTGCCTAATCCAAGGTCAGGAAGATATACCTCTGTGTTTTCTTCTAAGAGTTTTTTTTTATAGTTTTATCTGTTATATTGAGGTCTTTGACTCATTTTAAGTTAATTTTTGTATATGATGTAAGGAGAGCCCCAACTTTCTTCTTTTGCATGTTAAGTATTGTTTTCCTGGCACCAATTGTTGAAAAACTGTTCTCTTCCCATTCAATTGTCTTGGCACCCTTGTTGAAAATCAATTGATTGTAAATATGAGTTTATTTCTGGAGTCCAAAGCCTTGCATTGGACTATATGTCTCTCTTTATGCCAGTGCCGCTCTGTTGTCATCACTGTAGCTTTGTGGTAGAAGTTGAAATAAGGAAGTACGAGTCCTCCAACTTTGTTCTTCTTTTTCAAGATTGTTGTTTGGGCTATTTTAGGTCTTTTTGCATTTCCTTATGAACTGTAGGATCAGCTTGTAAATTTCTTCAAAGGTAGCAGCTAGAATCTGATAGGGGTCATGTTGAATCTGTAGATGAGCAGAGGAGCATTGCCATCTTAAACCATGTTAAGTCTTCTGACCCATGAGTATGTGATGTATTTCTATTTATTTAGGTCCTCTTTAATTTCTCTCAACAATGCTTTGTAGTTTTCAGAGTTTAAGTTTTGCACTTCTTTTGTTAAATTTATTCCTAAGTAATTTATTCTTTTTGATGCTCTTGTAAATGGAATTGTCTTATTAATTGCATTTTTAGTTTGCTCATTGCCACTGTACTGAAATACAATGGATTTTTGTGTGTTGATCTTGTATCCTGCAAACTCGCTGCACTCATTTATTAGTTCCTGTAGATTTTTAGCAGATTCCTAGGGATTTTCTCGATACAGGATCATGTCATTTAATAGAGAAGTTTTGCTGCTTCCTTTCTGATGTGGATGCTGTTTAATTTTCTTAATTAATTGCTCTGCCCCCTGGTTTGGGGCTATTTCCATATTTTTCTTTTCTAAACCATTTTTTGTGTTGTGATTTTTGTCATGTCTTATGTAAGTGCTGGTTATGTAAGAAAGATGCTCTGTTACCTGTGTGTTGCAAAT
Source organism: Kogia breviceps (assembly GCF_026419965.1). NCBI lineage: Eukaryota > Metazoa > Chordata > Mammalia > Artiodactyla > Physeteridae > Kogia > Kogia breviceps. The sequence continues at coordinate 33,408,492 of NC_081317.1, forward strand.
ACCCACACTCCCTTGTTCTGCTGTTAATTAGGAATCTTAAGCTCTGCGTCAGTCCTGTCTTGTGGGTGCCCGCTCTATCTGTGGGTGTTGAACAGGTCAGCCACCACTCCAGGCTTGGTTGCTCATGTTAAAATGACGATAATAACCATTTCTTCCCTGCTGTCCTCTGCAGATGATTGAGTGCTGCGTGAGGTCAGGAATTGGGGTCCTTCTTGACCAGATGTTTCTATCGGACCTACATGGCCGTTGTTAGTGTGACAGTAATGATGGACATCTGCAGACAGGGAAGCCCGAATCCTCCCAGATGTGCAGTTTACATGGCAGCCATGGCCCACACTTCCACCCCTACCACCTCAGCGTGTCATCCAGCCTTGCTCTGCTTCAGTTTCCCCACCTGTGAGATGGAGATGGATGGTCTTCCTCATATGGCTGAAATACAGTGAAGTATCCATTAGGTGCCCAGTTGTTTGTGCTGTTCAAATGTCAGCCCCCCCTCCCTGCTAGGTACACAAACCACAAGGACCCCCCAGGCTCACACTCCTCCCCCCAGCATTTCAGCCTGGTGAGGCACCCCCCGGGTTCTTGGTAGGGCAAAGCTAAGGGGGAGCTTGGCCAATATCAGCTAAATGCTGTCCCTCAGTGTCACTGCCCACAGCGAGGGTCAAGCAGCCTTAGCCTCCAAGGGCAGAATGCAAGACTGAGGCTGAAGCCTGGCTCTGCCACTGCCCTGTTAACACCCTCACCCTAAGTGGGGTAGGGCCAATGGGGCCATGCAAGGGGTGGCTTGACCTCATTGAGCCTCAGTCTCCCCTCTGGATAGGGCTGGTTGTGCACAGACACGTGAAGCACTATCATGGGGTGTGTGAGTGCATGTGTGTGGCTCTCCTGAGTGACAGCTGCTGCCCTTGGGCAGTTCCTGGTGTCCTCTGTCCTCACAGCCTATGGGAAATGGGGTACCATGCATTCCACAGTGGATCCTCGTCATGGGTGCTTCCAGGTGGATGTGGATTTTGGAGGACTCTCCAGCCCACTACAGATATTCTGGGTATATATTTTGAAAACAGAGCCCACAAAGTTTGCTGGTGAATTGGTTGTGGATTGTTAAAAAGAGTTCAGGTAGGTTCCAAGTTTTGGGGCTGGAGCAAGTAAAGGATGGAGGGCATAGGGGCTAACATCAAAGTTAGAATGGGGCAGGCCAAGTGATGAGCAGGTTAGCCAGTGCAGGAGCTTGGCTGGATGTGGCAGGCCGAGTGGGCTTTCAGACATCTGTGCCTGGTGCCTAGGGGACAGTCCTAGCTGGAGGTATCCCGTGGAGGACAGGGGAAGGGTTGTCTTGGGTTGGTGTGGAATAATGTGGTCCTCAGCCTGGGCAGTGCCAGCCTCTGTCCGAATCCCCACCACTGCTCCCACCTAGGCCTCGGATGTGTGGAGGGAGTTGGACACAGACGCTGCCTCTGGTCAGTCTCCCTTTTGTCTGAGACTAACTGCTTTATACACTAGTAGTATACAGTGCTCAAAATCAGAAAGTTCCAGAAAAACAGAAGGAAGAGCCTCTTGCACTCAGGCACCAGGAGGTGTGCTCCAGAACATCAGTAACAGCTTCATTCTGTATTCTTGAACACCGGAAACAACTCATGCAGCCATCAGCAGGAACAGGGAAGCAAACAAAGGCATCCATACAACGGGAATCTGCTCCACCATAAATATGGACAGCTGCCAACACACGCAGCACGGCACCTCTCCCATCATTGTGCTAAGCAAGGGAAGCAAGACACAAGGGACACGTGATGTATCTGTCACACGTGTGTGTTGAGAAGGTAGGCCCAGAGCCTCCTTGTGTGGTTCCGCATCTCTACCCTACAACATAGGAGCTGTGTGACTTCAGGAAATGATTAAACCACCCTGTACCTCAGTTTGCTTTCCTGTCAAGCGGGGAGGTATTTTGTGGATTGATGAGTTAATGCACGTAAAGCGTCTGGAACAGCGTCCAGCACAGTAAATTCTATGTGCCAGCTGTTGTCATTGTTACAATTTTATAAAAATGCTTGTGATTGCCACTTTATCCAGAGTGCCTCTCTGTCCTTATATAAGGACATCATTGTAACACTTTAGGATAGCATTGCTGGCATTCATGTCAGATATACTTTGATTAACTGTACTGATCCCCACAGCTGGAGATGTGGGTGTAGACAAACATCCTGGTATAGAAATCCTGGCAGCAGATACATAACTACTTCCTTTGGCTAAATTCTCAGATGTATACACAACATAAAGCTCTTAATACACTTTACCAGACTCTGTCCAGAAAAGTTTGGATCTGTGTCCCCACCAGCAAGTCTGAGGGGAGTGGCTCTCCAGGCCCTTGCTAACTTCACACATGGGTTTTTTTTTTTTTCCTTTTTGCCAAGTGGAGCAGTGAAAGATTAGCTCTCATTTTAATTAGTGTCTCTTCAGTTACTATGAGGGCAAGCATTTTCTCATGTCTGTTGGCTACTTGTATCTCGTGATTTGCTTGTTCACATACCAGTCCATTCTGCTTTACTTGGATGCTCAGCTTTTATTGATGTGTAAGATCTCTTTATAAATTAAGGGTGTTGAACCTTTGCCCTATGTTTTCCAAATACCTTTTCCTAATTTTTTCATCTGAGTTTGTTTGTTTTTCAGTTATTAGGGAGTAACAAAAGTTTTTGTGTTTTACTTTTAATGAAATCACATCTGTTGATCTCTCTCCTTTTTTTCCCCCTTGATTCTGCCTTTTGAGCTACACTTGGGTAATAATTGTCCTTTTGCTTTATTGTCTTTAGATGTGTGTTTCTTTTATCAACACCATGGTCTTCAGAGCATCTAGATTTCACTTAATGTAGGGATTAGCTCCACTTTTGTTCCCAAGCCACTAGTCACACGGACGCCACTTCCAATTGTCTGGGTGGCTGTGTGACCTTATCCATAGCATCGTGTGGTCATTGGGTCAATGACGCCTGTCCCAGGTGAGAGCTCTTGCCAAGCCCCTGCCCTCCAGGGTGAGGTCCTCACTGTCTCTCCTCTCTTCTTTCCTAGGCATGTGTGTGCAAGTGCAGCCACCCCTGCAGGGCACCTTCCAAGTACTTCGTGGGGACGGCACTTCTGTGGGGACTGTCATCGTGTTCCACTGCCCCTCGGGCCACCAGATGGTGGGGTCTGGCCTACTCACCTGTGTCTGGAAGGGGAGCATTGCTGAGTGGTCGTCAGACACGCCCATGTGCAAGAGTGAGGCCCATTCCCTGTGAGCTGCACCCAGCTCAGCAGCGACCCCTGGTGGGGAGTTGCTGATTTTGTCACATGGATGGTGTGGGTGTCCACAGAGAAAGTTCCATGGGCCTCTGTGTAGGGTCCTGTTCCCCGGGCTGGTGGTCCCTTGGGGCTCCATGTCAGTAGTGTAGACTCAAGTCCTAGCAGCTTCTCCAAATTCTAGCTCTGCCACTGACTTGGCCTGTCATTTCCAAGAGGTTACTTGTGCTATCTGAGCTAAGCATCTGTTAAGCAGAAAACTATGTTCTTTCATACACACATGCAGCAAACATTAATAGGATGTTTCGTGTGCGAAGAATTCTAGAACTGGCGAATAGGATTGCTTGGCCATGGGGCCCCAGTCTGGGGGAGGAGATGGTTTTCTAGTTGTATTTGTTATACACGGTGTTAAAAGGATAATACCCAGCACAGAATTTCCCAAAGTGAGGATACATATATTGTGTTAATGTGTATTGTGCATTGAAAAGGGCTCTATAATCAATATAATTTGGAAAAGCCTGGGTTAATAGGCTGCAGGACTTCTCAGAGCCTTTAACATACTCATGTGGTGGTTGAATCTCTGAGAAGGAGAGTGTCTGTTAGGATTAGACTCCAAGAGATAGAAAACCCAAGATAATGGGGGTTACCAAAGTAATGGGGGCTATGAGAGCTTTTTCTTGCCCATGGCCCTCAGGATGGGCAGTCCTAGGCTTGTAGGACTGCCCCCGCTCCATGGTGGGGACCCAGGTCCTTTCCATGTTATGGCTCTGTTAGGCATGACCTCAACTGCATTATCCAGGCAGTTGTTACAGAATTAGTTGCAGGGCAAGGAAGGCTCTCAGAAGGCAAGGAAGGCTCTTAGAAGTTGTCCCACACCCCTCCACCCTGTTCACCACTGGCCAGAATATGGTCATGTGACCACATGTAGCTGCAAGGGAAGCTGTGAGATGTAGTCTTCAGTCTGGACGGCCAGTGTCCAGCTAGGGTTGGGGGACTAGGGACTGGAGAGCATGATCAGTGTCCACTACAGGGGAGAGTATGCAGTGTTGTTCAAATTAGGATCCTGGGCCTTGATTCCCAAGAACATCATTTAGAACCTGATAGAAGTAGTTCTTGGCACATAGCTAGTTCTTGGTCACACAGCTGATAATGTGCCAAAGGCCCTTTGACCCCAAACACTGACATTTTTCTTGTTTTTGCACCTTCCTGGAAAGTGACCTGAGAAAGCACATAGGCCCCCATAGGGTTTTACCCACTTGAGGCATTGTGAAAATAGACTGTGTGTTGTCTGCTGTCCTCTGATCTCAGGGGCCCAGTCTGCAGTGGGTGGGAGCCAAGGGGACTATCACTGAACTCCCTGTCAAAGCTTCCCCCAGTGTGCCACCAAAAACTCCTACACACCCTCCAAAACCCTGCTCAAACACCCCCTTCTTGGGGGGCAATCTTGCCTGATAGCCCCACTCCCTACAACAATTTGCACAGACCTTCACCTCAGCTGCCAGCGCCTCCCTGCCTCCCCCATGGAACAGGGCTCCCTGAGGGCAGGCTGGGCCCAAGAGCTGGACTTGTCTCACTCGCAGCTGTGCCTCCCTATGAAACCTTCGGCTTCAAGGTGGCCGTGATCTCCTCCATCGTCAGCTGTGCCATCATCATGCTCATGTCTATGGCCTTCCTCACCTGCTGCCTCATGAAGTGTGTGAAGAAGAGTGAGCAGCAGCGATCCAACAGGTACAGTGACCTGGCACTGCTGTGGGGCATCTACCTGCAAGTCACTCTGAGACTCCTGGGCATGTCAGGGAGCGGGACTGCTGGGATCTTGGCATCTTGCTGTTCACAGAGCATTGAGGCCGTGGAGGGCACGTGGCTCACTCACTTGGTCTTCCATAAGACAGGTGACAGGTACACAGGGGATTGTCTCATTCTGCAGACTGTGTACACATGGAGTATACACTCTGCTGTGTGGACGGGAAGGGCTGACTACACGACGGTTAACTAGGGCCTGCAAGTGGAGTCTGGCCCACCTCTACTTTTCTTCAAGGAAACCTATCCTTTTTTTCTTTTTGCTATTTTTAAAATTGTGGTAAAATATTTACAATATAGAAGTTACCATTTTAACCATCTTTAAGTGCACAATTCAGGATCATTAGTTACATTCACAGTATTGTGCTGCCACCAGCTTGATTCATCTCAAGAACTTTCCACTGCCTGTCTTTGTAGGTATAGTTTTCCTGACATTTACTCATCATCCATGACTGCTTTCTCCCTACAGCAGCAGAGCTGAGTAATTGCTCAGGAACTGTATGGCCCTAAAATACTATCGGCCTTGCAGAGGCTTGCAGGCGGTGTCCTGGACACACATGCACCTGAATGTCCTTCCCCCATCTCTCTCCAGGGCGGCCCAGCTGTGGTTCCAGCTGAGAGGCGAGGACTTAGAGACAGTACAGGCCGCCTACCTCGGCCTCAAGGGCCTCAACAACAAACGCAACATCAGTGGCGAGTCCAGGATCCAGCCCATCCAGGCTCACGACAACCACAGCTTCACCACGTGGGCATGGGCAGAGCAATGGGGCGGTGGGGCAGTGGTGAGGGCAGGGGGGCCCCAGGATGCTGTGAGCCCAGGCTCACTAGGGCCTCAACTCCCATCCCTAAGACAGGGACTGATGGTCCTTCTAGTTCCCGTGTCTGACCCTGCACCCTGGTGCCTAAAGCTGCCCTCTACCCCGTGTCTTTATCTTGTCACCCCTTGTCTAGAGAAGGAAGCTTCTGGACACAAGTATTACCCTTCACTGGGACCCATGGTGCCCTGTCAACTTTCTCCCTCCTCCCATCTCCCTCCCTGCTCTTCTGTCTCTCAGTTTCTATCTCTTCTTGTCTTTCTTTCTTTCTTTATTTATTTATTTATTTATTTTTGCGGTACGCGGGCCTCTCACTGTTGTGGCCTCTCCCGTTGCGGAGCACAGGCTCCGGACACGCAGGCTCAGCGGCCGTGGCTCACGGGCCCAGCCGCTCCGCGGCATGTGGGATCTTCCCGGACCGGGGCACAAACCCATGTCCCCTGCGTCGGCAGGCGGACTCTCAACCACTGCGCCACCAGGGAAGCCCTCTTCTTGTCTCTCTTTAAAAACACACACACACACTTTTTATGAACCAATACAAGGACATTTCTTACATACATTTTTTTGACTCAAGGAGTCTAACCTTGGCTGAACACGGACTACAGATAGAACATCTCCCAGGGTTGTTACTAGCTTTGAGTGAGTACCCTCTGACCCCAGGATCACAGGGCTGCCGGTTTCTGGGCTCCTTAAATGGGGCAGGATATTTGTCTTTGGCAGCATTGTCTTTTGTGGACGCTAAGCCAGTGGTCTCCTACAGACACCGTGTTCTGGACTGTCTTGATGTTCCTTCATGACTGCACTCAGGCAGCGTTTCTCATGTGGGTGCCCCATGGGCGGTGCTGGTGTGAATCACAGGTATGGGTCAGGCTGTCCCCTTGCAGGCACGAGGACTGGGTGCTCTTGGCTGAGATGAGTCCGTTGTCAAGTGATGAAGAAGGGACTCTGCTAAGGGTCACTCTGCTGCCCCCATGACGTCTGACCTGTGGCCTTAGGATCCAGGGATGCTCCAGCCAGAATCGGTTTTGGCCCTGGGGCTTACAGAATAATGATTTTAATTCTGTTGCGATTCTGTTATTCCCTCTATGAGGAATGAAAATGAGTTCTCTTTTTTCCTTTCTTTCCTTCTCATTTTGTTTTGTTGTTTTTGTATCACTCTGAACTCATAGGTATTCTTTTTGCAAACTTTATTATGGGGAAATTTCATGAATACACAGAAACAGAGAGAATAGTGTAACGGGTCTCTTGTCCCCGTCTGCTATCCTCAGGGGTCACCGTTCCCCTGCATCATCTGGACCCATGCTTCCTGTGGGCTCCAGTCTTTTCTTGGTTGGAGCCCTGTTGTGCTGCGTCCTGATCGTGCCCTTTATTCTCCAAGTGCCTCCTCTCTGCACAGATGTTCTGGCCCATTTAGTGCTTTCTCTGCCCTGCCCTGGCATCACAGAGGCAGTCTGCTCATTTCCTCAGCCTGTCCCCACAGGAACCTCCCAGGGAACCAAGTGCTTGCCCGCAGCCTGACGCCTCTCTGTGTGACAACTGTTCATGCCTCGTTTTCCTCCCTTGTACAGTGAGGATTATGGCAGGGCTTACCTCCTGGCCCTGTTGAGGTGATATAAGTCAATGGCCTTGACTGGGCCCAGCGTACAGATTCAGTGAGTGCCAGCCGTTGTTGTTAATTCTGCTCTTGATGCTGGTGTGCACGTGAGGAAACTGAGGCGCTGGAGATGGTGGCCTGTGCAGGCATGGCGAGGGTTTGCCTGGGCGCATGTCCACACTGAACGCACCTGGCCTGGCTGACTCCTGGAGTGGCAAGACCTGTGGGAAGGAATTGGTTTCCGACCTCCTTCCCTTGAGCTTTTGACACACATTAGGCCTATGTCATGATGGCCATGGCAGAAATGCCGCCTTGCGGCCCTTCCACCTGACTTGACATGTCATTGTGTTGCCATGGTGGTCTGAGGCCCCTGGAGCTATGCTCCAGATACTTCAACTGCTGTGCTCAGGTTTGGGTAAATGCTTGTGCTCAGAGCTGTTTTTCTTTTTTGAGATGACATTTTGGGGCAATCCTAGGAACAGACTGTTTAGGCCAAGTAGTCCGAATATTTTTATTACCAAATTCTTTCTCCAGGAACCTGGCACTAGCTGAGCCATTTTTACACCTATACTGTCACTGAGTGTTAACGATTTGTTTTCCATCACTTACTTAGCAGGGGTGAGTTATGTAAGTGGTTTTCATCAGCATTTCTTTAACATTGAGAAAGAGTGTTTTCTCCATACCTTTGCTTAGCAGTTGCATTGCTGGTTTTAGTCACTTTCACTTTGCTCTGCTGAATCTCCTGCTGATGTTTTTTCTCATAAATAGTGGAAACTCTGTGTACATTATGGAAGAGACCCTTACCTGTCAGTTGGCTGCAAGCACTTTCCTTTTTGTTTCAGTTACGTTGGGGTTGTCTTGCTAGTGCACATCCTTTTCATATAGTCATGTTTCCTTGGCAGGTTTCGAATTTTCTCCATTGCCCCCTGCCCTGTGGCACCCTCTCCCCATTATAGACCTGTGACACACTGTCTTATGTCTCAATTGGGAAACCCCAATGGAATAGGGGAAGGAATTGCTGCTTCTCAGGATGTGCCATCCTAGGCAAGGCCCAGATACCCCAGTTCTCCCACTGATTGGTGGTGAAATCGTCTTCAGTAAGGTGAGCTTTGCCCCTTGACCTTACTTTTATTTCATAAACGCTTCCCAGCACTCACATTATGCCAGGCACTGTTCTTAGCTTTTCCAAATATTACCTGTTCTTACCATAGGAGTGGGCACTATTTTTATCCCATTTTAAGAAACTTGTCTAGAATCACATAACTACTAAGCATGAAGCTAGGTTTGAACTCAGGCTGTGTGGTTCCAAAGTCCATGGACTTGCTCACGAAGCTGACTTTCCTCTCCACTAATTAATTGATTCATTCACATATTAATTGAACCAACAGATAATTTAATTCCTACTACTGCCTAGAGCTTTTCTGAGAACTAGGTGTGGGTGGCAACATAGATCTGGGAAAGCTTCCTGGAAGAAGTGATGCCTGAGGTGAACAGATTAGGAGAGCCTATACTTGGGGGCGAAGGAGAAAGACAGCATCTTAAGGGGAGGAAGCAGCCAGGCAGCTTCAGGAAGCAAAGTCCAGTGTAAGTGGGGAGATGGGAGCAGGGCCAGGTGGACAAGGGTGGGGCCAGGGTTTGCTCAACCTGGAGAACGGGTGGGTTTGTGGCTTGGGGGCTAGGGAAGGCCAATAGGGAACTGAAGATATGGAAGGTGGGAGATCTGGTCCCAGAGTCAGAGGAGAGCCTGGCAAGTGTGAGAGTGTCCTCCAGAATGTTCCTGGGGCCCCAGTGTCTCTTCTCTGCCTAGGGCATCTTGGTGCACACAGTTTACATACACTCTGAATAAGCTCCCTTCCTCTACAAAGCCCCAGGAAGCCCCTTTGCACCCTTGGAAGGTGGGTGTGATTCTCCTTGAGTCATCCCTCTTGTATGAGTGAGGGGCCTGAGGCCCAGGGAGGGGCACCGATGGAGGGGCCTCCTTGGGTACAAGGCAAGAGGAAACGGGGGCCCTCACCTAGGGGCAGCAGTCTATCCCAGGCCTGCTGAAGATCAGGGCCTGGGTACCCAGCACAGTGGCAGAGTTGGGGTTAAATGGGGCCCCCACCCTGCCCCCAGGCTCACACCTCCTCTTCCCGCAGAGACCTTGGCGAGGGGACCAGAGAGCTGGCGAGCATGGCCCGAGGCACTGACAAGGACCCCTGGACCCCCAGTGGCCCCACCAGCTCACCACATGCCCAGGTGATGGTGCATACAGCGAACCCAGGGCAGATGCTGCCTGCCTCCAGGCCAACTGTGGGAATGCTCAGACAGCCTGCAGCCTATGTCCCAGGGTGACTAAGGTGGAGGCCAGAGCCCACAATGGGAGGGCCAGGCTGACCCCACCAGCCGGCCACTGCGTCTCAACATGTGTCCAGCTCAAGACTGGTCAGTGAAATCAGCTTCCCCGGCACTGAGCTGGGGACCCTGTTTGGGGTGTGTCTGTCCCAGGGGAGCCCAGCTGTAGTGGTTTTTATAGATAGGCTTCCTTGAAACCACCGCTGAGGTTCACAGAACCAGCTGCAGCCTCCCTCTAGTCAGGCTCCTTTGAAGAGACTGGGGGACATTTTAAGCACGTCTAGTTTTGCATAGCAGAGTGGGAAGGTGGCAGCAGGTTTCTCAACAATTACAGCTGGCTGCTTTGTATCTATAAGCAGGGACCCAGCTGGGGTGCTGCATCTATTATCTGTAAAGTTGTGATAAGGGGTATGAAATAAACAATTCTTTGACAAACAGCAAAGGTAAAAATCACTGTCTCAATTTTCAATCCCTGCATAACAAAAACCTCAGGTGTAGCAGCATAAAACTATAGTTCCTTCTTATTACAGCTCGGGGTTCCAGGTTTGCCGGGCTCTACTGGGCAGTGCTCAATGGGGCTTCTCCCATGTGGTTGTGGGCAGCTTGTGGCATGCACTGGGTCATATCAAAGGCTGGCTGGGTTGCTGCTAGGTGTCAGCCGAGACCTCATGGGGTGGTGGCCGCCTCAAGTGGCCTGGGCCTCCTCACATCATGGCATTCCACAGTGAGAGTCCCGAGTGCAAATCTTAACTGTCAGGGCCTCAGAAGTCACCCTGGGTCACTATTGCTGCATTCCATTGAATGAGGGGAGGCAGCTGGACTCCATTTCTCTCCTGGGCCAGTTGAAATCTGACTTCCAGCATTCTGAGATTTGGGATGTGATCTCTCTGGCCATTGAGGAACTTCACTGATGTTTGCCCTCTGAACTTTCCTGCTTCCTGGAGGCCCTGCAGCCATGTTGGGGCCATGAGGAGTGGAGCCTGACAAAGAAGAGCTGGTCCTCAGGAGCCTGTGCTACCCTGAAGCCACGTTTGTCATGGTTTCCATCACTAACAAATACATCTTGATACAGGCCACACAGGGCAGTCCATCTGTCCTCTGATTCACTTGGGAAACCCCCAGCAGGGGGCACTTGGGTGGTTTCACATTTTCAGCTGTCACATTGGTGCCAACATCCTTTCTGTTCTGGGATACTTTTCCATCGGGTGGGTTCCAGAGTGGAACTGTGAGGCCAGAGGGAGTGTGTGGTGCTCTGGTCGGTGGTGGGGAGGTCACATGTGGGGACACTGGGTGGGTAAGCTCAGACCCAGCCCTCAACCAGACAGTGCAGCATTCACGCTGTGGGGTCCGTGGTAGACTCAGGCCCTCTGCAGCTTTTCTGGGAGTGGCAAGCAGTGGCCCTCAATTATATGCCTCCAAAGGGCCTGTGGGCTCAACTTTATGGGGCCAGGCAGGGGTGGAAGGTCCACCCCAATCCTGCAGGGTGTGATCTCGATGCGTGTGGATGCTGTTAGAAACTGCTAGGCTCCTTATGGGGCTTCAGCAACAGTGGGCAAGACTCTGAGTTCCTGTCATAAGTGCTAACTCCACCCGGCCCTCTCCATGCCCTTATCAGAATGAGGTGATGGGAGGCTTGCCATGAGGGTTTGTGGGTACCTTCAACAGGAGGTGGTTGTTTTGTCCCAGGTACTTAACCTTGGGCTACTGGAACAGAGGACAGGAGGATTGGGGTGAAATGGTGCAAAGGGGATGGCCCCATCCTGCTCCAGCTCCCAACAGCTGAGAGTTACAGGGATAGGTGTCCAGATGGCCACAAGGTGCTACAGGGGCAGAAAGGAAGGGACATGGTGCCCAGCTGGAAAGGGTGCAGGCTGGACATCAGAGCCATTGCTCAGGAGAGCTGTGGGGCATGAGGCCTCTGTGGTGCAGCATGCTGGGCCCTGACCCCATCTATACCATGGCCAGGAGTCTCAGCTGGATTGGGAGACATGACTGCCAAGGAGCAGGAAGAGAGCAAGGTTCTCTCACAGGCATTTTAGAGCAGAGGGACTTCACTCAGCACCAGAGAAGAAGGGGAAGGGGGAGCCAGCCCCAAATCTCCCCTAAAACCAATTCCAGCTTGTACTAGGAAGAGAGAGGAGTGAACACCTTTTCTTGCTGTTTCTCGAAATGCCAAGCTTACCCCCACCAATGGGCCTTAGCACCTGCTGTGCCCCCTCCCTTGCAGGCCACATGGCTCTCTCCCATACTTGCCTTCTTAGCTCAAGAAACATTAACCACTGTTGTTATATCATTCAGGATAGGTGAGACTGTGCTGCTGAAACAAACAATTCCTGTCTCAGCTCAGGCAGCTGTAACAAATACCACAGGCTGGACAATGTAAACAATAGAGATTTATATCACACAGTTCTGGAGGCTGGAAGTCCTAGATCAAAGTGCTGGCTGATTTGTTTTCTGGTGAGGGCTCTCTTACTGGCTTGCAGATGGTGACCTTCTTGCTATGTCCTCACATGGTCTTGGAGCATGTACAGAGAGAGGGAGAGGGAAAGAGTGCTCTCTGGTGTCTCTTCTTAGGAGGACACTAATCCTATGGGATCAGAACCCCACCCTTAGGACCTCATTTTACTCTAAGTACCTCCTTAAATGCCCACCTCCAAATATAGCTACACTGGAAGTTAGGGCTTCTTCAATATATGGATTGGGGGGAACACTCAGTCCATAACAACCCCCTAAGTCTCAGGGGCTCAAACAACATCATTTATTCCTTGTTCACATTGCGTGTCCAGTTCAGTCAGCAGGGGCTCTGCTCAGTGGAGTCGTAGGGCCTCAACTGGTGGAGCAGCCCCTTTTCAACTTGCACCTCCACAGTCTCCAGGAAGGGGAAGGGATGCTGGAGCCTCTTCCACCAGCAATGCAATCCTCTGGCCTGGAGGGGACACGCCTCACTTCTGTGCAAGACACATCAACCAGACTGACCTCAGGGGCCAGGAGAGTGACTCTCCTGGGTGTGCAGAAGGAGAGGGAACAGGTAGGTGAGAACAACACTGGGACTACCATATCATCCTGCATCAGCTCTTTCACATACAGTGCTGGTGAGTCCCATGGTTTTCAATTGCTATGACAGCTAATTTATCAGAGAAAATACCAGTCAGACCCAAATATTGGAACAGCGCCATTCTTGTCCCCAGAAGTAGCTGTGCAGAATCAGACTAAGATGTCACAAGGGACACTTCATTACCCAGCAGTTGGGGCACAGCATTTGGGAAAAAAATTGTACCTCATGTGTCATTTCCTCAACAATTTGGTTACGTATGTGTCCCATTTATCCACTTCTGGAGGGTGAGTCATCCCAACACTCAGTGGCTTTAAACTGTTGCCACCATGTTGTCATCTCTCCTGGTTCTGTGGCTTCTTGCCGGCATGCCTCCCCCACAGCTGCAGTTAGCAGAGTCCAGGGCTGGAATCTTTTAGAGGCGACCACTCACACAGCTAATAGTTGAAACTAGTTGTCTGGGACCTCAGCTGGGGCTCTAGGTGGAAACACCACATGTAGCCTGAGTATTCTTCAGGCGTGGTGGCTGGGATTCAAAGGTAGGCATCCCAGAAACAGGAAGTAGGGGCTGTTGGTTTCCTATGGCCTGGGCCCAGACTATTGCCATGCAGTCCAAGATTTAGATATGCTCACACTTCTTGAACTCAGTGTGCCAGAGAAGAACTCTCCATTCTACCTCTCTCCCTCGCCTTCCCCAGGCCTAAAACCCCAGCCCCACTTTCTCCCAGACCCCATAACCAATTCTGCAGCAGTCCTTTTGGTTCAACCTCCAGATTCAACTGGAACACATCCCATCTCCTACCTCCACAACCACCACTCTGGTTCTAGCCTCCTCATCCTCTCACCTGGACCATTACAGTAGCCTCCTCCTGGTTGCCCCTTGGTCTCCCTTCCTCCATTCAAGCCCCATCCTCCTGGTCCCAGAGTCAGTTCCCATACAGCTACCAGAGGGTTATTTTTATTTTTTTAAATTGTGGTAAAAAAATACATAACATAAAATTTACTATCTTAACCATTTTTAAGTGTAAAGTTCAGTGGCATTAAGCACATTCACATTGTTGTGCTACTATCACCACCATCCATACCCAGAACTTTTTCATCTTCCCAAACAGAAACTCTGTTCCCATTAAACACTAACTCCTCCACCCCTCCCTCAACCCCTGGCACCCGCCTTTGACTACTCTAGGGACCCCATATAAGTGGAATCACACATTATTTGTCCTTTTGTGACTAGCTTATTTTGAGGTAGGAGGTAGACAGCCCCTGGACTGAGCAGCTAGGGTTTGTCAAGTGGAGTAAATTGGAACTTTGTTTTCCTTGACACTCCAAGGACAAAGTTAATGGCAGGAGCTGGGCTCTGCTGAGTAAAGAGATAAGATAACCACATTTATCACTCCTGAGGGCAAGGAAACCTCCCCAACTGCACATGCACAGGGAGGCTCCTTGGGGTTTAAAAAGGGAGGGGGCGTTATCCAATAATAGGTGTTGTCAAACCTCCCTTTAGCCTTTGTGCTGGAATCCATCTTGGCAAAAAGATGTGCTGCATGCATATTGGGAAGGTCCCTAAGACAGGTCAGATGTGGTAAAAGAAGCGAGATAATTGGCCAGAGGAGAACAAAGACCCAGAAGAACTGCCCCTATGTAAATGATTTAACCACCACTTTACTTTGCTCCTCCTCATTAGGGGGGATGCCCACCCCCTTTCTCTCCAGGTGTGTATTTCTGCTTTGCTTCTGTCTAAATAAACTGCTTGTCTGTGTCTATCCCACATGTTGTGCTGTGTCTCTAATAATAAACTTTGTACCTGTTTTTGCAGTTTTTGCCTCCTTGAAACATTCTTGCTTTCAAACAGGGGCAAGAGCTAGGGCAACTTTGCTTCAAGCCTCTAGCCCCTGGTGGACTGGTGGCTAGGATTCTTGTTTTCATCCAGGCTACTCAGGTTCAATTCCTGGGCAGGGAAATAAAATCCTGTTTCAAGACCACTCACTGCTGTCTCTCTGAGAACAATTTCACTCAGTCTTTTGTGTTCTGAGTGAAACCAAGAAGTATCCTGTGGGGCTCCTGGGCACAGAAGCCTTTTTGTCCCCCATTTCTTGTAGGCAAGACCCCAGCCGCCATTACCCTTCCTGAGTTCCAAAGGGCAGATTCAAACAGTTGCTAATCAAAGAAGGAGCAGCCAAGAAACCACCTGAGGCAAGACTAGACCAAAGAAGCCCATCAAGATTAAGGAGATCTACCACCTGAGATGAGATGAAGGGAGTGCAAGCCCTGCACACACCCTAATCTTGTCCAGCAACCCCACCCTTGAACTATTGCTATAAAACCCTTCATCAAATCCTCCCGGGTTGGGACACATAGTTTTTTGAGGCAGGAGCCCCTTTGTCCCCCTTTGCCTGGCAAAGCAATAAAGCTATTCTTTTCTACTTCACCCAAAACTCTGTCTCCGGGATTTGATTCAGCACTGGTACAGAGAGGCCAAGCTTTGGCATCATGAGCACCCAATTTCCAACGTGGTAGGGGGTTTCCCCACACATCCAGCAAGCAATTCTCCAGACACTGAAACAAGAGGGAAGGGGGCAGGGCACAACCTTTGAAAGAATGACATAGCTCGAGGACATGACAAACTGAATAGAACCAAATGGGTCCGAGATGGTGGATAAGTCGACTTCCACTAGACCTTGAGCCTCAGTATATGCTCACTGTAACACATCAGCACGCCAAATAACACATCCACAGGTGCCATGACAGTTCCAAGATCGACCATAAGGATCAAAAAGTGGGCAGTGGCCCAATTCCTGGAAATCCCCGCCCCTTCCTGAAACAGCTGGAATACTCCTCCCACTCATTAGCCTATGAAATTACCCACCCCTATAAAAACTGACAACCCCATACCCTGGTGCCTTTCTCACCTTCTGAGATGGCCCACACTCTGTGGAGTATGTTCCTCTCTAAATAAATCTACTTCTTACCTAACACTTTGTCTCTCACTGAATTCTTTCTGCAATGAGACATCAAGAACCTGAGCTTCATTAAGTCCTGAAACCAGGTGTGTGACCTTGGTTGGAAGACAGAGGGTTTTGGCCAGGTTCGACTCCCAGCCACGTGGGTTCAAGTCCCAATCTGAGGTGCACGGTTTCAACACCAGCTGGGTTTTCTACAATTCAACTCAATTCTGACATTATCTACCCAGAGATAGCATCAGATTCCACAGGTTAAGGGCTGTCCCACAAGACTGCCCCCCTCTTAAGATGCCAATCACAAATCCTGGCTGTCACCTGTGCTTCTGACCCAACTGGCTATAGTTCAGAGGTTCCAATGACCTCCTCCTTGGGTTCACTTAACTTGCTAGAGTAACAGAACTCAGGGAAACATTTTACTTACTAGTTTACCAGTTTATTATAAAAGGACATGGGCTTCCCTGGTGGCGCAGTGGTTGAGAATCTGCCTGCTAATGCAGGGGACCCCGCTTTGAGCCCTGGTCTGGGAGGATCCCACATGCCGCGGAGCAATTAGGCCCGTGAGCCACAACTACTGAGCCTGCGCGTCTGGAGCCTGTGCTCCGCAACAAGAGAGGCTGAGATAGTGAGATGCTCGCGCGCCACGATGAAGAGTGGCCCCCACTTGCCACAAATAGAGAAAGCCCTCACACAGAAACGAAGACCCAACACAGCAAAAATAAAATAAAATAAATTAATAAACTCCTACCCCCAACATCTAAAAAAAAAAAAAAAAATGCATCCCTGTTGATCCCTTGATTTAAAAAAATAAAAATAAAAATAAAATAAAAGGACATAAATCAGGAACAGCCAGTTGGAAAAGATGCACGGGGCAAGGTATGAGGAAAGTGGTGTGGAGCTTCAGTCCCCTCTCTGGGTGCACTACTCTTCCCACACCTCCATGAGTTCACCAACATGGAAGCTCTCTAAACCCCATCCTTTTGGGATTTTTAGGAGGCTTCATTACGTAGGCAAGATTGATTAAATCATTGGCCACTGGTTATTGATTCTATCTCTAGCCCCTCTGCCAGCCCAGGTAAGGGGGTGGGACTGAAAGTTCCAACCCTCTAATCACAGTATTAGTTCCCCTGGCAATCAACCCTCATCCTCAGGTGACCTAGGACTTTTCAAAAGTTACCTCATTAACATAACAAAAGACACCTTTTTCTCTCTTACTGAAACCAAGCAGGACCCTGTGGGGCTCCCAGGCACAAAAGTCCTTCTGTGCCCCCCACTTCTTGCTTACAGGAAATAGGCTTCATTCAGCCTCCATGACCTTCCCTGAGTTCCAAAGGGTAGGTTCAAACCGTTTGCTAATCAGGGAAAGGAGGGGATATGGAGACAAGGGAGGAGCAGTCAAGAAACAGTGGTCCTGGTTCCCCTCTAGGGATATACATAACAATATCTTTGAGCTGCTTTGCAGGTACCGAAACCCCCATCACATGGGAGAAGTTAACTGTCTGCTGCCCACAAGCAGGTAGACCCCAGGCCTGTTAGAACCAGAGGTTGATGATGCTGACTCCCAACTGCCTCACCACCAACCAATCGGAAGAATGTCCACAAGATGATCACACCCTCCTCTTTGAACCATTACTATAAAACTCACTATCCCCTCCAGGTTGGGACACAGTTTTGAGGGCATTAGCCTGCTATGGCCCCCTTTTCCTGCATGGTAAAACAATAAAGCTATTCTTTTCCTTTTTTTTTTTTAACATCTTTATTGGAGTATAATTGCTTTACAATGGTGTGTTAGTTGCTGCTGTATAACAAAGTGAATCAGCTATATGTATACATGTATCCATCCCCATGTCTCCTCCCTCTTGTGTCTCCCTCCCACTCTCCCTATCTCACCCCTCTAGGTGGTCACAAAGCACCGAGCTGATCTTCCTTTGCTTTGCGGCTGCTTCCCACTAGCTATTTTCTATTTGGTAGTGTATATATGTCCATGATACTCTCTCACTTCGTCCCAGCTTCCCCTTCCCCTTCCCGTGTCTTCAAGTCCATTCTCTACATCTGCATCTTTATTCCTGTCCTGCCCCTAGGTTCTTCAGAAGCATTTTTTTTTAGATTCCATATATATGTGTTAGCATATGTTATTTGTTTTTCTCTTTCTGACTTACTTCACTCTGTATGACAAACTCTAGGTGCATCTACCTCACTACAAATTACTCAATTTCATTTCTTTTTATGGCTGAGTAATATTCCATTGTATATATGCACCACATCTTCTTTATCCATTCATCTGTCGATGGACACTTAGGTTGCTTCCATGTCCCGGCTATTGTAAATAGTGCTGCAATGAATATTGTGGTACATGACGCTTTTTGAATTATGGTTTTCTCAGGGTATATGCCCAGTAGGGGATTGCTGGGTCATATGGTAGTTCTATTTGTAGTCTTTTAAGGAACCTCCATACTGTTCTCCATAGTGGCTGTCATCAATTTACACTCCCACCAACAAGCTATTCTTTTCTAATTCACCCAAAACTCTTGTTTCTGCAATTCAACTCGGTACCAGGGTACAAAGACTGAATTTTGGCTATCTTACCACTTAGGAAATTTTAAGCGTTTTAGAAACTGTGCTAGAAACCGGAATGAAGACAAAATATATATTTCTCATTATAAATTGTAATATCACACTTAGGATAATGTATTTAAGGTTCATCCATATTGTAGCATGTGTCAGAATTTCCTTCCTTTTTAAGGCTGGATAGTATTCCATTTTATGTATATGCCACATTTGGTTATCTATCTATCCCTCGATGGACACTTGGGATGCTTCCACCTTTTGGCTACAGTGAATAATGCTGCTTTGAACAGGGGTGTGCAAACATCTCTTTGAGACCCTGCTTTCAATACTTTTGTGTGTACAGGGGGTTATTTTTAGAACATATAAATCAGAGCAGATCTCCATTCCCCCACCCCACCTCCCCAGCTCATAACCCTCATATTGTCAGCTCCCAGCTGCCTGGCCTGTATTATCCTGTGTGACCTGCCTCTCACCACCTGACCTCACCCTTCTGCTTGAAACAATAATCATCATTTATTATCTCTCACAGTTTCAGGTGAGGATTGGCAGGGTGGCTGTGTCTCTGGATCTCTCCTGAGGCTGCTGTCAGATGCTGGCCAGGCCTTCTACTGAAGCCTTGACTGGAGCCAGGGACTCCCTCATGGCAAGTTGATGCTGGCTGTTGGCTGGGGGTCCAGCTCCTCCTTATACTCCTCAGCACTGCTTGGGCATCCTCATGACATGGCAGCTGGCTCCCCCAGAGAGAGTGATCCAGGAGAGAAAGGCAGGAACCACAATCCCCTTTACAACCCAGCCAAAGAAGTCACACACCATCACCTCTGCCACATTTCACCAGTCACAAAGACAGGCCTGATTTGCTGTGGAGGAGACTGCACAGGGGTGTGACCCAGTATGTTGCAGCAGCTCTTTTGCCCCTTTTCCATTTGTTCATCCCTGTTTTCCTCAGACCTTAACCAGAAAGATGAGATCACTAGACAACATTTAACCCAGCTCCTGATTTTTGCTTTACTGGATGTACACAATGCCTAGTCTAATGTGTTCATTCCTGGATTAAAAGGAGTAAGAATGAAGAATTACGTAGTTAAAGAATGACTGACTCTCTACCTCTATCTTACCCTTGGTACATTTGCAAGGCAGACCACATGGGCAAGAGAACATCCAATTCTAGGGGGACCATGTGAGCAAGACAGCATCCAAAGGAAGATCAGAAATCAGCAGGTCTGCACGCAATGGAAAAATGACGATGAATCTGACTTCTTACATTAATGATTAACTGAGATTGTTTCCCCTTTTTCCCTTTAAAAGTTGTCATGGCTGAGCAGAATCTTTGGAATTGGTCTCCAGACAAGAGTTCACCTTCTCCCCAGATTGCTGGCTTTTCAGAATAAAGCACGTTTTCTTTCTATCGACACTTGGTCCTCAATTATTGACTTTTGAGCAGTGAGCAGCCAAACCTGAGTTCAGTAACAATGTGAGGGGCCATCTTGGAGGCTGGCAGCCTCCCCAGGCAGCCTCTAGCCTTTTGCTCTTCACAACACTCAGCACCTGCACTCAGATGTGTTTTGCTGCTATTGATGGAAGCTCCATGGGATCAGGGCTCCTCTTCTCTCTCAGCGACAATCTACCTCTTGGTTGGGCTCATGGCGGGTGTTTAGGAGATATTTATTAAATAAATTAATGATTGAATGAATGAATTGTTGCCCTTGGCCATATGAGAATGTGGGAGGAGAATGCCCTTGCACCTCCTCAGTGTTCAGGCCCCTCATCACCCACCCCACCCCTTCGCATGGTCGGCTCTACCCAGGCAGGCTGCCTCTCAGCCCACAGGCACACTGCATTCCTCCTGCCTCTGGCTTGTGCTTGCTGCTTTATTCAGCTCATCTAGTTAGGCTCTAAGTGCATTTACAGAGCACCTGCTGTAAGTCTGGCACTGTGACCAAAGTAGACCTGGCCCTGCCTTGGGGAACTGACATTCTAGTAGGGAGATGGGTAGCAGGAAGTGCCTGGGGGGACAGGATGGGGAGCCTGTGGTGGTGCCCTGTGGTGAGGTGTTCCCATGGGCTGGCCCACAGAAGGTCTGATCAGGATCTTGGATTTGTGCCAGTTGTACCCATGGAACACGATGTTCTTATTATGAATGAAATTGAGCAGCTCCTTTGGCATTTCCTCTTTCTCTGAATATACGAATGTTGACTTCTTTCTTTCTGATTTCTAGGAACTCTTTATTAATTAGGGGGATGAGCTGCTAACATGTCCCAGCTTCTTGTTTGCTTTTTGACTTTGCCTACATGTTGGAGGGGAGGGCAGCCCTGAGGAGATCAGGCAAGTGGCAAGTGCAGACACCACGTGGGACGAGCTCTCCCTGCCTGATTTAAACTTGTATTTACTTTCTGATCACATAAAACATGCCAGGATTACAAAATTCTATGGAAGCAAAAGTCAGAAGTGAAAGCAGTGGGGGTGGGGGTGAGGGTCAGGGTCAATGCATCCCGGATGTTTAGGGACAGGTGGGGAGCAACGTCAGTTCGCACCAGTAAGTCCACACAGGGAGATCTGTTTCCTTCTACATGTGAGACCCACAGTGTTCAGCAGATTGAGGAGGGTCCCCAGGAGGCCCGCCCCCCCCACCTCAGGTGGCCCAACTTTCTGAGTGCTCACTTTCGATCCGAATCGTGCAGTGGCAGTGGGGCAGTGGGCAAGGAGGGAGACATTGCACACACACCCCACCCCATCTGGGGAAGGGAGTGCCCAGGGCCCACCCATTGACCCTTTGAGCGTCTGCCTACCACTCACAGGGTGGGGGATCCCCTGCCCTAGGTTGCCTGGCATGCACATCCCTAGGGGCACAGGGCTTGTCTGCCAGGGAGTGGGGTCCCTCTAGCAAACCCTGCACTTCGGAGGCCCTGTCATTGCTGAACAGGGGCAAGGTCCAGAAATCTGCTGCTCTGAGCCTCAGTTCCCCTATCTGTCCCTTGGTGGGAGTGGCATGGAAAGTTGGCCACCTGGGAAGGAGTCAGGCTTCGGAGCCCCTCTTCCTCACTGTGTCCCCCGTCTATCTAGACCCCACATTTATGCCACTGACATTACTCCTAGAGAGTGAAAGGAACTAAGAGAAGTAAATGTTAGGAGCCATTGACTTTTAAAAAACACACAGCCTGAAAGTTGCCAGTTATGTTTTATTCAGGGACCCTAGTGAGGACTATAGCCCTGGAGATAGCCTCTCAGGTAGCTCTGAGGAACTGTTCTATGAATGAAAAATGTTGCCTGCTATATAAGCAAACATAAAAGGATGTTGCAGTCATCAGCCGCTACCACTGCCCCCTATGGAGAGCGCTGGGGGAACTCAGGATGCAGACAAACGGGCTGCCCCTTAATCCCCAAACCCTCAGCCACTGCAGCCAACCCCAGCGGTGCACCGTCAGGGGACTTAGGATGGGAAAGAAAAGGATACTGGCCATAGATAGGTAAGG
This sequence comes from Kogia breviceps, assembly GCF_026419965.1. Classification (NCBI taxonomy): domain Eukaryota; kingdom Metazoa; phylum Chordata; class Mammalia; order Artiodactyla; family Physeteridae; genus Kogia; species Kogia breviceps. The sequence continues at coordinate 33,430,349 of NC_081317.1, forward strand.
TGCATATCAAAGGGATGATTTCGATGAGGCCAGACTCTTGCATCTTCCCATACAAAGGAAAGCACTAAATTCATCAACTTGAGATACCTGGTTTTCTTTAACAAACAGTAATCTTTTTTTTTTTTAACATAAATTTTATTTATTTTTGGGCTGCTGCGCACGGGTTTTCTCTAGTTGCTGTGAGTGGGGTCTATTCATTGCGGTCCACAGGCTTCTCATTGCACTGGCTTCTCGTTGCCGAGCACAGGCTCTAGGTGCAGGGGCTTCAGTAGTTGTGGCGTGTGGGCTTCAGTAGTTGTGGCGTGTGGGCTCAGTAGTACGGACTCTAGAGAGCAGGCTCAGTAGTTGTGGTGCACGGGCTTAGTTGCTCCGCTGCATGTGGGATCTTTCCAGACCAGGGCTCAAACCTGTGTCCTTACATTGGCAGGCGGATTTTTTTTTTTTTTTTTTTTTTTTTTGCGTTACGCGGGCCTCTCACTGTTGTACTGTTGTGGCCTCTCCCGTTGCGGAGCACAGGCTCCGGACGCGCAGGCTCAGTGGCCATTGCTCACGGGCCTAGCTGCTCCGCGGCATGTGGGATCTTCCCGGACCGGGGAACGAACCTGCGTCCCCTGCATTGGCAGGCGGACTCTGAACCACTGCGCCACCAGGGAAGCCCCTGGCAGGCGGATTCTTAACCACAGCGCCACCAGGGAAGTCTTATACATAATCTTTTGATGTTCCAACTACCTGGTCCTTGTTGCAAAACTCCTATATATCCTGGCTCCTCCCTTACCTATTTGGAGCAGTCCCTCATAGCTATCTGACAGGCTATCCCAGGCTTGAAGTCCTCAGAAAGTCTACCAAATAAAACATAATTCTCAACTTTTAGGTTGTGCATTTTTTCCAGTTGACAGTTTCAAAGAGTTAAGGAGGAGCCAGGATACACAAGAGTTTCTTCTGAAGAAAAAAAACACAAAGAAACCCAAAAAAAACCCATGTAGTCGAAGATCAAAAGATTACTAATCACAAAAACAGACATGTCAAGCTAATGATCTTAGTGCTTTCCTGTTTGGGAAGATACAAGAATCTGGGCTTACTGAAATTATTCCTTAGATATGCATCTCATCTAACTGGGGCCTGCATCCTGTTTTTCTCCATCCTGAATTCCCCCCAAAGGGGGGTGCTGCAGTGCCTAATGGCTTAATAGTGGGTAACATTTATGTTTACTGGGATGTCACAGGCAACACTTTTGGCCTGCAGAGTCATGAGCCAGCATGAGGGATGCAGAGTAATGGGGGAAGGGGGGGTGAGGCCAGTTCCACTGGTGGGCAGGAGGCCCACTCCAGGAGGGCGGCAGTGGGACCTAGAGCAGGCCTGGACTTCCCCTAGTGCACCCCCAGGTCATGCTATACAGCCCTCTTGCCCCAGGTAGGCACTGCCTGTGTTGTCCCATGGACTGGGGAAGACACGGCTGGGCTTTTCCGGTAAGCCGGGACAGACTCACTCTGTGTTCGGAGCGGGGATGGTTCCCGTGTGGTGACCACCACGACTCGGCCCAAGAGTTTTGGGGTTCCCATTCGACAGCTGCACCCATCCTCCAGTTCCTTCATGGGGTGGGGGGTCGGCGCACGGTCACGGTGCACTGTGCCCGGAAGCTCTCAGCCAGGTCCGGACCCTGGCCGCCCCGTGAGGCCAAGACCGAGCGGGTCCAAAGTGGGGACAGGCCAGGACGGAGAACGTGGGCTATAAAGGAGGCTGCGCCAGAGACGGAGGTAAGACTCGGGTGAGGGGCGGGACTATTTGCGCCGCGAGGTAGCTGGCGCCTGAGGGGACGAGGCTAGAATGGGGGAAGCATTTAGAGTGGTCGCGGCGACGCCATCGACGCAGGCGGGGGCGGGGCCGCGTGGAAATGGGTGGGGCTCAGGGATCTGGTGGTGAAGTAGCCCAGGACAGCGGGGGCGGAACTCAGTGAGAGGCGGAGCTGAGAGTACCCCTTGCTGGCGGGAGCTAAGCTCAAGGATTAAGGCTTCTGGAGGCCCAGTAACATTGATGAGGACCGGGCTCAGCGAGGGGCGGGGCTCAAGGGCTGTGGCAGCGACAGAACTAACGTCCGCGAGGGTGGGGCTCAGTGAGGGCGGGGTTTAGAGCTCTCGCGGTGACAGAGCCGATGCCCCGGGCGCTTGGAAGGCCGGGCCCAGTGAGGGGAGGGGCTAAGGGCTCGGCGGCGTTCGTAGCCTGAGAGTTCGGAAGCGGGGCTCGAGTGAGGGATGAGGATTTAAAGCCCTCGAGGCAATGCAGCCGACGCTAAGGACCGGGCCTATCGGGAGGGGCGGGCTCAGTGAGGGCGGGGTTAGGGCTTAGCCGCGACGATGCTGGGGGCGGGGCTCACAGGGAAAGAGCGGGCGGTCTTCACAGGGGTCGACGGGCAGCGGACGGGCAGTCAAGAGGACTGACGGCGGCAGGGGGACCGGCAGGGCCAGCTGGGTGCACGGCGTGCCGCCGCCATGACAGGTGAGAGCGGTCCGGGGTCGTGCCTGCCATACAGGGACGGGCGCGCGGCCACGGTGGCCCATAAGGTCCAGGTGTCCCGATGCCACACCGGGGGCCTCTCCTCGCGGCGGCGAGTGACCTTGCCCGTGACTGAGTGTCCTGTCGACGAGACGACGGCAGAGCGGCTCGCCGCCCAGGGCCGGGTTCTTGGGGGGCGAGGCCACGCCGGGTCCTGAAGGCTTCTGAGCGCTGGGGGCCCCGCCTTGGAGGGTTCTGGACGGCTAGGCCAGGTGAGGCCCTAGAGGGTTCTGGGGGACAGAGGCTGGGCCTGGGATGGTTCTGAGGCCTGGTCAGGCCATGGAAGGTTCTAGTGGGTGGGGGCCACGTCGTGGGTGGTTCCGGGAGGGCAGCGGCCAGTGCACGTCTGTGGGTGGGGAGATGCTGCACAGGCGGGTGGCGGGGGGGGAGGGTTGAGGCCTGACAGTGGGAGGTGAAAGTAAAAATGATTATACTGTGCTTCTATCAGGAAATTTAGACACTCCATCCTCACAGCCACCTGAGGAGAATGCCCAACAGGTGGTGCATACCTGGGCAGTGTGTGGTACCCATAGGACTCTGTGGTGCCTCCCAGGCTGCACCCCTTGCCCAGCGACAGGCCCAGGGGAATTGTGGACACCGACTCGGTCCCCGAAGGCTTTGTGCCCCATACTGAACTGCCCCAGTCCCTCCTTTTCCCAGGATGGGTTCTCCAGCCCAGCCATTCACCAAGGACCTCTCTGGAGTGGGGACCCGCCCACCACCTTCCTGACCCTAACTGAGCAGGGTGACCCTTCTCTATGGATCTTTCCCTGTAGGAGAAGGTCCATGAGAGAGACAGGCTGGTGACAGAGCCCATGACAGCATGGTCAGGCTGCTTCATGAGGTAGAAGTTACCTAGGGGTGGCCCACGGGGCCAGGGAGGCCCCAGAATTCCCTGTTCTCTCCCCAGCACTCACTGGAGTCCCATCCTGAGTTCTGCACACAAATAGAATTTCATGGGCAGGAAGCTGGTGATTTCCAGGACACCAGTGTCCCAGCCTTAGCCAGAAGAGATCCCAGCTGCTGTGCATTCCCCTGTCATCTCTCTGAATTCTTTTTATCTGTGGCTGCTGTTTCTGAGTAGAGTTGACCCTTTGAACTGAGGTTTCAAATGTGAGGGTCCATTTATATGTGGATTTTTTTTTCGATACATACTATAGTACTACATGACCCCAGGCTGGCTGAATCCTTGGATGCAAAATTATGGATATGGAGGACTGACTGTAAAGTAATGTGTGGATTTTCGACTGCTCAAGGATCTGCGCCCCCAACCGCTGCATTGTTCCAGTGTCTGTTTTACCTATGTGCACCTGTTCTTGCATCAGGTGCTTCCCATTCAGAACTGCTGTATGGGGAAAAGTGGAATATCTCTATGTGTGGGTGAGGAAATAGTGTCAGGTTGGGCAGGTGCCCCAGACTGCTGGGGCAGTCAGTGGCAGAGCCAGGACTAGAACCTGCCCAGGCCCACCAATCCCCTTGCTCCCTGCCACCTCTGTGTCCTGGGCCTCTAGAGACCTCTTCCCTCAGAGCCCTTCATTTTTGGTATGGGGAACTGGGGCCCAGAGAGCACAGGCCTGGGAGGCTCAAATGGGCAGGCTTGCAAGGCTGAGGGCCTCAAGTTCCTGGCTCACTGTCTCCATGCACCAACGGGAACCTGCCTCGTGTTGGTTCTGGGCCTCTACAAAGGGTTGCAGAGTGAGTGTGTGGGGCCTGATGCGTCTGCTCAGGGCCAGCACTGGCTGAGTGTCACTGCAGCAATCGCTGTTGCTGCAGAACCAGTCCCTGCCTTGTGGTGTGCTGGGGAGTGCGCCATCTCAACTCCATGTCTGAGGCCAGGTTGGGCACTGGGACAGGAGGGAATTCTGGGAGATTCAATTTGGGAGGGGAGGTTGAGGTCCAAGCATCTGGACTTTCGTTGGGGTGGGGCAGCAGGGGAGCTCAGGAAGGTCTCTTGGTGGGCAGAAACCACATGAGTTAGCCAGGCAGAAACCACAGAGACAGGTATTCTTGTGCCAAGGGTGGGAATCCTGGGCAGTACACTGCAGTTGGGGGTTGCTGTGCAGGGATGGCTCAGGGGCCTGGGAGACCCGGTGAGGGCAAGTGAGGCCAGCTCCCACAGGGCCTCTATTGCCAAGCCAGGCTAACAGGTTGGGGAGGGGGTGTCCATGGTTGTGGTGCTGCCAGGAGGGCAAGATGATGGAGGAGGTAGGGCTTAACAGAGGTTGCTGGTGAAGGTCTGGTGAATTTTATGCCAGAGCATTCCTCTTCCTTTGTCCTGTAAAAGCTGTCTGGGACTGTTTATCAGCACTAGGGACCAAAGTGGTTTCTTTTCTTGTGCTTTCTCTTGCCTCTGAATGGCTGCTTGGGTGTGGTTTGTGTACACAGCTCACAAAGACCACAGGAAGGACAGCCACAGCAGAGCCCAGAGCTTTGGCCCCCAGGCTATGCCATTGTGCCTGGCAGCTGCAGGCAAATGGAGGCCCCACCTGGCTAGCAGCCTGCAGGGTAGGAGCCACTGCAAGATGCTGGCCACCATCCACTGACAGCCCTTGCCTTTGAGCCTTGGACCTACGTCCATTAATTCCCAAACTCTTTAGTGAGTGCTTAGTGTGTGCTGGCACTATGCACAGGTGCACACACTGGCAGTGCTGGGCAAGACAGCCTATGGCCTGGCCAGGAACAGACATGATGCAGCTAATTGCATAGTTAATTAGTAGGTTGATTAGAGAGGCAGAAAATTTAGATGTCAAGAGTTGGCCCCAACACTTTTCCCGGGTCCTGACCTCGATACATCACTCCCTAGCTGGTTGAGGTCTTAGGCAGGTCTTAGATAAGTCTACTCCTTGTGCTTCAGTTTCTTCTGAAAATGGGAGTGGTAGTCATGCTTGTGTAGCAGAGCTGATGGAAGAATGACGATTATCTGTGTATGCCTAGAGCCCACAGAATGCCCAAGCATGGGGCACATTCCATGAACTATGGCCAATTTTAACTCTTTAATCATAGAGGTTGTAGATGCTGAAGCCAGGTGGCCAGGAGGGTCCTGCCATGTGGTGGTGGCAGGTCTCTCTGCATCCCTGTCCATGGCTTCTTCACCAAGTTGGAGCTGCTGACAAGTCCATTTTCAAGGTTGACTTTCAGAGGCTCGGAGAATCAGAAGTTAGAAATTCATATTCTGGGGGAGAAAAGACCATCCAGGAGGAGAAGAGAGAGATGAGAAAGACAGTCTGTTGAGTTGGCCCCATGGAAGAAATCAGGGAGGAGGCCCCATTTGTTCCACCTCAATAACCCTATTTTAAAAAGATCAACATTACTGAGGTAGTATTTACTTACAAATACACTCATTTTTCGTGAATAATTCTATAAGTTTTGACTAAAGAATGCACCCATGGAACAACCAGCCCAGGCCTAATCAAGACAGAACATTTGTATCACTCTAGAAAGTTCCTTCATGCTCATTTCCAGGGAACCCCACCCAATGCGAGAATTCATCTGCTTTCTGTGACTCATTTTTTTCCTTTAAAATTCAGCTATGGAATTTCCAAATAGGATTTCTTTTTAATTAATAGATTTTATTTTTAGAACATTTTTAGTTTATGGAAAGTTGAGCAGAGAGCACAGAGGGTCCCCACACCCCATTTCCTTTATTATTAACATCTTGCATTTGTGTGGTATGTGTGTTGCACTTAATGAACCAATATTGATAGAATATTAATAACTTTAGGTATTACCAACTAAAGTTCTTGTGTTGTATATTGCATGAGTTATGAAAAATTCGTAATGTCCTGTGTCCACCATTACAGTATCATACAAGTAGTTTTACCTGGCTAAAAATCTGTGCTCTACATATTTATCCCTCCCTCTTCCCTAACCCTTGGTAACCACTGATCTTTTGACTGTTCTCCATAGTTTTGCATTTTCTGGAATATCATATACTTGGGATCATATAGTATATAGCCTTTTCAAATTGGCTTCTTTAACCTTTAGCAAAATGCATTTAAGTTTCCTCCATGTCTTTTTGTGACTTCATAGGTCTTTTTTTTTTTTTTTTTTTAATTTTTTTTTTTAAATTTTTTTTTTTTTTTTTTTTTTTTTTTTTTTTTTTTGCGGTATGTGGGCCTCTCACTGTTGCGGCCTCTCCCGTTGCGGAGCACAGGCTCCGGACGCGCAGGCCTAGCAGCCATGGCTCACGGGCTTAGTTGCTCCGCGGCATGTGGGATCTTCCCGGACCAGGGCACGAACCCGTGTCTCCTGCATCGGCAGGCGGATTCTCAACCACTGCGCCACCAGGGAAGCCCCATAGGTCTTTTTATCACTGAATTATATTCCATTGTAACGTACTAAACTGAACCACAATTTAATATATTATCCATTCACCTTTATGTGTATGTATGTGGTAAAATATGCAGAACATAAAATTTACCATTTTAACCATTTCAGTGGCATTAAATACATCCATGATGTTGTGAAGCTGTCACCACTATGCATTTCCAGAACTTTTCATCATCCCAAAGAGAAACTCTGTGCCCATTAAACAATAACTCCCCTTTCTCCCCTACCCCCAGCTGCTGGTAATCACTATTCTACTTTCTGTCTTTAGAGTTTGCTTATTCTAGATAGTTCATGTAAGTGCAATCATACAGTATTTGTCCTTTTGTGTCTGACTTACTTCACTTAGCATAATGTTTTCACAGTCATCCATGTTGTCAAATCCATGTATTAAAATTCTGTCCCTTTTACGGTTGTATAATATTCCATTGTATGTATACCACATTTTGTCTCTCTGTTCATCTGTCCGTAGACAGTTGGGTTGTTTTTACCTTTTGGCTTTTGTGAATAATGCTACTCTGAACTTGGTGTGCACATACCTGTTTGAGTCTCTGTTTTCAGTTCTTTTGAGTGTATACCCAGGAATGAAATTGCCGAAGTATTTGTTTAACTTTTTGAGGAATAGCCGTACTGTTTTCCGTGGTGGCCGCACCATTTTACATGCCCACCAGTAATGCATGAGAGTTCCAGTTTCTCCTCATCCTCATATTCATATTCCCTCTCTCTCCACGTATTTATTTTACCTTAATGTGTATGAAGTGGTATCTCATTGTAGTTTGATTTGCATTTCCCTAATGACTAGTGATGTTGAGCATCTTTTCATATGCTTAGTAGTCATTTGTACATCTTCTTTGGAGAAATACCTATGCAAGTCTTTTGCTCATTTTTGTATTGGTTACTTTATAGGATTTTTTGTTGTTGTTGCATTGTAGAAGTTCTTTTTATCTTCTCTCTCTATATATATTAATGCCTAATCAGATATATGCTTTGCAAATATTTCTCCCATTCTGTGGGTTGTCTTCACTCTTTTTTTTCCCACTCAAAATAGGGTTTATTTCTGGACTTTCTAGTCTATTACATTGGTCTATATGTCTGTCCTTATGTTGGTACCACAGTTTTGATTCTTGTAGCTTTGTGTTAAATTTTGAAATCAGGAAGTATGAGTCATCCACCTTCTTTCCTTTTCAGGATTGTTTTGGCCATAAAAGTCCTTTGAGATTCCATATGGATTTTAGGATGAAGAACAAAAAACATTTATTGGGGTTTGGATAGGGATTATGTTGAATTCCTAGATCACTTTGGGTAGTATTGTCATCCTCACAATATTAAGTCTTCCAACCCATGAACATGGGATGTCTTTCCACTTATTTGTGTCTTTTAAAATTTCTTTCAGCAATGTTTTGTAGATTCAGTGTCCAGGTCTTCCACATCCTTGGTTAAATTTATTTCTAAGTATTTTATTCCTTTTTTAAAGTTTTTTAATTGACATATAGTTAATTTGCAGTGTGTGTTAGTTTCAAATGTACAGCAAAGTGATTTACTTATACATATGTACATACATATATATATATTTTTTCAGATTCTTTTACATTATTAGTTGTTACACGATATTGAGTATAGTTTCCTGTGCTATGCAGTGGGTCCTTGTTGTTTATCTATTTTATATAAGGTAGTGTGTATATGTTAATCCCAGACTCCTAATTTATCCCCCCCATTCCCTTTGGTAACCATAAGTTTTCTATGTCTGTGAGTCTATTTCTGTGTTGTAAATAAGCTCATTTGTGTAATTTTTTTAGATTCCACATATAACTGTGATATCATATGATATTTGTCTTTGTCTGACTTCACTTAATATGATAATTTCTAGGTCCAACCATATTGCTGCAAATGGCATTATTTCATTCTTTTTTATGGTTGAGTAATATTGTATTGTGTGTATATATATACCACATCTTCTTTATTCATTCATCTGTCAGTGGACATTTAGGTTGCTTCCATGTCTTGGCTTTTGTAAATAGTGCTGCTATGAATATTGGGTTGCAAACTAGAGTTTTCTCTGGATATATGCTCAGGAGTAGGATTGCAGGATCATATGGTAACTTTATCTTTAGAGTTTGAGAAGGATTGGTATTAGTTCTTTAAATGTTTGGTAGAATTCACCAGTGAAGCCATCTGATTCTGGGCTTTTATTTGTTGAGACCATTTTAACTACTGATTGAATCTCCTTATTAGTAATAGGTCCTTTCAGATTTTCTGTTTCTTCATGATTCAGCTTTGGTAGATTGTGTGTTTTTAGGAATTTGTCCATTTTATCTAGGTTGTCCAATTTGTTGGTATAAATGTCCATAGTATTCTTTTATAATCCTTTTTATTTCTGTAAAATTCATAGTAATATTTCTGATATTAGTAATTTGAATCTCCTCTCCTTTTTTCTTTGTTAATCTAGCTAAAGGTTTGCCAATTTTGTTGATCTTTCTAGAACCAACTTTTGGTTTTGATTTTCTATCGTTTTTCTATTTCATTTATCTTCACTCTATATCATAATTTTCATCCTTCTATGAGCTTTGGGTTTAGTTTGCTTTTCCTTTTCTAGTTCCTTAAGATGTAACATTAGGTTATTGATTTGAGATCTTCTATTTTAGTATGTGCATTTACAGCTGTAAATTTTCCTCTCAGTACTGCTTTCACTGCATCCCTTAAATTTTGGTATGCTGTATTTTTATTTTCATTTTTCTCAAGGTATTTTCTGATTTCTCTTGTGATTTCCTCTTTGATGCATTTGTTGTTTAATGTCCACATAATTGTGAATTTTCCAGTTTTCCTACTGTTATTGATTTATAGCTTTATTCCATGTGATCAGAAAAGAACCTTTTATTATGTCAATTCTTGAAAATATATTAAGACACATTTTGTGGTTAACTGTTTTGTGGTCTATTTTGGATAATGTTCCCTGTGCACTTGAGAAGAGTGTATATTCTGCTATTGTTGGGTGGAGTGTTGTGTCTATATCTGTTAGGTATCATTAGTTTATGGGGCTGTTCACATCCTCTATTGCCTTATTGATCTTCTGTCTGGTTATTCTATTATTGAAACTGGTCTGTTGAAGTCTCCAGCTATTATCATAAAGCTTTCTATGTCTATCTTCAATTCTGCCAATGTTTGCTTTAAATATTTTGAGGCTCTTATATTTGGTGAATATATGTTCTAACTTCTTGGTGATTGATCACTTTATTAATATATAATGTACTTCTTTGTCTCATAACAGCTTGGCTTTAAAGTTGGTTTTTTTCTCATATTACTATAGCAATGTAAATTCTCTTTTGGTTACTATTTGTATGGAATATCTTGTTCCATTCTTTCACCTTCAACCTTTTTCTATCTTTAGACCTAAAGTGAGTCTTTTGAAGATGGTATATAGTTAAATCATGTTTTTTAAACCCTAAGAGGAAAAAATTCTGTTTCTCTTCTACTCTTACATACAATGCTTATATTTCTCAATACTTCTGACACTTCGGGTTATGGAATGCTTGGGGTTTTTCCCCTACCAATCGATTTTCCAGTTCTTTGGTGGACACCAGCTGGGAGTCCTATAATTCTTTTTTCTTTGCTCATTTCTCTCTTTTTTTTTTTTAACATCTTTATTGGAGTATAACTGTTTTACAATGGTGTGTTAGTTTCTGCTTTAAAACAAAGTGAATCAGTTATACATATACATATGTTCCCATATCTCTTCCCTCTTGCGTCTCCCTCCCTCGCACCCTCCCTATCCCACCCCTCGAGGTGGTCACAAAGCACAGAGCTGATCTCCCTGTGCTATGCAGCTGCTTCCCACTAGCTATCTATTTCACATTTGGTAGTGTATATATGTCCATGCCACTCTCTCACTTCGTCACAGCTTACCCTTCCCCCTCCCCATATCCTCAAGTCCATGCTCTAGTAGGTTTGTGTTTTATTCCCGTCCTACCCCTAGTCTCTTCATGACATTTTATTTTCTTAGATTCCATATATATGTGTTAGCATACGGTATTTGTTTTTCTCCTTCTGACTTACTTCACTCTGTATGACAGACTCCAGGTCTATCCACCTCATTACAAATAACTCAATTTCATTTCTTTTTATGGCTGAGTAATATTCCATTGTATATATGTGCCACATCTTCTTTATCCATTCATCTGTCGATGGACACTTAGGTTGCTTCCATGTTCTGGCTATTGTAAATAGAGCTGCAATGAACATTGTGGTACATGACTCTTTTTGAATTATGGTTTTCTCAGGGTATAGGCCCAGTAGTGGGATTGTGGGGTCGTATGGTAGTTCTATTTGTAGTTTTTTAAGGAACCTCCATACTGTTCTCCATAGTGGCTGTATCAATTTACATTCCCACCAGCAGTGCAAGAGTGTTCCCTTTTCTCTACACCCTCTCCAGCATTTATTGTTTCTAGATTTTTTGATGATGGCCATTCTGACCAGTGTGAGGTGATACCTCATTGTAGTTTTGATTTGCATTTCTCTAATGATTAATGATGTTGAGCATTCTTTCATGTGTTTGTTGGCAATCTGTATATCTTCTTTGGAGAAATGTCTGTTTAGTTCTTCTGCCCATTTTTGGATTCGGTTGTTTGTTTTTTTATTATTTATTATTATTTTATTATTTATTATTATTTATTATTTATTATTTATTTGTTATTGAGCTGCCTGACTTGCTTATAAATTTTGGATATTAATCCTTTGTCAGTTGCTCATTTGCAACTATTTTCTCCTATTCTGGGGGTTGTCTTTTGGTCTTGTTTATGGTTGCCTTTGCTATGCAAAAGCTTTTAAGTTTCATTAGGTCCCATTTGTTTATTTTTGTTTTTATTTCCATTTCTCTAGGAGGTGGGTCAAAATGGATCTTGCTGTGATTTATGTCATAGAGTATTCTGCCAATGTTTTCCTCTAAGAATTTGATAGTGTCTGGCCTTACATTTAGGTCTTTAACCCATTTTGAGTTCATTTTTGTGTATGGTGTTAGGGAGTGTTCTAATTTCATACTTTTACATGTACCTGTGCAGTTTTCCCAGCACCACTTATTGAAGAGGATCTCTTTTCTCCACTGTATATCCTTCCCTCCTTTATCAAAGATAAGGTGACCATATGTGTGTGGGTTTATCTCTGGGCTTTCTATCCTGTTCCATTGATCTATAGTTCTGTTTTTGTGCCAGTACCATACTGTCGTGATTACTGTAGCTTTGTAGTATAGTCTGAAGTCAGGGAGCCTAATTCCTCCAGCTCCATTTTTCGTTCTCAAGATTGCTTTGGCTATTCGGCGTCTTTTGTGTTTCCATACAAATTGTGAAATTTTTTGTTCTAGTGCTGTGAAAAATGCCAGTGGTAGTTTGATAGGGATTGCATTGAATCTGTAGATTGCTTTGGGTAGTAGAGTCATTTTCACAATGTTGATTCTTCCAATCCAAGAACATGGTATATTTCTCCACCTAATTGTATCATCTTTAATTTCTTTCATAAGTGTTTTTTTTTTTTTTTTTTTTTTTGTGGTACGTGGGCCTCTCACTGTTGTGGCCTCTCCCATTGTGGAGCACAGGCTCTGGACGCACAGGCTCAGCGGCCATGGCTCACAGGCCCAGCCGCTCCGCAGCATGTGGGATCTTCCCGGACCGGGGCACGAACCCGTGTCCCCTGCATTGGCAGGCGGATTCTCAACCACTGCGCCACCAGGGAAGCCCTCATAAGTGTCTTATACTTTTCTGCATACAGGTCTTTTGTCTCCTTAGGTTGGTTTATTCCTAGATATTTTACTCTTTTTGTTGCAGTGGTAAATGGGAGTGTTTTCTTAATTTCACTCTCATATTTTTCATCATTAGTGTATAAGAATGCCACAGATTTCTATGCATTAATTTTGTATCCTGCTACTTTAACAAATTCATTGATTAGCTCTAGTAGTTTTCTGGTAGCATCCTTAGGATTCTCTATGTATGGTATCATGTCACCTGCAAACAGTGACAGCTTTACTTCTTTTCTGATTTGGATTCCTTTTATTTCTTTTTCTTCTCTGATTGCTGTGGCTAGAACTTCCAAAACTATGTTGAATAAGAGTGGTGAGAGTGGGCCGCCTTGTCTTGTTCCTGATCTTAGTGTTAATGATTTCAGTTTTTCACCATTGAGAACAATGGTGGCTGTGGGTTTGTCATATATGGCCTTTATTATGTTGAGGAAAATTCCCTCTCTGCCTACTTTCTGCAGGGTTTTTATCATAAGTAGGTGTTGAATTTTGTCAAAAGCTTTCTCTGCATCTATTGAGATGATCATATGGTTTTTCTTCTTCAGTTTGTTGATATGGTGTATCACGTTGATTGATTTGCATATATTGAAGAATCCTTGCATTTCTGGAATAAACCCCACTTGATCATGGTGTATGATCATTTTAATGTGCTGTTGGATTCTGTTTGCTAGTAGTTTGTTGAGGATTTTTGCATCTATGTTCATCAGTGATATTGGCCTGTAGTTTTCTTTGTTTGTGACGTCCTTGTCTGGTTTTGGTATCAGGGTGATGGTGGCCTCATAGAATGAGTTTGGGAGTGTTCCTCCCTCTGCTATCTTTTGGAAGAGTTTGAGAAGGATAGGTGTTAGCTCTTCTCTAAATGTTTGATAGAATTCGCCTGTGAAGCCATCTGGTCCTGGGCTTTTGTGTGTTGGAAGATTTTTAATCACAGTTTCAATTTCAGTGCTTGTGATTGGTCTGTTCTAATTTTCTATTTCTTCCTGGTTCAGTCTTGGCACGTTGTGCATTTCTAAGAATTTGTCCATTTCTTCCAGGTTGTCCAGTTTATTGGCACACAGTTGCTTGTAGTAATCTCTAATAATCTTTTGTATTTCTGCACTGTCAGTTGTTACATCTCCTTTTTCATTTCTAATTCTATTGATTTGAGTCTTCTCCCATTTTTCTTGATGAGTCTGGCTAATGGTTTATCAATTTTATTTATCTTCTCAAAGAACCAGCTTTTAGTTTTATTGATCTTTGCTATTGTTTCCTTCATTCTTTTTCATTTATTTCTGATCTGATCTTTATGATTTCTTTCCTTCTGGTAACTTTGGGGGTTTTTTGTTCTTCTTGCTCTAATTGCTTTAGGTGCAAAGTTAGGTTGTTTATTCGAGATGTTTCCTGTTTCTTAAGGTAGAATTGTATTGCTATAAACTTCCCTCTTAGAACTGCTTTTGCTGCATCCCATAGGTTTTGGGTCGTCATGTCTCCATTGTCATTTGTGTCTAAGTATTTTTTGATTTCCTCTTTGATTTCTTCAGTAATCACTTCGTTATTAAGGAGTGTATTGTTTAGCCTCCATGTGTTTGTATTTTTTACAGATCTTTTCCTGTAATTGATATCTAGTCTCATAGCATTGTGGTCAGAAAAGATACTTGATACGATTTCAGTTTTCTTAAATTTACCAAGGCTAGATTTGTGACCCAATATATGATCTATCCTGGAGAATGTTCCATGAGCACTTGAGAAGAAAGTGTATTCTGTTGTTTTTGGAGGGAATGTCATATAAATATCAATTAAGTCCATCTTGTGTAATGTATCATTTAAAGCTTGTGTTTCCTTATTTATTTTCATTTTGGATGATCTGTCCATTGGTGAAAGTGGGGTGTTAAAGTCCCCTACTATGATTGTGTTACTGTCAATTTCCCCTTTTATGGCTGTTAGTATTTGCCTTATATATTGAGGTCCTCCTATGTTAGGGGCATATTTACAATTGTTATTTCTTCTTCTTGGATCCATCCCTTGATCATTATGTAGTGTCCTTCTTTGTCTCTTGTAATAGTTTTTATTTTAAAGTCTATTTTGTCTGATATGAGAATTGCTACTCCAGCTTTCTTTTGATTTCCATTTGCATGGAATATCTTTTTCCATTCCCTCACTTTCAGTCTGTATGTGTCCCTATGTCTGAAGTGGGTCTCTTGTAGACAGTATATATATGGGTCTTGTTTTTGTATCCATTCAGCCAGTCTGTGTCTTTTGATTGGAACATTTAATCCATTTACATTTAAGGTAATTATCGATATGTATGTTCCTATTACCATTTACTTGTTTCGGGTTTGTTCTTGTAGGTCTTTTCCTTCTCTTGTCTTTCTTGCCTAGAGAAGTTCCTTTAGCATTTGTTTTAAAGCTGGTTTGGTGGTGGTGAACTCTCTCTCAGCTTTTGCTTGTCTGTAAAGGTTTTAATTTCTCCATCAAATCTGAATGAGATCCTTGCTGGGTAGAGTAATCTTGGTTGTAGGTTTTTTTCCTTCATCACTTTAAATATGTCCTGCCACTCCCTTCTGGCTTGTAGAATTTCTGCTGAAAGATCAGATGTTAACCTTATGGGGATTCCCTTGTGTGTTATTTATTGTTTTTCCCTTGCTGCTTTTAATATGTTTTCTTTGTATTTAATTTTTGACAGTTTGATTAATATGTGTCTTGGCGTGTTTCTCCTTGGATTTATCCTGTATGGGACTCTCTGTGCTTCCAGGACTTGATTAACTATTTCCTTTCCCATATTAGGGAAGTTTTCAACTATAATCTCTACAAATATTTTCTCAGTCCCTTTCTTTTTCTCTTCTTCTTCTGGGACCCCTATAATTCGAATGTTGGTGCATTTAATGTTGTCCCAGAGGTATCTGAGACTGTCCTCATTTCTTTTCATTCTTTTTTCTTTATTCTGCTCTGCAGTAGTTATTTCCACTATTTTATCTTCCAGGTCACTTATCCGTTCTTCTGCCTCAGTTATTCTGCTATCGATCCCATCTAGAGTATTTTTTTTTTTTTTTTTTTTTTGCAGTACGCGGGCCTCTCACCGTCGTGGCCTCTCCCGTTGCGGAGCACACGCTCCAGACACGCAGGCTCAGCGGCCTGGGCCCACGGGCCCAGCCGCTCTGGGGCACGTGGGATCCCCCCGGACCGGGGCACGAACCTGCGTCCCCTGCATCAGCAGGCGGACTCTCAACCACTGTGCCACCAGGGAAGCCCTAGAGTATTTTTAATTTCATTTATTGTGTTGCTCATCATTGGTTGCTTCCTCTTTATTTCTTCTAGGTCCTTGTTAAATGTTTCTTGCAATTTGTCTATTCTATTTCCAAGATTTTGTGTCCAGCACTGTATGTGGTCCTTGAGTGAAGCTGGGTCTTGGTGTTGTGATGGAGATCTCGGGGAGATTTTCGCTGTTTGATATTGCGTGGAGCTTGTAGGTCTCTTGTGGACCAGTGTCCTGAAGTTGGTTCTCCCACTTCAGCGACACAGCACTGACGCCTGGCTGGAGCGCCAAGAGCCTTTAATCCACACGGCTCAAAATAAAAGGGAGAAAAAATAGAAAGGAAAGAAAGAAAGGAAGGAAGCAAGGAAGGAAGGAAGGAAGGGAGGAAAGAAGGGAGGGAGGAAGGAAGGGAGGATGGCAGGGAGGAAAGAAGGGAGGAAGGAAGGAGGGAAGAAAGGAAGGAAGAAAGAATGGAAGAAGACAAAGTAGGATAAAATATAGTTATTAAAATAAAAAATAATTATTAAGAAGAAAAATTTTATAAAAAAAGAACGGGTCGGTCAGAACCCTAGGACAAATGGTGAAAACAAAGCTATACAGACAGAATCTCACACGGCAGCACACACATACACACTCACAAAAAGAAAAAAAGGGGAAAATAGTAATATATCTTGCTCCCAAAGTCCACCTCCTCAACTTGGGATATTTCGCTGTCTATTCAGGTTTTCCACAGATGCAGGGCACTTCAAGTTGATCGTGGAGCTTTAATCCGCTGCTTTTGAGGCTGCTTGGAGAGACCTCCCCCTCTCCTCTTTGTTCGCACAGTTCCTGGGGTTCAGCTTTGGACTTGGCCCCGCCTCTGCGCGTAGGTTGTCCAAGGGCGTCTGCTCTTCGCTCAGACAGGATGGGGTTAAAGGAGCAGCTGATTCGGGGGCTCTGGCACAGGCTGGGGGGAGGGAGGGGCACGGATGGGGGGCGAGCCTGCGGCGGCAGAGGCCGGCATGACGCTGCACCAGCCCGAGGCGCGCTGCGTGTTCTCCCAGGGAAGCTGTCCCTGGATCCCGGGACCCCGGCAGTGGGCGGCTGCACAGGCTCCCGGGAGCGGAGGTGTGGAGAGTGACCTGTGCTCGCACACAGGCCTCTTGGTGGCGGCAGCAGCAACCCTAGCGTCCCACACCCTTCTCTGCTGTCCGCGCCGACAGCCGCGGCTCGCGCACGTTTCTGAAGCTCCTTTGCCGCAGCTCGCGCACGCTTCTGGAGCTCCTTTACGTGGTGCACTTAATCCCTTCTCCTCTCGCATCAGGAAACAGAGGCAAGTAAAAGTCTCTTGTCTCTTCGGCAGCTCCGCGCCCGTCTCTGGAGCTCCTTTAAGCTGCGCGCTTAAACCCCTCTCCTCGCGCACCAGGAAGCAAATAGGGAAGAAAAGGTCTCTTGCCTCTTTCGGCAGCTCCAGACTTCTCCCGGACTCCTCCCGGCTAGCTGTGGTGCACTAATCCCTTCAGGCTGTCTTTACGCAGCCAACCCCGGTCCTCTCCCGGGCTTCTGACCGAAGCCCAAGCCTCAGCTCCCAGCCCCCGCCCGTCCCGGCGGGTGAGCAGACAAGCCTCTCAGGCTGGTGAGTGCTGGTCAGCACTGATCCTCTGCGGGAATCTCTCCGCTTTGCCCTCCGCACCCTGTTACTGCGCTCTCCTCCGTGGCTCTGAAGCTTCCCCCTCCGCCACCCGCAGTCTCCGCCCGCTAAGGGGCTTCTAGTGTGTGGAAACCTTTCCTCCTGCACAGCTCCCTCCCACTGGTGCAGGTCCAGTCCCTATTCTTTTGTCTCTGTTTATTCTTTTTTCTTTTGCCCTACCCAGGTACGTGGAGTGTTTCTTGCCTTTTGGAAGGTCCGAGGTCTTCTGCCAGCGTTCAGTTGGTGTTCTATAGGAGCAGTTCCACATGTAGGTGTATTCTGATGTATCTGTGAGGAGGAGGGTCATCTCTGCGCCTTACTCTTCCGCCATCTTCTGTCCACCCCCCTGAGAGTCCTATAATTTAATTCAATTCTGACACCATCTATCCAGAGATAGTGTCAGATCCCATAGGTTAACTTTAGGCTCAGTCCCACAAGATTGCCCCCACTTGAGATGCCAATCATGAGTCCAAATTGTCACCTGTGCTTCTAACTGACTGGCTATAAATCAGAGTTCCCATGACCCTCTCCTTGTGACCCTGTTTGCTAGAATAGTTCACAGAACTCAGGAAAACACTATTGCCAGTTTGTTACAAAGTAAATTTCAAGGATACAAATGAGCATCCAGATGGAAAAGATGCATAGGGCAAAGCATATGAGAAGCAAAGCATGGAAGCTCCGTGCTCCTCCCAGGCAGGCCACCCTCTCAGCACCTCCACATATTCAGTAACGTAGAGTGCTCCAAACCCCATTTTGGGGGGTTTTTATGCAGGCTTCCTTAGGTAGCCATGACTGATGAAATCCTTGGCTACTGGTGATTGATTGAACCTCCAGCCCCTCTCCCCTCCCCAGACATTGCAGGGGGAAGTGAAATGGGGAGGACTGAAAGTTCCACCCCTCGAATTACATGGTTGGTTCCACTGGCAATCAGCTCCCACTCTGTGGTTATTTAGGGGCTTTCCCAAAATCACCTCATTAATACAAAGTCAGATGAGGTTGGAAGGGGCTTGTTATGAGTAACAAAAGATATCCTTTCACCTTCACAGCTCTTATCACTTAGGAAATTCCTTGGGTTTTAGAAACTGTGTGCCAGGAATTGGGACAAAGACCAAATATATATTTCTTATTATAAATCACAATACTACAAATCCACTTCGCTAATCTATGTCTTTTGATTAGAGAGTTTAAAGTAATTACTGATAAGGGATAACTTGTTTCTGCCTTTTTGCTGTTTGTTTTCTGTATGTCTCATAGCTTTTTTTCCCTTCATTTCTTCCCTTCCTTCTTTTGTGTTGATTTTCTGTAGTAACACATTTTGATTTCCTTTTGTGTATATTCTATGGACATTTTCTTTGTGGTTACCATGAGGATTATACATAATACCCTAAAGTTACAAGTATCTAAATTGAACTGATACCAACTTAATTTCAGTCACATACAAAAACTCTCCTCCTATACAGCTCTGCCTGCCCCCCATCCCCTGGGTCCACCAGGAAACAGGACAAGCTGCCACAGGTAGGTAAGGTGGTGCACTTGTTCAGGCAGCTGGTGCTGCAGGAACTTGGGACCCTCCCTCAGAGATTCAGAGATTTCTTTGTCAACTGCCCACCAACCTCTCCCCACCCCTTGCCTTTTAAGACTTGTCATTCTAAGGGACATTCTTAATGGGAAAGACAGTGCAACAGTGATGCTTTAATGGTGATTCTGAAAGAAAAAACAAAAGAAAAGGCATTCCCTAGCCTCCTGGGCAGCAAGCATGCTGGTCTGCTGTTGGCAGCAGCTTCTCAAGGCCTTGCAGATACACTGTGTCTGGTGGCCATGCCAGCACAGGCCACTCCAAACCCTGTGCTCCTGTCTTTGTGTCTCCTGTCCCCATGACAACAGCGACTGTAGGAGCTTCGAGATTGGGCCTTCTCCAAGCTGCCCGTGCCCTTCCTCAGGCCTGGCTATTTCCAGAGGGCACTGAGGGGACCCAACAGACAGCAGACTCTTCGCCCTTCTGAGTTTTTTTGCGATAAGCTCTCAGGCGTAAAAGATAGGAGCCAGAGGCTCTGCTCTGCTCAAGGCTCTGCTCTGCTTTTGAGCACTCTGAACCTTTATCACTGCACCCACCCACCCCACTTTCTGGCAAGGGTTTTGGCGTGACATGGGGGAACTCTGGGCTGTGCGTGAGCTGGGATGTCAGCAGTTGTCCAGATGCTTACAGCTGGTACACTTCTCAGTGGGCATAGGGACCTTGCTGCGAGGGGTCCCTGCCATGGCAGCATCATGGTGTTTGGGTCTCGCCACCCCCTTTTTGGGCTGAGCTGGCTCATTCCCTCTGTGTTCTCTGCTTCTGTTTCAGAGCAGACCTACTGTGACCGCCTGGTCCAGGACATGCCTTTCCTCACAGGCCTTGGGCGCCTGAGTGAGCAGCAGGTGGACAGGATTATCCTCCAGCTGAACCGCTACTACCCCCAGATCCTCAGCAACAAGGATGCGGAAAAGGTGCCAAGGAGCTTGAGGCTGCTTTCGCAACCCTTCCTCTCTGGGCTGGGAGAAGCGGGGGGCAGGACAGCTTGGAGGTGAAAACCTGTCTCCTTAGGGTGACCTTGGGCCCAGAACATCAGCTCTGTGAGCCTTAGTCTCTTTATATGTTATCAGGCCTTCTCACAGGAGACGTGTGATAACATGCCACAACATGAGACAAACCTGGGGGGGGGGAACGGGGAGTGCTGGGGTGGGAGGGGATCAGGGATACCAGACAGGCCCTACCCAGTGCCATAGGGCTCTTCACTCTGCATCTTCCAAAGGTTCAAAGTGGGCAAACGTTTTGGGTGTAATCTGGCCCATCCTATTCAGGGATACCGGGTGAGAGTGGGTGCTTCTTTCTCGCCCCACCCACTTCTCTGGCTCCCCCGTGGGGCTGGGGGTGGGTGCTAGAGACCAGCCGGGGCTTTGGGGTGCAGGACCTGCCTCCCATCTGGGTGACTGAGCGAGCCCTTCTCTTGAGCTGAGCTTCCTGCCTTGGCACAGGGTAACAGTGCCACCTGCAGGGCTATTTGGAGGGTTGGGGGTCTCTCCTAGGGACAGGTGAGATTGATCCTCAACAGAACTAAAATCAACACGGACCCTGCTACTGGCCCAGATGCTTCTTAAGTTACAGAAGTAGTACAGTGAGTTAAAAAGTAGGGGCTCAAATTTATATCTTGTAATTAAAATTCAAATACACATTCATTGTAAAAAACAATTTGAAAAGCTCAGATGTTTACATGACAAAAAGGAAACTCCTCCACACACAAAACTACAGTTCCTTTCCTCATAGGTACCCATGGCTTCTGCTGCACATCTGCATCTATCTGCCTTTGCTTTGCAGTTCTGTACCTTTGTGGTTTGACTCTAGTTCCTTGTAGCATGGTACACCACCACCAGGTGGCAGCACCGAGCCATGGCCTCCAGGTTCTGGGGGTCAATGCCAAGTACCCTTGTCCATTGACCTTTACAACTACATATTTTTCAGTCAACCACATCAAAAAAGCCACCTTTTTTTTCTCCTTAACCCTTGATTTATTTTTCAAAATTTGAATCACATTCCTGTAGAGTGTAAAATACTAGAAATTATCATTACCTCAGAGATTCCCTGTAATGACCCTACCATGAGGGTTTATTATTCCCTTTTTACAAATGGGAAAACCAAGTCAGCAAGCCACTAAGTTTCCACACTTGGAATAATGTCACCGCCATCTTTCTTGCTGACCTGTCCTGGCCTCCAGTGGGAGTGCAAGGCTTAGTGGCCATGCAGCACAGTCTTGGGTGCCACATGGGAGTACATGAGGCTGTAGTAGCAATTGCTACCTCCCCATGGGTGTTCCAAGCACCTAAATGGTATCACAGCCATTGAGGAAGCTGTGGCTGGGTGCTGAGCCCATAGTGCTCCAGCCTGACCTTGTCTTGTGCCCCTTCCTCCTCCAGTTCCGGAACCCCAAGATATCTCTGCGAGTGCGTCTCTGTGACCTCTTGGGCCACCTGCAGCGGAGCGGTGAGCGGGACTGCCAGGAGTTCTACCGGGCCCTGTACATCCATGCCCAACCCCTGCACAGCTGCCTGCCCAGCCGGCACGCCCTGCGTAAGTGCGTGTCCCAGTCCCCAGGCCTCGGCATCTTCTTGTTCTGCCCTCTGGTTGCATCTTGTGTGGCCCTCAGAGTATTTCAGACAATATAGATATTTCTGTCTCCATGTCTCCCTCTCTCTGTCTGTCTCTCTGTCCCTCTGTCTCCCTTTTTCTTGTGCCAATTTTTACACAAAAGGTAGCATCTCTTTCATGCAGCTCTGCCCTTCCCTCTGTAATCTAATGAATCTGGGAACCCTTACTTCTGATCAGAAATACCTTGTGGCTGTAGGCTGTACCAGCCTTGAGTGAACTGACCCCCACAACCCCCATGATGCAGGTTGCATCCACTTTTGCCCAGGTAGATCCTCACGGCATGGCTGTTTCTGTAGAACAGTTTCTGACACAGATGGCTGGTCTGAGACACATGTGTTTTGGTTTAGAGGGTCTGGCCTGTGGGCCCGGGAGGCTTGTGAGCCCCGAGGGGTCCTCTGAGCTGCCAGGTTGGGTGCAGGGAAGGTACAAGCGGGGATGGCAGCTCAGTCCTGAGGCCTCCTCACCCAGGTCCCCAGGAGGAGTGGCTACTGTTCCTCAGTCCTCGGATGAGAGGCTGGAGGCCGGGTGGGAAGAGGTGGCTCACCTCAGGCCACTCGGCTGGACCTGGGGCCAGTGTCCGTGGCCCAAGGGACAGGCTGGCAGGGCTGGGCCCTGAGCTCCAGCATGGGATGGTCCTGTCACCACAGGTCAGGACCACACAGCCTGCCTGGAGTCAAGTACCTACCAGGGTGCCCTCAGGGCTGTCTGGCAGCTGGCTGGTTAGGAGGAGCCCCAGTGGGGTCTGGGGAAAGAGAAAGAGCGCCCTGCCCTCACATCAACATCATCAGACTTTGGACAGGCAGGTGTTTGCGCTGTGTTTGGTGCCTTGTATTTGCCAGGGAACAATGAACCTCCTACTCCATGGTCGTCAAGTTCTCATGAAGTGGACAAAAGGAGAAGACACAAAACTGTGCAGGGTTCCCTCCCTGGCACTGACTCCCCCCAAACACAGCCTGGAGGGCTTAGCGCCGGCACAACCTGAGGGGCCTGGGTGGTCTGGGGGAGGGGGCTTGACATCCCCCTTGGTTTCCCGAGGGCGGGGCAACCACCTTACCCTCTGGCCCACCCACGACTAACTGCACCCTGTGATTTTGTTTCCAGAGAACTCAGATTGCACAGAGCTAGACTCGGGCACCGCAGGCCGTGAGCTCAGTGACAGGGGTAACCGCCTCCCATGTCCCTTCTTTCTGTTCCCCCACCCAGGGCTCCATCTCTGCCTTGGGGGCTTCTCCATTCCAAGTCGGGTTCCGTTCCTGGCTTCCTGTTGGACAGACCCCCTCAGGGTGCTCACTGGGTGCGTCCCTGCCCAGCTGACCCCAGCACAGGGTGTGAGCCTGTCCCTCGAGGCCTCTGGACCCCTCTCCGCCCTCCTGGGCTCGGGGAGCTGCTCACGTGCATTTCTCCCCAGGACCAGTGGCCTTCCTGACCTGTCTCGGCCTGGCCGCAGGGCTGGCACTCCTCATCTACTGCTGCCCCCCAGGTGGGTGCTGCCTGGCCAAGACTCAGCCCAGTCCTCTCCAGACCATGGGGCAGACCCCTGCCGGATGGACGGAGGCCTACACCTGAGGCCCCCTACTTGTGGCCCAGTGTGGCAGTCCTGCGGTTCCTTTCCTGCCATGCTGGCCTTGTTTGTCGAGGTCCTGTGTGGGGAGCCAGTGCCAAGCAGGCCCACTTGGCATGGAGACCCCACATCACTCAGGTGTGGGGCAGGCGATGCCATGAGGCTGAGAGAAGGTGCCTTCTTGATGGATTCTGAGACCCCCTTGTCTTCCAGACCCCAAGGTGCTGCCAGGGGCCCGGCGTGTCCTGGGCTTCTCCCCTGTCATCATCGACAGGCACGTCAGCCGCTTCCTGCTGGCCTTCCTCACAGATGATCTGGTGGGGCTCTGACCCATCCCAGCCCTGCCTGCCTGGCTGCTTGCTGCCCTGGGGCTGGCTTGCTTTGCTAAGTGTTTATTTCTCACTGTTTATAACTTATGTAACAAGCACTTTACCTTCACTGTACAAAGGTGCTCAACAATATTAAATGTTTGAGTTTTATCCCTTCTCTCAGGAGTGTTTTCTAGACGATTCCAACACAAGACATGACAGCATGTCTAGCTGGGGCTGACCCTGTGGACTCTTGGCTTCCCGAGTCCAACCCAAGACCCAGGTCCTGCTCAGGCCACCTTCTCAGACCCCTGTGGGCCTGAGCCTCACCCCTCCATGTGGGCTACCTGCCCCAGATGACCCCTGCTGTGTCCCCCAGTACCCACTTCCAGATATCCCCTGCCATGTGTTCCCTTCCCTCCCTCCCTGGCCACCTTCCACTGCTTCTCTCCAGAACTCCCTACCTTGAACTCCTCCTGCCATCCCCTGGGTGTTGTTGGTCCCCACACCTGCCCCTGCCCATCTTCCCTCCTTCCCCAGCCCTCAGCCCAGGTGGAGAGGATGGACAGGGCCCACTGGGCTGCTCTGTTACCCGAGCCTTGGGCCATGTAGGGGCGCCAGCCAAATGCCTCATGATACCTAGTGCCAGCATGTGTTAATTTGATTCCTCTTAGCAGCCCCAGGAGGTGGGCTGCTGTCCCTGCTTTCCTGATGAAGAATCTAAGACTGAAAGGAGAGGTCACTCAGCCAGGAAAGGGGGGCCCAGTGCATGAGGGGCTCCACCACCATCTTCATTCCCTTCCTGTGACATGTCCCAAGGAGATACCCCCTCCCCTATCATCTCCCTTGTCTCTGTCCAGTTACCAGAGCCAACGCCCAGGTCCTGAGCCCTTGAGGCCCCTCATACTACTGTCCTAGAAATGGAGCCCCTCCCCCCTGGGAGGTGATGACCTGTGCTTGGTGGGTCTGGGGAGGGTTCAGTTGACACAGATATGGTCAGAGCCTAGAAATGAACACAAAGTCTTGTCCCTGATCCCAGGTGGAGAGGAGGTTGAGATAGAAAAAAAAGAGTCCACAAAAACTTCTAGAACTTTTAGAGATGAAAATTGTAATTGTGCCATCTGAAGTCTTGGGCTATGGCTCCTCACGCCCTCCCCCAACAGCCTGGAGTTTGGCCATACCCAGCACCTTGTCCTCCTCAGAGCTGAGCCCCTGTATTTGTCTTGGGGACATGGGCCTGTCCCCTTGACCAGGATGTTTGTACCTATTTGTCTCACCAGCCGGCCTCAGGCTCAGGATCTTGTCATGGAAATGTCCCTTGTGGACACAAGAGGGTGAGTGTACACATCTAAGAGGGTGCTCTGCCTTTGGCTCTGGGGGCCCTGTGAGCCAAGTCCCCAGTGCCTACTACCCTCCTGCAGGCTGTGGTTGTCTGGCACCTGTCTTTTATGTGGACCCCTGTTACCACCCTCATTACTGATGAGGGAGCTGAAGCTCAGAGCCCAGGACCACACAGCTGCCAAGAGTGCCCTCCCCACACGCGTGCATATGCACACACAGGCATGCACACATACACGAGAAGTGTGCACATGTACACGTGCACAGTGCTCAGATACAGACGTGCACCGCACTAGGCGTGGGCTGCCAGGGCCTGGGCCTGGCCCCTGATGGGTTTCTCTCCCCATTGCCCCCACCCTGTCAGCTCCTTCCTCTCCAACCTCTTTGGGGAAACAGAAGTATGTTTGTCAACCCAAGAATCGTCATGAGCTTGCATTTTCCATACGGGGTTTTGGAGGAACCCAGAGCCTGACTCCAGGAATGAGGCTACCGTTGGGCCCCCAGGAGGGGTTCCGCTCCCAGGTTTTAGTCTCTCAGAGCATGTGAGAAGGAAACAAGATGGGAGGCAGAGGAATCAGCTTCAGGACATGGTCTCTGGCTGATTCATTCAGCCAGCTCATGGGCTAGTTCACTCATTTGCATGCCCAGCCATTAAAGTGAGGGCCAGGGCAAGGGAGAGCCAGGCACAGGAGCTCTCCTTTCTGCCCTGAAGCCTGGGACAGTGCAGCTTCCCACTCCCTCCAGCTCTGCACTGCAGGCTGTGTGTCTCCAAATTCTGAGCCTTAGTTTACCCATCTGTAAAAAGGGACACAACCTTGGGACCCTTCCTTGAGCATGGATATCCTGAGCTGGATAGCACTGCTCCAAGTACTGTTCTCTGGAAATTGCTTCATGAATTTACCACTTTGCTGGAAGGCATAGCTAATGCATGTTCTCTCTGGGACAGACTCCCATTGGGTGAAAGGAGTGCAGTTGCCAGTGCTCAGTGGGGAGGACACAGGTGCCACCCTGAGCTGAATGGGCTGAACGGATCCCCCAGTGGCTGTGCCCCACGTGAAGGTTCCTCTTGATCTTGTTCAGGGTCCAGGGTTAGGGATGGTGTGAACGTGCCCACTCCCTTCCAGCCTCCTGAGGGCTGTGAACGTGCACTGCACTCCAGGTCTCCTGCAGACAGTTCCCCGTGTAAACTGGCTCTTATGGCTGCAGAGACTGACTGGAGGCCACCTTCCCGGTTGGCCAGCCAGACCAGGGGACTAGTCCCTGCACCTGCTCTGGACTCTGAGCTCAGAAGGTGGCAGGGGTTCTCGAGGTCAGAAGGCCCCTGAGGCCCAGCCCAGCATTTCCTGTCCAGTCTGCAGCCCCTCCACCCATTGTGAGCGAGCAAGATTCTGATTCCGAGGGTAATTGCTTCCTGGGCAGATGCCTGGGGTATTCTTGATGCTTGTCCTGCTCTCTGACAGACACGCTTGGGTAAAAGTGACACATGCCTGGTGAAAGTGACAGACACTAGGTAAAGGGCACTACTGGGTGAAGGTGACAGACACCTGACTGTAGGTGATAGAGACATCTGGGTAAAAGTAAATGAGGCCACTGTGTGAAGGGTGCAGGCAGAGCAAACACTGAATAAGCCAGTGCCTTGATCTCAGCCTTCCAACCTCCTGAAATAAACGTTGTTTATACGGCACCCAGTCTGTGGCCTTTGTTATAGCAGCACCTAACTAAGCACCTTTGAGGGAACATCCCAGAGACAGGCCCCACAGGCCTGTGGAAGGGAAGTCCTGGGTACTGTCCACCCCCCCGAGACCTGTGAGACCCTGTGGCAGGGTTCCATCCCCTGAGCAAGGGGCAGTGAGTGCCTGTCCCAGGTCTCAGGACCCGTCTGGTGAGCTGTAATAGTCCAGGACACCTATTCCCTTGGCTCGCGCTGGGCTACTTCTTGTGACTGCTGACTTTCTCCTTCCATCCATGACCTACCAAGGCCTTGACCTGGAGGTCCAAAGCAGCCCCTGACTTCAGGCTATCCTTGGACCATTCCGTGGATCCCCGCCTCAACGGCCCCTTCCCCGACTGTGCCTGGACTCCATGCCTGCAGCTGAAGTCTGCGACAACAGCCCAGACCAGCAGCCAGGCCCCTCTGCCATCTGCCTGCCCCTGGCTGGTTGCTGCCATACAATGCCTCCACTCCTGGGCTGGGACTGAGGGAGGTAGAACAATGGGGCATCCATGTCTAGGCACAGTACCTCCCTGCATGAGGCCATGCCCTGCCAACCACTTTGTCAGTCAGTGACCATGACCTGGAATGAATTAAGTCCATCAGGGTGTGAAAGACACCATGGGCCACAGTCTCCCCTGCTGGCCCCCTGACCCTCTGTCCCCCGTCCCCACCTCCATACCTCAACAACTGGAACTGCCCATGATCCATGCCTCTGCACCTTTGCACATGCTATTCCCTCGGCTAGAACACTCTTTACTAACCATCCACCCTCAACCCCCATCTACTCAACCTGGGTCTTTGGTAAAATGCCATCTCCACCAGGAAAGTCCCCCCAAAACCCTAGTAAGAAAAGAGTAGTTCCTCATCCTGGCTACCACAGTGCTGGGATGACTGTCCTATCTCCAGTCTGCCTGGGGTGGGGAAGAACTCCCATGTGTAGGGAGAGGAATGAGGGAGGGTGTGAGGAGGATGGGAGGGATGGAAGTGATGCGGGCATTTGGGAGAAGTGTGTCTGTGAAGAAGGAGGTGTGTGTGTGAAGAGTAGTGGTCCTGTGATGGAGGAAGTTAGGGCCCTAGATACTTTTGCCAGCAGTGATGTGGTTCAGGCTGGGTGAGATCACAGGCTGGTGTTTGTGCAACCAGAAATTCAACTGCAATTTGCACAATGCGGGGTCTCCCTCTGGGGGGAGGGCACAGGGTCCAGGTGGGGGTGCTGACACTGTTGGAATCTGGGGTTGTTATATCCAGTTCCTGCCAGGTCAGTGCTCTGTGGACTATCTCAGAGAAGATACTGCTCACCCTGTGCCCCCAAAACCTCTGCATAAACCCCAGGCCTGACCAAGCCCTGGGTCAGGTCCCTGTCGTATGGGCTCTGGGACCCCAGTCTTGTAGACTGGATGGGGGTTTGGGAGCACGGAGCAAGGGGCCCTTCCTCATCGCTGGCCACGTGGCAGCTGAGACCTCAATTCTTATTCCACCTGGAGGCAGGACTGGAGGCCCATCTCCCCTCTGAGGACACCAAGGGCTGGGGCAGGGCCTAGGGGGCATTGCTGCCATGGGGCATCATCCCTGGGCCACACACAGATCCAGCAGCTTAGCTTAGTTTCCCCTGAAATAAATACTTGAGAGAAAGGGAGGAAAAATGTTAAAGCATTCAGCTCCTTGGTTTTTATAAATAATGTGGTGAGAAAAGAGGAATTAAGTTCAATTAAAGGCAGGTGGGAGAGAAGGCTCCTGAGAGAGAGGGGAGGGAAATGGGTAGGGGTGTGTGGCAGGTGTGGGAAGGAGGAATGACCCAATCCTGCAGCAAAAGTCCACCTTTTTGGTCCGCTGGCCCCCATCCCATCCTGGCCTACATTCCTCAGAGCCCCCTGACTCACCCTGTCCTCCCCCCACCCAGGTCAAGTGGGCCATGGCCTTGAAGGGTGGACAGTGGGGATGGAGAGTCAGGGAAGGAGAACCTGTAGAGTGAAACGGACCTGGAATACTCCCAGGGTTTGAGCCAGGCAGGAATAAAATGTGGTGTCCTCGGGCACATGCAGGGGACATGAGAAATGAGACAAGAACAAGTGTTCCCGGAGGGACAGGGGTCCTGTTTGGGCTTCCACTGGCACAGAGCTACCTCCTCATCTGGTGACTCTTCCAGGGGTGACCTGGGGATGACTCATCTATCCCTACCCCTATCTATCTATCTATCTATCTATCTATCTATCTATCTATCTATCTATCTATCATATATCCATCTGTACATTAATCTATCATCTTTTTGTCATCCATCCATCCGTCATCATCTATCTTTTACAATAAGAAGATTAAGCACACAGTCCCCCCAGAGCTTGCTCAACAAGCTCTGCATGACTGCTCCCTCCCCTGCACTGACCACCCCACACTCCTTCAAGGCCAGCCCCAGCTCACATGGCCTCAGGGCTCATGTACCACAGCCTGTCTTTTCCTGGGGCTCCCTCCCGGTCCTGGGTCCTAGAGCATCGGTCTTGAGAGCTCCCTGGCTCTTGACTTCCCTGTGTGTCCCTCTGTGGAGTCCCCCAACTTGGCACATATGTTTCCTTGCTTCTTACTCCTTAAGGGTCTCTGCCATCCCCAGGGAGGGCAGAGAAGTGTCCCCAGGTGGGGTAGCTGCATGGTAGGGCAGAGGGAGTAGTTAATAAGCAGTGGATGTGTTAGGGTCTCGGAGGACTCCATGAGGGTTGTCACACCCCCCTGGGTCTGGCTTGGCCCTGACTAGCTCTCTGGGCCTCGGTTTTCTGTCCATCCCTTGGCCACTGTGACACATGCACAGGGCTTGGAACTCGAGGAGGAGTGAATCTATTGCAGATATTTATTAAGTACCTACTGTATGTCAGACACAGTGCTGGGGACATAGGCTGTGGGTGGTTGCAACCGGTGGGAGAGCCAGGTCAGACCAAATAGAAGTGCAAGTATGAGTAGGGGTCCACCTCCACCCCCAGCTCAGGCAGAGCTCCCTCAGCCTTCAGGGAGGTGGTAGGCAGGACCCTCCTTCTCAGGGAGCAGCCCTGGTCTTGGGCCAGACGGTGCAGGGGTAGTCAGGGCTCAGATATGGGCCCCAGGGGGACACTGTGGGAAGTGATGCTAGCCAATGGTACCAAAGGCAGAGTAAACCCAAATGGCCCACCATGACAGTGACCAGCAGTGGTGGTCAGGAGGACCAGTGGGGAAGACCTCAGGGCACAGCCCTGACCCTAGAGAGCAGCAGCACATGCCATGGACCTGAGACAGGAATACATCTGGAGTGAGGGTCAGGGGGCTGGAACTGTAGAGACATGAGCCTGGGTGCTGGTGGGTGGGCAGGTGGGGGACAGTCATGTGTACCTGTTGGGGGAGCAGCTGGGGCAGGGGCTGTAGGGGGCTAGGATGCACAGACCCACCCTCTGTCATGCCCTGTCCCCCAATGCCCCTAGCACCCGTGGAGGCCAGCCTGGCTTGGTGACCTGGGACCCAGTCCAGCCATCTGGGGCTTAACCTCCCTGGCCACATCTGGGCCAGCTTCCTGTCCTGGCCAAAGGAGGAACTAGGCCATCTGTTGGTCCACATAGGCTGGCATCCGTCTTGTATGGCTGCCAGCCAGCCCACACCACAGGCCACAGACTGCTTCAGGCTACAGCAGGCACGTGGTGCTGGGCAGCATCCACTTGTGCTGGGCCCTGAGCAGGGCTGGACCTGGGAGCATGGGCCCGGACACCATCCTGGACCCACCATGAGGGCCAGGTGGTAGAGGAGGTTCACAGCCAGAAGCCTGACCTCTGCTGCTTCCTGGAATAACAAGACAGCCAAGGTAACATGTGCTTATAGTGAGTGGCAGGAGAGGTGGTCCTCTGTACCACTTGCTCCCAGGGCCCAGGCACCTACACAGCTCTGCATCTGACCCCTCTGGCTGAGGTGGCCCCAGGTTCATTGGATCCTCTGGGAACATGTGTCCACTCACTGCCTACCTGCTGGTCTTGCTTCTTCATGGACCTCATCCCATATGTGGATCACCTTAAAAAACCTTCGTTGTGGGACATTCAGACACTCAGAAGAGCAGAGAGCTGGCCCCGTGGCCCCAGCTCTGCAGCCACTAGCATTTTCAATCTTATTTCATCCATTTTCCTATGTTTTTTCCTGGATTATTTATTTAAAGTAAAGCCCAGGATTAGATCATCTCACCCAGAAGCACTCCTGTTTATGAATCACTTTGTGCAGAGTTGAATTTTCAGCCCCACAGAAGTCTGTGGGGTCACCTGAATGTCTTAAGGGAACAAGGTGTTGGAGCTGCCCCAGGCTCAGAGTGGAGAGGGCAAGAGAAGTGATGGGGGAGGGGCCTTGGGAGCTCCTGGGGGCTGCATCCCCACCCGGGGCTTCCATTGCTTGGAGGGGATTCTCAGGTATCTCACCTGGAGATGACCAAGTAAGGGCATTGCTGCCTCATGGAGATGAGGGGGTGGGGCCAGCAGGAGTCAGAAAGGAGGTGACAAGGGGGCAGAGAGTGAGGGCTCAGGCCCTGAGGCCACAGGGTGGACTGAGGGAGCTGGAGGGCCCAGCCAGGTGAGATGTGGCCCCATGGCCCCCCGGAGACAGCACCTGGCCCTTGTTGGTGCCTCTGCAGGGTCGAGGCTTGCTCAGCACCAGCCCCACTCTCCTCGGTCCCCTCGGCCTGATTGACCAGCAGTGCCTAGCACCACCACAAGGTGAGCCAGTACCGTGGGTACAGAAGGGACCTGTGTGGGCATGCAAACTGCAGGAAACGTGGGAGTGCTGGAACTTTCCATGAGGGTCTGGTCAGGGGTCACCAGGCTGAGTGCCTGAGGACACATGGGGGTGATGTCTGGAGATGCCAACAGAGGCTACTCTCCACAAAGGTCACAGGCTTGTGGGGAGAGAGGAGGCCTGCACAGGCTGGTGCTCTGAGGGGCACGGTGCAGCACCCAGGCCTGGGGGAGGGGAGGATGGCACTGGGAGAGCCACACGAGGAGGAGCATCAGCTTTACTGGTTACTTGTACTTAGAAAAGTGGGGGCTCAGACCGCCAAGGAGGGGCTAGGGCCCTGCCGAGTCACTGCTGGTGGAGGGTGTGAGGCCTGAGTCAGTGGCCACGGTGGGGGTCCCACAGCGTCGCTGGTGGTCTACGGTCCTGGGTCAGGAAGTGCAGAGGTCATGGGTCACTCAGGGAGGGCAGCACACAAGGCCAGGACACTGCTGCACTGGCAGAGGGCAGGCATCTCCTCTTCCCTCTGGAAATGTCCTGAGATGGCACCAGCCTCTTGCCCCCCCATCCCTGGGCCTGCTGCATGTCCATGGCAGCGACGACCTTTGCTGAGGACTCTACAGTTCTGTCTTCTGGGCCTCACCACGCCACCTTCCAGGAGGAGGAGCAGCTGAGGGCAGAGCAGGCCCTGTGCTGGCCAGAGTGGCCTGACCGTGTGTGGCTTGTTTGCATGCAGTCCAGTGGGGCCAGCCTGGGCTATGATGGTTTGGGGGAATGCGCACACAGGAGGGTGGGCCTCAAGGGCAAGGCGCCTCCTGGGTCTAGACAGCTGCGGCCAGGCACGATCCGGGGGCATCTGCAAAGAAGGGAGAGGAGAGGCATGAGGGTCGCCAAGGCCAGAGGGGCCTCTAGTTCTGTTCTGATGACCCTGCCTCAGTGTTGTGTCTGGCAACCAGCCCACAAATGTTGGGGTCACTCCGACTCCGGAATCAGACAGCCCAGTTCTGACCTGGGAGAGCCACAGTTTCCCCTCCTGGGTCACTGTCAGGATTTAAAAGCCTGGTCCCAGCATGCTCTGATAGGGGCCCTCTGAGAGCAGGGGCCGGCAGGTGGACATGTGCCGTGGGGCCCACAAGGTCTCCTTGCTAGGCTGATGCTTGGGGAGAGTCAGGACTGTGTCTGGGGCACACAAACAGGTGATTAATAAGTGGCCCAGTCATCATGCAATGAGGGAGCAGGCTGGCATCCAGAGGGCTCCACGGGGGACAGACTTAACAACAAACTGGTGCTAGCAGCTGGGCAGTGAATCGGATGCCAGGTGGGGCCAATAGAAATGGCATGGGCAAGTGGAGGCCAGATGCTCACAGTGGGGCCACACAAAGGCCCTGCTCCCAGCATCTTACCTCATTGTCCACTTGGTCAATCTGTAAGGTTTTCTAGTATGCCCCTGACACATAGGTGCTTGCTGTGTAGCGACAGTCTCCTGTCCACTCTGCTGTGCTAGTGGATGGACAGTTGTCTGTTTGTGGTACCCACATCTCCTCTGGGGCAGGCCCGAGGACTGCTGGACCCAAGAGTGGGTGGACCTGTGTTGTGCAGCCCTGGCCAGGGCTCCAGACTCTGGACACATGACACACGCCAGACCCACTGACCTTCTGCATCTTCCCTCATGACAATCAGGGTTGCCTGTGTCTGAGCCCCCATGAACCATCCTATAGTAGGGGCTTGCTGAGTGTGTTATGAGGGTCACTCGACTTCCTTGTGGCTTCTGCTCCCAAGTGGGGTGACCCTGGGCAGGCGCTGGGTCTCTCTGAGCGAGGACAGTGGGCAGTGTGTGGTGTGGGGGTGCACACGGCCAGGGGCGCCCACCCTGCAAGGCCCAGGTGAGGGCAGATGCAGTCACAGGGGCTCTGCATGAAAGACCCTGAGTCCCCCACGCTGGGTCAGTGGCCCAGTGGGGTGAGTGGGTGGGCTTGTGGTGGAGCCACGTATAGACCCTGCCGGGGCTGGCCCTGACAGCTCACCTGAGCCCCTACTGCCGGGGTGCCATGTCCATTGTGGGCTTCTGGACGCCAAAGGCAGTGATGAAGATGTTGACCACGACGATGATGAAGACCAGACCGGTGGCCAGATTGTTGAGGAAGTCCAGCTTGGCATGCTTGGCAGGGTTGTTGAGGTCATACCTGACTGTGGGCGAGAGGGAGCAGACACTGCCCAGGGCTCTGCAACACAAGGGGCCCTCTTCTGTCCCCCAGAGAGAGACATGGCTGCCTTAATACATTGCAGACAATGGGCTCTGGCCTGGGCAGTCTGGTATCTGTGGCCTGACCACTGCATCCCCCCTTGTTCAGTGAACAGAAGCTCAGAGGGGCCTGGTGCCTGGTCACGAAGTGGAAGGCATGGAGGCCCGAGGCCCAGGCTTGGATTTTAAGGCACAATGTGCTGAACATGCACAGGCAAGCACCTTTCTGAGTGCTGGTGCATGATAATCTAGCCATCCTCACACGTACCCAAGGCTGTCCTTATGTCCACTTTCTAGGCAAGGAAACAGAGGTCCAAGAGGTCATGTAACCTGCCTGAGGTCACACAGCCAGGCAGAGGTTGGGGGGAGCCCAAAGCTCTTGGTGCTCTTAGCCCTGACCCTCACCTTGGGGGCAGGACTACCACCTAGTCCCTACAGACCGCCATAAGGTCTAGAGGGTACACAGTAGGTGCCCAGTACATATCAACTCTTAGTATGGTTATGACATTTTCCTGTGTCCTCAGCTTGAGTGAGTGGAAAGATGGAGACATGGGGGTCCCTCTGGGGGCCACGGTGGGAGCTACATTTTGGACCATGTGCCTAGTGAGAAGGGCCAGGGCTCCTGTGCAGCTCTGTGAGGGCCTGGAAAACACTCATTGGGGTAAGTGACGCATCCCAGGGTGCGTGCAGGCAGAATCAGCTGACCCTGGGGCAGGGGTACCCCAGGGCCCTCCCGCTGCTCGGGCCCCCTGCCCAGACACGCACCAAGGAAGATGAGCAGCACGCCCACACCAATCTGCAGCGCGAGGGAGACAGAGATGAGGACCACCAGGGGGATGAAGAAGGCGAAGCCAGGGCCCTGCTCGATGACAGCCTTCAGCTGGGAGGCGTTGGCTAACAGCAGTGCGATGTCCAGCATGCTCTCGGCCGCACTCTTCTTATTGGCATAATGGTTCATGTTGATGGGCTGGTTCCTGCCCCAGCGGTGTGGCTGCAGGGAGGGGGGTGGTCAGCCCGGGCTCTGCGGCAGGGGGCTGCAGGCCTGGGCCCACCCTGGTGATCCCCCCTTTGAGCCTGGTCTCCTTCCCAGGGATGTGAGGGTTGATCAGATCAGCAGGTGAGGGCCCAGACGAGGGCTCGAAAGGGAAGCGCTAATTAATAGAACAAGAGGCCCAGAGAAGGCTGTGCAGCCCCAGCAAGACCCACCCTAGGAATCAAGTCCTGGAAGAGAAAGGAAACAAAACACAGCCTTAGCACACACTCTGGTTTTAGATGGGAAAATGCCACCAATTGTCTGCCTGCCATGGGCGGGGCCATCTGGCAGCCTTCCCTGCATGCCCCTGCCTGCCCTCCTCTCCAGGAAGTGATTGGTGTCAGGGCAGGAAGTGACGTGAAGGCAGCTGGGTCCCAGATTCCTGCATACTCGCCCAGACCTGAAACAAGTCTTCCTGGGATGGCTGATCCACCCAGGCCATCTCCCAGCTGTGCAGGCACACAGCAGGTGCTCAATAGATGCCTCAGCATTCTACAATGCAACTGAGCTTAGCTTCTTCCTTAATTTTTATTAAAAAAATTTTTTTAAACCACTTTACTGAGGTGTGATTGACACACAAAAAGCTGTACAGAGGGCTTCCCTGGTGGCGCAGTGGTTGAGAGTCCGCCTGCTGATGCAGGGGATGCGGGTTCGTGCCCTTGTCCGGGAAGATCCCACATGCCCTGGAGCGGCTGGGCCCGTGAGCCATGGCCGCTGAGCCTGCGCGTCTGGAGCCTGCCGCAACGGGAGAGGCCACACAACAGTGAGAGGCCCGCGTACCGCAAAAAAAAAAAAAAAAAAAAAAGCTGTACATAGTAAACGTGAACAACTTGAAGAGTTTGGAGCTAAGTGTGTACCGTGACACAATCACCACATCCAGGCCACCACACATCCAGAGTCTTCTGGCCCTTTATGATTAGTATTTGTGATAATACTAATATCACCCTTAGAGTGCTGTACTGGTCACGACATGCTGCACAGTGGATCTCCAGGGCTCATTCTGCCTTCATGTTCATGTTGATAAAACACGAACACAAGTTCTGATACCTCTTCCCTCACTTCTGCCTGAGAACATCCCCAGTCCTCAAGGCCAGGGCCCCTGTCACTCTCAAGGGCCCTCCATGCCACAAGGCCCCACCCAGAGTTGACTCCCCCTGTAGGATAGGCTCTTCTCTCCTGGGGCAGGAGGGGGGAGGGTAGTTAGGCAGGAGAAGGCCCGCCTCCGAGGCTGGAGTCCAGGCCACAAAGACCTCCCAGGACTGGAGTTTACCTCTTGGGACAGCTGTTTCACTTGAAGCCAGCTCTAAGCTGCCAGGCCTCCTCTTTGTATCCAGCCCATCTGCCCTCTTCAAGCTGCCCCTGGCCAGGCCCCTCCCCAACCTCCCAGGACAAATCTGTACCCCTCAGCCCTGGCCACTTGTCCACAGGAATCCCTGAGCCACTAGGCCTCCTGGGGCCATTCAGATCTTGTTTCTAGAGTCTTGTTTCTAGAAAGATGCAGGGATGGGAGGTGGAGGTTCTGGGGAGGGCAAGCCTCTACTTTCTGCAGCTGGAGATATTTCACCATGAAAATTACAGAACTACAGAAGGGCGGGGTCTTCATTTTTACATTATGTCTTTTAAATTTAATCTAGAATAACATGCCCAGGAGGAAGGACGGGAACGTAGGCAGCTCTGCTATGTCCTGCTTTCCCTGTGTCAGTTGTTCTTAAGTAGCAAATCTACTTGGTTTAAAATTCTAGACCCAAGAGCCCCCAGGGAAAGCCTCCTCCGCTGGACCCAGGGCCCTGGCCTGTTCTTTGGGAAATTCCATGTGCAGCCTGGGGTCTCCTCTTTCTTTCTTCAAGTCTCCCCTTTGCCTCTCCATGCCAGGCCTACAGCTGCACTCACATCTGGGTGGGCCACACCCCCAGACCAAGAACACCCAAGGCACACCACTTCTCCACAGGGTCTGTGCCCCCGCCCCCCCCCAAAAAAAACACCAGGCTGTCTCCCAGCTCTGCTCTTGCAAAGCGGCCCATCTGGCCATGCTTCACCATGTGTGTGCTCCTCTGGGTGTGGGCATCCTGGAGACACTGGCCCGCTGGCCATGTGCCCCTATGTTTCATAAACCAAAAGGCCAAAATGTCTTCCCCACAAACGTAAGTACCCAATACACATCTACACACAAGCACAATACATATATGTGTGTAAGCATACACAAACATGTATACACAGTACACATGCGCAAACACATATGAGCACACATGCAGATACACGTATACACATATACATGTGTGTATATGCATTAACAAACACATATGTACACATCCAGGCTAACTGTGGAGGCTTCTGAGGAGGAGGGAGAATTCCTTTTTATTCTGAGCTCTCTTGAACTGTTTAAATATTTTATGCCCATGCAGCCACATGCACATTCAAATACAGAATGACACCATCAGCAGCAGTGCCCCCAGCACAGGGTGCCTGTGCCCCGCTGTCCTCCACCTTGGGTGCCCAGGGCACAGCCCATCATCTTACTCACCCTTTAGCTAGGTGCTTTTCTCCAGGGAGTCCCCCTGTCCTCACACCCCACTTACTGAGGGTAAACTGAGGCTATATGGGGAGGAACCTTGTCCAAAGCCAATAGCAAGTGAGGGTTGCACTGGAATTTGAACCCAGGTCCCAGGGCTCAGAAGCTCTGCGAGCTGACACCACAGTCCCCTTGGGCCCTGCAGTGGGGGTCTGGGATCTGGGTCACCTGTAAGCCTGAGTGCTCAGAAGTCCCCAGCCCCTGGCTCTAGCTGAGTGACCTCAGGACAGCCAGCCCCTCTGGGATTCAGTCTCCCATGTGTGCAACAGGGCCACGGAGCAAACATGCCAGGAAGTTCTGGGGGGTCTGGACACTGTCTCAGGGCCCCAGTTAGCAAGCAAGGGCCCCAGGCCATGTGCCCCTCATGATACAGGGCACTTCCTGCCCATACGGCCATCTGCTTCCTGTTCAACCTATGCAGTGATAAGGAGCGCTGGCCAGAGGCTGCAGGCCAGGGGGCTGGTGGGGGGAGCTCTGGTCAAGCCCCAGCTCACTATAGCCTGGCAGTGTAGCCTTGACAACATGCACCCCCTCACCGGGCCTCAGTTTCCCCATTTTTACACCCCAGGCCACAGACTGGGAAGCTCTACAACCCACCAAGTGCCCCCACTAACACTGAGAAAGAGCACTGTTCTCCCATTCTATAGAGTGGGAGACTAAGGCTCAGGGGGGCTCACCCAGGGCCACTGTGAGGGAGGGGCAGATCAGGATTTGAACCAGCCTATCCACCTCAAATCTTAGGGCCACCCAGGACATGGCACAGCTTCATGTCCACCCTGGTCAGGGGGCCCAGGAGGTTTGTGTGCTAGGGGTTTGGGTGGGGAGGAGGCTGCAGGGCTGATACGCTTCTCCCATGCCTGACCTTGTGTCCTAGGCCTTCTGCGGAGGGGCTTTGAGCTGTGGAGGGAGCTCTGGGCCCTAGAGGTGACCGCTGCACAGGTGAATCCCAGGGAGGCTGCTATCTTGAAAAGGCCACTGGGGCTGGGGGGGCGGTCAGAGCCCACCTCTCACAGGTGCGGAGCTCTATGGGCCTGGACAGGCCACCTTCCCACCCAGCTGCCAGGAGCCATGCTGGGACCCTCTCACCAAGACCCCTGCCCATGACCTGGGCAGTGCAGGGAACAAATACCCAGTTTAATGTGTCCCTAGGGCCAAGAGGACTTCCCTGAAACCTCAGCGGCAACCCAGAAGCTGGGTAAGCTCCGGGTTGCCAGACATTTTTCCCTAAAAGCCAGGAAGGAGCCTGTGGGGAGAGAGCTGGCTTCGGCAGTGATGCCCACAGGGCTGGCTCCTTGAGCCCACTTTCTGTGGACAGATGGTCTCATCCCAGCCATTGGTAGGCAGCTCACAGGGACCCAGGCCACCTGGCCCAGGGTCACACTGCTGGACAACCTCAGCTTGGACAGGGAGGGTAGTTGGGACAGAAGCAGGATTCAGAGCAGGTCTGTGGTACTCAGAGAACCCAGTTTCAGCACAATGCATCCTCCAGTCCACCCTGGGCTTGGATGGGCTGCCCACGGCCTCCAGCTGGGCCCAGGAGGTCTGGCCCACCCCCAACCTCCTGCCTGTACACTCTCTGCTCCCCTGGGAGACAAGGGCAGGCCAGGGCCATGGCCCACTGAACACTTGCAGGACCCCTCAGGGTTTTGGTTATGGACTTCCTCCAATCCTGCCTGCCCCAATTCTGCCACTGACTCCAAACCCCATGTACAAGTATGGAACAAGGAGCCCACATGGGAATTCCTGCCCATGCTCCCAGAGCCCAATTTCACATCTGTAGAACCAAGCCCCCAACAAATCTATGAGGCTCATCAGCTACCCTGGGAGGAGGTGGGGTGTGGGCCTTCCATCAGCACCTATCCTTTATCATCTCCATATCCTGCCACACCACGGACCAACAGAGTGACTGGTCTGTGCCTCGGTTTCCTCATCTATAAAATGGGCACATAAAGAGGAGTGAATGAAGGGCTCAGAGGCCCAGTGGCTGGTCAGAGCACAGCTGGTGCAAGGCAGGACTGGATGTTCCTCTTCCTCACCACCCAGGCCTCACCACTTTGAAAGGTTGCCTCCCAAATGAACTGTACCAATTTGTAATTAATTTCATTTATAAAATCCTAGCCACTCCTGCATAAGGCCCCTCCCCTTTGGCTCAGTGGGCAACAGTGGATGTGCGGGCTCTGGCATCCTTGCCTCTGGCTGGGACCTGAGAACTGACTGAGTAGGATCTGTTGGGGCCTGGGGTGTCCCTTGTCTGACCCACTAGTGCGGGGCATAAGCTGTTATTGTGGCCACCGCCTGGACTCAGCATGAAGCCACCTGCTCCAGGTCACACTGGCTTACTCCTGCACTGTCCCCATACCGTCCGCACCCAGCCAGCCCCGAGATGTCTCTTGCTCCATGTCTGAGTTCATGGCAGGAAGTTTCCTGGGGTGGGGGGCTGGGGGGGTTCCCTGCTGCAGCTGGGCTGGGTTGGGCAGTCCTGCTTCCTGTGGACTCAGCAATGGCCAGCAGTAACCCCGCAGCCACATCAGGGCTGCCTTTTGGAACATGGCCAAGACCCCACCAGCCTTGGGATCTGCCAGGAGAGCAGAAATGAGAAAAAGAGCAAACTTGGGACTTCCCTGGCGGTCCAGTGGTTAAAACTCCACGCTTCCAATGCAGGGGGCATGGGTTCGATCCCTGCTCGGGGAACTAAGATCCCATATGTCGTGCAGCGCAGCCAAAAAAAAAGTTTAAGAAAGAGCAAACTTCCCCCAGCAGCTGAGGCTGTGCACGCACCCCTCCCTCCCAGGACTTGGCTTCCAAGCCCAAATGTGGCCCCAGGAGCCTCACTGCACCCTGTCCTGCCACCTCCCTGCTGTGTCCTCGGCTTGCTGTGGTCCCAGAATCTGCTGCAGGGTCCAACGCAGCTGCCCCCTGAGATAAATCCCCGGGCATGACATAGTCAAGGGCCACATTTATTTTCACAGTAAAATTGATGTTTACTATTCCTTCTGCTGCCAGCCAAAAGTGAGTTGACTTAGTGAAGACTCCAACTCACTCCTGCAGGGCACCTGAGCAGACCGGCCTTGCATGGAGGCCATGGGGATATGGGGCACGTGGAGGGGGACATCTGCAGAGCTCCTCCACCACCCTGGCCCGACAGGGCTCATTTGCCCATGAATCACACATACAACTCTTCCCTGAGCCCAGCCACCCTGGGAGGTGAGTGATCCTGCCCCACTTCACAGAGGAGGAAACTGAGGTTCAGAGAGGGTCTGCACTTGCCCAAGGCCGCATGCATGGCAGGGCGTCTCGAGACTGATGGGGACTCTGGGCCTGGGCCTCCCACTCAGTCCTCTTGCAGCCAAGGACATAGTGGTGACCCAGCCCACACACCCTGCTGTCTGGGGCTCTTGCTTAAGTGGGGACACATCTGAAGATCCTGGGGTTTGCCCCTCCTCCCAGCAAGCCTTTCTACCCCTCCTCAAGCAGGAGCTTGGGGCTCAGATTCAGGCAGGGACCGCCGGGAGAGAGGGCTGTGGAAAAGCCAGGTGAGGTGCAGGGGGAGGACCATGCCTGTCCACAGGGATTGCACCTGAGGGAAGGTGCTGCCCTTTCCAAACCCTGCCTGGGCTTCATCTTTGGGAGAGGGTCTTGTGTGGCAGGCAGGAATGTTAACAATGCTGTGTGCCCAGTTTCCTACAGCACTTCACATGCCTGAGCCCATTTGATCCTCACCATAACCCTCTGAGGGAGGCACTACTCTCACCCCATTTCACAAATGAGAAACTGAGACACAGAGTGATGTGCTCAAGAACACAGTGAGGCAGGTCCTGAGGGTGGAAAGGGGAAGGCGGAGGCTGGAGAGCAGTGTTGGGTGGGCCTGGGCCCCAGGCAGGGTGAGCAGAGCAGCCTTCAGTACTGACCATCTCTCCCAGAGCCTCCCTGCCTGTGACTGGAGCCACCCTGGAAGAATGTGTTCACTTTCACATGAGCTTCCAGCCCCTCCATGGCTTCCATAGCTGGCAAGGTCTGACCTCCCATACCACCTCCAGCTCCTCAGCTCCAATGTATTGATACTTGGTGGTCCAGGCCCTGGGCCTTTCTCCCACTGTTCTCCCTGCCTGGGATGCCCTTCCCAGGCATACCCCTACCCTATTCCTGTCCTCCAGGGCTCAGTGCCAATGTCCCCAATGGTCAGGAAGCCTTCCTGACCCCACTCCCACCTGCCTTCAGGACCAACCCCTGGGAGTTCAGCACTTTGGCCGTGGCTTCTCCGTCTGGACTGGTCTCAGCTGTCAGACTGAGTGGTACAGGGCTGCAGCAACTGCAACTGGTCCCAAAGCCAATGAATGCAGTGATCCCTGAGCACACCCGTCCTGCCTGCTGAGGGTCCATTCCCCAGTCCAAGGCCTTGCTTGCCCCACATGTTCTCCCCCCATCCCCTAAACGTGGCCTGTTACTACAACATCGCCTAGGATTGGTTACCCACACCTGAGCAGGGCCGGTCTCTGCCCCAGTCAGGCGCTCATGGCCACCGTCCCTACCCGCATCCCCAGGGGGTCAGAAACTGAAAGAATGTCCAAAGTCAACAAGTTGGGAGGGCGGTGCTCAGGACTGCGCCACAAACAGAGGCCCTGGGGAAGTGCTAGTCCAAGGCAAAGTCAGTTAGGAACCGCTACTCTGGCCCTGCCAGTGGGACAGGACCCCAGGGTGGGAGGGTACCAGCTGTAATATGGGACCACTGCCAGGAACTGCCCCATGCCCACAGTGCTTCCAGGCCAGCAGGGCAGGCTCTGAATAGAGCCTCTAGTGCGGATGCAGAGAGGAGAGGGGGCCACAGCGGCCCCAAGTTCCCCATCAGGGCACGCACAAGATTGTGCGGTCTCCGTGGACACCGTGGGTGACGTAACTGTCTGCCCGCTGCTGGCCTGGGGCCCAGAAGCCGAGATCCACTCCGCCCAGTCCGGGCGCGAATCGAGCCGGAGGAGAGGCAAAGTTGGAGTGTGGTGTGGAGCCGGGAAGGCAGGGGCCCGGGGGAAGTGGCGGGGGGAGGGGGGAAGGTGGCGCCCAGGCCCCTCGGCGGTGCAGCTCGGTGTGGGCGCTACCTGCCCCGGGCCACGTTCCGCATTCTGCCAACCGCCTACGCCCCTGCTCACCTTCCGGGGTGGCTGGAGCCCCAGGGCCACCGCTGGGGCCCCTGACCCCGCGGGTAGGGGGCGGAACGCACGGGGCGTGGCGACCACCGCCACCCTCACTAAGGACGCGGCGCGCAGCTGGTCGGCGCCCATAGGTCCCTGGGAGCCGCTGGCGCCGGGCTCAGAGAGGGCGGGCATCGGCCAAGGTCGCACAGCGGCACGGGGGTAGGGGTGCTTACCGAGGCGTCCGGGGAGCCAGGCAAGCCCGGGCGCACGTCGCCATTGAGCTCATACTCCTCGGGTCGCGAGTCCATGGTGCGGCGCTGGGGCAGCCTTGCTCCGGGCCTCAGGGCGGCCGGCGCCTCAGCCGCTGAGACCCTGCTGCGCACCCGCCCCCCCGTCGGCCCGCCCCCCGGCCCGCCCAGCGCACGCCACCGCCCTCAGACTCCGCCCCCACGCCGGGTCTGGAGGCCTTGCTGGTAGGTCTTAGACTACTTCTCTCCTTCCCCGCGTGGGCGGCAACGGCCGCGGGATCCCGCGCTGCGTTTCGGCACACTTAGGCCCCGGACCTCGCGTGTTCGTGGTAAAGTACGTCGACCTCTGTGCTCCTGTCGTGGACACTTTTAATCCATAAAACGAGGACAAGAACCGGCCTTTCCCCGGCCGCTTTGCTAACTGTCGAACGCGCTGTGAAGGCGAGCGGGCGCTCCCGCGGGTGTGGGTTTTGTTGTTGTTTTTTTTAACGGGGTGAGGCTCACCCGGGGGCCCCACTGCAGGTCTCGCCAACACATCGTCCGCCCCGCACCCGGAACCTGAGTCAACGAGTCGTGTGGGTCTCACAACCTCTGAGCCTCGGCCTTCTCGTCTAGGAAATGGGGGCATGAAGGCCTCCCACGCACTCACGAGGGGAGGGAGCGGGGAGGCAGAGAGCGGATCACCACAGGTTGGGCCTGCTTTGTGCCAGTGCCCGCCGTTGCCCCTCATGAAGCAGCCTCTGTGTCTTCAGGCAGGGCCCCCTTGTTTGGGGTGGCACCCTGTCTGTGCCCGTGCCAGCCGTTGTGGGTGGCTTGAGCGTGTAGGTTCCTCCAGCCCTTGGCTCTGTCGGCCAGGACGCGGGCCTCTCCCAGAAGCCAGGCAGGTGCGAAGGGGCCAGGCATTATCTCCCCGGTCAGGTATTCGAGAAAGTACAGGCCTCTGTGTTCTCCTGTCCTGACCCTGACCTGGCTCCCAGGCCTACCTGCTTTTCACTCCTGCTAGTCGCGCCGCCCTCCCCCTCCCCACCCCTGCCCCTTTTCTGCTCTCTCTCACGGTGTCTGCTGATGTCTTCAGCAGAGTGGCTCAGGCAGGTGGTTTGACCTCTGTGCGTCAGCTTCCCTGCCTGCGAGGGAGACCAAGGCCATGTGGGCATGACCTTCCCCCTCCACATAAACCAAAGACCAGAGAGGGTAAGCAGCAGTGCCCAAGGTCAGGAGATAGTGAGTTACATTGGCCTGGAGCTGGAGGCTCATTCATTCATCCTGTAACCACAGAGTGCTTGCTGTATGCCATGCCCTGTTCTAGGTGCTGTGGGTTGGAACAGGACTTCTGGGGCAGGTGGGAGGTGGCATGGGACAGCTCTGCATGGGGCCAGGTGCATCACTTTTT
Organism: Kogia breviceps; assembly: GCF_026419965.1. NCBI lineage: Eukaryota > Metazoa > Chordata > Mammalia > Artiodactyla > Physeteridae > Kogia > Kogia breviceps. The sequence continues at coordinate 33,474,336 of NC_081317.1, forward strand.
GTCTTACAGCCCTGGGAAGCAGGTGTTACCCCCTCACATGATGGGAAGAAACTGAGGCACAGCTGGGAAGAGACCCAGGAGGGCCACACTCAGAACTGGGGAGATTGTGCAGTCCTGTAAGAGTGGACTGGATACTCTCCCAGCTAGTCTACCCAGCCAGCAGGTGGGCACCCATGGGCGTTGTAACCTAGTGCCTGCCTAACCTGTGATTGCCCTCCACACTGGACCCTCCTTGTTTCCACCTGCCCAGAGCCTCACCCCCGGTGCTAGAGCGAGTTTTGAAAGTGAAATAGAAGGCATGGAAAATGCAAGTCACCCTGGAGATTTATCAGAAAAAGGATCTTCCGCTAAACTGTGCTCCAGGTCCTCCTCCTGACCTGCTGGCGTGTCCAAACCATTTGTGGTGGGGGACAGGCTGGGGGCCGTGGGGTGCCCACAGCACTGGCTGAACCCAGCTGGGCACTCACCCGCTGTATGATGTGGCTGGTTTCCTTCTCTGTTCAATGAGGTGTTTGGATTTGATTCCTCAATGCTCTACCCATGGTGGGGGCCTAGTGTCTAGGGTCTGTATGGGCTGCCCTGGGAGCTTGTGCTGACCTTAGTTAGCCCTGAAGTCCTGCAGCCCACAGTTCAGACCAACAGGCCTCCCTTTTGTGCAGGTGTGGGCTGGGCCTGCCCAGTCGCAGCACTGCTGAGGGCCCAATGCATCCCAATGGGACATCAATTCTGCCCACACACAGCCATCCCATGAAGGAGGAACTGCTGTTGGCCCACCTCATAGCTAAGGAAACTGAGACTCACAGAGGTGGCTACTGCCTCAGTCCTAGTTCACAAAGCCACCATGAGTGGGGACACAGCAGTTACTGGGGGTCTGATCAGGCCTGGGCATGATGGCCATTACAAGTAGTAGTTACTGTTATTCTCACATAACCCATAGCTAACTATTCATGAGCAGCTGGAAATCCAGATTTTTTAAGTTGGTATTTTTCATACAAAAGCACTAGCCTTTCTGCCCTAGGGGCAGTGCTGGCTCCTGGAGGGGCCAGGGAGAGGGCAGCCAGGAGAGAGAGCTCTGAGGTTGCAGTGGAGGCCCCAGGTGTGGGGGTGGGGCAGCTGAAGAGAGGCAGGAGGAGAGGGCTTTGTTCCTGCCTGTTTGCTGAGTGAGAGGGTTTCGGTGGGTGTCATAGGGGTCTCTCGTGTGGGCCACATGGCAGCTCTGTGCTGAGGTTCATTATTCCTTCTGTCCAAAAGGTGGAAGCCAGGAAAGATCATGGTGGAATAATTGGGCATTTAGACCTGGGTTTGTAACTGTGCTCTGTACTGACCACCAGGGACCCAGGCAGGCACTTCATCTTCCCAGGGTAGACCTGTGGGGGGCTTGGTCAGCCCCTCTCATTCTCCAGGCATGCCTGTCCTCAGGGAAGGACTTCCCCTGTCTGCTTTGTCATTTTCATTTGCCTATGCTGTGTCTGTTTACCAGATTGTTCCCAGGACAGACTGAAAGGGGCAGTGCCTACCGTGTGTCCCCACATCTACCTGGTTTCAAATTCTAATGCTGGAGAGACCAGCATGACTGTCCAAGGCCGGTTCTCAGATGCTGACCATGAGGCTTGAGTCCATGGGGAAGTGACCATTGGGTAATGTCCCAGGAGACGGGGTGGGCTGGGGAGGGACAGGGCCAGCAGCTATTCTCCAGCAGAGAGACACACGTGATAGAGAGGCTGCATGTGCAGACACACACATGCAGCATGATGCTGAGTTCACCTGCCCCTTCCGTGCTGTGTGACTGGGGATACATTTACTGTCTGTAAAATGGGTATGCTGTGAAGATGAATTGACCCAGCCCAGGTGAAGCCCAGACCAGCTCCCGGCAGTGAGGGTGATGGTGGCCTTGACCTAAGCCCCCTCCTCATGCTGCCACCTTGAGCAGGTGCTGAAATCCTGCTGGCCAGTGATAGCCAAGGGCCACATCACCCAGAACAGGCCCCAGAATCTGGTGGCTCTTCGGGCGGTGGCTTCATGCCCTGGGTGAGACAGAGACCAGGATGCCTGACCCGCTTCACTCCTCATCAGGAGGGATGGGGGGTCTCATGGCTAGAAGGGCCTGGGCCCCACTTCACCCAACACACCACCAGGAGGGGGATGAACATTGCCTGTGTCCCCCAATTACTGTGGGGAGATCATGACTGTGTCACCTGGGATCTGGGAAGATGTGCATTCAGATAGACTACATGAATGGGAACCTTCGAAAGTGGCTGAATCCCTTGCCCTTTTCCATTCCTGAGAGGCAAGGAGGCAGAGATGGCATTTCCATTTTACAGAGAGAGAGAGACCAAGGTTGGAAACGTGGTGTGGCATGTCTGAGGTGCCCCAGGCTGAGTGAAGCAGGCCTGTGCTCAGCCCTACCCTGGGAGGCTGGCTTTGCAGCTATAGCTCCTGTCTCTGCCAGGGCCCAGGCTGGCCCACACATGCCCACCACCAGGGAGAGCGGGAGGAGGACAGCCTGGGGCAATGGGCACTCCCTGGGAGCTGGTGGCCTGCCTGCCCGCCACCCACCTGAGGGGAACCATCTCATGGCAGTAGGGTGGGCCTAGGATTCTGAATTTCTGTCAGGCACTTCCAGGCACCACTGCTCCCACCAGTTCAGTGCACAGAGCCAGGAGGCAGGGCAGGGCTGCCACCCCATTTCCAGAAGGACAGAGGAAGGAGGCCAGGCCTGTGAGGAGGTTCTGTGTCATCACCCGTTTTAAAGACGGGGGTGGGGAGGCACTGGCCAAGGTCATGCAGACATGCCTGGGTCAAGCATGGTAATGGACTAAGTAGCATGAGATGGGCACCCAGGCAGGCATATGCACCACCTCACTTGATCCTCTGGTGAGACATGACATGCCCAAAGTCACACAGTAAGGCCCTCAACCCCAAAACAAAGTGAGTGCCCCCGATGAGGTAGTCGATGAGTTATGCTCATCATGTTCTGGACTGTCATGTAGCTATCGACAGAGCGAGTGAGAGGCAGGTCAGCTGGCTTGGAGGTGCCCACCCAGTACTGTGGAGAGAGAACAGTGAGATGCAGCTTCCTCTGTGGAGCCCTGATCCACCTATCTGTCCTGCCTGTCTGTGCATTGGTCTCTCCCCAGTCCCTGAGGGGCTGACTTCACTTGCCATCTGTGGGTATCTATGCCCAGCAAAGTCCTTGTCCCCAGGAGCAGGGCAAAGGTGGCAGGGACAGTGGTCATCCCTACTATTGGTTCTTCCCTTCTCTCTTAGTTACAGACTCCTGATTTTTAGCTCAGCAAATGGCTTCCCAGAATAGGGGTCTGTCCTGCATTTCTTAGCCTCTCCTGCATCGAAGTGTGTCCGTGTGGCTACATTCTGGCAATGGAAGGGGTGTGCAACATTAGGGAAGTGACCTTAAACAGAGGGCATATGCCATTCTTTATTATTTCTGCCTTTGCATTGGCTGGAATGTGGCTGTAATGGCTGGAGCTCCAGCAGTGATATTGGACCATGAGACTTTGGGCATAGGCGTCTCACACAGCAGAGCCAAAGACAGAAGGAGCCTGTGTCCCCAGTGCTTGGATCACAGGCCTTCCCTAGGCTGCCCACTTCAATACTTCTTAAATGTGAAAAAAAAAAAAACCACTACCTTGTTTTAGGGTATTGTAATTTTGGTTTTTTCCTGATACAGCTGATCTCAGTCCTAGTCTTTATATGTTATATTTTTCAGTGATAAATAGTTTTTTTTTCTATAAACACAGGACATATAACAGATTAAAGCACTCATCCCTCCCCACAATCCTATTTTGAAAAAGTAAATCAGATTATATCACTGACCAGCTTAAGTCCCTCTGAAGTCTTCTGATGAAAATCCTCACTCCTGGAACCTGTACAACCGAAACCCCTACATCCTCCCCTCTCTTCACCCTCCCCATTGCCCTTCTGTTTGTTCCTTGGACTCATCTCTACTTCAGGGCTTTTGCACTCCCCATATTCCCAACCTGAGTATCCTACCCCCAGGTCTCCATATGGCCAGCTTCTTCATAACCTCTGATAGTAGACCACCTGTCTGCAGTAGCCCCTGGCCTCCCTTACCCCGTGCCCTGGGTCAGCTCCTGAAAGCACCATGCTTGCTGTTTGTGTGTTGACTGCCCCCTCCGCTGCAACCACAGACGCAAAACCCCAGGTACTGCTGACCCTCAGCCCACACCTGGTGGCTGCCCGGGGCATGCCCTGGCCATGTGTGCTTTGTCCAGTCTCCAGGAGTCCCTCAGCCTAGCTGGCTCGGCCAAGCCTGTGCTTTGCAAACCGCTAATGATGGAGCTCCATATTCTTGGCTCTGACATTGACCGCTGACTCAGACCACAAAGCCACTGGGCCACAGGCGAGCGTGGGAGTGAGGACAGGTGTCTGGAGCTCTGCTGGGGTAGGTGGCTTGAGGTTTGGCAAAGAGGTGTCTGCTGGCAGGTCAGGTCTAGTCTAAGTACCCCCTTTCCTTTCCCGAAGATCGATTGCTAGCCTTGGCCTGTCCAGGGAGCCATCTGGGCAGAAGGCCCAAACTCAGGCCATGAGGAGGTCCTGTGGACAGGTGATGGCTCCTCCATAGTAAACTGGGTCTGAAAGCTCTACACAGGTGCTCAGAGAAAAGTTGCTGAGGGACTGGTGGGGCCCGCACATACCCAGCCCGAAGCCCCCTGCCTTTCCTGGCCCAGGGTCAGTCTCCTCATTATCCAAGTCTGGGGGCTGCCTACTCCAGGAAACCTCCAGATGCCCCTGAGCGCATGCTTTCTGCATCCCCAGGTCTTTCCCACCACCTTCCACGACCCCCACCCCCACTGAGGCTCTGAAGGCTCAGGCTGGGGGCTGTCTCCTTTAGTACCCACAGCTTTCCACAGGTTGTGGACACGTAGAGACACTGCCACTGAGAAGCCAAGGATAGAACCAGCAGGCGTTGCTAAGGGACCCTGGTCTGGGGCTTTGGTGTGTACTATCTCACTATGAACCCATTCTGCATGTGGGGAAACTTAAGGCTCTAAGAGCTAAGATTTGAACCCAGGTCTCCTGAGTCCACCCCACCTACCCGATGGGTGTTGGGAGCTACCGCGAGGCTGGGGTGAGTCCCGCAGGAGCACTCAGCCATCTCAGGCCCTTTCCTCTCTACCCTGGAGAAGGGTGGCCCACCTCAGATCTCAGGCTGACCCATGGCTTCACTTTCCTTAGGGAGACTCCTGCAAATGCCCTAGGAGCCACAACAGGGTGGGGGCTTTGAGCCCAAGCATAGATCTCTCCTTCTCTTAGGTGGGGAGGGGACAGTGGTTGGCCCCTGTGCCTGCTGGACATCATGCAGTGCCATCCAAAGGGGTGTCCTTGTTCTGATCCTGGTTAGGCCAGCATCAGAACTGCTGAGGGACATTACTTGCCGCCCACCCCCTGCATTTCTACCCAGGTCCCAGGGAGGCTGGTGTGGCTGCTTTGGGGACCCCACTCTGAGCCCCAAGGTTGGAATTGGAGTCAAGTGGATTTGACTGAGGGTGCAGAGGGGAAAAGACCCCACTTCTGAGCACCTGCCACGGTCCTGGCACCTTTGCACAGATGCACTCACTAATTGCCCCTCAGCACGGGGCATGTGTCTTCTGCTGTGGAAAAATTGACTCCTCAGTGTACCATGTTAGAAATGACTATACTGCAAAGACACCATTTTTAGTTATTTTACTTGCATAAATCCATGAAGAACAGAGTCCTAAAGAGGGATCCTGTATAGGTTCCAGGGTCAGCTGACACAGTTTTCATGCTGGCTGGGTTTGTGACCAGGTGATGTCCTGTCATCGGTCATTTCTCACAGCTGTTGAGCAGATTTGGTCCAACAGATAACAAGGCTGCCTTCATCCTGGTAAAGCCTATGTTGTCAAAAAGACAGGGGTTCCCAGAGGACCTTGTTTGCTAAGAACAACTGTAGGGCAATGAGGTGAGGGAGCAGGATGGTTTCACTTTAACTTGCCCTTTACCCTCTGGCCGCTGCTTGCCTGCTGTAATGCCTGGGCTGTGCTTTTCGGTCTGAAAATGTTGGTCCCTACAGCCTCTTCTTTAAAGTTTCTCTTGAATCCTGTTTGGTTGGCTAACCCCTGGTTCTTTCCTTGCTTTCAGTTAAGGCTGATCAGAAGAATTTGGATGCTGAGATATTCCATTTCAATTCCACAACTGCTACCTCCCATCTAAGGGAGAGGGTGTGGAGGTTTGAGGGGTGAATTGGCCTGCCCAAGAAAAGGACCCTTGTCCCTTCAGGAGCAGGTAGGAAGCAGGTGTGTCCTCCTGGTCTGACATGGAGTGGGATGGGAGCTGGCTTACCCCAGGGGCTGGTTCTGGGGTCACCACTGCTTGGGGGCCGAACCACCAGACCACTGGGGCCTCCAGCGGAATATTCAAGGCAGGTCCAAGAGCCAGGCACTGCATGTGACCCTCTGGCCTCTCTCCATGGGGCCAGCTGCCTGTCCAGCCCGTGGATGTTGTCTGCACTGTGCAGATGCTAAAAACTCTGGGGTGTCTCCCCAAAACGTCCATCTCCTGTTGCTGGCTCTTATGGTGTCCAGGCTGGCAGGCCTGTTGCTGGGCAGAGGCCGGGCAGAGTACAACCAGCTCTCATTAAAGACATCTCATAAGTTGATGGAAACCCATCCAGCACAAAGGGGCATTTATTGGGCTGGATGGTGTGTCTCCGTCTGAATGCAGGGAGGAGAGAAATAGCCTTTCACAGAGTGCCAGCAGGGCTGGGCTCTCCTGCTCAGAGGGTGTCAGTTTTCCAGCTCTTTCTCCAAGCTGTGCAACCTGTCCCTTTTTATGTGAGTTACTCACCCTGTCCTGGGCAGGGGACTCACTGATCCCTCTCCTGCTAAAACTGTTAAGAGAGAGAGGGGAAAAGGGGGAGAGGGAGCAAGAGAGGAGAGAGAGACTGGAGACATGAAAACACAGGTTGAGTTTCCATAGGGATGCTCTGCTTCAATGGTTCTCCATGATGGGAATGACGTGCATTTATGTCTTACCTGACACCCTCTCAGTAAGATGAAATCAGACGGTGTCATGCTCCGGGAAGTGAGTGTTGTGTTTTTGAAAATGGCTGTCATTCCCAATTTGCACAGCTTTGCTTGTGCTACTCCTTCTGCCTGTAATGTTCCTCCAAAAATGCACAATTAAGCAACAATTAAGTCTCATTTGACACCTATACATAATTTTTAAAAATGTAATGTGCTAAAGCCAATGCTAGTAATGTTCTGGAGAGGTTAAGAAGTAGCTCAGTTACTAGTAATAGAGGTCTAAAATTCAAAGACTTAACTAATACTGGATTTATTTTACTCTCACATTGAAACAAGCCTGGAGACAGGAAATCTAAGGCTGGCATGGCTCCTCCACAGTATTATTTTTTTTTTCTGCTGTAACATGCTTATTATGTGCCCCCAAAAACACTACACCATAGCTTACTCCAGACATCTGTAGGAGAGTTCAGTCTTGCCTGCATATAATACAATGAGATAGGCATATAATACAATGAGATAGAGACTTCACACACAGTTTCACAAAACCCACAGAGTAGCTGGGATATGCAACAGTGCAATGTCAGCTCAGCAGGAGGGAGTGGGGGGATCTTTCTTTTCTGCCTTGCATAGTGTGGAACTTCCATCCTCAAAATAGCCTCATGGCCCAAGATGGCTGCTGGCGATCCAACCATCACAACAAAAAGCAGACACGGGGTAAAAAGGGCTCATTTCCAGTTATCCCCTCTTAAGGAGCTTTCCAGATGACTCACTCAGTAATTCTGCTTACATCTCATTAGCTATACATAGATACAGGGTGGGATGGGCAAATTGCCCCTCACACTCCAGAATCAAATCAGGCCTCATTTCCTGAGGGACATGCAGTGGGTGATCTGAGGGACATGCAGTGGGTGATCTGTGGTGTCTTCTGCAGGCCAGCACACCTGTAAGTACAGCTGGTGGAGAGGTACATTGGCTGATTCCTTCTGGAAGGCAAACTTTTAAATAATATCAAGAGGGAGTAAAATATTCATCCCCTCCTGTGTGTCTCAAGTCTGTGATTTTATCTTTGGGAAGCAAAGGGAAAAACACAATGCACATGCCTGAATATTTTCATGGTCACACATTCACTAAACGACAATTCCAAAATACAGACCTCCTTGGAGATATTGCAGCTTTGGTTTCAGACCTCTGCAATAAAATGAACATCTCAGTGAGTGAGTCACACAAATTTTTTGGTTTCCCAGAGCAAATTAAAGCTATGTTTATACTATACTGTAGTCTATTAAGTGTGCAATAGCATCATGTCTAAAAAAACAATGTGCATACCTTAATTTTAAAATACTTTATTGCTAAAAAATGCTAACTATCATCTGATGCAGGGTTGCCACAAACCTTCAATTTGTGAAAAATGCAGTATCTACAAATGCAATAAAGCAAAGCACTGTAAAACAAGTTATGCCTGTAACTTAAATTTCCAGCAGGTAAAACACATGAGAATACTGTTATATTCACTTGGTGGGATATTCTGTCATCACTGTAAATGTTACTCATGAAGGGCATATAGTAACAAAAAGAGTGTTTACAATGTAACTTCAAAGAAAAGACAGGATATCAAAATGTGCCTTGTGATTATCAGTAGTTACCATGCATTTGCAGGAGGCAGGGAACAGAGAGACAGGGTGGCCTTAAGGGCAAGGTTTTCTTTTTAAACTTCCCAAAACCTTGTTTTACACATACACCCACATGCACACATTCTTTATATAAACTAATAAAAACATTTAAATAAACAATAAAAATTTATATAAATAATATAATATAATATTATAAATAATATAATTAAATAATAAAATGTAATGTATTATATAAATAATGAATATATTGAATAAAATATATAATTAGTTAATATACTAATATAATATTATGTTCATTTCAGAAAATTTAGAAAATGAAGGTAAGAGGAAAAAAAGAAAATGATTCTATCATGCAGGAATAACAGCTTTTCCTAGTTTGATGTTGTATCATCAGTCACAGCCATCGTGAATACTAGGAGGTGTAGGAGGGTGAGGGTGTACGTCTTGCTCTTGCACCTGTGGGTTGGATGGGGCTCAGCCTCAGCTTCAGGTGTGGTCCAGGTGTGCTCCGCATGTCTCCCGTTCTCCTGGGACATGCTCCTTGGCATGCTCCTCTCCTGTTGGGAGTCTGGAGCTCCCAGATTGGCAAGAAGAGCATGCAAGTCCTCTGAAGGTTTAGGATTGGAATCGGCTACTGATGCTGCTGCCAGAGCAAGCCATTTGGCCAAGCCCAAGACCAACATGTAGGAAAGTGTCCTCCACTCACATTTGAAGGGGAGTGCGTGGATACATGCCCATTTATAATCCAAATTACCCCAGACGTATAGCCTTTCATACCTTTTCTATGCTTTTTTATAAAGACATGTTCTTTACACGACAGAATCATTCTACTTATGTTATTTTGTTGCTTAATTATGTTATAAACACAACTTTCCGTGTCATAAAAATTCTTCTGCAGCATATAACTGCATACAATTCTATTTTAATGTCATATTATGCCTTATTCAACTTTATGGAATTTATGTCCCCCCATCTTTTTCTTCTGCTTCTAAAAGCAATACTGCAGTGATCATCCTCTCCTGGTACCTAAATCTTTGCACGTACCCATGACATTTTTAAAGAATAAATTTCTAAAGCAAATTTAGGGAGTGAGATAGCTGGCCTCAAAATGGGCACAAGGGACTTCTCTGGTAGCACAGTGGTTAAGAATCTGCCTGCCAATGCAGGCGACATGTGTTCAAGCCCTGGTCCAGGAAGATCCCACATGCTGCAGAGCAACTAAGCCCGTGTGCCACAACTACTGAGCCTGCACTCTAGAGCTTATGAGCCACAACTACTGAAGCCCACGCTCCTAGAGCCCATGCTCCACAATAAGAGAAGCCCCCACAATGAGAAGCCCCACAATGAGAAGGTGATTACCTTTCCAAGGTCTCTAGATTCAGCCTTCCCACTCAGCCCCCACCTGCATCCTGATGCCCTGAGCTTGCTATGTACCTGGCCACCAGGCACAGCGCCTGTGCCATGGTGGCTGCAGACCAGCCTGGCCCACACAAACCAGCAGACTTCCCTGACATCTAGTGGGCTCAGGCATGCCTTCTCCATTGAGGCCTAGCTCCTTCCAATCTGGCCTCCATGAGTGCCTTCCCTCAGCCCTGGGTTCCCTAGAGCTTTCTTTTGTGTCTCATCAGTACTTACTAACTGGGCCTATTAGACATCCTATTCAGGTTACTGTGTGGTCCCTACCCTCTGACTGGACACAGATTGACACAGTCACAGAGATACTCTCCAAGAAGGTCTGTGACCAATGAGATACAAGAGATCTATCAATATAGATATAGGTAGGTAATCTATTTTTTACCACTTAATCATTTTTAAGTGTGCAGTTCAGTAGTGTTAAGTGTATTCACATTGCTGTACAGAAGATCTCTATGGGCTTCCCTGGTGGTGCAGTGGTTGAGAGTCCACCTGCCGATGCAGGGGACATGGGTCGTGCCCCGGTCCAGGAAGATCCCACATGCTGCGGAGCCTGTGTGTCCAGAGCCTGTGCTCTGCAACGGGAGAGGCCACAACAGTGAGAGAGGCCTGCGTACCGCAAAAAAAAAAAAAAAGATCTCTAGACCTTTTTCATCATTCCAAACAGAAACTGTCCCCATTAAACACTAACTCTACATTCCCTTTCCCCCACATTCTACTTTCTGTTTTTATAATTTGATGACTGTAGATGCTTCATACACATGGAATCATACAGTATCTGTCTTTTTTTTTTAAGAAGATGTTGGTGGTAGGAGTTTATTAATTAATTTATTTATTTTTGCTGTGTTGGGTCTCCGTTTCTATGCAAGGGCTTTCTCTAGTGGCAAGCGGGGGCCGCTCTTCATCGCGGTACATGGGCCTCTCACTATGGTGGCCTCTCTTGTTGCAGAATACAGGCTCCAGATGTGCAGGCTCAGTAGTTGTGGCTCACGGGCCTAGTTGCTCCGCGGCATGTGGGATCCTCCCAGACCAGGGCTCGAACCCGTGTCCCCTGCATTAGCAGGCAGATTCTCAACCACTGCACCACCAGGGAAGCCCTGTCCTTTTTATGACTGGCTTATTTCACTTAGCATAATGTCCTCAAGGTTCAACCATGCTGCATCATGTATCAGAATTTCCTTCCTTTTTAAACTGAATAATATTACGAGCATCTGAAGTGGGAAGAACTCTGGACGCAGGCTCAGACTGGGGGCTGGCAGCGCCTGAGCTTCCCTGTGTGTGGCGTGGCTGTCGGGACCTCCCCGGGAACACCGCCATCAGTCCCTCTGCTCCTGGGGTGTCTGTGGAGCACATTCAATCTGGGCTTCTCCTCTAGCACTCAGAGGGCTTTCCTGTCACCCAAACAGCAGATGGTCAGGAAATGAAGACTCACTCCAATATCAACAAGAGGAAAATCTAATTGAATTGGCAAAACATACAGTCAGAAAAATGTGTGGCTTAACACATGTCATTTTGTTAGGTGTTGGCCTTCAGAGACCAAGGACCAATGACCAATAGCTGGGCCAGGGCTGGGGTGGAGCAGTGGAATTTCATGGTCTTCTTTGTGTCAGCTTCCCTCCCAGGCTCACAGGCCTGGGTTCATTTCTACTCCACTCCCGTCATACATGTGTGACTGGGTAGGATCCTTAGCTGGGGTGCTTGTGATGGGCCAGATGCTGTGCCAGTTACTTTAAATGCTGTATTACTCGGGGCAAGTGTGACTATGAGTAACACAAACTCCAACATACCAGTTGCTTAAGCAAGAAAGATGTTCTTTCTTATCATGTAGAGAATGTCCCAAGGCAAGCAGGATGAGCCTGGTGTGTCAGTTCCATGCTGTCAGAAACCCAGTTTCTGTTCTGCTGTTCTCAATACGTAGTCTCCACCTTGTGGCCCAAATAGCTGCTTGAATTCCAGCCATCTGCTTGCATCTATCCAGCAGGAAGGAGGAAGAGAGAAAGAAGTGTGCATCCTACACTCTAAGACACTTGCTTTTTTTTTTTTTTTTTTTTGCCACGCTGTGAGTCTTGTGGGATCTTAGTTCCCTGACCAGGGACTGAACCCAGAGCCATGCCAGTGAAAATGCTGAGGCCTAACCACTTGACCACCAGGGAACTCTCTAAGACACTTCTTAGAAGTTTCTGGATATTTCCACTCACATCTAGGGTCAGAACTTAGCCATGTGGCTATACCTAGATGGAAGGGAATCAGGGAGATGTACTTTCTGTTCCAGGTATCTATCCATGTTCCCAGCTAAAGTTTCTATGATAGAGGAAGAGAAAGGAGTGCACTTAGCTATCTCTGCTACACACACCTAATTCCTTTTTTTTTTTAAAGTTAGAATGGGTTTTTTTTGATAAATTTATTTATTTTATTTTTGGCTGCATTAGGTTTTCATTGCTGCCCACAGGCTTTCTCTAGTTGTGGCGAGTGGGGGCTACTCTTCATTGCGGTGCACCGGCTTCTCATTGCGGTAGCTTCCCTTTGTTTCGGAGTATGGGCTCAAGGCACAGGGGCTTCACAGTTGTTGCACGTGGGCTCAGTAGTTGTGGCTCACGGGCCGTAGAGTGCAGGCTCAGTAGTTGTGGCGCATGGGCTTTGTTGCTCTGCGACATGTGGGATCTTCCTGGACCAGAGCTCGAACCTGCATCCCCAGCACTGGCAGGTGGATTCAACCACTGCACCACCAGGGAAGCCCAACACACACCTAATTCTGATAAGTTCTAACCATTGTTTAAGTTTAAATCTTATTTATGTATTTTTTGTTAAGTAGCCTGATCCCGCAGTATGAAATTCAAAACGGTGTGTGGTGAAACCTCTCCCTCTCACACCTGCCCCCAGAGGTACCCAATGCTACCAGAGGTTGTCTGGGCCAACAATTCTCAAAGTGGGTCCCAGGACCAGCCCAGCATCATCAGGAAACTTCAGAAATGCAGATTCATAGGCCCCTGTTACAGATTTGCTGAGTTGGATGGTCTGGGAGAGAGCCAAGAATCTGTGTTTCAGCCACCCCTTGGGAGTCCTGAGCCTGCAAATACATCTATGCGTGGAGGTGCCCCAGCCCGTCTGTGCCAGTAGAAGCCCACTACTCGTGCCCTCCTTCCCACCATTTCACGGAGAACATTCAGGACCACAGAAAATCCCCCCCCCCTTTTTTTTCCCCCCGGTACTCGGGCCTCTCACAGTCGCGGCCTCTCCCTCTGCGGAGCACAGGCTCCAGACGCACAGGCTCATGGGCCATGGCTCACGAGCTCAGCCTCTCCGTAGCGCGCGGGATCCTCCCGGACCATGGCATGAACCCGCGTCCCCTGCATCGGCAGGCGGACTCCCAGCCACTGCGCCACTAGAGAAGCCCTCCCCTTTTTTAACAGGTTGCTTGAGAAAGAATCCACACCCCATACATTTTATCCACTTAAAGTGGTTTTAGTGTATTCAGAATTGTGTATCCACCACCTCAATCAATTTTAGGACACTCTGATCATTCTTTTTTATTTTTAATTTATTTTTTGAAAAGTCATATTCAAGTGACTCAGGCATTTTAAGAAGGCCTCCCCTCATGCCTACCTCCACCTACTCAGTGTCCCCACACCCAGGAAACCACTGCCTTTGGGTCTTGGGTTTCCTTCTGGAATCTCTTGTTGGGAAGGAGTGAAGCAGACACAGACCAAGGTTCTTTGTCCATACACACAGATGAGGGCAGGGCTGCGTTCTCACCATCCTGCACTTTGCACTTTTTCTTGACTTTTCTGTCAGGTGATGGGGCTCACCTGGCCGGCTCTCGGGGGACTCGGGAGCTCCGTGGGCAATGGGTTCCACTCACAGCAGGAGCAGGACCAATGAGGCCTCTGACGTCTCCCTCCCAGGGTTTCTTCAGTCAGCACTCAGCTCTGGGCTGCCAGTCCCGGAACAATGACATCCCTTCTCCCACGCTCCCCACCAAACGCTGACCCCAGACCCCAGGCCAGGATCCTCGGGGTCCTGGCCTGAAGTTCCCTATGGCATTAATCCTGTTAAGTCTGTCCCTGACTGAGTTGGCCAGGGCTCAGCTGGGGTCTTTGTGGGGATGCATCCTCACAAATGTTTGTTGAAAGAATAAATGAAAGAGTCAGCTCGTCCCTGAAGCTCCATCAGTAACTCTGGACCTTGAGCACTGACTGCACTTCCCCAAACCTCAGCTTCCTCCTCTGTAGAGTGGGGACTGGAATCTTCAACTCACAGTATAGTGGGCAGGATACAAAGAGAGATGGTCAGTGGTCAAATGTGTCTGGGACTGGGAAGCGGCAATGTTTTCCTCTTTCTCTCTTCCCAGAGGAAGAAAGTAGCCTTGAGCACAGATGTTGCTTTGTCACATCTAACGTTGATGCCCTCAGAGCCTGATTGTGCCTTGCTGCCTGGATCGCCCACGTGTCCTGAACGGCCAGGCACCACCAGGGGGCGCAGCGCACCAGGGTCTGAGAATGGACCTGCTGTCCAGGAGACTGAGCAGGGAGAGGGCACAGGACTTTGTCTGAGGGGTGTGGAGAATTTAGTCAAAGGTTTTGTTGGGCACAGGCAACCAAGGGAAAAACAGATACACTTCATCAAAATTAAACACTTTTGGAATCAAAGGACACTATTAAGGGAGTGAAAAGACCACCCACAGAATGGGAGAAAATATTGGCAATTCACAGATCTGACAAGGGTCTAGTGTCCAGAATATAATATGTAGAGACCTCCTAAAACTCAACCACAAAAAGACAACCCGATTCAAAAATGGGCAAAGGACTTGAATAGACATTTCTCCCAAGAAGATATGCAAATGGTCAGTAAGCACATGAAAGAATGCTCAACATCACAAATGTTAATCAAAACCACAGTGAGGGGCTTCCCTGGTGGTGCAGTGGTTGAGAGTCCGCCTGCCAACGCAGGGGACATGGGTTCGTGCCCCGGTCTGGGAAGATCCCACATGCCGTGGAGCGGCTGAGCCCGTGAGCCATGACCGCTGAGCCTGTGCGTCCGGAGCCTGCGCTCCGCAGAGGGAGAGGCCACAACAGTGAGACGCCCGCGTACTGCAAACAAACAAACAAACAAACAAACAAAACAACCACAGTGAGATATCACCTCACACCCATTGAGATGGTTATAATAGAAAAAAAGGAAAATAACTGTTGGTGAGGATGTGGAGAAATTGGAGCCCTCATACACTGCTGGTGGGAAAATAAAATAGTGCAGCCACTGTGGAGAACAGTTTGGTGGTTCCTTAAACAGTTAACACAGAATTACCTTACGACCCAGCAACTCTACTTAGATACATACAAAAACGTGTACACGAATGTTCATAATAGCCAAAAAACAGAAACAACCCAAACGTACACCATTGCATGATGGATTAAACAAAATGTGGTATATCCAAACAATGGAATATTAATCAGCCATAAAAGGGGTGAAGTGCCAGTACATGCTACAATGTAGATGAATCTGGAAAACATGCTCAGTGCAGGAAGCCAGGCACAAAAGGTCATGTATGGTATGATTCTATTTATATAAAATGTCCTGAATAGGCAGATCCAGAGACAGAAAGTAGATTTGTGGTTGTCAAGGTCTGGGGGGCCCTGAGTGGTGAGTGATTGCCTGATGGGTACAGGATCTATTTTTTGTTTTCCACTTTCCTAAACTTTATTAAAGAAAAGGCAGTGATGGTAGCTCTCTAGAACATAGTCAAATTTCTGGGATTCTTCCATTGAAAATGTGGTATTTGATTTCTAAATATATGCCAGAGAGTACTAGGTAAGGGGCAAGCTAAAATTCTAAAATGTTCATCTTCCAACTTTCTCCAGTCTATGGTCTGTCTATGGATCAGCAGTAATCACCTGAACAGCCACTCTGGCTGCATTAATTTTTGTCTGCAGCTCTCTGAGCTCTTCTATATGCAGCAAGTGCAGAATTTGACCAGCTTCATTAAGAACCACATCTCTGGGCTTCCCTGGTGGCGCAGTGGTTGAGAGTCCGCCTGCCGATGCAAGGGACGCGGGTTCGTGCCCCAGTCCGGGAAGATCCCACATGCCGCGGAGCGGCTGGGCCCGTGAGCCATGGCCGCTGAGCCTGCGCGTCCGGAGCCTGTGCTTCCCAACAGGAGAGGCCACAGCGGTGAGAGGCCCGCATATCACAAAAAAAAAAAAAAAAAAGTCTTTCTTGCTCAGTGTGATATATGGTGGCTGAGGGTTGGTCATGTCCTTGCAACTCTGGCCCCCCCAACCCAGGGCATTCTTAAACATTTCTGCCCAGTTTCCACATATTTTCAGCTTTCTTTCAAATTCATGTCCTCATTCATTTTGCACTGTGATTCTTTCTCTGGGGCTAGGTGGGGGGATGTAATGGAGAACTGCAATGTGGCAGACAAGAGCACAGCTGGGGGCCCGGCTATGTAGGTGGGGTGGGGATATTCACTGTTTCTGGGACCCTGCTTGGCTGTCCCAGGGCAGTTACAGCACAGGAACATCAGGTCTGCAGTAAGTCTGGGCATCTTGAACGCCGTGTGCTCCTATCCTGGAGAGATGCCAGCAGGGCTGGCTGTCACCCCTCAGGTCCTGGGGAGGGGCTTCCTGTATCAGCTGGGGGCTGGACCAGATGATGTTGATTTTCTCTGTCATGCACAACATGCAGGCATTCAAAAAATATCTCCAGAGGTACACACAGTACCTCAGAGTAGATTAAGTTATTCAACTAAATAACAAATAAACACTGTTTTTTAATTGGCCCTGTGACTGAATTGCTGATCCGCAGTGAGGTTAGGGTGAAGTCAGATAGAAGCAGCACCTCCCCACCCTGAGGAGCCCAGCACAGCGGGGTGTATATCACGAGCTGACCGTGACCGGGCACTGAGCACCACGGCGTGCTTCTTAAAGTGCACAGCCAAGAAAAGTGCCAGAACAGTGCCGGGTCTGGGAGCTCCAGGTGCTGGGAATCAGGGTAAGCTATCTTCCCCTCTATTATTATAGTTTCCATCCTGCAGGTCAACAAGGAGAGCTCAGAGAGGTCAGTGAACCTGTCCAGGGTTTTACAGCTGACCATACGGTGGCAACTTCCTAGTTTATCCTTAACAGATTGTGATCCTGTCTTTCTGCCTATTCATCTTTCCTCCCTTCCCTCCCTCCTTCCTTCCACCTTCTGCCTTCCCTCCTTCTCTGTGTCCCTCCCTCCTTCTCTGTGTCTCTCCCTCCCTCCCTCCCTCCCTCCTTCCCTTCTTTCCATCCTCTAATCCTTAGAGCAGAAACTACCACATTCATTCACTCATCTGCCCGTCCTCACCTTGCAAGTGGGGAAACCGAGGCTGGAGAGGGGTGCCACCACCCGCTCAAGACCACTGAGCCTCCTGGCTGCCTCCACCTGTGGCTGCAGGGCCTTGCGCCATTTGTGTTAAATTCTTGTGGAAGAAGATGAGGGTGCAAGGCTGCAGGGTGGGTCCTCCCAGGGAAACCATTCACCTCCCAGCCGCCCTCCACAGGGAACCTGCAGAGTCGGCGATGAGCATGGACACTGCTTGGATCAGGTGGGAATTGGTCTTTGCACCTCATCAGTGACTAGACTGTTCTGGGCTGGGTCCTGGACCCACTAGGAAAGACCTAGTGAGTGTTTGCTGAAGGAATGAATGAACACACTTTGAAACACATGTGCCCATGAATAGTCTAGAGGGGACACAGTGCAGCATGGTGGCTGTCAGGTTGGGTGTTGGGGTTATAGGTGAAGTCCCGTTCTCAGAACTTTCTCTGATAGCACACTGCTTCAGTCAAGACATAAGAGAAAAAGTAGCAGATGTTTATGGGGCTGCAAGCACTTATCTCAAAGAAAATGCCTTAAATACTAGAAAAGGTGGGTGCGAGGTGATTTCCGAGGTGGGAGTTGAGGGAGAGAGGCCCCATCTGTGAGAGAGTTCACAGAGCTGGCTCTGGCCTCCACACTGCCAGTGGGAGGACCATGTGAAGACCCTGAAGAGTTGAGGTGTGGCCTCCCGTTTCAGCAGGGCAGGCTGGTGAAAGTCAAGGCCTACAGGCTTTTTTAGTTTCAGCTGAGTTTGGGGACCTGGATGGGACCCTGGTGTGGATAGGGGTGCTGGGGCTAGCTGACTCCACGTCTAGGCATTTACCCCATGAGCTGCACTTCCAGAGGTTATTCTGTTTTTGTAGAAGCAAGAGGGTGGAGTCACCAAAATGCCCACAACATGGCTTGGGAAGATAAACATGGCACATGGTGCAACAAAATGCCACGTGGCCATCAACAGAGGAAGGTGAACTGGAAGTGATGGTCTTTAATGAGCGTGAATACAGCAAGGTCCAATCGCCCATTGGCTGGCCTAGGTTCCCCGGGGAGGGCGGGGGGTAGTGGGACGGCCCCCCCAGGACTGCCCACTATGAGAGCAGCTCCCCTGCTGGCACAGGCCCAAGGGAAGTGTGGGAAGCCTCACCAGGATGTTCTGAGCAACCTTCCCCAAACAGCCCATCAGTGTCACCTGAGTGACGGAGTATAGGGCCATGGTCCTCCGTGCTGCAGGCACCTACACACTGACCACAGGCCTCATGGACACTGTCAGTGGAAGCAGCAGCAGGACTTCCGGGCATGAGGCCCTGCTCCATGACATTGCAGACAGGGCGTTCAGACTCGAGCTAGGCTCCCTGGGCCCTTGTGGTTTTGAGGTTGGAAAGGCTCACCTGGTGCCTCTCCTGCCCTGCCCTTGCCCTGGCAGAGTCATCTGCAAGGTTTGCAGGTGTTCATTTGGTAGCAAAATGACAGAAAACAAAGCAGCATCCAGGCTGTGATTACTGTGAAAGCAGGGTTGGGGCCACCCCTGGGGTGTCAGGACCAAGGAGGACAGAGTTCTGGCCTCACCACAGGTGTCATGTGAGTGTGTACTTTGTAGTGATTCTTTAGGCTGTTTAATGCATGTTTCTGGGTTTGTTTTGCATTTTGCAGTAGAAAGTGTTTACAATATAAATAGACAAACCAATGACCAGAATTTTGAGGAAAGTGAGGCAGCAATGTGCCTGGCCTACCCCCACTTGGGCAAACCCAGGAGGGAAAGGGTCCATGTGTAGAAAATGCCTCTGAGGACACAGAAGCTGACACCTCCATGTGGAGGGAAACAGGCAGGGAGTGGAGTGTGAGAGACCTGCTGGGCTCCTGGAATGCTGAGTCCTATGCTGTATTCTTGTTGGAAAAGGTGGGATTAAAATGCTGCTGTGAATGGAGTCCCAAGCTGTTGCTCTCAAAGCAAGTGTTCACGCCCTGGCTTGCCCGGGCTGCAGGGAGGGAGGGACTGAAGGGGGTTGGGTCACTCTGAAGAGAGCAGGATGCAGCCTCATGGAGACCCAGCTGAGG
Source organism: Kogia breviceps (assembly GCF_026419965.1). Lineage (NCBI taxonomy): Eukaryota > Metazoa > Chordata > Mammalia > Artiodactyla > Physeteridae > Kogia > Kogia breviceps. Next base: position 33,493,795 of record NC_081317.1, read on the forward strand.
TGACCTGATAGATGTCCCTGCCCTTGCGGAGATCACTTCCTTTGGGGGTGTGGTAATAGGCCAGTCTACCTTTGGACCCCGTGAGTGAATGCTGGTGCTGGTGCTTTGTGAATGGCCGGTCCCTGTGCACCCCTGGACCATGCTGGCCCCTCCCCAGGTGCCACCCTGAGAACACCCTGGACTCTAGTCAACACTACCCACAGTCATCGGTCCATGTGGTGTGGAGGACGCTGGCGTCTACCACCGGAGCCGGGCATGGGCTGCAGGCAGCCATGGGGACCACAGAGTGGGGGGTCTGGCTGGCAGGGACCAGGCATGGATTAATTGATCAATCCAGCAGCCCTCACCCCAACCATGGCACAGGCTGACAGTGGGCCCTGGGAGGGGAGACGCTGACCCAGCCCCAGCATAATCTGGGGGAGGATGGAGAGCTCAGGGGCATGGTCCTTAGCTGCCTAGAGCTGCAGTGACCAATCCTCCTATGTTCTGGCCTAGGCTGCCTACTGGAAGCACTGCAGATGTCTGCTCTGTCACATTTGTGGTGACATTGGGGGTTGGCAGATAGGAAACTGAGGCCCAAGAGGTGAACTTATTGCAGGGCACCCAGCCTAGGCATCTCTCCCTCAGGGTGGTGTGGCCTACAGTGGCCCAAGGGCTGGACTTGAGTCCAGGACACACTCCTGATGGCCACATACAGGCCTCTGTCTTGAGGCTAAAGGCCTTGCTCAGTGGGGAGCTCAGAAGAGTGAGATGGGTCAGTTAGCACAGATTCATCTCCAACTGGCTCAGGGCCTGCTGGGAAGATGGAGGTACCAGCACCAGAGGGGCAGGGTCCCTGGGCTGGGACCTGAGTGTCTGTTACAGAGAAGCAGATGCTTCGATGAGAATGAGTTCAGGCAGAGCTGTGGGCCCCTCAGGGACCTCACCTCTTTGCGGAGGTGACTTCTGACCCTAGGGCTGACGGAGGAGACAGAGCCAGCCACTCAGAAGCTGAGTGAAGGTGTTCTGGGGGTCGGCAGGGCAGGGAGACGTCAGCCCCTATGAGTACAGCTCAAAGAAAAGAAAACTGGTCTGGACCCATGGGCGGAGGCTGAGCTCACGCATGATGGGAGACATGGAAATTAAAGCCTTCCTGGGATATGGCGTTTCTCCTAATGCAAAAGTCAATTAACGTGCTCTGTGGGCACATCTACATCACTGTGGGAGTGTAAATTGGTACAACCTCTCCTGAGAGTGATTTGACAAAATCTGACACAGTTACAAATGCATAAACTTCTTCTTTTTTTTTTTTTTTTTGTGGTACGCGGGCCTCTCACTGCTGTGGCCTCTCTCGTTGCAGAGCACAGGCTCCGGACGCGCAGGCTCAGCGGCCATGGCTCACGGGCCCAGCCACTCCACAGCATGTGGGAGCTTCCCAGACCGGGGCATGAACCCGCGTCCCCTACATCGGCAGGCGGACTCTCAACCACTGCGCCACCAGGGAAGCCCTGCATAAACTTCTGATTCAGCAGCTGGTTCAGGGTTGGCCAGGCAGGTGAGTGCATGGTACAGCTGTGAGACAGCTGTGGCTGCCAGAAAGGCATAAAAACAAAAAATGGCATTCACCCAAATAGAAATAACCACTGCTGATATCTGGTGTATTTTCTTTGAGATCATTCCTTTATTTGCTCTTTTAACAATTGCTCCTTGAGCTTCCAGGATACACCAAACTTTCTTGTGCCAGGAATCCAGTGTGGAGTGTATCAGTCCACATTTGCTGCAGTAACAAGTGATCATAAACCCCTTGGCCTAGGATAATGAAGGGTTACCCAGGCCTCCCCCTGGAACTTTGTCATTTCCAATCTTTTGGCACTTATAGTAACTCTAAAGTAAACCACTCTAGGTCTAAATCTTTGCTTTCCTCAGGGTAGATCCCAAAAGTGAATCAGAGTAAGAATAAGTGTGAGGCTTTTCCAAGCTGCTTTCCTGAAAGGCTGGACCAACCGACTTGCTCACAGCTTGCCTGTCTGCACTGGGCCTTATTATTAAACCAGGACTGCTAATCTCCATGTGAAGATGCCTGTTTGTCTTAATTGCCTTATGAGAGTTCCTGGTGAGATGAAACTGTGGTTCTATACATTCTGTGACTTTCTGTGCTTGTCTGAGCGACTTTCACTCTCTTTTCTTTAGGGAATTTGGACTTTTCCACTCATACTGAACCCATATTGACTCATATGAGTTTTTGCATATTAATGATAACTCCCCTTACCTTTTGTATCTGCTGTGAATCTTTTTCCTCAAGGAAATGCCTGCCTTTTGATCTTGTTTCTTAATATTTTAAAATTTGGTCAGTTTTACCTTTCCTTTTTTTTTTTTTTTTTTTTTAAAATTCATTTTATTTATGGCTGTGTTGGGTCTTCGTTTCTGTGCGAGGGCTTTCTCTAGTTGTGGCAAGTGGGGTCCACTCTTCATCACGGTATGCGGGCCTCTCACTATTCTGGCCTCTCTTGTTGCGGAGCACAGGCTCCAGGCGCGCAGGCTCAGTAAGTGTGGCTCGCGGGCCCAGTTGCTCCGCGGCATGTGGGATCTTCCCAGACCAGGGCTCGAACCCATGTCCCCTGCATTGGCAGGCAGATTCTCAACCACTGCGCCACCAGGGAAGCCCACCTTTCCTTTTTAAAAAAAAAATTTATTTACTTATTTATTTATTTGGTAATGCTGGGTTTTAGTTGCAGCAGGCAGGCTCCTTAGTTGTGGCTCATGGGCTCCTTAGTTGTGACACGTGGCCTCCTTAGTTGTGGCATACGAACTCTTAGTTGCAGCATGCATGTGGGATCTAGTTCCCTGACCAGAGGTCAAACCCGGGCCCCCTGCATCGGGAGCACAGTCTTTTTTTTTTTTTTTTTTTTTTTTTGTGGTATGCAGGCCTCTCACTGTCGTGGCCTCTCCCGTTGCAGAGCACAGGCTCTGGACGCACAGGCCCAGCGGCCATGGCTCACGGACCCAGCCACTCCACGGCATGTGGGATCCTCCTGGACTGGGGCACGAACCCGCATCCCCTGCATCGGCAGGCGGACTCTCAACCACTGTGCCACCAGGGAAGCCCGAGCACAGAGTCTTAACCACTGTGCCACCAGGGAAATCCTCTACCTTTCCTTTTTATTTTTTTTAATTAATTTTTTTCTTTTTTACCTTTTTTTTTTTTTACCTTTCCTTTTTAAATCCCCCCTCTCACTTCCCTGCCCAGTCCCCTGTTGCTCTTGTGTCTGGAGGTTCCCCCCAACACACACACACACATCTGACAAATGTTCATGGAAAGCTCCCTCTAGCTGAGACGAAGCCTCTTTTGAACCTGGAGCCCTGGTTCTGTAGTCTGCTCACTGTATGCTCTTGCCCTTTTCACCTCTGAGCCTTGGTTTCTCCTTCTGTTAAAAGGCCTACTTTGGGGGCTTCCCTGGTGGCGCAGTGGTTGAGAGTCCGCCTGCCGATGCAGGGGACGCGGGTTCGTGCCCCGGTCTGGGAGGATCCCGCGTGCGCGGAGCGGCTGGGCCCGTGAGTCATGGCCGCTGGGCCTGCGCGTCCGGAGCCTGTGCTCCGCAATGGGAGAGGCCACAACAGTGAGAGGCCCGCGTACCACAAAAAAAAAAAAAAGGCCTACTTTGCTCTTGCTGGTGTCTGCTCTGGCCTCTGCCCCTCAGCTTCAGAACCAAGGCACCCTGCCCCCCCCCACCACCACCCACATCCTCAGAGACACAGACCAGAAACATGTCAATCCCCAACACAGCACATGATGCCCCACATCCTTATCCTGTGGGTTCTAGGGCTCAGCTCCTGCCTGGCTGTCCCTGTGATAATGATGCAGAAATCACCCCAGGCCCTGAGGCTGGGGTAGTACTCCGCTGATGCTTTGAGGATGCCAGTCATATTTCAGGTCCTTATTCAAAGCAGAGTATGCTTCTGGTCATTGGTGCTCAATTATCTTGCAAAATGGCAATTCTGTTTCTAAGACTGATAAGTATTTGTTAATTGAGGGGTCACTGCTGTGGTTTATTGATCAGTGACTTCATTCCTGGATGTGTAGTTCACATAAAACCTTCTAGAAAAAACATGTTGCAGACTGATGGCTCCAGCGGCTGTGACCTGCTTCTTTGGCAGGTGTGTGCAGAGCACTGAGCCCAGGAGGGCGGCATTAGTGTTTAATGAGCACCTACTGTGTGCCAGGTTGTCTTGGAGCCTCACATTCTCCCTTGCGTGGCCTGATGAGGTGAGCCATTTAGCAGATGAGAAAATTGAGGCCACGAGGGTAGGAAGTGTGCGTGGGGCTCCCTGGGGGTTGGTGCAGGTCTTCAAAGGGGAACCAAGCCTGCTTCCCCAAGGTCAAGCTCAGGGTGTAGGTGGGATGCTTCCCCTTATTTTGGAACAAGCCCTCCTCCCACATGCAGTCCTTGGACCCATGGGAGACACGTGCCCAGTCTGGCACATCAGAACATCCCAGCCCTGTCTACAGGGGTGGTTCAGGGATGAACACGTGACCTGTCAGCTAAAGACATTCCATTCCTGGGCTTTCCCTAGGGCTATGGAGGAAAAAGCTGGGAATTTCGGCGTGGCGCTGCTGGTGGACACGCGTGCCTCCTCCAGGAAGGGTCAGACTGTGTATGAAGCCACCGTGGAAGGAAGCATAGCTGAAAGGCAGTGCCTCCTCACGCAATGTGGCCATTTTCCACTGTGTGCACTGGGCCTGGCCCCCAGTAGGCTCGACAGGCGTTTGATGATACATTATGTCACCTGGGCACCTCTTCATTCTGAATGAACAGGCATTCCCAGGGGCAGGCATTGCAATTCGAGCTGGGTATGCTGGAAAACCCCAAGTCACACAGGCTGAGTCTCCAGCCAGAGGAAAATGCCTCTTCTGCATCACATGGAAAATTGTGTGGCTCCCCTGGGAGCTGATGGGGGCTGATGGGGCCCACTGAGTGTAAAGTGGAAACTCTGCGTGTGAGAGACCCCTGGGAACCCCTGGGGGTAGTCACCTACCCCAGCTGGCAGGACAGCCTGACTCAGCCACCGGTCAGAACCTGCCCTGGACAGTGGCGTGGCTCTGGTCTGAGGACCCCTGCCAAGCCACTGTGGCACCTGGCTCCCCATGCTCCCTCTCTCTGCTCTGTCTGCATGGGCCCACATGTCTGCCCCTCCACTGGCTAGCTCTGTGGTCCTGAGCAAATCACTAAGACCTCAAACCTCCATGTCCCCCTATGGAAATGGGGATTGAATGGCTCTCTTGAATCGGGGTCATTCCTGTCTCCATGGCAGGTCCCACCAGCAAGGAGACAGGTGGCAAGGCAGGAGGTGGCCAGAGTCCAGGATGGCTATCATGTTTCAGTCCTACTGGGCTGCTGGACACCTGGGGGTTCCTTTAGCGATTCTTTCACAACCCCAGGAACTGGGTGCCAGCACCACCTGGTGACTGAGGACACTGGAGTTCAGATAACTTAATTAATGAATTGAAGGTCATGGCCAATGGGTGGTGCCAGGATTTGAATCGGATCCATGCCTCTAGACCCTTGCTGGATCAACGTGCCCCTCTTTCCCAAAGACACGGGCCAGACATTAGGTGGAGTTGCCTCTTGTCCAAAGTACAGAAAAATGCACAAAAGCAGAAGCATCCACTGCTAACATTTTGGTGTGTTCCCTTACGGTTTTTCTCCTGTGCACTGTCACTTCAAATTATCTCCTGCCTCATTATAAAACTCCACGGAGAGCATTTAAATGGCTTCATCATATTTGACTATGTAGGAATAACATAGTTTACTGAGCCATATTCCAATTGCTGAAAATTTACGTTATTCCTAATGCTTATTATAAACAACCCTTCAGTGAACATCTTTATGCACCACTATCTGCATAGCTGGTCACTTCACTTGTATAAATTCCCCAAAAGGGAATTACTGACTTAAAGGGTATAAACATTTTTTAGATTCTTGCTCCAACTGCGAACTGCTTTCCAGGAAGCCTGTGCCAATCTGCTCAGTGAATCCATTTGAGCAGCAGGATGAGACAGAGGCAGTGGATCCGCGGTGAGCAAGGGCTGGCGTGCGCCATCAGGACCAAGAGGAGAACATGACCCAGAATTTGGGGCCTCACCGGGGTGTGGCTGCTCTGAAGGGCAGTGGATAGATGTGGTTGGGCCTGAGGTCAAGCTAGAATTGAGGGAGGGTCCTGACTCCTTGGCCTGTCCATTAAGACGGACACCCTAAGAGGAAGGAGTTTAGAGTTGAGGAGAGAGCTGAGGCTGAGACTGGGTGGAACATCCATTCAATACCAGGGGTTAGATACCAGGTGTTGGCAGGGCTGAGTGAGCACAATGGGGGCTCTGCTCCCATTGAAACCCAGACTGCAGCGCACACTCGATATGGACAGAAGGAAGCTGTGGAGCTTGAAGGGGCAGCCACCCCAGGGGATGCTCAGCCGCGGGGATTGGGAGTGTAGAGGGGGAAGCTGCTGTGCTCTGGCTGCCTCCTCAAAGGGGAGCAGAGCCGTGTGACTGGCTCTGGGGACTAAAAGAAGCCTGATGGAGAGCTCTTTCTACCCCCTCCCCAGTGGATGTGGATGGGAGCCCCTTCCAATCTGCTGCCACCAGCACCTCCTCTGGCAATGCCTCCCTGAAGCCGCTGGGGGCTGGGAGAGGTGAAGCACAGACTCCCAGCCCCAGTGCTATATGGGGTGGAGCTGGAGGTGGGCTGGGTCATGGGCATGTGACAGCAGAGCCAGCAGAACTAGAGCTCCAGGGGCCATGTGGAAAGAGGTGCTAAGAGAGAGCTGGCACGATGGAGAATGTGCCAGCTTGCCGAAGACCGGCCCTTGGAGCTAGCGAAAGTCGATGGGCAAGGACTGGCCACAAAGTCCTGAAAAGGCTGGATGGCACAGTTGCAGGCTGAGAGGCAGCTCACTGTGGGGTGTGGGTAAGTTGGCCTGGTTCATCTCTGGGCCCACTGCTTGCAGTTGACTAACTCAGGCAAGTCTCTTTGCCTCTCTGCTGCTTCCCATCTGATAACAGGGCCCTCTAGGACAGTGTGGGGCAAGACAAGAGAATTCCTGCAAAGACTTAGCTCAGCACTGGGGATCATCATCATTATTATTATTTCAGCAGCATGACTTACTTGAGACCCACTGGGCTCAGCGACCTACCCCCATTTCGGATGGCTATCAGTTACTCAAGATCCCTAGGTCAAATTCCTGGGGCTTTAGGAGAGACGAAAACATGGAAAATGACCTGTGTTTTCTCCTGCCTGTCTCCATATTTTGTGATCCATGCAGGTCTCTAGGGCCACTTGGCCCTTCTCTTTGCAGATCAACTTCAATCCTGCTCTGAGACACTAAAAGAGGGCTCACTCAGTGGGTCTCAGGTGGTGGACACTGACACCATCTCTTGCGAGCAACCAGAGGAAGTCACACCCCGTGTACTTCTACCGAGTGCTGAAGAGGCTGAGAATGAAGGGCAGGCTGTGACCAAGGATGACAGTCAGGGCGAACGCAGTGCTCCAGTTCCCGAATTTACTGCAGCTCCTGGAGAGGTCGAAGGCTGGTCTGAAGGTGTGCAGGTGCCCTCTGTGCCCACCTAGCAGTTCCCCACTGAGACTGATCTGCACCCCCATGGCTCAGGCCACTGAATGGGTAGGAATGACCACTGAGTGGTCTTAGCTGTTCTTCTTCAGACTTTTAACCAGAAAAGTTTAGAAGTTGTTTCTAAAAGTTATGTCCATTAAAACAAAATTCCTGGGGGCCAAGAACTGAGTGGTGCAGTCTGGGAGTGGTCCCTGAGGGGAGCCTGAGTGTTGATAGCATCCCCAACACCTGGCAGCAGGCTCACTTCAGCAGGGTGATGGGTAGAGGATTTCAAACACCTGCACATTCCAGAACATCTGAAGGCTAAAGCCGCATTCTCTGGACTGAACCAGCCAGGATATGAACCTAGAATCTGGTGCGAGCCTAACTGTGTAAAATTAAGTGGTAACTTGCTGCATAGGAAAGAAAAGGTTTGAATCATTATTTGGTTATTATTATTATTATTTTTATTAATTTATTTATTTAATTTATTTATTTTTTGGCTGCATTGTGTCTTCATTGCTGCGCACGGGCTTTCTCTAGTTGTGGCGAGTGGGGGCTACTCTTCATTGCAGTGCGCGGGCTTCTCATTGCGGTGGCTTCTCTTGTTGCAGAGCATGGGCTCTAGGCATGTGGGCTTCAGTAATTGTGTCACATGGGCTCCGTAGTTGTGTCTCATGGGCTCTAGAGCTCAGTCTCAGTAGTTGTGGTGCATGGGCTTAGTTACTCCGTGGCATGTGAGATCTTCCTGGACCAGGGCTCGAAACTGTGTCCCTTGCCTTGACAGGAGGATTCTTAACCACTGTGCCACCAGGTAAGTCCCCATTATTTGGTTATTTGATGCAAGCCTGCTGAGTGTCTCCTGAGTGGACAGCTGCACATGGAAAGACATGTGCCTGCCACGGGAGGTGCCATGGGATCATACTTGGGTAACAACTTTAAAAAGTTTTTATTTCTACTTTTTCTATCTAAAATTTCTTTAATGAGTACTTGCTCTTAAAAAATCAATATGGCCACAAAAAGAAGTGAAGTACTGATATATGCTATAATGTGGACTAAGTGAAACATTATGCTGAATGAAAGAAGCCAGTCACAAAGGACTGTTGTATGATTCCATTTATATGTGATGTTAGGAATAAGCAAATCTATAGAGTCGGAAAGTAGATTACTGCTAGCCTGGGGCTGAGAGAGGGGTAATGTGGAGTGACTGCTAATGGGCATGGGTTTCTTTTGGGGGTGATAAAAAATGTTCTGGAATTAGACAGTGGTGATGGTCACACAACTCTGTGAATATACTAAAAACCACTGAATTGTACACTCGGAAAGAGTGAATTTTATGGTATCTAAATTATATCCCAATGAAGCTGTTATTTAAAAAATCATGTTTTCAAATTTTTACAGAGAACAGAGTAAAAGAAATGTTACATCATCTTATTATAAGAGAGGAAAAAAACTGTGTTATAGAACTTATCGGCCCCCACTGGATGGGGAGACTTTCTCAAGGGGCCAGAGCCCCAGGGGCCCCATTACTTGCCCACCTAGTTGCAGGAGCTTCCAGGGCCTAGGAGCCCAAGCTTGCAAGGTCCATATACCCCCACTCCATCGGTCTGCCCCAGCACCCTTCCTTCAGTTCCCTGAGAAGCCTACCCTGCCCCCATCACCCCCGGATACCCCTGTTGCCCCCAACTCTGCTCTCCTGGCACAGTCCCCCCATTTGCCCCTGTCCCTTTATGGGACCTGGGTTCTCCACTGTTTCACCTGCCCTGGGGTGGGCCCCACATAGTCGTCAAGTGAGGAGCCACCTCCCCATGTAGTAGCCTGTGGGGGCCACTCAGGGAGGTGGCCTGGCTGCACTGGGTCTGACCGCTAGACTGACCCCTGAGCCCACTCAAAGGCACACCCATCCTCAAAAGTACCTCTTGACTTGGGGCTCCCTGGGGGCAAGGCCAGACCCTGACCTTCCTACCAGTGGGCTTTGCTGGGGGCTGACTGGAGCAGAGACAGAGGGTAGGCCCTGTCTCCTTTCCTCCCTGCCTCTGTAAGCATTTGTTGAACACCAGCTGTGCACTGACCATTATGTCCATCTCATGGATGAGCAAACTGTGACCTAACTGCTTAGCTGTGTTCTCATGGATCACGGGCCAGCAGAGAGAGTGAGCTCCCTGTCATGAGAGGTATGCAAACAGGGCTGCCCAAAACTACCTCTAAGGGCTCAGAGAGCACATAGTGCTGAGTCAAGGACAGGTCCTTTCCAGTCGCCCAGCACCTAGGTTGCCGCTGCAATGTGTGGGGACACTGCTGCTGTATTATGTACATCTGCCAGCTGTCGGTGGGCAGCAGTCTGCCGGCGATGACATGAATTGCCAGTCATCTCCTCTATTACCAGGCAGGCATGATGCCCACATGCCACGAGCATGTCCCAGGGAGCACGGTGGAAGCCAGACTGGCTTGCATGCGTCTGTCTGGAACATGCTTAGCTCCATCCCTTCTCAGTTTTCCCTTTGATAGGCCTAGGCACGTCATCATGGACAGGCTTGAAACGGATAGGCTTGCAACTCAGGGTGTCTTCCTGGACTGACCCAGTCTTGGAACTGGCAGCCTTTCCAGGTGGACAAACTAGGATGGCCAAGCCAGGTTTGCAAGGGGGATAACAGACCATTCGCGGCCAGCAGCCGCGTGGGGCATTCCAAAGATCCTCAGGGGCCAGCAGTACCCGCCGGAGCGGGAGCATGAGGGCCGCAGTGGGCCTGCGCGGCCCCGGGGGCTGGCCCGCAGGTGGCCGCGCGCGCCGGAGGACAGGTGGGCGGGCCAGGCCCCGCCCCGCCGCTCCGGCTGGGGGCGGGCAGCCGAATGCCCCGCCCTCCTCGCGCGCAGGGACTGAGCCGGTGCGGGAGCAGAGCCGCGCGGAGCTGAAGCAGCAACCGGGAGCGCGGCACCTCAGCGGGCCGGCTGGAGGAAGTAGCGCCGCGACGCGGCGCCGAGGGTGACCCGGGTCTGGAGCGCAGACCCCGGCCCTGAGGGCGACCCCGGACCGAGCGCAGACCCCAGCCCCGAGCGCGGATCCCGGCCCTCAGCGCGGCCTCGCTCGCCGGGGCCGCCGGACCGCGGGCATGGACGGCGCCCGTTCGCCCTGTGAGTGCCGAGCCCCCCGCCCGCCGCCTTTGTGTGCGCGCCGCGCCGCCGCATCCCCCTCCCCGCGCGCCCCTCCTGCGCCCCGGGCAGCGTCCTTTGTGGAGCCGTTGCCTGGCCAGTACCTCCTTCTTCCCCAACCTCCTTCACCTCTCCGCGGCCCAGGGCACGGCACCCCCACTCCCCCAGCCCGGGGCTCCCGGCCCCGTCTTAACCACCCCTACCTCCCAGGGACATCCCAGTAGGCCCCCTTCCCCGGGGCTGGGCAGGGCACAGGTGCCCCTCTCCCCGGCCTTCCGGCCCCTTCTGCAGCCTCCCTCGTGTCTCCCGGGACAGCCCAGCAGGGCTCCTCTCCGGCCCAGGCCTGAGCAGGGCACGGCTCCCTCCCACCCAGTCCGGCCTCCTGGTCCGGTCTGCAGCCCCCCCCACCCCGCGCCCCCCCAGGGACAGCCCAGTAGGCCCCTCCGAGGCCGGGGCGGGCAGGCCGCGGGCCCTGGGGCGGCGCTGTCTCATCCCCCGTCCCGGGCAGGTGCGGCGAGGCCCGCGCTCACACGGGCCTGTGTGTCCTTGCTCGCAGAGATGGACGACGATGGCGGCCGCAGAGACGCCCCCGGCGCACTGATGGAGGCCGGGCGCGGTGCAGGGCCCGCGGGCATGGCGGAGCCGGCGGCGGTGCCGCGGGCGCGGGCGGCGCGGCCCGGGCCCCAGCGCTTCCTGCGACGCAGCGTGGTGGATTCCGACCAGGAGGAGCCGCCGGGCCTGGAGGGGGCCGAGTCGCCGGGCGCGCAGCCCCCGCAGCCGCTGCAGCGAAGGGTGCTGCTACTCTGCAAGACGCGCCGCCTCATCGCCGAGCGCGCCCGCGGTCGCCCGGCCGTCCCCGCGCCTGACGCGCCGCAGGGCGACCTTGCAGACCCCGGCCCTGAGCCCGCTGGCGCGCAGGATACTGGCCCGGACCCCGCGCCCTCGCCCGCGCCTGCCCCCGAGGGCGGCCCCCACGAGGAGGAGGCGGCGGCGGCCGCGAGGAAGGAGGACGTGGGGGCTCTCGAGGCGAGGCCAGAGCTCGGGCGCGCACGCCGGGAGGAGCCCGAGGAGGAGGACGACGACGAGGACGACCTCAAGGCTGTGGCCACCTCCCTGGACGGCCGCTTCCTCAAGTTCGACATTGAGCTTGGCCGCGGCTCCTTCAAGACGGTCTACAAGGGGCTGGACACGGAGACCTGGGTGGAAGTAGCCTGGTGCGAGCTGCAGGTGAGGGGCGAGATGGCCGCAGGTGGGTGGTGGGCGAGTGCGTTCTGGCATCGGGCCATGCCTGGCCTTAGCCACCCCTGGCAGCGGCCATCTGTGTGTCACCCTCTGGGTGGGTGGTTGGTTGTGCAGGTGGTCTGTGTGGTGACGGCTGGGTGATGGAGATCCGACCTCCCAGTGTGTGGTGTCTAAGTGTGGCACGATGTGGGCCTATGATGGAGACTGGGCACTTGGAGGGCTTGTCTTTCAGTGCTGATCAGTGCCGCTCCTTCTTCTGGGCTGTACTGACCCAGGCTTTCTGGATCGTCTGTGTCTGTGCAGAAGCAGTGTGTGGGCTGCGGGGCCCTGTGTCCAGGTGGTCACAGGGTGGTTTTGGGGACTCTCAGCTGCTCTTAAGTGAGCACCGTACTGCGTCTTGCAGAGTGTAGATGCCCCAGTTGGGGATGTCTGAGGGGCTTTTCACCTGGGGTGTGTTTATGGTGAGGGATGGTGGGCCCTGAGGCCTCTGGGGCAAAGCCTGGAAGAGTTGTCACTATGTCCTGTTAGTTCACAAAATGGATATGTGAGAAGTCTTAAAACCCAGTCATGTAAAATGCAGGTGGTTTTGTTTTGGTTTGGTTTTTGTGGATGCAAAGGCTCTGGACTTGCATTTTTCATAACCTTGCCCTCATGTTGGCTATGTCAGCCCCAGCCCTGGAAGATTATATAAACGGTAACTCAGGCTGTCCTGGGCTGGCCGTGGAAGATGGGGCAGTACCTGTCACAGTGGGTGTTTATTGGCCCTCCCTTGTTTGGGGGAACAGCTGTCAGGCATGGGGCTGGACTCTGCGAGAGCTGGCCATGCGGATGTAAGCCTACCCCAGCGCCCTGGAAAGTTAGCTGGGCCTGCCAGTCCTGACGCAGGCTGCCTGCCACACTGCAGGCAGCCTGCCTTTTTGGCTCAGAATTGGGATTTGGTTGCTTTGTCCTCTGGGCCCCTGCAGGGTGGCCTGTGTGTGTGTGTATATGTGAGCTGGCTAATTTGTCCAGTGTCCACCTGTCCTCAGCCTTTCTCCTGAGACAAAGAGCTTCGGAGACCACCCCCTCCTCACAGCTCCTTGGTCCTGTTGTGGAAATAGGGACTTTTCACGGTGGAGCCAGGGGGTGGCCTATTGAGTCCCTCACTGAGAGGGACTGAGAACTCCCGTCCCTCACGGTTGCAGGTTCTGGGACCTGCTGAGGGGTGGCCTCAGTGGTCGGTGGTCCGGGGCCCTGGGGATGGTGTGCTGGGATGGCATAGGAGTGAGCTGGGCATCACTGCTGTGTGTGAACGCACAGGGGAGAGAGGACCCGGAAAGGGAAGACCGGAGAGGGAAAAGAGGATTCCTGATTCTAGAGTGTGGCTCTGTGCCTTCCCTCCTCACCTTCTCGCTCTTGCAAGTGACCTGGTGTGGCACTCCAAGCACCCACTGGTGCTCTGCTGCGGAACGCCTCTGCGGGTGGAGGACAGGAGTGGGGGTGCTGCAGCAGGCAGGAGCTGAGTTAGACCTCAGCAGCAGAGCCCAGCTGATCTGGTTGAGGCATTGCAGGTGCATGTGACCCTCGGAGGAGGTTGTTAATTCCCATTCCCTTTAAGGCAAGGGAAGCTGTTCTGCCTCTGGGTCCCTAAGCAGAGTGGCACCAGAGTAGAGCCTGGCTGCTGTCCAGGGGGCTTTTACTCCTGCACTCTGGGTGGGAGTAGGAATGTGGGAGATGGCTTCTAATCTGTCTGGTTTTGTTTCTTATACAGTAGTTACTGGGGGCCCCATGCCAGCCGGGAAGCTGTTCCTGTGTCTCCCCCAACAAGGGGGCTGATATGCAGCATTTAGGGTCAGCTGCCTTCTGCTGGGTGGGTCTGAGAGGGTTTTACACCAGAGGGGGCTGGGAACCAGCTTAGGACAGTAGCTGAGAGCCTGCTGTATGTGCACTCTCCTTTTCACCAAACAGGAGGCTGTTGTTTCCCCCATTTTATTGTTGAGAGCCCACCAAGGTCACCTGTGAGGATACAGATGGTAGAGGGGGATTGCAGCATCATGGGAAGAGGCCACCTGGCATGGCCGTCCTTAGGAGAGGAGATAAGGGTGGAGGGCGGGGCGCCAGGTTAGTCCTCTCGGACCACCAAGCACCAGGGAGGGTGACAGGTGGCATGCTGGCTTTGCGCCTGGGGAGGGGTTTCCTAGTGCACAGGGTGGAGACGTTCATCCTCCACCCAGCCCCCAGAATTCCCAAGCAGCAGGGCTCCCACTGGAGGGTGGGTTGCCAGGAGCATTGCCTTCAGTACGGGGAGCTTTGCAGTATTCCTCCTGCCCTCCAACCCTCCCTTCCCCAAACCCCATAAGCTCCTCAGCTGGCATCTTTGGAATGCCCTGGAAATCGACCCTCAAAAGTCCATTTCCTCCTCTCAACCTTGGGACCATGGGGTATGTTGGTACCTGCCTGCCTCCCCCAGAACTGAGACAGTGTCACCTGCTTACTTTTTCCAGGGTTCCCTGCCAAGGGGAGGAAAGGCCACATTTTTGGACCTAATAAGTCTGGCTTGGAGGATGTAAGATCCCTATGACTTCAGTTTCCTTCTGTAATTTAGTGTTGAAAGAGCTTTGCAGAAAGAGCAATATGTGTTCATATCACAGTGAAGGGCAGCGAGGTGTTTTCTTCTCCTGAATTCTCCAGACGTTTGAAGCTGACATTGATTTTTGGGGGGAAGCCATTTAAAAATATTACCTCCCCTTCTGTTTTCTTTTGAATGAATGTTCATTTCTGGCACCAGGACACATAATAGCAACAGGGAAAGTACAAATGCACCCAGAACCACTGCCTTTACTCTGGCTCACATTTCCCACGTCCCTGTGGCCAACTCTGGCCCCTCACAGACCCCATCCTGTCAGACAGTGCATGGGATAGCTGGAGGCTTCTGGTTGACTCTGGGTTGCCTGGGGTGGGGGTAGGTGTGGACCACTGACATGGTCTCAGGTGACTCAGGCACCCTCTCTCACCTGCTGATGCCTCTGAGCCATGGGTGGGGCCTCCGAGCAGAGAAAATGCAGCCAACCCAGATCCCAGCCAGTGTCCAGAAGCCTTGTTGGAGGCGGCCTGTTGGCATTTCCTGGACCACCTGCTTAAGTGTCTTCCTTGAGAACTTGGAGAGAGCCTTGGTTTTCAGCCCCCTTGGTCAGTGCTGCCCCCTCCTGTCAGCAGGCCCCTGTCTCCAAGGGTCCTCTGTGCTGCTTCCTCCTCACAGAAGGTTGCTTTGAGCTGCGGTTACAGGGTTGGGCACAGCCTCTTGGGGGATTCCACCCACAACTCATGTTTCCCTCGCTTGTGTCCTGGCCTGTGCCCAGTGTGGGAGTCATTTAGCCTCATGGAGGTGTCAGTCCTTGACCCTCTGCCTGGAGTACTTGCAGGGGCTTTGAGGGCCATGAGAGTCCTGAAGAGGTACCATGGGGCCTGAGCCCCCATCAGCCAGACACAGGAGTCTGGACCCCTCAGGTGTCATCATGAAGCTGTCCTTTTGCTGCTCTGCACTGCCCAGAGGTCGCTGGGCTCCCGTCGGGTGGTGATGGCCTGGACTCCAGGCCAGGGAGAGGCTGTGGATGTGGGGACCACAGGATCTGCTGATGTCTCCTTCGTGTGGCCATGGAGGACTCATTTTTTTCCCAACTCACCCACCCCAGCCAGACCTCTGTGTCACCTTCCTGCGCCCTGGCAGTGGATAATGCCTATAGGGGCTTGTTGTGTGCAGCTGTGCTGAGCATGCCGGTCCCCTTGCTGTCCTCAGAGGGTGGCCAGGTCTGCCTGCTATTGGTGTGGTCTGGCACCTCTCCCATGGCTGTGGGTGCCCCACCTGTACTGGGCGCTGACCTCACACACCTGACCATACAGGTGCATCATCACCTTTCATAGACCAGGCACGTACCCTGTGGTGCTGGGTAGCCGCAGGCCCAGGGTTGAGAGGTCTTCCCTGTGGCCTCATGTGGAAGGGCCAGGTGTTGCTTTCAGAGGAGCCACAAGCAGCCTGATCTGGCTGACATGGGGAGATGAGGGGAATGTGCAGAGGAGATGGTGCTCACTTGCTGGAGCAAGATGCTTAGAAAGGGCTCAACTCAATTTGGCTGGCAGACACCCTGCTTTTATATTTTTATTTTAAAAAAATCTTCTAAGGACGCAATTTTTTGGAAGAGGTGTAATTTGAAAGCAGTTGGGTGTCAACACTGAGCTTGCTTTCCCAAATGATGTTTCATGTGTCATCTTGACCACAGTTCTGGTTTGGTTGGTGAGAAAGGTTGGTGCCAACTTCCTGAGAGGCCTGTGAAATGCACTGGGGAGGGGCCCATCAGTGCAGAAGTGTGGGCATCCAGAACCCAGAGGCCCCTCCCCTATCCCCAAGCTTTGTTGGGGAGGTGAGTGTGGTCAGCAATGATGAACAAGCAGCCCGAGCTGTGGGTCACCACTGTGGGCACATTGGGCATTGCAGCTTATTCCCTGTTGGAAGCAGGTGTTCCTGTGGCCGAGTGTGTGCCTCTCAAGGTATCCTCAGGGCCCTGGCGTGTGAGGGTACCAGGCTGAGCGTTTCAGGCCTGAATTGCCCAGTGACTTGGACCCCAGAGGGAGGATCCCCAGACTGTCTAACTTGGGTGGAGGGCTAGTGGGCATCTCCCCACCTCTCGTGCCATTTCCAGGTGGTACTGGGTAACTCTGAGGTGGGTGAAGCTTTGCTGGTGGACTGTTAGCTGGAACATCATGGCGGCAAGGGAAAGAATTGATAAGAGGAACGTAGAGAGTGGACGTTCCCTAGGGTTCCCAATGCTGGGTCTCGTGTCCAGGCTCAGCAGCGCAGGCTGGTGTGGTTTATTGGCTCAGCAGGCATTTTTTGAGCATGTGTCCTGGTTTCAGTCCTGGTGTACCACAGTCAGCAGGAGAGTCACGGTGGGAGAGCCAGGTTCTCACAGAGGAGGGGTGTTTGCGAGAAGCCTGCAGGAAGCAAGGGAGTCAGTCTGTGGAGAGACTGTCCTGCGGTCCTGGGCTGGCTGGACTTGTTGGGTGCCTGCCACTCACCTTCCAGAATGGCTGACTCTAGCAACCCTCTGCCTGGCTGTAGGCATCTCTTGGGGCCAGTAGCTTGGGCTGGCTTCAGGCTGGAGCTGGATGATGCCAAAGGTGAGAACACAGAGCTGTAGGTCACCACTTCGATGGAGAAGAACTTGACTCAGTCCTGCAGGGGTTCAGGCCACCGGCTCAGGTCTCCTTTGTGGTCTGCCTTGGCTGAACGGTGCCAGCATCTGCCTGAGGTGGTGGGAAGGTGTGCTTAGGAGCCTCACAGCCAGGCAGGGCACACCGTGCAGTGCATACAAACACTCTGGGAGCGTGTCCTGCTGCATTCGGACCCCCGCCCCACAGCTTCCCAGCGGGGAGGCCATAGAGAGGGCACCTGCCTTTCTGAACCCCGGTTTACCCGTTTGTGCAATGGGGATGGTGCTAGCCAACCCTCACAGGGCCATGGGGACTGTGGAGAAGTACATTCAGCACCGAGTATGCAGCACTGCTGAGAGTGGGAACTCAGAGTTAAGCCTCTTCTCACCCTGCAGATAAACAGTTTAAGAAGCTGAGATTGAGGTGGAGAGCAAGCTGAACCTGGAGGAGCAAGGAGGCCTGCCTGAGGCTGGAGTTGGGCCCCTGGGGTGGCCCAGGGGCCTCCAGGTGAAGGCAGGCTGAGGGCCTGTGCCCCTGCAGCTCTACCTGAGCACCTGGCTGCTGAGCTGCAGATAAGGAAAGGGTGTGAGTGAAGCAGGTGGGATCTCTAAGAAGCAGATTAGGATCTGCTTCTGGCCACAGACAATCCAGGAGCTGTGTTTTGGGTCGAGAGGCCCCCTGGTGAGGATGCAGAAGCCCAGTCTGTCTGAGGTTGGCACCCTGGGTCAGCTGTAGGTTTTCCTGCTTCAAGTATTTTTCATATCCAGTTCTGTTCCTGAGAGACTTGAATTCTAAGATTTCCTGGAATACTTGATCATTACCTCCAATTTATGTCAGTGTTCTTTAAATAAATGTTAAAGTTTTGGAAAAGAATAAAAGAAAAATGATCAAGGCAGTGTGGTATAGAGAAATAGATCAATGAAACAGAACAGAGAGCCCGGAAACAAATACACATAAATATATGACCTGACCTTTGACAAAGGAGCAAAGGCTACGCAATGGAGAAAGATGGTCGTTTCAACAGATGGTACTGGAACAACTGTACATCCACATGCAAAAAAATGAATATGGACACAGACCTTATACTTTTCACAAAAGTTAACTCAAGATGGATCATAGACCTAAATGTAAAATGCAAAACTGTAAATTTCCTGGAAGATAACATAGGAGAAAATGTAGGTGACCTTGGGTTTGGCAGTTACTTTTTAGATAAAACACCACAGGTACGATCTATGAAAGAAAAACTTTCTAAGTTCAGCTTCATTAAAATGAAAAACTTCTGTTCTGCAAATGAGAAGACAAGATGCAGACTGGGAGGAAATCTTTGGCAAACGCATATCTGATAAAGGGCTGTTATCCAGAATATACCAAGAACTCTTAAAACTTGACATTTAGAAACCAGACAACCAGATTAAAAAATAGGCCAAGACCTTTTTTGTGGGTAACGGAAGGGGAACACAGAACCATGGTCCCCTCCTTGCCTCTGACCTTGGCTTCTTGAACAGAGGAAAGCTCAGGGGTGGGGCTGGGGGTAAGTGGGCTAAAGACCTTAACAAACATCTCATCAAAGAAGATATACAAATGGCAAATAAGCATATGAACAGACACTCCACATCATGTTTCATTGGGGAAATGCAAATTAAAACAATGAGCTATCACTACACACCTATTAGAATGGCCAAAATTCAGAATACTGGCATCACCAAATGCTGACAAGTTTGTGGAGCAACAGGAACTCTCATTCATTGCTTGTGGGAATGCAAAATGGTACAGCCACTTTGGAAGACAGTATGACGATATCTTACAAAACTTTACATACTCTTACCATATCATTCAGCAATCATGCTCCTTGGTATTTACCCAAATAAGTTGAAAATTTATGTCCACACAAAACCCCGCACACAGATGTTTATAGCAGCTTTATTCATAATTGCCAAAACTTGGAAGCAACCAAGATATCCTTCAGTAGTTGAACAGATAAACTGTAGTACATCCAGACAGTGGAATATTATTCAGCGCTAAAAAGAAATGAACTTTCAAACAATGTAAAGATATGGAAGAACCTTAAATGCACATTAGTAAGTGAAAGACGCCAATTTGAAAAGACTGCATACTGTATGATTCCAACTATATGACATTCTGGAAAAGGCAAAACTGTGGAGACAGTTAAAAGATCAGTGGTTGCCAGGGGTTAGTGGGGAGGGAGTGATGAATAGGTAGAGCACAGAGGATTTTTAGGGCAGTGTAACTATTCTGTGTGATACTATAATGATGGATACGTGTCATAAATTTGTCCAAACCCCCATAGAATGTGCAACACCAAGAGAGAACCATAATATAAACAATGGACTTTAGTTAATAATAATATCAATATTGGCATGCCAGTTATAACAAAGTACCACACCAATGCAAGATATTAATAATAGGGAAAACTGTGTGCAGGTGTGAGGGAGTACAAGGGAACTCTGTACTTTCTGCTCAATCTTTCTATAAGCCGAGAACTTTAAAAAAAAAGTTCATTAGTTAAAAAGCAAAACAAAGCAGTATAACAGCTACATTAAAGAAGTATGCAGAAATGAAAAAACTATTCATAATTCAAGTGAATATAACTACTTACTAATTTTGCCATTACCTTCAAGTTCTTGTTTCCCCATGTATATCTTTTATAAATACAGCTATAGTTACTAAGTGTCACAGCTTTTATTTTTATTTATTTATATATTAAAAAAATAAAGTTATGTATGTATGGCTGTGTTGGGTCCTCCTTGCTGCGTGCAGGCTTTCTCTAGTTGCAGCTAGCAGGGGCTACTCTTCGTTGCGGTGCGTGGGCTTCTCATTGTGGTTGCTTCTCTTGTTGCAGAGCATGGGCTCTAGGCACGTGGGCTTCAATAGTTGTGTCACTTGGGCTCAGTAGTTGTGGCTCATGGGCTCTAGAGAGCAGGCTCAGTAGTTGTGGTGCACGTGCTTAGTTGCTCTGTGGCACGTGGGATCTTCCTGGACCAGGGATTGAACCCGTGTCCCCTGCACTGGCAGGTAGATTCTTAACCACCGTGTCACCAGGGAAGTCCCATCACTGCTTTTAAAATTTATCCTTTTATTTGTTTCTAGAGTGTCTCTTAATGCAATTTATTGGTTTGCAAGGAGAGGCTGTGGTTTCGGGTCCATTCCTGTGTTTTGTGTTCCAGTCCTCTTGGAGGGGTTTTCCAGAAAGCCCTGCCCAGCCGTGCTCTGGGGGGAGGCTGCAGGCTGGGCAGAGCATCCTTGGCCATAGAGAGGTGGCCCTGGATTGTGGGGTCCCTGAGCATCTGCTTCCAGGGGTTTCTGTGCCAAGCGGTCTTCATGACTTCATGGCACAAGTCAGGAGGACTGGCCAGTGGTCCCCCTCATGTGCCACCTCCCTGAGGACCAAGGCTGGTCAGCCCTTGAGCTGGGCATATTTCCCAGGTGTTCAGGAGTGGGGTCTCTCTATGGTGGCTCCAGAAATTAAAGATGGCATGGCATGAGCCCTGCCCAGGCACATGGGCAGAGGAGCCAGTGGAGTAGAGAGTGGTCCTGGGTGAGGCTTGGTGCCCCCGAGTCCTGGTGGTTTGCACAGGGCTGTCCTGGCTTGGCTTCGGGGGCCTCCTTGGCAGCGAGGTTCAGGCCTGGATGTCAGCTGTCCATGGGCAGGAGGGCAGGAAAGAAGCTGTGGTATGGTGAGTACTTTCTTGGATGTCTGGACCCATATGTGAGTTTATCAGGTCCTTAGAACCACTTTGAGAAGTTTTGGGACTCTGTTTTCATAGATGAGAAGGAGACTCAGGGAAGGTGGCTCACATCCAAGCTCACACTGAGAGACAGCAGCTGGTGGCACGCTTCCTGCCTCTCCCCTGGATTGTCATTTTCCATGTGTGTTCAGAGGGTTGCTTTGGAAAGGGCTTGTTACTAAATAGGCTTGAAGAGTGCTGGGTCAAGCATGAATTGCTGTTGTGGGACTTCTCAGAGCCTTTAAAATACTCGCTGTGTTGTAAAGCTCTTGACAGGGTGTGGGAGGCCTTGCACCCCTTCCACCTTTTCTTTAGTTTTGGGAATATCTCATGGGACCAGGATGGGCTCTGAGGAGTGTTGGCTGACTGTTGGTAGAGTTCCAACAATTCCAACATCGGAACAAAGAGTTCCAGTGTTCCCATGGCATGTCTTGGCTGCGTTGCAGACATTGCAGACATGGGGGTTCCCATTTCACTTATTGGTGGTGCTGTTGGCAGCACTTGGATCTAGACATGGAAAGCTGGCCTTGCCCTTGAGAAGACTCCCTACCTGTCTCAGGCCAGAAGCTGCCCTGGAAGGACCTGTCCTTCTGACGTCCACTTTTTCCCCCAGGCCTCCTGCTTTTCTGGCTGTCTGTGTGCTTTCTCAGGAGTGGATAAGCTGGGAAAATTCTTAGCTGCAAGCCAAGTGTGGCTAAGCAGTGCAGACTTTTGATCATCCCCAGAATCCGAAATCTGGGGATGGCCTGTCCAGGGCCCTAGTGACTCAGCAATGTTGGCAGGGAGAAAGGTGCTGTCCTTCTTTCTCTTCTACTTTCCTCAGCCTTGTTGGATTTGTCCCCAGTCTCGTCACCTCATGGTGGCAGAAAGGCTGCCATAGTTCCAAGCATCACAACCACATTTCAAGACAGGAAGCAAGCAGGTGGTTAGGTGGAGGTTAGGTAAGTTGTCCATATTTTAATCCATAAAGGAAAACGTTTACCAGTAAGCCTCTGGTTTTTCTGGTTACAATGAGATTGTGTGGTCTCCCTTAGCTGCAAGGGCATCTGGGAAAGGCTTGATGGCATAGATGGGTTATGATCTATTCCCTGGGGCTGGGCACAGTGGGTTTTGTTGGTAGACAGGGGCGGCAGGCAGTGGGTGAGTGCGAGGGGTGCCTGCCCATGTCTGTCTTGGTTACTTTATCCTCCCAAGGTCTTATTGGTGCTCATTACCTCATCCCTCCAAGATCTGATTGGTGCCCATGTTTGATGAGGCCCTCTTCCACCTGGGCCTGTCTTCCGAACAGAGCAACCGACATACCCTACTGCTTTTAGGTGCCTCCAGGGGCTGCCATGCCCTGCTCCTTCCACCTCTCACCTCCAGGAGTCTGTGGCTGGGACCCTGTGACATGGCTTCCCAGCTGTCTACCCACTGGCCCTACCCTCTCCTCTTTCCTCTTTCTCTGAGCTTTCTCCTCTCTGCCAGCAATCCAGTTTACACTTCCCCACAAACTTTTTATTTTGAAAAACATGGATGGGAAGTTTGGAGTTACCAGTTGTAAACATTTTGCCACATTTGCTTTATCTCTGTACCTCTGCATATGTTTTATTCTGGCCCATTTCCGCCTTGCCTTGAAAACTTCAGCACACATCTCGTATAGGAGTGAGGACGTTCTCCTACAAAACCATAGCTCAATGTCACACTCAAATCTAACTTGGGTGCTGTCAGCCACACGTCTGACGTGGACTGTGCCTTCCTGATGGTTTTCCTGTTTGGATCCAGGATCCAGTCAAGAGTCATGCATTGCATTTGGTTGTCACGTCAGTTTTAGTCTAGAACAATCCCTCCCCGCAATGTGCTAGCCCTGGACCCCCTCCAATGAGTGGGGGTTGTGAGGATGGAGGGGGTGGCGGATGATGGATGGGGAGGCCACTGTGGGGTTTTGGGGGGGGACGTTTCAAGCTACGTAAGTTAGGGTTAGAGTGACGGACATGACAGATGCTGAAACCTGAAAAAGAAAAAACTGCCCTAAATCTCTTTCCTGTGACGTAGCTGTTTTCACTTTGGTACATGCCCTTCTTGTCTCTTTTTTATGTTCTGGGTATTTTGCAAAGTCGTAATTATAGCATTTGTGCTAACGTGTGCAGTGATGGTGAATCACCACGTGGCCTGCAGCTCCCACTTCCTTGAGCTTTGGTGAGAGCCCACCACTGGGATGAGTGGATCCACGAGCCTCCCCTTTCCCCTGGGGTGTGAGTTCAGGGTGGGCTCACACCCAGCCCTGCCCACAGCTGGGACCAGGATTTTGCATGTTCCTCTCATCTCCTGACTGGGGCCAGACATGTCAGGGTGCTTACCCCTGCACCCTGTGGGATGCAGCTTCTCAGCCTGGGTGCTGCTGTGGTCCCCCAGAAGGAGCTGGCTGTTGTGCTGTGTCTTCAAGACAGGAAGTCCTCTTGCTGCATTGGCCAGCAGCAATCCACTGACACCTGCCTTGACAGGTTCTGAGGCATTTCTTCCCTTTAATTAAGAGTTTCAAGCAGGAGAGTAAATTTGGCTTTTTTTGAAGAACATTCAAAGCTTGACGGGTGGAGGAGACTGGATGGGGAGCAGGGCAGGGGTGCAGTTACCAGGTGCCTTCCTGGGTGTGGTGGGGGCCCATGTGTGCTTGGATTTTGGAAATACTCCATCCTCAAGTGTTTTTGTGCAATAGCAGTATTTGACTTAAGGGGACTGCAGGGTCATTGGTTATCAGCATTGCTAGGGTCCCCTGCCACTGTTGAAAGACCCCCTGCATCCTCTCAGGTCTTTGGGGCCATCCTGTGTTCCCAGTTGGAAGAATGTTCCCAAAGGTCTGGGTCTGGATGGCCACAGCCACAGGCAGAGTGGGCTGGTTCTAGGGGACCCTATGGAACAGTCTCGATGTCTGTACATTCTCGGGCCCTGGGGACCCAAGCAGCACCCCGCCTCTTCCTGGCTATGCACTAGACCTATGACATATGCGAATGATCTGCTCTAGCTTTTGCTTGGGATGGTTGCCCCCACCCTGCATGATGTAGGTCTTGGCCTGGTCACCTGGACTGTTGGGCTCCTAGGGGGACAAAAGCTACCCTCAGTGGTGGCTGTCTGTGCTTTGACAAGCTTCCAGACATTTTCCTAGGGACATCTGATAGGGGTGGTTCTGCCGCATGATAGCTGCTTCTGAGCGTTCTGGGTGAGGACTCTGGGTTGAGGGCATGGGGCCTGGACTGTGGGCCTTGTGTGTGTGCTGAGTGGTCCTGAACCTGGAGCCACCATGTGGGGAGTAGGTTATCAGTTGGGGAGGAGCCATTTCATGGAGAGGGGTGGGGGCTGTGTTGTGTGGGGAGGGTGGCTGGCTCTTGGTGTCTTGGGTGGCCAGGCTGCGCAGCTGGGGGTTCTGGTTTTACCAGGGGGTGATGGAGAACACTGAGGCTTCTCTGTTAACAGAGGTGTGGTGCTGTGAGTGATTTGGAGTCACACGGGGGCGGGGGGCTGGTTCCTGGGGGTGGTAGAGAGCCTGAGGCAAGGGTGTTCCCAGGCATTGGTAGCCCTGACTGTCGTTCCCAGGCATTGGTAGCCCTGACTGTGAGTGGATTCTTGGCCTTTAGATGCCAGTGGACCCACCTTCCCCACCTATACTGTCTCCTGGGGTTTGGGGCCCAGCCTCAGAAGGGCTTGCCTGCCCCCTCCCATCTTGCTTAGTTGCTTTTGCAAGTTGGAGGTTAACATCCCCTGGACAGCACCCCTGGGATACATACAGGACTGATGTGGGTTTGGGGGCCCTCAGGTGGTCTGCCCGGGCTGGGGTCTGGTTGCTGTGGCCGCAGACCCGGCTCAGCCTGAGAGGAGGTATGCACAGATGACTGCGTTTGCTGTTTGTGAAAAGAAGGTTAAAAAGGAGGCTGTAAGTGAATAAACTCAGCTAGGCATACTTCAGAGGAAGAGGACAGGGTGAGTTTAGGGAAAATGGCAAAACACATTAAAAGCTATCAGTTAGAAATAAAATGAAGCAAAAGCAGATGAAAATAAACAGTGAAAGAGTTTTTAAGAAGAAAGGGATAGATGGTATTCTTTGAAAGTAAAGGAAAATAAAATGCTGAACAGTAGAGGGGTGTTGCTTTATTATTGTGGAAGTCAAACTGCTGCAGCCTACAGAGCAGGTCAGTGCGTTGTGAGCCCTACCTGGCAGAGGTAGACATCTCCCTGTAACCCCGGCCCCAGGTCCTGTTGCCCGCCTGCTGTTCTGTAGATCGCCTGC
Organism: Kogia breviceps; assembly: GCF_026419965.1. Taxonomy (NCBI): domain Eukaryota; kingdom Metazoa; phylum Chordata; class Mammalia; order Artiodactyla; family Physeteridae; genus Kogia; species Kogia breviceps. The sequence goes on from NC_081317.1 coordinate 33,518,962, forward strand.
CTGCCCTAGAATTTCCTGCACATAGATCACACAGTGTGTGTTCAGCCTTTTGCGTCTGCTGCCCACACATGTCAGTATGCCCTTTGGGACTCAGTCCTGGCAGCAGCGATCAGCAGTCAGTCCCTTTTCTACTGTGTAGGTGTTCACAGTCTGCCTGTCGATCCATGGACAGACTTGGGTGGTTTCCAGTCTGGACTGTAACGGATTGGAGGGAGGAGGCTGAAGTGGGCATAGGGGTCCGGGGCTGCTCTCTCCCTGTCCTTGGCAGCTCTAGGCCCCTTGCCTGGGCTGGAGTGGGTGCCCGCTCACTCCCTTGCTCTTGACTTCCCAGGAGTCCTGAGTGTGAAGAGCCCTTCAACCTGTTCCTGTGTACTTCTTTCAGTGGGGACAGCATAGAGGCAGCCTGCTCTGGGTTCTGTGTCCAGACAACAAGGACCCAGACCCATGGTGGGCATTTTTGCTCCAGTTGGAGAGAGCAGCGGCTGCCCTGCAGGAAACCTCCCCCCTCTGGCTGCCCTGCCTACTTGCCTGCACCTCCTCCTGTCCTGGGAAGTGTGGTGTTTGGCTCACGGCTGGCCTGCCTGAGATGTCTGTCAGCCTCTGTAAATATTTGATGACGGTGATGATAAAAGACAAAGCCCTGCTCTGTTCCTGGAGGGGAGCAAGATGGTGACTCTGGAACATTCTGGCCTTGCTGGCTGCTTCCTGGAGAGCTTTATAGATGCATTTTTGAGGCAGGCCCTTTGTGTCCTTGATCTGGCAAGGCAGAGCCGAGGCAGCGTAGCCAACTTACCACCTGGAGCCAGGCTGGGCCTCTGTGAGTGGGGTTGGCCAGGCCAGAGGTGGCAGTGGGATCTTGCCCTTCAGATGTGACTTGGGACAAACCCCTGGCCACAGGTCCTGGGGAGAAGCGCAGAGGAGCCGGGGGACTAGGGTTTGGCACAGGCGCCAGACTGTATAGCAGAGGAGTCCATGGCTGGCCAGTACTGTCAGGCCCTGGTGGGCTTAGCTGGGCTGTCATGGCTGTCATTGCATGCCTGCCCCCATGGCCCTGACCCCATGACCCTGCTCCTGTGGTCCTACCCCCGTGGCCCTGCTCTTGTGGTCCTACTTCCATAATCCTTCCCTTGTGGCCTGCATGTGGCAGCAGTGGCACCTGACTCTGCCTTCCCCACCACTGGCTGTTGCATACGCAGGTTGCGTGTGCAGTGAAGAAGCCCCATCAGGCCTTGCTGGCCTTGGTGTGCATTTGTGTCTGTCGTCTTGGGTTTGTGTGCCAGAGAAGAGGCCTGCCTGCCCCGTGGGCACCTCTGTGGGAAAGACAGGCCCTTTGAGGCAGCCTTGCCAGATGGGGAGCAGGCCTCCAGGGTTCTGGAGTCAGGGCCACCGCCCTACCTGGCAGTGAAGCCTTTCTCCTTGGGCGGGGCAGGAACTGCCAGTGGGCCTCTGTGCTCCTGGGGAGGGGGTGGGTGTTCCAGGCGGGTGTGCCATGGCTGATGGCCTTTCAACAAAGGGTTTCTGCTGGGTTTTCTCTTTGGAGGAAGGAAACTACTGTGGGCGGAGAGGAGGGTAGGTATAGTTTGGTGGAGGTTGAATTATGAGGGTTTCAAAGGACCTTGCCTCTGAGTATAATTATTAATGGTCGTGATAACAGCTACAGCAATTTCCTGAAAGCTCACTGAGGCCCTGTGCTAACGTGTGTGCTTATGTTTTGCATTGAATCCTGGGTTGCTGCCCCAGCAGGCTGGCTCATCTCTGAGGCCCATGAAGGCTGTGCTTGCTGGAGATGTCCTCCACTGCCCTGGGCTGCCTTTGCTTGGGATTCCTGTCGGCCACTCAGAGTACCCACAGTCTTGCTGGGGCGGGGCGAGGCTGGAGCCCCCACTGCAGGGCCTGGAAGGGCCTTTCCTGGGGGTTGTGGGAAGGGAGACAGCCAGTCTGACTCAGGCGGGGGGCACTTTTGGGAGCCTTGAGCATGCATTGCTGAACCTGCCTAGTGACATGAAGCTGGAGTGAGGGCACTGGGCCTGGTGGGCAGGATGTGGCCCAGAGGAAGGTAGGGTGGCCAGGAGGGGACACAGGCATGGCAACGTGGACAGATGGTGCCTGTGTGGGCAGTGATAGTCGGGATGTAGATGAAAGAGGGCCCACGTGGGGCTTCCTTCTTCATTTTGAGAGGGGAAAGATGAATTTTAAAAGATGGCATTGCCGCCTCAACATCAGGCGTGAAGCTGGGTGACAGCCGGCCCTAAGGAAGGTTGGAAGGGAGCCTGAAGTAGGTGGCTGCTGGGTCCAGGCCCAGGGTCAGGTGGGCCAGGAAGGGGTGTGGGAAGCTAGATGATGGAGGCGTCCACGACCTTATACCCTAACCTCTGAATATGCCACCTGTGTGGCTAGAGGGACTTTGCAGATGCAGTAGGATTGAGGACCCTGAGGTGGGAGATGATCCTGGATTACCCAGGTGGGCCCAGGGCCATCACTTGTGTCCTTTATAAGAGGGGGCAGGAGAGTCCCACGGAGACGTGACTACAGAAGACAGAGGATGGAGCCATGAGCTGAGGAACATGGTGGCCTCTAGAGGCTGGACAAAGGGATGGATTCTCTATGGAACCCCAGAAGGAAGCAGGGCAATGTGTGACACCTTGACTCTGCCCATGAGTCTGGCTTCTCGCTTCTGGCCCCCCAGAACTTTGAGAGAAAGTGTGTTCTTTGGGCTGTAGTGGTGACAGCTTGTACAGCAGTGACAGGAAGCCAGCCAGCCTGCCTCCTGGTGGACAGAGCACAGCTCGGGGCTGGACAGCCAGCAGGCCAGGAGAGGTCGCCTGTGGGAGGAATGGCTGGGGGTTTATGGGCTGTGGGTGGAGCCACTGGTGGTACCTCTGGACCGTGCTCCCCCAGGTGGGTGTCGGGGGACAGCTGGCTTGGGGAGAGATGTGTCTGGTGTGAGTGCTGGAGCGGAGGGGCTCAGGTCAAGGAAACACATTGGCGGTGTCATAACCTTGTCAGTGGGTATGAGGGGCTGTTGCAGGCTCTTGGGGGTTGATATGAAAACAGGGTTCAGGGATGCGGGCCTGACAGCTGCATGTGAGGTGGTGGGAGCAGTAGAGACAGAGAGTGGCCGTGGCCCCTTCCTGGGGACCTGTCCATGCAGGCAGCCTCCTGGCTCACATCACTGCTGGGGGAGGCAGAAAGCAATGAAGCCTCCAACTGTGACATGTGATGAACAGCCTGTGGCCCCACGGAGGGGTAGGGAGGCCTCTGGGGAGAGTTGTGAACAGAAGCCTGTGCACAGTGGGGAATCTCTGGGCAGGGGTGGCTGAGCAGCCAGCCTCTGGGCCCTTAGGGTTCTATTCTAAAAGCTCCTGCCCAGGACCTGGCTCTGGGGCTGGTGGCACATGTGCCCCCATCTGCCCGTCACGGAACTGAGGGGGTCCTTACCTGCCAGATGGGATCTCCCAGGGCTGGGGTCCCCATGGCAGGGAGAGAGGGAGTGCAGGAGAGGACACGGCCAGCTGTCCTATGGCCATTCCCTCGGGCTCCCTCCTGGAGGACCGTCCTGCTACTCTCTACAGGCCCAGAGTAAACTCAACCCATAGGAGGTGACAGTTCTAGGTGAGAGAAGTCAGTGAATAGTAGGAATCAAGGCTCTCTGGGGGAATATGTTGGACTTGTTGCACTCATATCAGAAAAGCGTTCACATTTGTGGGAGATCCTGTTTTCCTCCTTCCGTTCTGGTACAAATATTACTGTTTAGCGACCTCCCTCCCCAAAGTCCGTATTTGCAGATCAACTTTACCAGTGATGGGGGGCATGAGGGCCAGGATTGGCCAGGTCCCTCCCTCCAGCTGACCAGCCTGTCTCTCCTGCCCCCTGCTGGTACCTCTCTGTTCTCCCCCCCATCTCTGTCCCCCCATATCCCATTGCTGAATTCCCCTCCCCCACTAGTGCCCCTGCCCCATCTCTGTCCCCACCCCTTTCTGGCAGGAGCCCTGTATCCATAGCAACAGTTGCTGCTGTGGAAACCGGTGCCTGCTTCCTCATCCCGTGGGGAGGTATTTTTGGCACTGCAGAGAGATTTTTATTTTATCTTTGGTTTTGACTTTTACTCTCTGAGTGAGCAATACACAGACAGAGCTGGGGGCAGCATTCAAGGAGGCCTTTGCACTGGGGGGCACTGGGCCTGAGAGCCACCCTGTGGTTGTGTAGATGCAGGCCCTTCCCCATGGGATCCTGTAGAGTCAGTCAGAGATGCTGGCTCCTTTGAGCAGCCTCTGGGGCCGTAGATCATGAGGTCCACAGATTGTACTGGGGGCTTTAAGGCAGTGACTCTGGACAACAGGAGAAACCCAGGGGGTGAGCCTGGACATGTGAAGTGGTTTGACTGAAGCCCCTCAGCCTTGGGCCTGAGCCAGTGGTCATAATAATAGCTCACTGGGAGTACCCGGGGCATTTGCTTTTTGGGCACCAACCCAGCCCTGGCCCTGTGTGGAGCCTAATGTTGCAAGTTCCTGTGATGCTGCCCAGGGCCCATTTTACAGATGAGGATACTGATCCCACCAGGGTGGTTTGGGGCACTTCTGCTAGACATCTCCTTCTGAGACGTCTTCCTGTCCCCCCAAGGCCCATGGATGGCATGATATCTGGGGTCAGCTTCTTCCATCATTTCTTTGGGGGCTTGTACTGTACCCCTCTCTTACCCTGGTCTTGGCAGCTGAGATTATAGGTGACCCCAACATGTGGCACCTGCCCTGACACGAATTCGCCCCTTGCCGGCGTTGCTACTGGGATGCCCAGGAGACCCCAGGGGCATGAGATCTTCCCTGTCTGGCCCTGGCACACCCTGGCATTGTGGCTGGGGGCTGTGGGTTCCCAGGTGTCCTTGATTGGGACGCCAGGGAGGCTGGCGGCCACATGGCTGATGGGGTGGACAGGTCTTCCTGTGAGCCAGTGCTGGGGTTGACGTGTGCTGGGCCTGCCCTTGAGAACAGTCACTGAGGATGGTCCACAGTGCATCTCCTGCCATTGGTGAGGAGCTGTGGCCCCTCGGGGAGGGAGTCCAGCCCCCTCTCCTGGTTTCCTTGTTGGGGAGGTGGCTTGGGTGTGCTGCACCCCAGGGTGAGTAAGAGCTGCTCCCTGACCCATCATCTCTTCATCTTCCAAGTGGGGGTGATGATAGCTTGCAGGGAGCCATGGCATTGCCCATGATGCCCATGCCTGGCCAGGTCTCCCTGGAAAGGTCATGCCCAGGGCGTCCAAATCAGAGGCAAGGCCACTGGTACTGACTGAGGGTCAGAACATCCCAATTATTATTGCTGACTTATCATCATGGAAATTCCAAATAGGACAGAAAAGTAGACTAACAAACCTCATCCCACCCTGAATTATTATCAGGAGTCTCCTGTACTTTATCTTCTCAAATAAACTCCCAAGTGCAGACCTAGTGGGTTAGACCTGCCCAGATCTCTGGGGGGACCTCAGTTGCCATCCCTGACAGGCAGGACCCTAGTTCCCCCCAGCTCCCGCAGAGGGTCTCATCTCCCATTAAGCAACACACAGTAAGTGCTCAGTGCACACTCAGGGGGATTGGACTGGAGGAGATGGGGCTCAACAGGAAGAAGCATTCAGCATTTGTGGGTTTTACAGAATCAGGAATTCTGTCTCCAGTGAGTGCGTTCGGTGCAAACCCAAAGCTGTTTATAGAACAGATGCCAAAGGGAGCATTTGAAATAAACGCCATGGTAACCTCACTCTAGGGAGGAAAATAGCCTTGCAGTAAGCATTGCTGCTGCCCAGAACATGGTCCGGGGGTGTAGCCGGTGAGTGCTTTTTGTTTTTAGTTTCATGAAGTTCAGCAGATTGCAGAGAATGGGGGAAACAGAGGGAAGGAAGAAAAAAGTCCCTGTGCCCTCCTCCCTGAATGCAGCCCCCATTCTCATTGGCTGTTTTGTTCTCACTGTGTGAATTTTACTAAATCCCAGCCTGGTGCTTTTCACCCTTGCCTGTCTCACCACTTTCCTCAGTAATCAGAGTTTGTAACTGCCCCGTGGACCACATGACCCACATCACCGCTGCCAGGCCTGTCCTGGGATGTCTGGTTATTTCTCAAAATTATAAATAACCATCCAGTGAAGAATTCCAGACACACACACACAGGCATCGTGGTTTTGGATGACTTCCCTGGCGGGGAGCACAAGAGTGAGAGTCCCAGGTGGGAGCTGCAGGGCTCGAGACAGGCTGTGGGTGCGCTTCCTGGATTGCAGTGCCTGCTGGCATGAGCAACTGAAAATGGAGTTTTTGTGTTAACATTATCTGCCACTCTTTTATGCTGTATTCTCTGAGAAATATTTTAAATACAGTAGAGGAAATAGCTTTCTACAAGGGAGAAACACCCGACTCCTGTCACTGGTCCAAGTGTAAGCACTTGCTCCTGCATGTGTCTCTGCTGCTCCTACCCGTGTCCTTTTGCGTGTGCGCCTTCACACACGTGCAGTCGGGCTGTGCTCAGCACTTGCCTGGCTGCTCAGACGTAGGGTTTGGGGTGCGTTGCTGAGGAGGAGCAGCTCAGAGGAGACAGCTGTGCCTGGCAGAGGCAACAAATCCTGCGTTGCAGGGAGCTGAGCGTCCAGCTGTGTGGCCTCGGGCAAGCACCTGCCTCTGGTAGTCTAGTGAGGGTGGTATGAGCATTGGGGATCACCACTGCCCAGTGGCCTTGCAGGGTCCCCTCGCCAGGCTTCTTTCTGGGTCAGGGGTCAGAGGGAGGATGGTTGCAAAGAGTTACGAGATGATGGTGACCCCGGCAGAGAAGGCTGTGAGCGAATGAGTTGGCTGTGTCCTGTGGTTTACATTGGCCGAGTATCTACACCTGTCTCAGGCATTTCCTGTGCTGCCAAACCACACAAGGAGGTTCCCCATGTCAGTGGCAAGGAAGCTGATGGGGCTGGTTCATGGGGGTCACGTGATGCCTAAGCCCTGGCCCTGACCTAGGGAGTTGTGGGTGCCTTGCAGCGCAGCAAGGGAGGAGCCCATGTGTGGTCTGAGGAGTGAAGGGTGCTGAAGGTCACTGAAGAGCACTGTCACTTTTTCAAGGCTCTGGGCTCTGGTGGGGAGGGGAGTTGTGCTTGTGCTGTGAGGATGGTGGAGTTGGGTAGAGTCAGGGCTCTGACCCACATACCTGGGTGGGTAGGCCCCATGGCCGGGTGGCTGACGTGCTGACTGCTCTGGGCACTGTCCCTCATGGGGAGTGGCATCCCCACCTCTCCCTGCCATCTCTCCACACTGTGATGTTCCTGCCTGTGTATTTGGGGAGAACCAGGGGTCTGGGGGAGGTGGAGCTGTTTGTGCTCCTGGGGCCGGGTGAAGAGGCTCTGGAGTGAGTGCATCTGAGATGGGTGTGGGGGAGGCCAGATGCCACATGATCCTGTGCTGGTGGCTGTGGTACCTGGCACAGCCTGGGTGCTGACTGGGGCAGGCTGTCTGGGAAGGGGTATGAGCAGGACTTAGTTATCTGCAGAGCAGCCCTGGGAAGGGTGAGCTGGAGGGTGAACTTCAGGAACTCACCCTGCTCTCTGCTTGTGCATGCATCCTGGGTTCTTTCAGGCCTCCCCACCTGGAGTGATGTGTGCACCCCACTCTGAGATCTGCCCATCTTCTGCAGCCATGCTTCACCCATGTCAACCATGTTCCCAGGAGCCCGCACACACCTGGAGGCAATGGGAGCCACGTTGGCTGGGTATCGCGTTCTGACCTGCTGCTTGTGGAGGTGTTGAGCTTCTCTGAGCCTCAGCTTCCTCTTCTGTAAAATGGGGGCAGCACCGACTTGCATGGCTCATAGGGTTGAGCACCAAAGGCAGGAGTCTTGTCTTAAGGTCACCATAGTGAGCCCAGCATGTGGCTGTACAGCAGGTCATGGCTGTTGGTAAATGTTTGCCTGAGGGAGAGATAGATGCAGTTGTGGAGGAAGTGGAGGCATTTCTTCACCATCAGGATGTAAGTGACAAGGAGAGAGACTCACTGACACCAGCTTTCCCGACCCTGAGTTCACAGGGTATCAGACCTCAGAGTTTCTGGGCCTCAGGAGCCTTTCCAGCTGTTGGAGGTGAGACATAACAGGTAGAGGCAGAGCCCTTGTGGGATGCCAGACATGGCATCTGTACATCTTGGTCGTGAAATGGGGAGGTGGCCTTACCATCCCCCAGGGAGCAAACCCTCCTACAGAAAGGAGCTAGTGCCCCACTGAGCACTAGCTCTGCATTGGATTTGGGATTCTGTTCTGATCTTGGGAAGAACATACTATCGTCCCATAGGTTACTGGGGCCACAAAGGTTACTGGGGCCATAGGTTAGTAACCATAGGTTACTGGGGCCACAAAGATGATTGTCTTTTGCAGGTATGCCCTGGGGAGACCTGGGCTATAAGGCTGGATAACCCAGGAGGGCAGGATGGAGGGTGACAGAGAGCGGGATAATTGGGGTGGTGTGCTTATTTCACCTGTCATTTCATTTTACTTCATTTCACTGTGTATTTGTAATTTTTGGTCATTATTTCATTGCATACTTGTGTATCCACATAGTGGTAATTTTAACAACTGAGGTGTGGTTTCAGGTGTGTCTGCCTTGTTATTGGACGAACAAATCGTAGAGCTTTGGGCTTTGGGCAGTTTAGAGTTTGTACTTAGAAAGTTTGTTATGCATTCTTTTCTAAGTTTTTTAGTAGTCCAACTAGAGATTACAACAATGTATCCTTGGTTATTAAAGCCTGGTATGAATTAGAACTTCTACCACATCCTGGGCAAGGCAGGGGTCTTGGAACGTGGAATTTCATCTACCCACCCCTGCCTGCCTTTTGTGATATTGTGTCTAAGATTTTCCTGTGTGTTTGAATTTGCAGGAGGTTTGTTTTGCTGCAGTGTGCCCTGGTGTGATTTTCCTTGTATTTAACCTGGTTAGGGTTTATAGGACTTACTGAATCAATGTCTGGATGTCTTGTTTCAGTTTTGGAAAACTTTGGGCTGTTATTTTATACATATTTTATACATATTTTATACATATTCCTTTTGTTCCATTCTTTATGCACTCTTGTTCCAGAACCCCATTTATGCATAGGTTGGACCTTTTCACTGTGTTCTATGAGTTTTAAAAAATCCTCTTTCCTGTATTGTCAATCCATTTGCCTCCATGTTACACTCTGTATATTTTGTACTCACCTAGTTTCCAGTTTGCTGATCCAGTCTTTAGCTGTGTCTAACCTGCTGTTAAACCCATATATTGAGTTCCCAGTTTCATTTCTTGGTTTTAGCTTCCATTTGATTTCTATTCCATAGATTTTAGTTCTGGTGAAATTATCTGTCTCACTATCTATTTTCTTAACCACACTAATGAGGATTTTACAGTCTGTGTCTAATAACTATAATATTTGGGTCCTCTTGTAGTTCATTGCCATTGTCTTTCTCTCTCGGTTTTCTCTCATTTGGCTTTGTCTCTTAGTCTGCCTGGCCATTTCAAATTTATGTGTTTAAAACTTATGGAGGTATTTGAGAGAGGTTGTGAGTGATTTTGTCTTTCTCTAGAGAAGATTTACTTTTGTTCCCAGAGGCAGTTAGAATTAGAGGAGATCATGTTAATCCAGTCTGAAATTGAGCTGATTCAAAGCTGAGCTTCAGCCTTTGTGAGGGCTGTTGTGTTCCATTTTATCCATTTTCCTAGCACTTTGTCCTCCTGGGGGAGGACTAGACTAAAGCCTGGGTGTTCTCTGAGGCCTCTCTTCCTCAGCAGTCCCTGTCAGACTGCTGAAGCTCTGCCCAGCCTTTCAGTGTCTAGTCTACTGCATAGTGCCGATGCTCTAAGGCAGAGCAGCACTGGTCCTACAGAAATGTATTGTGAGCCATATGTGTAATACATAGTTTAATAGCCACATTAAAAGTGTAAAAAGAGCATGTGTACAGTTAATTTTTTTTTGTGTGGTATGTGGACCTCTCACTGCCTTGGCCTCTCCCGTTGTGGAGCACGGGCTCCAGATGCGCAGGCTCAGCGGCCATGGCTCACGGGCCCAGCTGCTCCGTGGCACGTGGGATCCTCCCGGACCAGGGCACGAACCCATGTCCCCTGCATCGGCAGGCAGACTCTCAACTACTGTGCCACCAGGGAAGCCCTAGAGTTAATTTTAAAAATATATTTTCCTTAACTCAATGTACCCCAAATATCTTTTTAACATGTACAGTTCACCTTTGAACAACATGGGTTTAAACTGCGTGGGTCCACTTAATACATGGATTTTTTTCCCCCACTAAATAAATGCCACAGTATTACATGATCTATGGTTGGTTGAATCCATGGATGTGGAACTATGGATATGGAGGGCCAACTGTAAATTTGTATGTAGATTTTCAACTGTGTGGAGGGTCAGTGCCCACAGCCCCCATATTGTTCAAGGGGTAGCCCTAATTAATATAAGATTATTAACAAAACTTTTAAAATTCCTTTAAAAATGCTATGTCTTAGAAATCTAGTGTATATCTTACACTTAGATTACATCTCAGTTTGGACCAGCCGCATGTCAAGTGCTCATAGCCACGTGTGGCTTGTAGCTATTGTCTTAGGCCACATGACTCTAGGGGAGAATGTGCTGAATGTGGGGCTCCCTTCTCTTCAGAGGAGTCAGACCCAGACCTTATTGCTCATTTCACATACATGTGCCCCATGTGCCTGCTGTCTTGTTTTGATTGTGTCCCCAGGGCTTTTGCTGCCATCTTGGGGAGGAACCAAGGAATTGGTTCACAGGATTGGGGCAGATGGGAGCCACTGGGCTCTCCTTCATTCCAGATGATGCTGAGCCTCTGTGGTCCTCTGTGGCCTTGATTGCATGTATTGTCCATCTGTCAGTGCCTCCCCCCACCTCGCGTTCTGGTGCAGCACCTGGCCCAGAGGGACAGCCCCAGCTTCTTGTCCTGCATCCCTGGTACAGTGTCTGGCCCAGAGGGACATCCCCCTGCCCTGTACCCTGGAGCAGTGCCTTGCCCAGAGGGACACCATGGATCTTTCAGTCCTGGGAGCATGTTCACTCAGCAGACACTAGCCTGAGGCCATCGGTCTGCAGCCTTGCCGGTGAGGTCATCTTACCTCTGTTGGTCAAATTACTTGGGCTGCCCAGGGCCTCTGGACAAGAGAGGAGTGAGTCTGGGCCACTTTTTTCTGGGGTGGGGCTTAGAGGGCTTGGCTGGATGGGGCCTTCTGCAGTAGGAGGCATTGGGTTCTCCCTCCTCTCTGCTCTTGAGCAGCCAGCGCTGCAGGTCTGCATGTTCCCAGGCTTGGAGGTGTGTGGGGGAGGGTAAATACTTTTTACTTTCTGGTGGAGGGTCCATAGCATTCAGCAGATTGTTACAAGGACCCTGCACCCCACTGCTACCCTAGAGTGCCCCAGCCACAGGGGAAACCTGTACAGGAAGTGGGGTCAACGAGGAGGCCCCAGAGGAGTGACTGGTCAACAGCCCAGCCCTGGTGTTTGCTGTCCTGCCCGCTCCTCCCCACAGGCGCTGTCCTTGGTTGAGGTGTTCATCTCGGCTGACGCACGTCCATGGTGCATCCATATCTATCTTTAGGTGTCCCTGTGGAGAAGTGGCCTGGGGTGGGGCCAGCCCTTCCTAGAAACCAGACTCGTGGTGTGGTCAGGTGTAGGGGTGGCTGCCGCCCAGCCTCTGCCTACTGGGCCTTGGGGCCACCTCAGGCTAGTGCTCCTGGTTGGGAGGTTGTAGGGGAGCCAGGGCTGACTCAGGGAGTGGCCAGTGGGATTTCTCTTGCTAGCCCCCATGCTCACCAGCCTCCTGTTTGCATTTCACGCCATGATGACCCACTGCTCTGGCCCAGGGTCCCAGGGTTAGAGCAGATGTTCCACTGAGAAAAGCAAAGCCTTCCCTCCTCTCCCTTGGCTGCCATCGTCCTGCATGGGTCTGCTGCCCTGGCCTCCTGGTTTCCCTTGCCCCACTGCCCTGTTCTCCCTTGTCCGCCTGCTTCTAGGAGAGAACGGACCTGAGTTTGGTACCACCCCCACTAGATCTCCATCCTTTCCCATTGTATGGAGGGGGAATAAGTGCGGTGAGACCACAGCTGTAGAGTCAAGACCCCATGGCCAGGCCAGGAGGGACTAGATGGACCGTGGAGGGCTGACTCCCCAGGCCTTGCCAGGGAGGCCTGCTCAAGGCCGCTGTGATGGGAGGAAGTGTGTCTCAGCCGTGGCCATCTATCATTACCTGGGACTATCTGCGGGCTGGTTCAGGTCTGTCTGTGGCCCGTGTGAGGTCTGAGGTCCCATAAAAGGTTTTGTGGGATGGAGGGCTTAGAGGTGGGTACTGCAGGAAGGCTCGGGCCTGCCCAGCGAGTTCCTGCTCTTGGGGATGCTGGTGGGCTGTGGCTGTGTCCCTGATCAGGTGCTGCCTCCCCCCACCCCCTCCCCCTCCAGCCTGTCTCCTCTCTCAGAGATATCCCCCATCCCCCATCCGGTCCTCTTCCTCTGTTCGGCTCCTTTCCTCCACCTGTCCCTACCAAGTGTGGCAGCTCCTGCTGGCTTCTCACCATGGCCTGGTCTGTGTCCTGTGATGAGGAGGGTGGGCGGGCCTGGGGTGGGTGGGGTCCTGTAGCTTGCCCATGACTCAGAGCCTGGGGTGGGGCATGGAGCAGAGGCCTCCACCCCAGGGGTGCCCAGCACAAAGGGCCTGTCCCAAAATTGACCCACTGTGTTCATGCGAGGGATAGGGGTTTCCTAAAGGGTAGGCAGGGGTTACCCCCCCACCCACCCTGGACCTCACCTCTGACCCTGCCAAGAGTAAAAAATAATGCTATACCCTAGTGAGGGTCTGGGGATGGGGCTCCCACAGACGGGGTAACACACTCTATGTCCATAGAAATGGAGGAGGCCCTGATGGGGCTGCCAGCTGGTCCTGAAGAACTGCTCTGTGCTGGAACCATAACTGCTCCCTCACCCCATCTGCTGGCTGATGTGAACCAGAGATGAACAGAACTGATGCTGGCTCAGCCTCAGTCGAGTGATAATTAAGGTTCACCAGTGGAGAATGTGTGAAGTGATAGGGAAGAGGCTCCACCTGGCTCAGTAAGATCTGCGTGTTCAGTCACGTTTATTATATGTTTGATCAACTATGCACTACTCTTGTAATAATAACGCAGTGCAGAAGAAAAGCGTTTGACCCTCAAAGCAGTATGACCCTCAAAGCAGTATGACCATAGGAAATAAAAACCCTAAATTCCAACATGCATCATTTTATGACAGACAAGTGTGGCCAGGTGATCAATCAAGACTTTCAGGAAAAACTATTATATTAGGTTTCTGGAGTGAGAATAAGAATCTGCACTTGTGTATTTTTATAATATAGCTGGAAGACCATGAAGTTCCATGGAACCATTTCATATAGCATTAAAATAATAACAGTATTTACTGTATGCTGGAGATGACGTCCTTTATAGCTACTTAAACTTATGACATAATTGGATCCCAGCTCACACGTGGTGAAGGCACCTAGTTTTACATAGTCCTTCTATAGGAGGCAGAAGGGGTGGGGCCCAGTGGGGCCCTTGCTGCTGCTGGTGGCTCTGCCTTTTGTGGGAAGGGCAGTGGCCCGGGTGGCCTTAGAAGAGCAAAGGCCCTTAATTTTGAGTCATTTGTCCACCTAAATCTACCGCCCCACACCAAAGAAGATAGTATTATTTATGAAAACAGTGAGGGGCTGGATGGTGATGTTCATGTTTCCACCTCAGGGAATTACAAGCTTGTTGGCCCCCATGACAAAGACGGTGTGAGTGTTGGAGTGCCCGACCCTCCCTGACCTGTGTGTCCCCTGAGATTTTACTCTCAGCCCGTGCCCAGTGGGATCTTCCTTTTTCTGTGACTCCATAGACCCTTCATGTTGGGTCTGCGCTTCCTCAGAAGTGGGATACCATCTTAAGGCAGCGGTAGGAGGACTTTCCACTTTAATAATGATGCCTTTATTTTATTTTATGTTAGTTTATCTTTTATTTTATTTTTTATTTTTTCAGAAGCAAAGGAAAACTCTATTCTTTGATCACAGAATGGAGAGGTGCAAACTTGTGCTCTAGAGTACACGCTCTCTGATGCCTTTGTTTTAAAATGAATAGAAAAAGCATACTTCCCTCTTCTGTGAGTTCACATATTTTATTGCTTACATGTGGCTAAGGAGAGCACTTGCGTTTAAAAGAAGTGAATTTATATTTAAAACTACAGTAAGGGGGGGCCTTCAAGATGGCGGAGGAGTAAGACAGGGAGATCACCTTCCTCCCAACAAATACATCAAAAATACATATACATGTGGGGCTTCCCTGGTGGCGCAGTGGTTGAGAATCCGCCTGCCGATGCAGGGGACACGGGTTCATGCCCCGGTCCGGGAAGATCCCACATGCTGCAGAGCGGCTGGGCCCGTGGGCCATGACCACTGGGCCTGTGCGTCCGGAGCCTGTGCTCCGCAATGGGAGAGGCCACAACAGTGAGAGGCCCGCGTACCACAAAAAAAAAAAAAAAAAAAAAATACATGTGGAACAACTCCTACAGAACACCTACTGAATGCTGACACAAGACCTCAGACTTCCCGAAAGGAAAGAAACTCCCCACATACCTGGGCAGGGCAAAAGAAAAAAGAAAAAACAGAGACAAAAGAATAGGGAGGGGACCTGCACCTCTGGGAGGGAGCTGTGAAGGAGGAAAAGTTTCCACACACTAAGGAGCCCTTCCACTGGTGGGGGCGGGGGTGGGGGTGGGGAAGCTTTGGAGCCAGGGAGGAGAGCACAGCAGTAGGGGTGCAGAGGGCAAAGCAGAGAGATTCTCGCACAGAGGATCAGTGCTGACCAGCACTCACCAGCCTTAGAGGCTTGTCTGCTCACCTGCCAGGGTGGGAGGGGACTGGGAGCTGAGGCTTGGGCTTCGGAGGTCAGATCCCAGGGAGAGGACTGGGGTTGGCTACATGAACACAGACTGAAGGGGGCTAGTGCGCAACAGCTAGCCAGGAGGGAGTCCAGGAAAAGGTCTGGACCTGCCTAAGAGGCAAGATGCCATTGTTTCAGGGTACGACAGGAGAGGGGATTCAGAGCACCACCTAAATGAACTCCAGAGATGGGCGCGAGCTGTGGCTATCAGCTCGCGCCCTAGAGACGGGCATGAAACGCTACGCTGCTGCTGCAGCCGCTAAGAATCCTGTGTGCAAGCACAGGTCACTATCCACACCTCCCCTCCCGGGAGCCTGTGCAGCCCGCCACTTCCAGGCTTCTGTGATCCAGAGACAACTTCCCTGGGAGAACACATGGTGTGCCTCAGGCTATTGCAATGTCATGTTGGCCTCTGCTGCCACAGGGTCGCCCGCATTCCAATTATAACTACTGTACCCCTCCCTCTCCCCGGCATGAGTGAGCAAGAGCCCCCTAATCAGCCGCTGCTTTAACCCCTTCCTGTCTGGGTGGGGAACAGATGCCTGAGGGAGACCTACAAGCAGAGGTGGGGCCAAAACCAAAGCTGAACCCCAGGAGCTGTGCGAACAAAGAAGAGAAATGGAAATTTCTCTGCGCAGCCTCAGGAGCAGTGGATTAAATCCCACAGTCAACTTGATGTATGCTGCATCTGTGGAATACCTGAAGTTTTTAAAAATTTTAATAATTTTTAAAATTTGTATAATTTTATTTTTTAATTTATTATTTCTTTTTCTTTCCTTTCTTCTCCCTTTTCTTCTGAGCTGTGTGGCTGACAGGGTCTTGGTGCTCTGGCCTGGTCTCAGGCCTGAGCCTCTGAGGTGGGAGAGCCGAGTTCAGGACATTGGACCACCAGAGACCTCCCAGCCCCACATAATATCAATTGGCGAGAGCTCTCTCAGAGATCTCCGTCTCAATGCTAAGACCCAGCTCTACCTAACAGCCAGCAAGCTCCAGTGCTGGACGCCCCATGCCAAACAACTAGCAAGACAGGAACACAGCCCCACCCATTAGCAGAGAGGCTGCCTAAAATCATACTAAGTTCACAGACACCCCAAAACACACCACTGGCCCTGCCCACCAGAAAGACAAGATCCAGCACCACCCACCAGAACACAGGCACCAGTCCCCTCCACCAGAAAGCCTACACAAGCCACTGAACCAACCTTACCCACTGGGGGCAGACACCAAAAACAATGGGCACTATGAACCTACAGCCTGTGAAAACCAGACCCCCAAACACTGTGTGTTAAGCAAAATGAGAAGACAGAGAAATACGCAGCATATGAAGGAGCAAGGTAAAAACCCACCAGACCTAACAAATGAAGAGGAAATAGGCAGTCTACCTGAAAAAGAATTCAGAGTAATGATAGTAAAGATGAACCAATATCTTGGATGTAGAATGCAGAAAATACAAGAAACGTTTAACAAGGATCTAGAAGAACTAAAGAGGAATGATGAACAACACAATAAATGAAATTAGAAATTCTCTAGAAGGAATCAATAGCAGAATAACTGAGGCAGAAGAACAGATAAGTGAACTGGAAGATAAAATAGTGGAAATAACTACCACAGAGCAAAATAAAGAAAAAAGAATGAAAAGAATTGAGGACAGTCTCAGAGACCTGTAGGACAACAGTAAACGCACTAACATTCAAATTATAGGAGTCCCAGAAGACGAAGAGAAAAAGAAAGGGTCTGAGAAAATATTTGAACAGATTATAGTCGAAAACTTCCCTAACATGGGAAAGGAAATAGTCAATCAAGTCCAGGAAGCACAGAGAGTCCCATACAGGATAAATCCAAGGAGAAACATGCCAAGACACATATTAATCAAACTATCAAAAATTAAATACAAAGAAAACATATTAAAAGCAGCAAGGGAAAAGCAACAAATAACATACAAGGGAATCCCCCTAAGGTTAACAGCCGATCTTTCAGCAGAAACTCTGCAAGCCAGAAGGGAGTGGCAGGACATATTTAAAGTGATGAAAGGGAAAAACCTACAACCAAGATTACTCTACCCAGCAAGGATATCATTCCAATTTGTCAGAGAAATTAAAACCTATAGAGACAAGCAAAAGCTATGAGAATTCAGCACCAGCAACTCAGCTTGACAGCAAATGCTAAAGGAACTTCTCTAGGCAGGAAACACAAGAGAAGGAAAAGACCTACAAAAACAAACCCAAAACAATTAAGAAAGTGATAATAGGAGCATGCATATCGATAATTACCTTAAATGTAAATGGATTAAATGCTTCAACCAAAAGACATAGACTGGCTGAATGGATACAAAAACAAGACTCGTATATAGGCTGTCTACAGGAGACCCACTTTGGACCTAGGGACACATACAGACTGAAAGTGAGGGGATGGAAAAAGATACTCCATGCAAATGGAAATCAAAAGAAAGTTGGAGTAGCAATTCTCATATGAGACAAAATAGACTTTAAAATAAAGACTATTACAAGAGACAAAGAAGGACACTACATAATGATCAAGGGATCAATCCAAGAAGAATGTATAACAATTGTAAATATTTATGCACCCAACATAGGAGCACCTCAATACATAAGGTAATGCTAATAGCCATAAAAGGGCAAGTCGACAGTAACACAGTCATAGTAGGGGACTTTAACACCCAACATTCACCAATGGACAGAGCATCCAAAATGAAAATAAACAAGGAAACAGAAGCTTTAAATGACACATTAAACAAGTTTGACTTAATTGTTATTTATAGGACTTTCCATCCAAAAACAACAGAATACACTTTCTTCTCAAGTGCTTATGGAACATACTCCAGGATAGATCATATCTTGGGTCACAAATCAAGCCTTGGTAAATTTAAGAAAATTGAAATCATATCAAGTATCTTTTCTGACCACAACACTGTGAGACTAGATATCAATTACAGGAAAAAATACTGTAAAAACAAACACATGGAGGCTAAACAATATGCTACTAAATAACCAAGCGATCAGTGAAGAAATCAAAGAGGAAATAAAAAAATACCTAGAAACAAATGACAATGAAAACACTATGGCCCAAAACCTGTGGGATGCAGCAAAAGCAGTTCTAAGAGGGAAGTTTATAGCAATACAATCCTACCTCAAGAAACAAGAAACATCTCAAATAAATAAACTAACCATACACCTAAAGCAATTAGAGAAAGAAGAACAAAAAACCCCCAAAGTTAGCAGAAGGAAAGAAATCATAAAGATCAGAACAGGAATAAATGAAAAAGAAATGAAGGAAACAATAGCAAAGATCAGTAAAACTAAAAGCTGGTTCTTTGAGAAGATAAACAAAATTTATAAACCTTTAGCCAGACTCATCAGGAAAAAAAGGGAGAAGACTCAAATCAACAGAAGTAGAAATGAAATAGAAGTAACAACTGACATTGCAGAAATACAAAGAATCATGAGAGATTACTGCAAGCAACCACATGCCAATAAAACGGTTAACCTGGAAGAAATGAACAAATTCTTAGAAAAGCACAACCTTCTGAGACTGAACCAGGAAGAAATAGAAAACATAAACAGACCAATCACAAGCACTGAAATTGAAACTGTGATTAAAAATCTTCCAACAAACAAAAGCCCAGGACCAGATGGCTTCACAGGTGAATTCTATCAAACATTTAGAGAAGAGCTAACACCTTTCCTTCTCAAACTCTTCCAAAATATAGCAGAGGGAAGAACACTCCCAAACTCATTCTACGAGGCCACCATCACCCTGATACCAAAACCAGACAAAGGTGTCACAAAAAAAGAAAACTACAGGCCAATATCACTGATGAACATAGGTACAAAAATCCTCAACAAACTACTAACAAACAGAATCCAACAGCACATTAAAAGGATCATACACCTGGTTTCCCTGGTGGCGCAGTGGTTAAGAATCTGCCGGCCAATGCAAGGGACACGGGTTCGAGCCCTGGCCCTGGAAGATCCCCCATGACATGGAGCAACTAAGCCTGTGTGCCACACCAACTGAAGTCTGCGCGCCTAGAGCCCATGCTCTGCAACAAGAAAAGCCATGACAATTTGAAGCCCTCGCACCACAACGAAGAGTAGCCCCCACTCACTGCGACTAGAGAAAGCTCGCACACATCAATGAAGACACAACACAGCCAAAAATAAATAAATAAATAAATTTAAAAAAAGAACGATCATACACCATGATCAAGTGGGTTTTATCCCAGGAATTCAAGGATTCTTCAATATACGCAAATCTATCAATGTGATACACCATATTAACAAATTGAAGGATAAAAACCATATGATAACCTCAATAGATGCAGGAAAAACTTTCGAGAAAATTCAACACCCATTTAGGTTAAAAACTCTCCAGAAAGTAGGCATTGAGGGAATTTACCTCAACCTAATAAAGGCCATATATGACAAACGCACAGCCAACATCTTTCTCAGTGGTGAAAAACTGAAACCATTCCCTCTTCAGATCAGGAGAAAGACAAGGTTGTCCACTCTCACCACTGTTACTCAACATAATTTTGGAAGTTTTAGCCACAGCAATCAGAGAAGAAAAAGAAATAAAATGAATCCAAATTGGAGAAGAAGTAAAGCTGTCACTGTTTGCAAATGACATGATACTATACATAGAGAATCCTAAAGATGCTACCAGAAAACTACTAGAGCTAATCAATGAACTTGGTAAAGTAGCAGTATACAAAATTAATGCACAGAAATCTCTTGCATTCCTATGCACTAATGATGAAAAATGTGAAAGAGAAATTAAGGAAACACTTCCATTTACCATTGCAACAAAAAGAATAAAATACCTAGGAATAAACCTACCTAAGGAGACAAAAGACCTGTATGCAGAAAACTATAAGACACTGATGAAAGAAATTAAAGATGATACAAATAGATGGAGAGATATACCATGTTCTTGGATTGGAAGAATCAACATTGTGAAAATGAATCTACTACCCAAAGCAATCTACAGATTCAATGCAATCCCTATCAAACTACCACTGGCATTTTTCACAGCACTAGAACAAAAAATTTCACAATTTGTATGGAAACCTAAAAGACCCCGAATAGCACAAACAATCTTGAGAAAGAAAAATGGATCTGGAGGAATCAGGCTCCCTGACTTCAGACTACATACAAAGCTACAGTAATCAAGACAGTAGGGTACTGGCACAAAAACAGGAATATATATCAGTGGAACAGGATAGAAAGCCCAGAGATAAACCCATTCACATATGGTCACCTTATTTTTGATAAAGGAGGCAAGAATATACAATGGAGAAAAGACAGCCTCTTCAATAAGTGGTGCTGGGAAAACAGGACAGCTACATGTTAAAGAATGAAATTAGAACACTCCCTAACACCATACACAAAAATAAACTCAAAATGGATTGAAGACCTAAATGTAAGCTCAAACAGTATAAAACTCCTAGAGGAAATCATAGGAAGAACCCTCTTTGACATATATCACAGCAAGATCCTTTATGACTCACCTCCTAGAGAAATGGAAATAAAAACAAAAATAAACAAATTGGATGGAATGAAACTTAAACGCTTTTGCACAGCAAAGGAAGCCATAAAAAAGACGAAAAGACAACCCTCAGAATGGGAGAAAATATTTGCAAACGAAGCAACTGAAAAAGGATTAATCTCCAAAATATACAAACAGCTCATGCAGCTCAATATCAAAAAAACAAACAACCCAATGCAAAAATAGTCAGAAGACCTATATAGACATTTCTCCAAAGAAGATATACAGATTGCCAACAAACACATGAAAAGATACTCTACATCACTAATCATTAGAGAAATGCAAGTCAAAACCCCAATGAGGTATCACCTCACACCAGTCAGAATTGCCATCATCAAAAAAATCTATTTAAAAAAAGTACAAACAATAAATGCTGGAGAGGGTGTGGAGAAAAGGGAACCCTCTTTCATGTTCATGGAAATGTAAATTGATACAGCCACTATGGAGAACAGTATGGAGGTTCCTTAAAAAACTAAAAATAGAACTACCATATGACCCAGCAATCCCACTACTGGGCATATACCCTGAGAAAACC